>NC_139029.1:13067980-13667980 GCF_964662115.1 Mustela nivalis | reverse complement strand
CCAGCAGCCTAGAGCTGCGGTGGGAGGTCAGAGAAAAGGCTTGTCTAGCTCAGCAAAGGCCCATTACCTAGCTGAGAGTCATCCACGAGGGCCAGGCCAGTATGCAGTATTTCTGTTGGCCTCGTCAGTTGCAGCCTGTTGGAGCCTCAAACGGTTGCTATTAGGGCAGTTTGCACATCAGAGCGATGATTTGGGTCTATTGCGAATTCCTATTTTAGTTGCCTGTTCTCCCTGAAGGCTGCAGAGGGATGACCCACAGTGTGATGAAATAAGGTAAGATGCTAAAGGATTTCCAAATGACTTAGGTTTGCTTCTGGGGGCAGTTTGTGTGGGTTTTAAGACAAAATGACAGCTGGTGATGATTTTCAAATAAATATATTTTGTGACCACTAATTGCTTTGGAGGGAAATCTGAAATGTGGGAGGCAGCCGTGCAGAGCTGTGGTGACAGGTGCTGTCTGGGTGCAGGCGTGCCCCCACAGCTCGTTCAGGTCCGGGAGCTCCTGGACTGGACACCTGCCTGTACCTGTACTTCTCTGACTGGTGGTTTTCTCTACTGCAGAAGTGAGCCCGGCCGGGACGCCGGTGGTGGGCCGGAAGTGCTAAGGAGTGAATGGCATTTCTTGGGAGAGACCCACAACCAGTGGCGGAGTGGAGCTGGAACACACTGGAGATGTGTGTCTACTCTCGTTTCCAGAGGGATCAAAGTCCACACTCACAGCCGTAACCTTCCCTTTACTGGTGTCCTTTGTGTTGCCCTTTTACTTCACTTGCCTTAGGGTGTTTCTGGGGATCACACAAATACATTCTCTGCACTGAATCCTTATCTCAAGCTCTGCTTCTGGGGGAACCACCATGACCAGCTTGTTCTGATTTTCCTGGGATTGTTCCAATTTTAAAAAGTCAAAGTCCCATATCCCAAGACTGTCCCGCACCTCAGCACCAGACAGACAGGGATGATGGGTCACCAGAGGGGGGAGTCCCAAACCAAGACAGATGTGAGCACACTGAGCAAGGCAAACAGACCACTGAACCACTAGTTTGAAAGCCAAGTAGACACAAGTATCATTTTGTCAAAATGAGAACAAAAGAGCAGACACAAGTATCATGTTGTCATATCAGTTTCATTAGTTGTTACGAGCTAAAAACACTTCTAAGAGAACAGTAGCCACCAATGACAAATAAGCCATTCCTTTGAAACCAGACATGGTCATACAGCCCCTGGGTGTGGTTTGCTAATTGTTGGTGGATAGAAGACAGCTGCCATCCAGGACTCCCGCAGGGTCCATGGGACTGGCCACTGGAAAAAGGCAGCGGGTATTCTAAGAACAGCAAGTGTCACAGGCACTGGAGGGACATTATAGGTGAGCAGGCAAGGGAACAGGGCAGCATGTTGTAGGCACTTAAGGCTCCGAGGGGGACAAGCACCGGCCATGCCGCTTGAGCCAAAGCCACCAGGACAAATAGTGAAACTATACTGGGTGTGTCGCTACGTTCGACTGCATGGAGCCAAGGTGCTTTGCCATGGGAAGCAGCTGTAAGCTCAAGGCAGCTGGCCACAAGCCAAGGTTTGCAGCATGAACAGGAGGAATCCCACTTTGTCAGGTGATCTGGGAGGCAGTTTGGAGGTCAACTTCAACGGGGGGGGGGGGGGTGGTGGTGGTAAACACGCAGGTCAGGGAGCTCCATGGTAGGGAGTGCTAGGGAGCCTGGCTGGGAGATGCTGCCAAGGTCCTGACTTTAGGGACCTGTCTCTGCAGAACAGATGTTCCAGCTGTGAAATACCACATATATCCCCTGCCCTGCTTATTTTTATATGACGCTGGGGGACATGCTCCCGTTGAGGGATGCACCCATGGTGGTGGTGGTGGGGGGGTTGATCTCCCTCGTCCCTGCTAGATTGGTGGAAAAAAAACCTTGCAAATACCATGGCAGTGAACACACAGCCCATTCCTGGGGTAGAAAAGCCCTTATCTCTCCCTTTGCAGGAAGGATGCAGAAGCATTTGTGTCTGGGGACCACTTGGGAGAGGTTCCAAGATGCACATAGTGAAAAGCAGCCTTTGTACCCTACACGAGCAGGTCCTTGTGTGGTGGGTTCTGGCAGAGCCGGTGAACAGTGGAGGCTGCACACAGATCCAGGGAGACTCCTTTCCTCATTTCCTTTCAGTGGGGGTCCCTGCCAAGGGAGAGAGGAGGTTCCCCTCCTAGCGAGCAGGTGCACCTCCCTCCAACCCACAGCAGGTAGTTTGAGAACTCGAGACTCTCTATTCCTTCGGTCACAGCAGCAGAGGACAGAGGACATCGTTTGTTCTGTCCGCGGGCAGGGGACAGATGGAGAAAACGCTTATTTTCAAATCCAGGGCAAATCTGCCTAAGGGTGGGGTCCAGTTTCCCGGGATCTGGAGATGATCTCAGCAGAGGGGGGGGGGCCCAGAGGGATGATGCTGCCCTGTGTGTGGCGGGAGGTTGGCCCCTTGGGACACTTTGTGGCAGACTCTCCCCCCTACCCCAAACCCCGGGACAAGGAAGCCTACCGCAGGTGCTCTGGCCAGGGTCCCACGCTGCTGCTGGGAACCACTCTATCACACCACCCGTGTCCGAAAGCTCAGGGGCTGGCCTCTAGTGCCAGGGATGCCCGGACAGCTCAGTCTGAAGCCACCCTGACATATGGCAGGTTCAAAGGTTGGGGAAGCAGCAGGCGAAGACATGCCCTCCCCGGCATGCCAGGGAGGGGGTTAATGGTGCGTGGAGCAAACTCGCTTCTGATGCTTCTCACCAAGCTCGGAAAGGACAGGAACCCCCAGCCGATGTGGTGCTCACTCTGCTGCCCCGGGACGCCTGGCATGCAGGAGGCTCTCAAAAAAGGCTCTTTGAATGTCAGCGCCTGAAGATCCCTCAGGGAGATCTAGACCAGCGTTTTCCCAGCTGAATAACCCTGGGGAGAGCAGCCTTCTGAATCACCTCATGGGAGACTGACAATACACATTTACATATTCATGACTCCGAGTCTGTCTTGACCTAAAGAAATCTGTTTTCCTTGGGTTTCCCCAACATATTTGCCTGCCTGACCGTTTCTCATGAATTGCTAATTCACATATCAACCAAAGAATAGTGTTGGAAATGCTGATTGAATAAGCCTCTTCATTCTACAGAAGATGAAACCGGGCCCAGAGAAAGCAAGCAACTTGCCAGAAGCCACACAGCATACTGATGGGAGTTCGGACAAGCACTGAGATTTCCCAGCTCTCCTCAGTGTTCTTGCCCCTGGAGGCCCGCCTCTGTTGGAGGGGACCACTGGGCAGGAAGGATGCAGATCAGGGTACTCATTCATTCAGGCAGGGCATAAACGTTTCCTTGCATCACCTAGAAAGCAAGGGCTAGTTGAACAAAAAATCCAGATTAATCCAAGTTAATCCCAATTGCCGGAGCAATGTGTCCCTCTTTGATAATTTCTGGAATCACCTTAGCTTCAATGCCTGCGCTAATTACCTAAGGTTATTTTTTCCTTAAGCCTTTTTCTCTTTGATCTCAGCAGGACCGGTGTGGAGAAAACCCCTCCTGGGAAACTTCATAGCACAGGGGGAGGGTAGAGAAGGGCCCCCAACCCACAGGACACCATATCCTATCCAGGCTGCCTCTTCTCTACGCCTGAAGGGAATTCTGTTGGAGCCCCTCTCCACCTCTGCCCCTGAGAAAGAATGGTCATTTCTCAAGGCTTCGTGAGGCTGGGACGTGTGCCAGAGCCCACAGCACCCCCCACAGGTCACTTTGCTCTGTGGGGACCTCCAGATCTCCCTGGAGAGGGACTGGCTTTGTGCCAGGGCCCTGGAGCCCGAAGGGACCACTTGGTGAAGCGATGTTAAGGCCTTGGAGAGGGCATGTGAGGGTTCAGCCTGGGGTCCCAGACAGCTCGGCTTCCAGAGGAGTCTTCAGGGCAGAGGTGACTGGGCCCCCAGGGTGTCCGAGGCTGCGCCCATCACCCAGGGTCCAGGTGAGCTTGAGGGGGGGAGGAAGTTCCCGGGCGGTGTCTGCTGGACCATTCAAGTGTCCTTCATTTCTTTGAATAAAGCCCCTTCCCAGCTAAAGCTGCTTGTCCCAAACGCACAGCCAGGCTCTGTCTGGTTCTCTGTTGCAAAGAGGGCCCCCGGGATCCCAAAATAGAGCTGACGCAGGGCCCCCTCGTGCCCCTCAGCACCGGCGGAGTTCGCCTTGCACAATTCCTGAAACTGTGCAAATTATTTAAGTTGTCGCCTGGTTTCTCCACCGGCTTCTGTGACCATGTCTATTCTGTTCGGACTATTTAAGCACAGACTGAAGCTTGGTTTTAATACCTCAGCGGCAGGTGTCCCTCCTGGGCCTCCCTACCTCCTCCTCTTAGACTGGAGGTCACCGACCGTCTGCCAACTGACGTACACTAGGGCTTCCAAGCCCCGGGAAAAGGCCCCCGAGTGACTCTTTGTAGCACGTTGGGAAGGGGGATTCTCCCGTGGGTTTGTGAGTGGGATTTCAGGGTGCTGGACCGTCACCACGGACACAAGGCAGTGGGCAGCGGTGGTCTCCCGTGCTTGGACGTGAGCTTGCAGGTCTGGTTATTGGCAGTCTTTGGGTTCACTCATCCACCCTTTTATTGGGGGGGGGTGTTGCCCATGGGACCCTCTTCCAGAGAAAACTGGGGTTTAAGCTGTATTTTCTCTCTCCCCACCCCACAGCTGCCTGGGCATTCTTTGGAGCTTCTAGAGATCTCGTCCAACCTCCCTTACCTCATGCACTTATTTTACAGGTGGGGAAACTGAGGCCCAGACAGGGGATAGGAGCTGGCTTACAATCGCACAGCTAGGTGGTAGCAAAGTTGGGATTGAACTCAGGCCTCCTGACTGCCAGTCCAGGGCTCTTTCTAGCAATCAGTATATTAGCTACAGCTGCAAAAGCTCCCCCCCTGCCAGGCCCGCACCGTCCCCTCCCTCTCCGCTCTTCCCACCCCTACTACACGTAATTCGGGTTATAGCAAAGCATGTTGAATTCCAGGTTCTCGTCCCAGTGCCGCAGGAGCACAAACAGCTGGCGGGCCGCTGCCTTGAGGGTGCCCCGTGTGCGGCCCTCGGGTACCTCCTGCTGCTCCAGCCATGAGTTCGCTTTGGCGGCCACCAGCTCCCACTCCACAAAGTAGGAGGCCGAGCTGTGCTCCAGCCACGCCAGCGCCACCACGGTGGCCCACAGCTTCCCCGTGTGTTCTACTATAGCCCAGGGCTCCCAGCCTGGCTTGCCCTCTGCCAGGGGCTCCGGGGAGAAGCTGTCGCAGGAGGGGAGCCGCACGGAGGGGCTGGTGCACCCCTGGGGACTCGGGGTCTTAGACTCTGGCTGGCGGGCGGTGAGGGACACTCGGTGACAGGTGAAGGGTGAGGTCCACTTGAGCTTCTCCATGGGGATGTGGACGGCCTCGCAGAAGGCTTGGTTGAGCAGGAAGGCTCCGGAGGCCAGCTGCAGAGACACCTGTGTGTGGGGCAGCCCCTCAGTGGGCCTCAAACTTTTTAGACTGTGGAGCACCAGGCCGTGCAAAAGCCTGGGTCCACACAGCCCGCCCATTCATCCCCCCAGATGCCCCTCCCACCTTGGAGATCTGCAGGGTACTCCAGCCAACCGAGCATCTCCGAGCATCTCCGAGCTTACCCCATGGGCACCTCAGGCTGGTCAGGCCCAACCCAAGCTCTTTACTCCACACCTGCCTCTTGTCCTGTGTAGGGGGGCCCTGCTCTGGCTTTGGGGTCATCCATTGCCGTTCGGCAGACTCAGGGCAGCTCACCTCCCTGACCCTCCCTCCACACTGATCAGTTTCCAAGTACCAACGGGTATACTTTCTACTCTGCTCAGCAACCCGACAGCTGCCTCCACTCCCCTCCCCTGCCCGCCCGCTTCTCCTCTTTCCTGCCTTGGAGGGGTTCTAGTAAGGCACAAACCATGGAGCTCTTTGGAAGCCATCAGCTCAGTGACTTCAAGTTTCTCTTAGAATCCGCGATTTCCAGAGCACTGGCTCATCCTCTCCCTGCCCCCAGCCCCCAGTGCTCTGGTCACCAAGCTCTCTCCTCCCCACACTGCCGGCCACGACTCCTCACCCTCTGGTCTCGCTCGGTCTGACCACTGCCTGGAGTCTGTGTCCCTCCGCAGCCACCACACCTCAACGCACCAAACCCGACCTCTGAGTTCACAGCACCCAAGCATCAGGAATGTCTGGTTCCTTGTCCGTGCCCCCACTAGACACTGAGAGCCATGAGCTCAGGGACTCTGTGCATCCAGTTCAGGGTCGTCTCCCAGGGTCTAGCATCATGCCAGGCTCCACAAACACTTAAGCACAAAGCTCTGTGGCCCAGGTGCCTTGGAAATTCAATGTGACACTATGCCTCGGGCGTATAGGGACTCGGACTGTGTGGGGCAGCTCACACCATGGCCCCTCCCCCAGCACCCTCTGATCCCCAAGCCTCACTGGGCCTCCCATGCGGTGGGGCCAGGCCCCCTTGCTCTTCAATGCAGAGGACCCCCCCCTCCACCAGCTTTCCTGCTCCAGACTTGGGCTTCTCACCCTGCCACAGCATGCCGGGCTGTCTACAGCGTCACTTGCTAAACACAGTGTGTGTTCCTGCGGTGTTAATTTTACTTGCTTGTGAGCTATTTCAAGGCTTATTTTTATGTATTGGAAAATAAACACACATAGATGGTGGAGTAGAACGCAAAATTCCTGTGAATTTTTAAAGCCAAGAGAGCAGATTGCAAAGAATATTCGTGATGCTGGCGCTGGCTTCTAGCAGCACTCTTAGGCCCCCCGGTTCTTGCCCGGCTGCCTACTTGGGGGGGAAGGTCTCAGTCTTCTTCCCTTTGGGAAGGGGGACAGGTGGGCAGGAGGCTCCCAGGAAGGCCCCTCAGGGAGTGTTAGAGGCTGAGGTCTGGGGTCTGGGGCACTCACCAGTGGGATGTAGTCGAAACTCTGGGTCCCTGGGCTTGACTCTGGAGCCTTGGTCAGCGGTTTGTTCAGGAAGCCCTTGGCTGCCCGAGTCAGCAGCCTGGACTTGCTCAGACTCAGCCTGTGTGGGCGGAAGCGGGGAAGAGTGGCCAGAGCTGTCCCCTGGTGTCCCCGGTCATTCCACCCCACCCAGTGCCCGCTCAGCTGCCCCCAAAAGTCAGGGCCAGAAGGGACATGAAAGATGGCTTCCTCCAACTTCCTCATTTGGTAGCTGGGGAAACTGAGGCCCAGGGAGGGGAGCTTGTGCTTCCTGAGTCACTCAGTGAGTTAGCGGCAGCCTAGATGACGAATAGGTGAGGGTTCTTTCTGGGGCCCTCTTCCAAGAGCATGCTCTCGTTCAGCCCAGTGGCCAGAGCAGCTTAGGCTAGCTCTCCCGGGGGATTTGCACCTGCACAGAGACCACAGCGGTGGAGGCGGGGGGGCTTCCACAGTGTGAAGACCAGAAGGCGGTGTATCTGGGTAAGGGGGCCTTCTCAATACCCTTCAGATTGTTCATTTTTGTCTAAATGTCAGGTTGGACCTGCTTTCCGCCTTCCAAGCAGGAACGGCCCTGGGGAAGCAGGTGGTGGCACAGCCTACCTCGAGGGGAGACCCCACGTACCTGGATCCAAAGAGAGAGTCTGAGGTCTTGAAGGAAGAAAGGGTATTGGTGGCCAGACTGCGCAGGGGACCTGGAGAGCCATAGAACGACAGTTGGGGCATGACAGACGACCCTGTCCACAGGCTTCCTGCCCTGGAGTGGGGGGGAACGGAGGCCCAGAGAGGAGCAGGGGCCTGCCTCCATCCCTGGGGGATCCGAGCTAACCGTTAGACTACAGGATTGCTTTTGGTCCAGGTGGTGTGGGGAAGGATGAAATACGTATGTCCACGTGTAAGAAATAGGCCTCTGAGTTTCCATGGCCAGTGGCTGTTGGTGTCTTCTGGAAGGTTACCCGTGGGGGACAGTGATGGCTTCACATCAGCCCCTCCCCCATCCCTGAGAGGGGGACATTGAGTTTCCTTCCCTGGCACATTGTGGAGGCTTCTGAGCAGGGTTAGGTGGTAGAATGGTCTCTCAGCTGGGAATCGGGAAGTCCGATTCCAGGCCTGGTGTTGTTACTAACTTGCTGTGTGACCTTGGACAAGTCCCTTGACTTCTCTGAGTCTTAGTTTCCACATCTTTAGATTGAGGGTACTCCTCTATTAATCTCACGCAGGGGTGTTTTGAGGAATAAATGAACCACTGAGGACTTTGTTGAGCTAAGACACTCTCTTGGCCAGTGGGTCAGTCACTGTCCCTACCTTAACTAAGGACAGAGTCAGCTGACCACCTACTCACCTTCGGAAGCAATGTACTTCTCGCGGCCCGGGGACGTGGTCTCACCAAAGGGTGCAGTGGGGCTTTCTTCCTCATCTACAACAGATGATGAAGCCAGTGAGGCCTGAGCTCCTCTGGCCCTCCCTCTCTCACTTATCCCCCCAAGGAGAGTGAAGGTCCAAATCCACACTATGTGTGGGGTGGGCTGGCAGAGCCTGCTTGCGTGCACCTTTGTCTTCCAGAGATAACACCCCTGGTCTACCCTAAGAGTCCCACGCTTGCTCGCTCTCTCTCTCTCTCAAAATAAATAAATAAATTTATTAATTTAAAGAAAAGAAGGGATTTGTGATTTTGAGGGAAGCCATGGGCCACCAAGAACTAAGCTATGGAGAAATGAAAAGGTAAACAGAAACTTCCTCTGGACGCGAAGCCCAGCTTGCCTCAGGACTTACAGCTGCCCCCACCCCTTCCACCGCCACTGCAGCCCCATCCCCAGTTTGGGAGGCCCTGAGGGACCAAAGAGCTGGCAGAGCTTTTTAATTCTGGAGTTACACATTCTTCTACCCCTCACACACTGTTCCTTTTTCACCCCATCAATGTCTGTGAGAACTTTCGAGTTCCTCAGGTAAAAACTTAGTACGATCTGGGTGTCTGGCCTCGTGGCCAGGTGGGACTTCTGATGTACTTCCCATGCACAGGAGGAGGCCGAGATCCTCACTGAATGTGAGAGGGCGTGAAGGAAGCAGGGGTTAGGACCTGTGCAGCAGTTAGGCTGTCTTTGGAGGGACCAAAAGACATGCATGCATTCAGGACACAGAGAGTTAAAACTATTCCTGTGAATGAGTGCCAGGTCACAAAAGGGTCAACTCATGGACACTTAAGGACCTGACAAAATCAGGCAAAGGCAGAAAGGAAGCTTTGGGAATCCTGAAAGCAGCAGATGGTGGGACCCAGGCAGATGAAGCTGCTTCTCTGTTCCTCGCTTCCCCCCTTGCTTATTAGGTTTCCTGGCCTTTGGTGCCTGAGAGGACTCAAGAGATTGCAGCTGAGAACAGCCCCGGGGCTGGGCCGACTTTGAAAGGGGGGGCGGGGGGATGGTGCGGGCACGTGGGCTCCCGGCAGCTCTCTCAGCAAAGCTGTGTTAATGGTGATGGTGGCACACTGAGTCTTGTCTGGGAGGCCTGGCCTCACCTGGGCTCTGCAAGGGGACCCAGAGCGCAGACTCAGAGCCTGGCTTCTGGGAGCCTTGGACACCAGGGTGCCTCCCAGGCTTAGGCATAGAACACACATGAGGCAGCTCTTACTTAGGTTCTGGAATTTGCCATCTCCTGCTGCCGAGTCTTCCCCGAGCAGGGTCTGCGACCGTCCGAAGCCAGCAGCCAGGCCTCTCCTCTGTCGGGTCAGGACCTGAGAGTTGACCATCCGCCATGCGGCACCTTCACAAGGATAAGGAGAGGGGGTCAGTTGGGGACAACTGTGTTCGTCTTTGCCTTTCCCCCGTGAACTTTGGAGCCAGAATGACCTGGGTTTGAACTTCAGTCCCATCTCTTAGTAGCTGGGGGGGGGGGGTGCTAGCCCCTCTGTGCCTCAGTTTCCTCATCTGGAAAAGGAGGATAATAACCTTGCCAGGTGCGTGCTATTGCCAAGACGATGCTCAGGAAGCAGTAATGTTTTCTAGTTAGTTAAAAGGCTGGTTTTCTTAGAACATCCCATTTTTCATTCTCTCCTAATTTGTGGTCTCAGAGACCAAGGTTCCCCTTCCCCTCCCACAGGGCAAGCCCCTGGAGTCACAGGGCCTCAAACACCACGTGGATAAAGAGAAATGAAGCTATAGCACCCTTAAGTGAGTTTTTGGGAGCTCCACTCTTGGAGAACAAAAGTCTGTAAACTAACTATTCCTTAAAAAAAATGGGGAGTTTGGGGCGCCTTGGTGGCTCAGTGGATTAAGCCTCTGCCTTCGGCTCAAGTCATGATCTCAGGGTCCTGGGATCAAGCCCCGTATCGGGCTCTCTGCTCAGTGGGGAGCCTGCTTCCCCCTCTCTCTCTGCTTGCCTCTCTGCCTACTTGTGATCTCTCTCTCTGTCAAATAAATAAATAAAATCTTTAAAAAAAATAAAAAATAAAATAAATGAGGAGTTCTACGGGGAGGTAAGTTTGGAAGAAGCTGCAAACTAGAGTCCCTTCTCTGAGCCTCGTGATGTATGTTAACATACTAAAGGCTCTGACAAGTTCTGCAATCAAGAAAACTGTTGAACTTTATTTAATCCAGTGCTTCCTAAATGTATTTCCTAAACTGGGACTTCCTAGTTTGCGCAGAATGGCCGTGCTCAAGACATGCACTTAGGGTCCTGGTTTCGTGAACTACACTTTGGGAAGTACTGATCCAGGTCTTAGGGGGCTGTGGGACTTAGGTTAAGACATGGACCAGCTCTCTGAACCTTCCAGGCTGTGTGTGCTACAGACGCTAGGGGGATGGTCTGAGACGGGCAGGGAGGGAGAGAATGTCATTTGGGTTGACAAAGCCCAGTGAATGAAAATATGCCTAGTGCAGCAACAGTCTGGGCCGCTGGCCAGAGCCCGAAATGAGAGCAACCCAAGGAGGGAACAGGTCATCGATGGTTTTGGTGCCATAGATAAAAAGCAGCAGGAGAGGAGGGAGACGGGAACAAGGAGAAGCACATTTTGTTTTTAAACATTCTTTCAGGAGATCTGCTAAAAAAAAACAAAAAAGAAAGAAAAAGAAAGGGAAAAAAAGGAGCTGCAGAGGGTAGGAAAATGTAATTCAGGAAAGAAAAAGTACATATAGTTTATGTACCTATGAAAAGTATCTCACCAAAAAAAAAAAAAAAAAAAAAAAACCTAAAAAAATCCCCAGAGAGAGATTCTTCCCTTGCCTAGGAGCCTGGCAGCATTTAGAAAGACAAGCAGCGCACAGTGTTGGTGCAAAGCCGACCCCCTGAACAACCTTTGTAGTCAGGTCACTTTGAAAAACTTTAAAACTCATCCCAGTTTTAAACAGGCAGGACTTTTGATCTGCAATCTTACTTCAGAGAGTTAATTAGCCCCAAGGAGATAACCTGACAGGGGCATAAAGATGTTCTTTGGGGGCGCCTGAGTGGGTTAAGCCTCTGCCTTTGGCTTGGGTCATGATCTCAGGGTCCTGGGATCAGCCCCGTATTGGGCTCTCTGCTCAGCAGGGAGCCTGCTCCTCCCCCCCTCCGCCCCACCGCCCCTCTCTGCCTGCCTCTGCCTACTTGTGATCTCTGTCTGTCAAATAAATAAAATCTTAAAAAAAAAAGATGTTCTTTGCACCATAATTTACAATAATCAAGAGGGGAGTAAAATGAAGGTCTAGTATCTGGGGGGCTCATGGAAAAGGTTCTGATAAACGTTAAGTGGTAATTGAGAGGATCAGGAGGGAGTACAGACTCTGCAGCCAGGCCACGGGATTCCAAGCCTAGCTTTGCCTCTCAGTGCTGTGTGACCTTGGGCAGGGAGCTTAGCTCCCTCTGCTTCTATCTTCTCACCTGTAAAATAGGGGTAATAATAGCATCTACTTTGCAGAGCTGTGTTGAGGATTAAGACATTCGATGTAGATAAAGTGCTTTGGAATCCTGTCTAATTGATGAACATAGAAAACCCTGTAGCTATTGAAGTGGTGATAGACATTCACCTTCGTGGAAAGATTTTTTTCCACACCCACATTTGGTAGAACACAGCACCTATCAGTATAATCCAACTCAGGAAAAATTATCTGTCTTTTGACTTCATAGAGAGAAGTCTGGAAAGATGGTCACGCCAAGGAGGTAAGGAGGTACTCATTTCTGGATGACTGTCAAGTCCAGGCATTTTTATTTATTTTATGTCTTTCTGTATTTTAGAATTTTCTATGGAGAGCGCACACATTGTCCCAATTGGAAGAATACAGTCAAGTCCTATTCCTTTGGTGGGAAAAAGGGAGTGGGGGTGGTTTCGTTGTCCTTTGCAGAATAGTGGGTAGGGGTTCACGTACCCACCACCCTGTGGTGACTGAACCATTGGCCAGGGGCCTTTTTGCTTCTGGGCCATTCTTTGTACCCCTCTCTGCGGGTCTGCGCTCCTTTGTGTCCCAGTTCCCCTCTGCCAGCCAAGGGGGGCTGCTTGGCCCTCAGAAGAGCCCATCTGCCTTACCAGAGTTGGGGTACCCCACCACGGTGGGCAGGTACCGGCTCTTGCTCACGTCCACAGGCATGAAGACTGTATACTTGCTGATGACGTTGCAGGCTTTGCTGGTGTGCACAGCGTTCGCCTGATAACGGCGGCTGGACCCTGCGGAGGGAGAGGCTGGGGGTCAGTGTGTGGACCCAGAAAGTCCCAGCTGACCCAGGAATTCTGGAAGCTAAAAGAAGGACTAGACCAGTGGTCTCTGTCTTTGGGATTCCAGAAGCCCTTCAAATCAAAGGGTTTGTGCACTTGCCAGTTAAGAACATTAACCCCCGCCCCCAAGATTATTAACCTCCATCATCATTTCATAAAATGAGGACATTTTAATGTAAAAGAGCTAAGACATCTAGGACAAAAAGATAGTTACACCCCTTAAATAACTTGAGTGTTATTTAAAAAAAAAATCCTCTAGGGGTACCTGGTGGCTCAGTCAGTGGCCTGAGTGTGCCACCCTCAATCTTGGGGTTGTGAGTTCGAGCCCCAGGTTGGGTGTAGAAATTACTTAAAAATAAAAGCTAAAAGCAAAAAAGCAAAACCCCCAAACCCTCTCTGTCACCCGTATTGTCTATTTTAATTTTGCAGCTATCCGATAAAAACTATGCTGCAGGATTTCACAGGTCCCCTGGCAGGGTGGGGACCACTGGTCTGGCCCATTGGGACAATCTTGTAGAGAAGATTGAAAACCAGAGAGGGATAGCAGAAAACACAGGGTCACACAGCGAGTTAGTAATGGCCCTGGGATCAGAACTCTCAGAATGCTCTGACCTCCAAACCCAAGTTCTTCCCACAAAACAGGTGAGCAGTCTCCAGAGGGTTGTGTGTTCTCTGTATCTATACCCATCTATTCTCAGTGTGCACCATCGTGATCCCAGGAATCACGGTCTTAGGAAATTTTGCCCCAATTCCTGAACTCCGTTAGTTCCCCGCCATCCCTGTTACAGGATTTCTTGGAACCCTGTATTTCTTAATAGGACAATCAGGCCAAATGCAATCAATTAATTATGCGCGCAATTATTTGATTCATGTTGGCTTCCCCGCTAGTGCGTGCGTTAAGGATTGGAATTGTGGTGGTCACTGCACTGTTCAGCCTCGAGCCTGGCCCCGAAATGATCCAAAATCAATAAATGGCGTTGAGGAATGAGTGAGCTGACCAACTAGGTCTAGTGGGTTCTGTAATAAGGTGTGGTCCCAGGGGAGCAGGTCAGGGGCGATCCGGCTGGCCCCGTTGTTCTGTCTCTGGAGGCCTACGGGGGGCGCTGCAAGGAGACGCCCTGGGAAGTGAGAAGGAATGGGTACTGCAGCAGCCGGGGAAAAGGAAAGAGAGGAGAGGACAGGACAGATCAACGGATCACCAGATCTCCAGATCCCCGGATCACCGGAAGGGATGGGAGGGGTGAAGGAACCCAGGGCTAGCCGGGAGGCATCTGGGGGCTGGGTGACCGGGCGGGGCGAGGGGTGGCGGTGATCAAGGAAGGGATGGAACCCTAGGCTCAGTGTGTGTGTGTGTGTGTGTGGTGGGGGGCAGGGGAGGTGGAGGTTGGGGCTGGTTGTGCTGGGACCGTGGGGAGTCACCGGGAGGCAATGGTGCGTGGTGGGCGGGCGGTGGAGAGGGGGGGCGAAGAGATGGAGCACTAGACAGTGGCGGGCTGTGGGAAGAAGGAAGTTGCTGAAGCCTGGGGAGGAGAGCAGATCACCCTTGGGTGGGCCAGGAGGAGGGTGGGGCCTTCCGCGGGACCTTATGGAGGGGGTAGGGCCCGGGGTGGGGAGGAGGAGAGAGGATCACGGTGGGGGCTGTAAGATGGGGCGTTGGGCGGGGCTGCGAGGAGGGGGCGGGGCCCTGAAGTGGGGAGGGGTATGGGGCGGGGCTTCGAGGAGGGGCTCCCGGAGGCGGTCAGGAGCCCGCTGGCAGCGGAGCTCACCTGGCTCGATCTCGCCTTCGCGCTGCGCCAGCTGCTCGAAGTCGCGGATGATGGCGCGGGCCGCCAGGTGGTGGAAGGTCTCGCTCCACAGGTCGGCGTCGTGTGCCCCTCCCCGCTCCGGGCCGGGGGGCCCCAGCTCAAAGGTCACTTCCCACTGCAAACGTTGACTGTCCCGCAAGCCCTTGACCACGGCCTTGCCCAGCACCGGGCCTGGAGTGGGGGGCCTGCCCGAATTGATCCGCTCCTCGGACTCTGAAGGGGGCTCCCAGTCCGAGGACGTCTCAGTCTCGAAGGCGGAAGGGTGATGGGATGGTTCTGCGGGCAGAGGGACAACCAAGCGGTGCTCTGAGCTGGGGCACAGAGGGTCAACCCTCAGGGACGTCATTCCTCCCCAGGGCGCAGACATCGCGAAGCAAGTACAGTCTTCTTCCCCCTACCCTCCACCTCGAGGAACACACGACTTCTTCCCTAGGGCAGCTGGATGGTATGGACCTGTCCCCAACATGGGGCAGACCCACCTCCAGGAATCCAGTACCCGAGGTGGCCAGATAGGGTGGGGTGGGGACACTTGGGCAGTGAAGAGTGCAGCCACAGGGACATCTGGGAGCCTCACAGCCAACCCAAGGGCCAGGTTGGTCCAGGAAGATCAGGATTTGTGAGGTTCTCTGGCATAGACGGGCCTTTCCACCCCCCTCCCCGCCAAGGGCACAGACAAAGGCGTTTGCCCTCAGTCCTATCATATGAAGCTGGGCTACAGTCAAGAATTCGTCCCTGTCCCCGATCAGGTCCTAAACCCTGTAGGCACTTACCCAGGTCCCCAGGGCTACGTCTGTCTGAGGCAAGCTTCAGGCTAGACCCAAGATCTTGCTCTTTCATGGGGCTCCAGGTCTGGGTCTCCTGGCTGGAGGGCAGGCTGGGTTGGCAGCCTTGGGGCAGCAGAGAGGGCCTTCGGGCCCCTGGGCCCCGGAGTTTGGGGCCCTGGCTCAGGTCCAGACCACTGTTCAGCAAGGGCTAGGAGTGCAAGAGGGAGGGGTGGAAGCTGAGATCCTGGTGGCTGCCCCTTCCCTCCACCCCTAGCCACAGCTCTTTCTCAGGGCACCCCAGGTCCTATAGTACTGCAGGCCACATAACCTACTCTCCACTACCCATGAGAACCATCAACACAGATAATCCCAAAGCATGGATACAGCCCAAACCATGGAAAACTGTGAAAAATCACATACCAGGGATAATATTCTAAACCCACTCTTTTTTTTTCCATAAAGTTTAAAACTTTGTGTGTGTGTTGGAAGGAGGCTAAAATTATCAGCCTTTTCCTTATGTCTTCTCATATGTCATGCTTAAAAGGTCTTTCCCACTCAAAAAAAAATTCTAGAATTTTTATGATTTATTTTTGTTTGCTTAAATCTTTGACTCACATGAAATTTATTTTAGTGTAAAGAAATAGGAACAAACCTTTTCCTTGGTTTTCTCAGTAGTACAGATCTCAACACCACTTCTTAAATATGGTTCATTCATTAAGTTTCTAAGGTTTATCAATCTCCCACCTGTATCCTGTCAAAGCTCACATGTACATTGGTTTTATTTCTGGACCTTCTCTTCTGTATTGTGGATTTAATCTGTCTGTTCTTGTGCTGGTACAAAAAACGCCAAAAGGCCTGGGATAAACTGGGAAATATAGCTGCAACACGCATGACAAAGATCATTTTCAAGAAAAAGGTCTTATAAATCACTGGGGCAGGGAGGCAGAGGGAGACTATGGATTCAGGGTATCTATAGGCAATACACGGAAAAAGTATCCAATAAACCCATGAAAAAAATGCTCTGCCTCATGAACATTGCTCTAAAATAAAATAAGTTATATGATTTTTTTCCATCTTCCAGATTGGCAGATATTTAAACATTTGATGACGCCTACTGTGGCCAACTGGGAGACAGGGTTTCTCTTGTGGACCGTTGATGGGAGTATGAACTTGAGGCACACCTGTGGGAGGACACGTTAGCTGTGTGCTGTCTAGCAACATTAAATATGCACAAGCTCTTTTGACCCAATGATTCCATTTTTAGAGGTTCTGTGGAAATGCACAGGAAGTGAATATCTATGTGCATGTTTGTAGATTCGTTGCAGCATTGTTTGTAAAAGTGAATCTTTGGACATTCTCAAAATGCACATCTAATGGGGGTGACAAATGAGTTATGGAAGATACATGCAATGGAATGCCACACAACAAACACTGAAATGAAAGAGTCAGATTTCTTCATACCAGGGTGGGAAGATGTCCAAGATCAAACATATCTTAAAAAAGTAAATTGCAACCGTTCTGTATTTTGACTGTGGAGATAGTTACAGAACTATGCGTATGTCAAAACTCACAGAACTGTTCACCAAAAAGAGGAATTTTACTGAATACCAAAGAGAGAGAGAGAGAGAGAGAATTAAAAAGACATTAAAAGAGTAAATTAAAGATTTGCGTTTGGATTTTGGAGATATCCAATGATAATTGGATATAATTGGAGATTTGCAATGGGATTATGCAAAACACATATGTGTGTTTTGTGTGTGTGTGTGTGTGTGTGTGTGTGTGTAGTATTTTTGGAAGGAAACATTGAAAATCAGAGGGTTTGGGCACAGGGAAGGGATAATTTTTTTACTTTATACCTGCCTGAACTGTTTGAGGGTTTTCATTGCAAACTCTGAGTAAGTAATACATACTTACTTACATAATTAAAGAATATTAAATTAATTAAAAATGAATTTTGTGCCTCCGGGAGCACATATGTTTGGTAGGGGGAAGGGGGTGGGGCAGGGGCAAAAGGCACTTGCAGGGTGAAACAGAAAAAGTGCCTCTCAGGTTTTTAGGTCAACAGTTAATCATGGAGGTTTTCTCATCTCTATTAGGTATTTACTGGGAAGAGGATTGTGTCTCTCCATTAGATAGGGGCTCCTTAGGGCAAGGGCTGGGCTCCTCCTTCCTGTCTCCTCTGGGCCTGAGGTCCTAGAGATGGTACAAGGGTGTGGGAGAAGAAAGGGACTGGTCACTGGTTGGATGGCCTTGGTAGGAGCTGGTATTCAGCCAGATCCTGGGTTCCAAGGGGTACTTAATCCCTGTCTCCCATCAGAGGCTGGGATTCCCCTCACCCCTGCCCTACCATCATCAACACACTGAGAAACAGACGCTGCTACAGTTTCCATAGCAACGGATTAGTCTAAGATTCAGCCTTTCACCCAGCCAGAGGCTTCAGGGAGGGTGTATGTGTGTGCTCATGTGTGTGTGCGTGTGCTGGCATGTGTGTGTGCGTGTACAGGGGAGAATTAGATTGGAGAAGAAGCTGAGCAAGGATGGGCCAGGAGCAAGCAGTAAAGAACAGATGCTAAACTGCCCAGACCTCTCACCAAGGAGAGTTGCATTTAAAGGACACCTAGTGTATACCAGGGGCTGCACCAGGCATTTCCTCTCCTATCAGCCATTGCCTGCAAGTCTTCCACTTAGAGTCAATGCCTGCTGATGGCAGTTAGCTCAATCCGCTGTACAAACGACTCTCCCCATTTCCTAGATGGAAAAGTTGGGGCTCAGAGAGGGTAAGCAACATGTGTTTGAGGAGCAGAGTCCACCTGACTCCAAGGTCAGCGTCTTCTAGCTGCATCAAGTGATTCCTGGTTAAGCACAGAGAAGGGCTCGCAGGGACAAGGTGGCAATATCTCTCCCCTTGGGAACTAGAGGAGCTTATGGAAAGGCAGGGAGGAATGGCGATGGTGGGTGGAAGGGGGAGAGCGAAGGGCTGCTTTTATTGGACCGTCACTTACAATGACAAAGCTACATGAAACCCATTCTTAAGAAAGTGGATAAAGTATGCAGATAATAACAAACACCAATTTGGTTTAGGGCTGTGTTTCTCCATCTGGTGGTTTTACCCTCTTCCCTAGGGACATTTGGTAATGAGTGCAGACTGGTTTGGTTATCATGGATGAAGGTGGTATTCAGCTGATCGAAGCCAGGGATGCTGTCAAACATTCTGCAAGACATAGCCCCTTCGAATGAGTGTCAATGGGGCTGCTCCTGGCCAGCTGGGAAGTACTGTGTGTGGAGAATGGGTGATGTCACTGAATACTGGATACCATTATTATAAAGAGGCTCAAGCGGATCAAGATCCAGAAAAATGAGGAAGAAGACACTCATTTTGCAGTATAAATAGTGGACCTTGTGGCTGAAGCAGGAGACAGCTCTCTCCCCAGCTATGGTCTCCCCAACTCCAACCCGCCCTGCTCAGGTACCTGCAGATCAATCTGCCACCAAGGGTCATCTGTGATGCTCTGGTTGGTGAGGTCCTGCAGCTTGGCTTTCCGAAGTGGGTATCTCTTGGCAGGCACTGTGGGGTCGCTTGCTGTGGGAGCCCTTGGGGAGGGCTTGTGGTGGGTGATCTGGTTGGTGCTGTATGCCCGCCGTCGCTGGGAGAAGTCTAGAGCTGGGTAGGGTGGTGACAAGGGGAGCCAGCAGGGTGGGGAAGAGTGGAGAAAGAGAGAGAGGCCTGCATGCTCCTTTCCTGCTTGGAAAATTCTTGCATTACCCACTGTCTGCCTGATGAAATATTTGTAGATGTCTCACCAACCCTGGCATTCAAAGCCTTACGTAAACTGGGGTCCTAATCCATCTACCCAGCTACTGTCCTTTCTGCTCCTTTTTCAGTGTACCCTGTGCTTCAAATGTAAGAGATGAGTAATCAATTGCGATATGTTTTCTAGGTGTCACATTTCTACATCTTTGCTCAGCCAGTTTCTGCGGCCTGGAATCTCCTCTCCCTTCCCACGTCTAAGAAGCAGTGCCCTCATTATGTCTCTGTTGATATCGTCTAACAATGTGTCTTTTCTTGGGACCTCCCACAGCTTATTAAACTTCACTCTGGTCCCTGTCACTCTGCTTCTATCAATATTAGAGCCAATTGTATCTCTTCCCCTAGGCAGAGAACTTCTGAAAGACAAGAATTCATGTTTGCATCATCTTTGTTTCCCATGCTGTGTTTGGTACTTAGCCTTAGTAGGTGATCAACAAATGCCCTATGAATGGAAATTAACACCATAAAGAGTGCAAACAGCTCTAGACCTGTCTGTACCTTCCTTCTTGCTGGGTTTCATGAGCTTAGCCAAGTTGCTTAACACGCCCAAGACTCAGTTTCATCATCTGTAAAATTGGTGAACTAGGACCCATCTTCACAGGTGCTAACTATTCAGTGAGATGGGTTCTATAAAGTGCTCAGCACAGAGTAAGTGCTCAGTAAAATGTAGCAATCATGGCCTCCCTGGGAAAAGGAGTGAAGACAAGGAGCAGCAGACTAACCAGGATTAGTGGTGGCATCTCCAGTGGTTGGCTGGGCATCTTTGGGTTGTCTGAGGTTGAAGTGTGACCCCATGCTCTTGGCAGAGTTTCTGGCGTCTGGGCTGGGCCCCTCATCCTGGGATTGGTAGAAGACAGAGCTACTGGACCCCTGGGAGTGAAGCATGCTGTATCGTCTCCTCTTGTCCTGGAAGGAGGCAGAGAAAAGAGGGCTGGGAGTAGATGTCAGAAAGAGCATTTGAAGGGGAGGTAGGGGTAGGACAGGAGGTGGGAGACATTCTATCTTTGAGGATCTGGAATAACAGGAAAGTTTTTTCTTGCTTGAGTCATTTGGGCAGACTTCCATTTAAGAGATGGTGAATGGAACTGACTCTTCATAACATTTATATTGTTTATATTTTTAATTATCTTCTTTATTTAAAAGAATTTTTAGTGTATTCTAAATGCCACTGCTGTCTCCAAGTAGGTAACCAAAATTAACAAAATGAACCATCTGTTCCTTCCCTTCCATTCTCCATGATATAAACACACATATATATAAAACATAAGGGCTTTGGGGGTAATTTTTATTTTACAAGAAGTGGATTATATTGCCTGCATTTATCAGTATCTTGGATTTTGCACTTAAAACATTTTGGAAGTCCTGTATATCAGCCATTCTTTTAAACCTTTGACTGTACAATATTCAACCACTCCTTATTTTTAAACCTTTGCTTTGGGATCCATTGTTTTTGCACCATAAAAAATTGCTACAGTGAATCCTTTGACATAAATCCATTGCATCACTTTTATTTCTAGGTGTTAGTTTCTTAGGACAGATTTCTGGGCTGAAAAGTTATGTATTTCTAATTTCATTAGTTATTTCTAGATTGCTTTCCAAAGGAGGGAAAGTCATACTTAAACCACAATAGGCAAGGATACCCTTCCCCAAGAGCTGTGTGGTATAAGGAGAAAACTTGGCCAGTTTTATGGGTAAGGAAAGGAGAAGGCTTTTATTTGATGGTTCCTTCCAGTGGTAGAGTCTGTTGACGATCGGATGCCTCCCAGACCTCCAAGAAGGGTCTAGATTGTTCAAAGACTGACCAACATTCTCTTTAGCATCTTCTCCCTGCTTTTGAACTCCCCGCTCTCCATAACACATTAACCATTACCCCGACCGTGATTCTTAGGAGAGTGTATAACATTCTAAAAGCTGGAAATATCACACACCCATTCTCACTTCTCTTGCAAGATTGAAAACACCTTTAATACAGAGCCCACCCTGGGGAGGGGGTGCCCAGTTGAGATGGCCGTGTGCCATCCCGTTCGCCATATTCCTCATCACCCCTCTTGCCTCTCTATGGACTCCGTGATAACGGCTATCCTTCATGGTGTTTTCTACTTTTATTTTTAGAAGTTCATTTTATTCATTTTATACCTGCCAGTCCCTTTAGGCAATGAGTTGGTGACTCCTGCTTGAAAATGAGGCAAGATGACAAATCCTTCAAGCAGAAGTGGAGAGACTCGCTAAAGAGGAGGGATGGGGGAACTTCAGGCAATCCCCCACATGAATTCCACCTTCCTTTGAGAAGTTCCTCACTTTTATCTCACTTCTGTCACCACATACAAGAGAATGATTCGTGTGAGTAAAACACAAACTCATCTGAGGAGACGTGACCTGAATAGAGCTTTTAGGGAAAGAAACCTAAGTGCGGTTGTTCTGAACGGAGTTGTTTGTCAAAAATCAATTTGGGGAGATTATGTCAAATGTGGGGACCTGGGCCTTATGCTCAAAGACTTTTATTCAGTAGACCTGGGTTGGAGCTTGGGTTCCGCATCTTTTTTTTTTTTTTTTTGGTAAGTATTTTTTAAATGAAATTAAAATGTATTTAAATTCAATTAACATATAGCATTAGTTTCAGAGGCAGAGTTCAGAAACCCTGCATTTTACTTTATCTTTTAAAAAAATTTATGTATTTATTTGAGAGAGAGAGTGAGTGAGAGAGCAAGCTGGGGGTGGGATAGGAAGGGAAGAGAGAATCCTGAGGCAGACTTCCTGCTTATTATAGAGCGCCTTGTGGGATTCAGTCTCGGGACACTGAGATTAAAAGCTGAGCTAAAATCAGGAGGTGGCCACTTACCCAACAGAACCAGCCAGGCACCCCTTGGGCTCTGCATTTTAGACATGTTCTCCCAATTTTTCTGCTACAGGGGATCTTAAGAACCACGTGTTGTGAGGATAACATTGACCCAAGCAGTGCCATCCTGACTGCGTGCCTACAGTCAGGCAACCAAACCCCACAACTGTAAGCCTAGACCCAATTACTTTCTAGAGGCTACCAATAGCCTTTCCAGCTAAGGGTGGCTTTGTGGGCATGGTACCGGAGCCCCACTGTTACGGAATGTCTAAGATACTTACAGATCTGGGATGGGAGATGTATAAGGAGGCATCACACACAATGCCATATCCCACCAGCCGCTCTCCGGGGAAGAGGGAGCTGGTGCTCACAGGTGAGATCAGGACCTCGGTGGTCTCAGGGAAGACCCACTCCACAGTTACATCACTCAGGACTGGGGCCATGGCCTTCTTCAGAGATTTGATCATCTGTTGGGCAGGGTCAGAACACAGGTTGTTGAGCAAGGACGTGCACAGAGGAAGAGTACAAAGACCATAGGGATATGAGCATGAAGGGGTGTGAGCAGAGAAGACGACACACTAGGTCTTGTCCAGCAGTGAATATGCCTCTAGCTTTTTAGACTACTAGAATGTCAGAGTTGGAGCAGATCTTTTTTCTCTAAGCTTAGCATTTTATAAGGAGGAGATCTAAGACCTAAAGAAAGGTTGTGACTAGCGTGGGACCCACAGAAAATTTGTGTCAGAGCATGGGACTGGAGAGTGATCTTGAGCAAATTAATTTGCCTTGCTGGGCCTCTGTTTCCTTTTCTGGTAAAGTGAGTAATTTTCAACTCTCAGTGTAGTTGGAAGAATTAGCTGAGATACTGGATTTGAAGTCGCTACCTCATGATAGGTGTTCAATAAATGACAGCTGTGGTTAAGCATCACCTAGGCTGATTTCTTCAGATATACTGCAAAGTTGGGGGAAAATGATTTGGGAATTGTGAGAGCCATAAGGGTGCACTCCCACATCTCCTTGAGGAAGACTATGATCTTTTGCTGCAAGGAATGCAGTTAGGTGATAGTCTCCAGATGCAATGCCCCAGCATTCAAGCCAAGACCACACCTCCCTGTGGAAACCCTTCCACAATGACTGAGCTGCCCAGGTATTGGTGCAGGCATTTCAGCCTGATTTGACTGCCTAAAGGGTAATCTTTGCTCCCGAGGTCCCTGTTGGGTTGGCTGAGACCTTGCCAGACTTGCAGTGTGAAGCTCTCCCTGCTCAGTCCTGCTTCCCTCCTTGCCTTTCACAGGTATGCATGGGTATTACAGGCTGAAGAATTCTCCTTCCTGCTTCTTCCTCTTTTTTCTTTCACAGATATTATCCCCCAGTGAACTTCTTGTAGTTATGAACTTCTTAAATCCTGCTCTGTCTGTGGTTCTCTGGTTCCTGGAGGATCTGGACTGACCCAAGGATTTTCAAAGAGTTGGGTTATTTGTGCCAACTGTGCAGAAAATGGAGACAAGACTATAATTTCCTTGATTTCTGGGTCCTTTAAATGCTTCTGAGCCACCATTTGTCATCATCAGGAATGTGGCCAGAAATGACCCCAAACACAACTCCATAACCACAGACGCAGTGACTCGGAAGCCCCAGTCCTGCCCATCCGGTGGCTGGAGCATGTGATCCAGTGGCTGGAGACCTGTGGGCATAGTGTCCTCTACTGACTCCAGTACGGTGATCCTGGGGACTATCTACTCTGTGGCCTCTACCTCTCTGATTGTCACTGGGGTGTATAATGGCCTAGTGGGGAGCTCAGACTTGGGTGAAATGAAATCCCAACCAATGAGTTGCTATATGGCCAGTCTGGGCTTCTGAGGTACTGGCACCAGAACACAGTGAGCTCCTTTTGCCTACCTTGGGTTGGAGCCGTTCCCCCTCCACCAGAAACTCAGCACTGCCCTTGGATACAGTTGCCAGCCCTCTCACCAGTCTGTGGCAGACGTTGGGTCCAATTCCAAAGCTATAGCACCTGGGAGAAGGGAAAGAAAGAGGAGGCTACTTCCCATCCTCTGTGTCCTCTTTGTCCCTTTTGTGGGGAAAGGGACCAAGCATGAGTGAGGAGAGCAATCTCAGAGCTGATCCTAGCATCAGGCAGAGGCTGAAGAATAAGGCAGAGAGCCATCAGTAGGCACCAACATTCACAATAGCCCATTAAATCTCACCCCAGGACAGAGTCAAAGGAGCAGGAAGGACATCGTCCCCCCTAGGCTGCCCTTTGGGAGCTATACGCAGAGGTGAGGTGCTATCGCATCCCATCTGAACTCTTGAGGGAAAGAGGCAAACTTTGAAGTCAGTTACACCAGCCTCTCTGGAAACAAAGCACCGTAGGAACTGGAATTCTCTCCTTTCCTTCTGGCATCCTCCATAATGCCCCAGTTCTGGCACCCCCCCAGCCCAGGACAGCCCAGGATAACCAAGGCCTAGACCTTCAGGCTGTGCCCACCTGGTGGAGAAGGCATGGTTTCGCAGCAGTTCTAGCACCTTGCCGGTGTTGTTGACAGCACCATCGGTGATCAGGAAGAGAAGCCGTGGGTGGCCTCGGCGCACTGGCTGACGGATGATCCACTTGAGCGGGGAAAGAATGTTGGTGCCCCCCATGTCAGCACGCATTCTCTGGATGTTATCACAGGCCATGGCCACGCTCTCCTGCAGGGAAGGGCCATGGAGAGGGAAGATAGTCCTCAGGATCACCGTATGACACCGAAACTATAAGTCCTTGGAGGATGAGTACTTTGTTTCCCTAGATCTTAGCCGAGTCTCATTGAATTGACTCGTTCCCGATTTCATCTCTGTCCCATGCACAGGAAGAAGGATAGCCACTCATTAGGTGTGATTCTGCCCAATAGCAACCCCTACGAATGCCCTAAGTGCTGTTGTCCATGGTTTGTTAACTTACTACTGTCCTTTCTTTGTTCCTCATTAAAAATATAAATACCCGTGGAAAAGGTAGAATGACAAGCCCTGACTGCTTAGCACAAATGAGGTGTCCTTTTCTGATGAGCGAGGCAGGTGGTCTGTAATGGTAAGACCATTACACTAGAAATCTTAAGACTCAAATTCTAGCCCTGCCTGTGGTGCTAAATCCCTAGATTTAGCACCCAATGTTGGCTTCAGATTCCCTTCTTCCTGGATCAGCATTGCGGAACCCAACTGCCCAAGGACTCCTGGCACTAGACGGATATCAGATGTTCTGCTCCTGAGTCATGAAGATGCTCTTCCAACATCTATGCTTGGGTTAATGGCATATATCAAAAGTCTTGAAATGGATATTTACCTTCTGAGCCAATAAGACCAAGGAGTTATCCCAAGGGAATCATTAAGGATGGGTGTGGAGTCTTCGCTACAAAGATGACTGAATAGAAAAATATGGAAACAACTAGCAAGCTCAAGTAGGGATTTAGTTCAATACATCTCAATTTATCTGTGTAGTGAAATACTAGGCAGCCATTGAAGTTATTGTGTAGATTAATATTACTTAGATAGAAATATGCTTATGATAGACTGTTGTGTTGGAAGGTTACAGAATGGTATGGCAGATCTAATACTGTCTTTATTAAAAATGCATGTAAACACACAGAATAAAGTCTGGAAGGATTTATACGGAGCTCTTAATGGTGGTCTTTCCTTTTTTTTCCTGATGTGATCATGGGAGACCTTTTAATTTTTCTTTTTGATTATCTGGTTTTAAAAATTGGGGGATAATAAATATATATTATTCTAGTATTTTAAAAACCTCTGAAGTTATTTTTCATGGAAACATGTTCTTCCTTTCTCCCTCCCTTCCCTTACATTCTTTCTTCCTGTTCCTAGACCTGGACAGGATAGGCTCCAGTTTTGAATGTGCTGCTAGGGCCTCCATCCTCTTGTTCTAAATTGTCATTGGAGCCTTGTGAGTTCTATTCTTAGCCCCCCTCCCCACCTACTCACTCCATAACCCCTTACCATTCACTCCTTTAGCTCAAACTTGCGTGAGTGTCTCGTTCTCTTGAAATAGAAGCAGGATATATCCCCTCTCTACCCCTTCCCTCTGCCCTCTCTCCGAGCACACCCATAATTTTCCCCCCAATGGTCCTTATTATAAAGAGGAGGGATGTCAGAAGATGAGATGTCAGCTAATGGCCTACCCAGAGAGAACCTCTTGAGTTCTCTGCCGTGGGCATCACTGAGTTTCTACAAGGCAAGGGGTGGGGTGACAGCTGAGGCAGTCCTCAGTGTTACCCACGCTTTCTTTTTCTTCTTTCCCTCTGCTCCTCACCACCCACCCATTCTGGACCAAGCCCTGCCCTTGCCTTACCTCACTGTAGGTCTGACTGGACGGGAAGAGAGTCTTAAATGTGGATCCAAACCCAATGACATTGAAGAGACAGGCTGGCATGAGGCTCTTAAGAGCTACCAGCATGGCATCCTGGCAGACAAGAAAGGGATTTTCAGAGTTTGGGAAGGAGCTACTGGTATTGCCACCACCCAGCAGCTAGAAGCAGCCTCCGCATGGGCTTTCCCCCCTCTGCCCATACCCAACAGTGCCTTTGCCCTCAGATCAAGAAATTTGCTGACAGCAACCCGAGGCTGGACCAAAGCCATCATCATAAAACTTCTCATCCATGTGGCAAGTCTGACTTCTCAAAGCCCTTCTATGATGCTTGCCAGTTCCATTTCACCTCCTGCGGACCCTGCGAGGTAGGGAGAGCAGGGAGCACCCGCTTCCTTCTGCAAAAACGAAATCGACATCCAAGGGGGGCACGTGGCTGGGTCCGGGGCACACCGTGGATGGAACAGGCTTTCGTCCAGGCCCTTCTGCATCCGACGTGCCCTACCTATGGCTAACGCTCCAGTTAACAAGTCTCTCAGGGGCAGTCGCTCCAGCTCGTATTTGTTAAACACCTGGGAGACCGTTTACATGCTTTACTTCATGTCATTCTCACTGTGAGCCTTGAGGAAGGCACAATGTCATCCCCATTTTATACAAGAGGAAACTGAGCCACAGAGAGGTGGGATGACTCATTCGTGCACATTTTGAGAGTAGCAGAGCCAGCGCTCTAATGCGGGTCGCTGTGCCTCCAGAGTCTGGGAACATTACAGGGTGCTAACCGGCTTAACTCCGCACCACTAAGAGCCCTAGCTAAAGTCTGTTGAAATAAATAATCACAAAGAGGAAAGGTGGGGGAGATTGCAGGAGGGATGAAGATGATGATGGTGGTGGTGACGATGACACCCACAGAGCCCAACAATAAATATCAAGCTGTTACTCTGTGCCAAGCCCCGTGTTAAGCACTTTCCATTAATTATCTCCTTTCACCTCTGTAACATGTATTACAGCACAGTGAAGAAGAATATACATTTTGAAGTTAGACATCCGTGGTTTTAAATCTCACTTATACCATTACTAACTTGACCTTGGACTTGTTAGGTCACTCCTTGGAGCCTCAGCTTGGCACCTAGTAAACCTTCAGTAAATGGTTATGATCACCAACCCCATGAGAAACATTAATAGCAACACCTTTGTTCTACAGAAAAGGAAACTAAATCTCAGAGAGTTAAGAAGTTGCACTGGATCACAAAACCGAAGAACAGAACAGCTTTTAAAACATAGCTCCAGGCGGGCACCTGGGTGACTCAGTGGGTTAAGCCTCTGCCTTTGGCTCAGGGTCCTGGGATCAAGCCCCTCATTGGGCTTTCTGCTCAGCAGGGAGTCTGCTTCCTCCTCCCTCTGCCTGCCTCTCTGCCTACTTGTAATCTCTCTCTCTCTCTCTCTCATTAAATTAAAGGAAAAAAAACTTTAAAAAAACAAACAGGCAAACAGAAAACAGCTCTGAAATCATCATTCACGTTGGCTCTCTGCCATGACACAGAGATCGGGAAGGGTGGTGGGGACTCTCCCTCATCCCAAGTAGTTTATTGATGGTACCCCAGGGACCTCAGCATGGCTTCCGAGAGACAAACTATTTGTGTTCCAGAATCTAGAAGGAAGCAGCGACAACTGGATCTTGGCCACTTCCATAGCATATAGCCTTGCAGGCTGCATAGACCTGCAGCCCCTCTCCCATCCCCCTCTGTAAACATCAAACATTAACATCCATGTTTCCTCATCTCTTTTTTTTGCCC
Organism: Mustela nivalis; assembly: GCF_964662115.1. Classification (NCBI taxonomy): domain Eukaryota; kingdom Metazoa; phylum Chordata; class Mammalia; order Carnivora; family Mustelidae; genus Mustela; species Mustela nivalis. The sequence goes on along the minus strand of NC_139029.1, from coordinate 13,639,957 downwards.
GTGTCAATACATTTTGTTTCTCTACAAAAGAGGTCAATATCTGCTTATTTTTTCATTAGCCACTAATGTATATTCCTGCTAGCGAGAGACTGCTGATACATACAGATTGTCTCCGCTCACACCTATTAGAATTTTGAAAGCCATGTTTTTGGCAGCCAGTGGCAGCAGGAGAATGAGACCAGCTGCAGGAGATTAAATTGGCTGAACTTTCCCCCTTGATGTGGCTGTTCAGATTTCTGTTCTCTCCTATTTCCCTAAGCCTAGTTTCCCCAGCACCCCCCTTTTTTAAAAAGATTTTATTTATTTACTTGACAGACAGAGATCACAAGTAGGCAGAGAGGCAGGCAGGCAGAGAGAGAGGAGGAGGAAGCAGGCTCCCCGCTGAGCTGAGAGCCCTATCCCAGGACCCTGGGATCATGACCTGAGCCAAAGGCAGAGGCTTTAACCCACTGAGCCACCCAGGCAACCCTAAGCCTAGTTTTTCCTTAGTCTACCTGATGGCCACAATTAATGACCCAAGCAACACATCTATGGCCTCATTGCCAGTGGGGAAAGGAATGTGTGTCCTAGGTAATTTCTGCACCTTTCTTTAAAAGGGGGCATGTGTAGCAGAATGCGTTGTGCCAGAGCAAAGCCATTCCTGAAGGGATGACCTTGAGCTCAGTGAGCTGAACTGGACAAGAGAGCAGGGGAGACTCCAAAAGGGAAAGGGACAGAGAGGAGAGTCAGAGGAAGTTATTGTCTGAAAATTCTGGGAGGTAAAGTTGGAAAGGTCTTTAGTTTAGGAAATGGATTTCCATTCATAAACTAACTCCATTTAACTGGCAGTAACAGCCTGGAACCCAGAGATGACAAGGATAAAGAGAATGAGTCCAGGCTCAGCATGAGAAAAAAAATGCCATGGTCAACTATTGATGTCTGTCTGGCCTTCGGAGAGGAGAACAAAAGGACATGTGACATATGTTTGCCCTCCCTGAATTAATCCCTCCTTCTCATTCTACAGAAAGGATCACTGAATCCCAAAGTTGAGAATCAACTTGTCCAAAGCCACATAGCAAATCAGTGGCAGAATGATTCCTAAACCCAGACATTGCTCTTTCTAGTAAGCCATGTGGTAGATGACATAATCAGAGAAGAGAGGTTTTCTCCGTAGAGAAGTATTGTCATTCCCCATCAGCAGGGTAAGGAAAATGAGCACTGATCCAAGATAGGGCAAACTTTGATTTCCTCATTAGCCCTATGATGCTGGGGAAAACAGGCTCTTGGGGACCTGGAGTGTGTCTCAGCAGGACTATGGACAGCTCCCCAGTCTCATTCTTGTCTTTGAAGGATGACAGAGGGCCAGTCTAGCATCTCAGTGTCAGGAGGCTTCAAACGGGGAACTTTGGTCTCATACATGGTTGCTCAGTCGTACTTCAAGACTAAACCCAGTCATAGCAAGCCCGAGGAGATGGCGGATATCACAGATCCCACACATCCCCTTCCTTCCTTGCCAGTCCTGTTGCCCTGGAAACAAGAGTTTGCTCCAGGGACAAAGTAAAGGGATGAAATTTCAGGTGATGGCAGACCCTTCTCTTGTTCCCGCATCCTTCATTTCCTTGAACGATGCGCCTTTACCCAGTTTAATAAACAGCGACTGGGGGCTTTTTATGCATAAGTACAGAGCCAGACTCCATAGGGAGAGAGAGATGAAAAAGATCTGGCCCTTTCCCTTAATGAGTTCATAACTCCAGAGGAGGAGACACACATCTACACAACCAAACACGCAAAGAAGAGCTAGATAATGCCATAATCAAGGCAAATAATCTTCTGAGGGAGATGAAGCACTTGGGAGTACACGGAGAGGAAGGTTTAGTCCTCTTCTGAACTTCAGTGCAATGAGGCCATGGTCCCAGCTATGGCTGGTTAGCAGGGCTGCCCTTGCACTCGACTGTGAACTCCTGGAGGGCAGGAACTATGTTTACAACCTGCTGTCTTTCCAGTTGGCCAACCACAGTGCTTGAGGAAAAAAAAAAACCGAACCAAATATTTTCTACTGGATTATACACACTCCTCAAGGCCATGTGCAATGGATCTCTGATGTCAAGTGGCAGGAATTCGACAGACAAGAGTTTGATCTTAGACCACACCAGCTGTGTGACCTTGGGGAGGTTACTGAAACTTTCAGGATTGGCTTTCTCATGTGGAAAACGGTGACAATAGGGCCAACCTCGAAGGATTACTGTCTAGATTAAACATCAAGCTGTGCAATAAATACCTAGGGTCGTATCTGATACATAGTAAGCTTCAGCAAATGTTGGTTCCTTCCCCTCTTTTCTGGGCCCCTCTCTTCCCAGGACCTGCTGAGGTGTTTCAGTCAAAGCATGCACTCAACAGAGGTTTGGGGGGGTGCCAAGGAGAGGTCTAGATGACTTTCTCTCTTGGACAATAGTTCTACTTCCGTTCATACACTTCAAAGTTTTATTTTGGGAACAGTTGAGTTTGGGTGTCTCTGGTTAAGTTGTTCCATGTAGTCATTGAGAAAAAGTAGTTCAGGTGTGGAAGGAGGGCTGCTTGGAGCACAAGAGCACTGAGGAAGCTGGTGTGGGGGAGCACAGCTGATTTAGTCTGGAACCCTAAGTCCCCGGGGGTAAGGGTTCTCTTATAGTACCTTGACACGGTGGATGTTGGTTCCACTCATGCTGCCGCTCCTGTCAATGAGGAAGATAAACTCCCCATGGGTCTTTCTCAGGTTCGGCTGGACTGACTGAAGGTCAGGGCAGAAGTTGAGCATGATGACGGAGTGGTGGGGAATGTCCTTGTGGAGGCGTTTCCGGATGATTTCTGTCTGGAGGAGAAAGGAAAGCTCTCTCACTTGGACATCTCAGGGGTCCAGAGCCACTCTTGGGGGCCCACTCTTGGGGGTCCCCCCACTACTCACCAAGCTTTGTCAAGACCCCAATCATGCTCTGTAGAGAGAGCCTCAGGTTGACTGCACCTGGCTCTTCTGTGTGCTAGACTTTCCCAGTTGTGTGGACTTTGGAGGTGGAAAGACCAGGGTTTAAATCCCAGCTCTCACCATCCAGCTGTGTGATCTTGGGCAAGTCCCTCCTCTGGGTCTGTTTCTTCGTTTATAAAATGGGGCACATGACATCTCCCTTCTCAGGGAGGTTAGAAGATGACCCTGAGCAGGAAGTCCCTGCACAGGTGCAGGCTGGAAAGCATCTTTCTATCTTTTGCTCTCAGTGTCTAAGCTGCTGGCCTGCTGGGGCTGAATGCTGCTTCCAGACGTACCCATGCTCATTTCTTCACGCTGCCCCACTCTTTCCCTCTCCACCCCGACTTCCTTTCTCTGTCTCTGTCTGACTGTGCCTGGGTACTAGCTTCTCCGCGTCTGTTTCTCTCTTTTTATGGGAGTCCCTTCCTCAACTCAATCGATGATATCATCACACATGTAGGTGTTCAAACCCAAGACCTAGGGGTTGTCCTTGGTTCCTCTCTGTCCCCACCCCATACATCCACCGTTCAGCAAAGGACTGTTAGTTCTGCAGCTAAGATGCATTCTGAACGTGTCTTCTGCTCTGTCTCCACTGCCACCACCCCAGTGCGGGACAGTACAATCTCTTGTCTGGGGCCCGAGTGTCCTCTTTCTGCCACTTTTATCTCCCTACAGTCCATCTTTTTTTTTTTTTTTTTTAAATTTCATTTATTTAAGAGAGAGGAGGGGGAGAGAAAGGGAGAGCATGAGCAGGGAGAGGGGCAGAGGCAGAGGGACAAGCAGGTTCTCTGCTGAGCAGGCAGCCAGAGGTAGAGATGGATCCCAGGACACAAGATCATGACTTGAGCTGAAGTCAGATGCTTAACTGACTGAACCCCCCAGATGTCCTTTCCTGGGGTCCCTTCCACATAGAGCAGGGAGCGTGATCATCCTTGTCATCCCATTGTTTAAACAATAGCTTCCCCTCATACTTTGGATCATGGGTATGAGGCCCCCTAATGCCTGACCCCTGGCTACCTGTCCACCCCATCTTTGCCCACTCTGCTCGCGACATTTCAACAACTCCGACCACCTGTTTTCCCAAACATGTCACCATTGTCCTGCTTCTGGATCTGTGCATGGCTTCCCGTTCCTCACCACTCACCAGGTCTCATTCTCAGACAGACTTTCTCTAAACCCCGGGCTTAGAGCACCCACACTTATCACTCGTTAGTGTATCATCCTGCTTTGTTTCCTTCATGGACCCCAGTCCTCTGCACACTCATCTTGCTCATTCATTTACTTCTTGTCTGTGCTAGAATGCAAGCTTCATGAGAAAAAGGACATGTCATTTTTAGTGTTGTCTCCCCAGTGCCTAGAACAGAGACTGACATCTATGGGGGACCTAGTATTTGTTGAATGAATAAACGAGAGGCTGAATCTATATGGGTCTTTTTATCTGCCACTGACCTCTGTGTGCATCTCTGGGGTTCCCGCCCCCTCGCCTAGTCTCTCTGTTGTCTCTACCTGTCTCTGCTTCTATCTGCATCTCTGTCTCTTGTACATGGTATCTTCCTCTTTGTCACTTGCCCCCTCTTCCTGATTGCTGTTCATGCTCTGGATGCCTGCCTCCTTCCTTGGTGAGGGGTTATGCTCTCCCTCCCACGTGGAGCTCTCTTGCCAAAGGCCACTGCCCAGCTGGGCTTTCTGGAAGACAGAGCCCAAGGCAGCAACAGCCCCATCTGCCTGTGCAAGAAGCCTCTTCTAGGGAACATGATTTTTGCCTCTCAGAGAAGTGGCGTGGGGGCCCGGCTTGGAATTCTCCAGTGTCTTCTCCAGCTGCCCTTATCCAATTACAACAAACTCATCACTTCTTAGCAGCTTTGAGTGATCACTATCCGTCCTGGAGCTCATGGGAATACAGGGTATTTGTATAACCAACCCAAGCTGGCAAATTCTCATTTGCCTCAGCTGTCTCAGAGCGAACCGAGAAGTGCTGGCAGGTAGGGGAGCCAGCCCCAGTCCTGAGAGCCCCAATGACCCCACCCGCTGCTCACAGGCTATAGTTCTCAAAGCCCAGGGACACCCCCGCTCTGGCCCCAGCCTCTTCCCCCAGTTGACTCATCTGGGTGAGAGGGTCCCTCTGCGAAGGCAGGTGTTTCCCTAAACATGGGATGATATAGTACATGAGCTACTGACCCTTTATCTCTGCCATCCCTCCTATGCCCCACCAGGCCCCTCTGGTGGGATATCTAACAAGGGGGAAGACACGAGCAGGAAGCCATCTACACATTCCCATACGTCCTCCCCCCAAACCCCAAGATCCTCTGCCACTCAGGGAGGGGCTCTTAAATCCAGCAAAGCTGCACCCCCCCCAGATGGACTCTAAGTCCTTAGCCTCATGTCGTCGAAGCCACCTCCCGAGGGAATAGTCTTCCCTCTCCTCCCAGCTTACCCATTCTTTTCGGGTGCTAACCCTCATGTTCTCATTTAAAAAGGGGAGACTAGAGAAAGAAGTATGACATCGCTCTTAAACCTGCCTTGGTCTTCAGGGCCCATTTTGAGGTGCAGGGCCATGGGCCACGAGCAGGGAAGACTGCTGGTAGAGCTTACAGCTGGGGTCCCGGCCTCCGACCAGCCTTCCCCAACGCCCCCACCCCCGTCCTGCTCTGCTGAAGCCTCCTTGTACTGGCACTTCATGCTGGAGGGGGCGGGCCGAGAAAGGGTCTTCATCAGGCTTTCTCCGCTCTGCCTTTATTCTTTATGTCATAGTAGCAAGGATCTCAGAGACAGGATGAGCAAGAGACCCATTTAGCAGGGAGGGAAAGGGAAGACCAGAGGTAAAGATGGGGCTGGGAGGGCACCTGCCTATAGGGTCCTGGGAGCCACTTGGGGTGGATTAACCTGGAGAAGACCAAGGTTGTTTCTGCCACCAGCCTAGAAACGCCACCGGGCTTAGGCCCCTTGGTGGCACCAGGAACAAGTGGCCTGGCAGGAAGCGGGAGGACAGGGTAGCTGCCGCATTTGGATGTCCGCCTTCCTAGAGGTGCCCCAGCCCACGGAGGGAAGCATGGACGAGGATCTGCCACCAGCTCGCCGTGAGAATGACCAGGCAAGCCACCCCCTTCCCCTGCTCAGTATCCTCATTGGGGCAGTGATGACCCAGTTCCCAGTGTCACCCCACTTTTGCCACACGGACGCAGCCCCAGCCACCCTCACCTGTCTCTCTGCCCTGCTGTCCTTCTTCATTCCTTTAATGAACTCCGTTCTTCCTTTCAAGTGCTGCTCAAACTCTCCCAGGGTCATGTCCCCTTTCTCCATCAGGACGTGTGGCATGTGGGGCTCTGCAGAGATGAGATCAACGCTTGGCGGTTGTCCGAATACGAGGGCAATACCAGGGACCTTGGTTTAAGAACAGGATCTGGGGAGGAATCCCGATTGGAAGAGGGAAATAGAATTCCTGACTGCCTGGAGCCGTGTGGGGCCATGGGCAGACTACTGAGCTGGCAGGTAGGAGAGCCTCGTGGTCTCGGATAACTCACTGACCCTCTCTGGGCCTCAGTTGGCCCATCTGTACAATGGGAGACAGACCGGGCTCTGATCTTTTCAGATCCTGACATCTTAGGAATCCTTAAAGAGACAGAACAGTTCCTCCCTGAGTGTTCAGAGCTGGGAGGGTCCCCTTGAGCTTAGGATTTCAAAGGTCATCTGCTCAGCTACCCTGGAGGCAAAGTTCCCTAATAGGTGAATGAGACCTTGGGGCCTCTGGAGCTAGAATCTGGGCACTCAGTTCTGCCAGCTGGACTCATTTTCCAGGAGTCACTTCATTGGTCTTCTCTTTCTGCCATATGCTCCTGCGCTCTCCCTGGTCTGGCCCACCGGACGAAGGGCCATCACTGTGTCTGCTCCCCACAGGCTCAGCATCTCTTTCCTCCCATAGGCCACCCCCACCCCCAGCCCAGGGCCCGCCTGGTGCCCCCTACCGCTGGGATGGATGAGGATCTCCACGGGCCGGTCGAAGGTGTGCCTGTTGGCCAACGTGATAATGATGCTCTTGGCCGATCGTGCAGACGGGGCGGCGTCGGCTCGAATCTCGTGGGTGGGACTCTCTACCCCTGGGTGGCACAGAAAGGTGGCAGAGGCTCAGCAGTCTTGGGAGAAATAGGGGCTCCGTGGGGGAACACGGAGACCCAGGTCAGAGATGAGGGACCCCCGACCTGCTGTAACCGCGGACAGGCCTCCTCAATTCCCCCATTGGCAAAACGGGGACTTAGATGGATGGTGTCGATGGCCTTTCCTGCCCCAACCTCAGGACCCACTGGGGTCAAAGTGTTGCTTCCTCTTGGGGCACATAAAGAAAAAGCTCAACGGTCGATCACTGGGCACCCTGTAAATGCCTTTTGTCTTGGACCATCGTGCTGCTCTGGGAGAGCCCTCATTGACAAGAAACTGTGTCCTTGTATCCCTTTAAATCCTTGAGTGGGTTGGGGAGGGGAGCCATCAGAACAATGGTCCCCAACTCTGGCTCTGGCTGCATGTTAGAATCGCCCAGGAGCTCTGAAATATTCCAGTGTCCTGCACACACCTCTGACCACTGTCTTCAGGAGCCCTGTGGTGGTGGCGGAGGGGGGGGTGTCTGGGCGGCAGGATTTGAAAGCTCCCCAGGTGATTCAACATGCAAGGTAAGAAGCAGGGAACACTGGGGGGCTGTGGCCTCTAGGGGAGGACCAAGGATGTCCATGCCCCCATGGACATCGCCTCATGGGAGCCACTGCAGTGGGCATGGGGGACAGCCTTGAAACCTGCCTGGGGCGGGGCTCATCTTAGGGCCAGATGTCAGGAGGCAGGAAGTGGGGGGTCTGTAAGGCTCCGTGAGCTTCAGGATGTCTTCCATCTGGACAGGACTGCTTCCCTGCCCTCCTCTTCCTCTCTATCCCTGGCAGGTTTCGGTCTGAAGCTCCCCCTACTCTGGGGCCTCGGGTCTCCTTTCCAGTCCCAGTCCAGGTCTGGGCAGCTGTGTCTCACCTGCGAGCAGGCACGGCCCACGGATCTCCAGCTGGAAGTTGAACTCATATTCCATGGGGTTGGACACGTCGGTATCCAGGAGAGTCGCCAGGCACAGTTTGCTCCAGGAGTCCAGGGAACGGGTGCCAAAGCAATGCTTGTCTTTCCTGGGAGAGGGGAGGAGAGAGGAAGAGGAGGAGGCAGCAGGGGCCCAGGGGAAAGACAGAAGAAGATGGTGAGCCCCAGCAGCCCTGATACCCCCGTAGCCTATCTCTCCAGGGGGCTGATCTGCTCCCCGCCCCCGACCCTACACCCTTACTCCTCCTCCTCAAGGCCTGCCTCTAGGGAGAGGGGGCACTCAGACATAAGGCGCAGCTACCTACAGTGGTGAGCCAGACGCCAGGCCTGGTGCCCCTCAGCAGCGGCGCACATCGTTCTCACCAGTGCCCCTAGAAGAGGGATCAGGGTCCCCATCTCCCCATTTCCCACATGGGAAAATAGAGGCTCCACAAGGTGCAGCGGTTAGCCTAAGTTCCTACACGTAGGACTGAGCAGAGAGTGCGTTCTTGCTGGTCAGTCTGGCTACACGGTGAAGAGGTTAACACCACATCACCCTGCTTCTTGGCTCCCTGCCCTATTCTGTGAGCTGGGAGTGCCTGCACGAGCTGCTTCTCCAAGCCTCAGTTTCTCATCCATGAAATGGGGATGATAATGAGGCGCCTTGAATGAGAGCTCAGGGAAGCGTCCCTGGCTGAAGCCTCAAGTTTCTGGCCTCTCTTTCTGGGACCCTGATCCATCCCCCACCTGCAGGGCCACACCCCCTAAGCTCTTTGCTCTGTCTGCTTAATACTTGACAGAAAGGTCTCCTGGTGATGTCCCAGGGTTGGGGCCGGGGAGGGGGGCACGAGGTTGTGTGTTTTCAATGGAAGAGAGCACACTGTGTGCTGAATCACATTCTATCACTTCCTTCGTCTCGCTCACTGCTGTGTTTCTGAGCTCCTTCTCTGTGGCCGTCTGCAAACCAGCCTTTGCCGGGATAGGGCATTTCTTAGGAGCATCTTATCTCCTACTTATTTCTTCCTGCCTCCCTGTCCCAACAGATAACACTGCCCAGAAGATCCTTATCTGGGTCCCTTTTTTGGACTTTGGAAAGAATTTCTCCGGGGCTCTTGGGTCAAAGGCTTGTGTGCTGCTGTCTTTATACCTGCTGGCCTTGGCAGCAAGCCTTCTGTGTTTGAGAGGCAGGGCCTACCAGAGCTGGGGACATTCAAAACCTTGGTGGGACCAGGAACACGAGGCCTGGGAGGCCCTGAGAAGCTTATTCCTGCCCCTCCCGGCTGGCAGAGTGAAACAGATGCTCTTGGGAGAAGCCGGCATCAAATCCCCATGAACCTTGAAGTTGCTCAGACAGAGTGACGCAAATAAAAACAAGAATAATAGGTAATGGGGCGCCTGGGTGGCTCAGTCATTAAGCATCTGCCTTCAGCTCAGGTCACGATCCCAGGGTTCTGGGATCCCGCATTGGGCTCCCTGCTCAGCGAGAAGCCTGCTTCTCCCTCTCCCACTCCCCCTGTTTATGTTCTAGCTCTAGCTGTCTCTCTCTGTCAAATAAATAAACGAAATCTTAAAAAAAAAGAAAGAAAGAAAAATAGGTAATACCAAATGCTAGAGGAGGAGGAGAGGAGACTCTTCCTTCTACTGGTGGAAGTGGAAACTTTTCAGCCTAGAAAGCAGTCTGGCAATACACAGTGTGTCTTTGGTGTTTCTGGTCTGATGTTGGCTTGTGCTGCCAGCTTCTCTGCTATGCCAACGGGTGTTCTCACCCTAGGCTTCAAGATCCTATAATCGGACTCACCATCATCCCTCTGACTTCTTTTGTATTCTCAAGCTGCTATAGCCATATTAGCCTTCTTGTGCCTCCTCTAACACACCATACCTATTACTGCCTCAGGGCATTTGCACTTACCACTTGTTCTGCCCTCTGCCCAAAATGTTCTTCCTCCAGCATATTTCCAGCCTCCTTTTCTTCAGATCAGGCTTCACATGTTGCCTAAGCCATCTATTTGAGCTAAAATAGCAACTAACCCCACTCTACTCTAACCTCCATGCTATGAAGCATTTAGCATCATAGAACTCACCTAACATATTACATGTTGTGAGGTTATTTCTTTATTGTCTGTCCCCATGTCCCTCCTGCCCCCATCAGAATGCTGGCCCCATGAGAGCAGGGACCTTGTCTTTCTAGTTTACTGCTATATTCCCAGCACCCAGAACCGTGCCTGGCACACAGTAGGTGCTTAATTAATGCCCAGGTCATGACCGAGGAGTGCCCTCCAGGCTGAGTTCATGTGGGAAGCTGCTATAACCCTCCCGCCAACCCCAGCTTGGCTTGAGGCCAGCATTTTAATGGTGGCCTCCAGAACTTTGTTGACACTGTCTTCTGTGTCCCTGGCAGTCCCCAGAACCTCACGAGGATGTGTATGAAACTTCTAGATACACCTGGCTCACCGTCCCAGTTTTCAGCTTGGCTCTCACTCACCCTCATTAGGGGTGGGGGAGTTAGGTAATGTCACTGGCCATTAATTGTGAAGGTTATTTTTCTGCCAAAGCGATGCAAAGACCCTCTGGAATAGATTTTTAAAATTCACATGTGAATGACAAAATACAAGACACCTCCAAAGACATCTGAATGCAGCTGGTAAGGAGGGCGTCCTCTCCCTGCATGGGACACGCTCCCCCTCCTGAGTCCTCAGGTGGGGGAAAAGGGACCCAATTTCAGCAGCAGGGGCTCTAGGCTGCAGCCCAGAGAGAAACTGTCCTGCCCTGGGTCTGTAGTATTCCCAGCCCCACCTTGCTGAAACCCCTTGTACTGGCTTTTCGTGGCTTTGGGAGAGATCTGAAGCTGGTCAGGGCCACAGGGCGTCCTGTGTGTCTATAGCCCCATCTTCTGTCACCCTGCTTCAGTTTCTCTCTGGAGTCCTGTCCTTGCTACCTCAGGGCCTTTGCCCCTGCTGTCCTTCTCTGTCAGAACATTCTTGTCTGTGCCCACCTCCCTGTCATGGCTCAGCTCCCAGCTGAAATATGACTCCCCAGAGAAGTCTAGTTGCCCCCCAGCATGGGTCCCTTTTTTTATATCATCAGCCCAATGAACTTCTCCTTCATTGCACTTTTCACATCATTAGTTATACATGCAAGCACAGAAACAATTACCCCCCTATCAGTAGTGTTCTCTGTTGGATAATGATCTCTGCCACCCAGTTCCACATAGGAAGGAGCCACCATGGCTTGGTGCCCTCTGTATCCCTAATGCTCAGCTTGGTGTCTCATACCTAGTCGGTGCTCAGAAAATACCTCTCATGTGCATTATAAAATAAAGCCTGGATATTCTCATCCCAAGCTGCCCAAATACCAGAGTTTCTGGCCAATAGCGACAGGGTGGCATTTCAGGGAGATTCTTAAGTGTTCTAAAGTGAGCCGAAGGGAGTAATTATTTGGATGGTGGTCACTTTAGCACTGAGCCTCGTCTTCTTCTGCCTACGTCTCCCACCCCTCACTCTCTTGCCTTCATCCAACTGACTCCATGTGGCCACCCAAGATTCTACCCCTGGTCCAGGCTGAGGCTCCTTACCCTTGGGTCTGTTGGGTGGAGGGGCCGATGCTCTCCGTGCAGAACTGAGGCACAGTGGGGGCGCAGACAGCAGGCAGCAGGACCCGCACAGCCCCGCTGGGCAGTGTTGGGAGCTCCGAGGAGGTGCTGACAAAGACGGTGACATTCTCCATAGGGGCAATGGTCCCCAGGTTGACCACAAACAGAATCCGCTCCAAATCCTCATCCAAAGCCAGCTTCCCTGGTGTGCAGGAAGGAGGGATGGCGGACATCGCCTCCTGCAGAGCGTTCCCTGAGTGACAGGCCTGGAGTCAGCAGTTCTGCATATGTTATCTCTGGTTTCCTGTAACTGTGGTAGGTTTGCGAGCCCCTTTTGCTGATGGGAAAACTGAGGCTTCGGGGCGGGGGGTGCGACCTACCCAAGTTATTCAGTGAATAACTTACTCGTTGAACCAGGATCTGAACTCACAGGGGTCTGAGGCCAGGCCCCGTGTACTTTCTGCTGGGAGTAGGGGGCTGGGACCCACGAAACCCCGACAGAAGTCATGTCCCCATCCCCGGACTCTGCTTCCTCTCACAGAATCACATTTGAGCACCCTCCCAGCTTTGAGGCAAGTGCGTTTGTTCATTTCTCTCCTGTTGTCCGAGAGGCCCATTTCCTCACCCTCACTTAGCTGGCATCGCTCAGCCACCAAGCCCTCCATGGAAACTTCCCTGGTCCCCACCTGGCCGTTCTCTCCCTCCTCCGACATCATCCACACCCCTTCCTCCAGAGCCACTCCCACCTCCCACCTCCTGTTGTGGTTACCCTCCAGCCTGTCCTTGCTCTCTTCCCGGAACAACCTGAAGGCAACTTGGTATCTTACACATGCTACTTGCTCATTAAAATATTCTCGAACGTCTTAACGATCAGGCGAACTAACCCCATTCGATCACAGATCCAATGGTAAGAATCTCTAACATCTAAATTCAAATCCTGCCTGTCACTAACGTGCTGTGTGAACTTAGGCCGGTCACTCACCCTCTCTGTGCCTGGGTACCTTCAACAGCGGGCCCAGTAGCCCTGGTATCAGAGACTGTCATCTCTGCAAGGCTCTGTTGAGCTTTGGGTGGACACAATTACTAGTTCAATTTTACAGATGAAGCTTAATTTTTTATTTAAGCTCATACCATTTGCAAAAGATAGGCTGGGGAGTCAAGCCCCGGTGTGATTCATTCCACAGCCTCCGAGCTGAACGGACTTGTTACCTGTAGAGATAGAGGCCACAACTCATGGGGTTGTTGCCTTTGATCTTCATGATGCTTTGGGGGTGAGAGCAAAAGAGAATGAGGTTCAGAGAAGTTAAATGATTGGCCTGAGATCACACAGCATTCCTGACTCCCCGTTTAGTGCTCTCTCTACCTTGTCCCACTGCTGTCCCTTCAGTCTGCTCGAGACCCTAACCAGGCCCGGGACCTCTGCCACCGCCCTTCTCCTCACCTGTGACAGAGGTGGCTCGGACCCGGGTGCCCTCAAAATGGGAGTTATCCAACTTGGCTTTGTCCTTGATCTGTACGGTCACGACCCGGTCGGCAATGACCGCCTCAAAGCCGATCACCGTGGTGTATTCATCCAGTGGGTACACGAAGAGGCCTGCAGGGGAAGGGCCGGTATCATGGGGGGCTCCAGCGGCACCCCGCACACTCCACCCCTGGGAGGGAAGCCAAGCCTTTGAGCTGCCAGATTGATGGACGGGACTCACTGCCACTTAAAAGACCCCAGACCCCTGGCTGGGGTCATGGCTCTGGGGCAGTTCATGTAAGTGCACCAGAGGCCCTGTGGGAGCAGTGGGGGCGGGGCTGGCAAAGGGACAGCTGGTCGTCTGTCCCGGCCGGCTCTCACTGTGCAGGCGTTTGAGACCCATGTGGCCAGGGTGTCTGAGTTTTCAAGAGACAAGAGAAATCTGGGTTTTTATGTGACTTGTTTTGCTTGCCAAGGAGCTGGGGCATCAGAGGAGACAGATGAAGGCTCTAACCCAGTCCCTGCCTCCCCTCCTGGCCTGGTGACCTTGCATAAGACATGGGGCTTCTTGAAGCCTTACATCCCCATCTGTACAATGAGGCCAAGAGAGCCAAATTCACGGTATTGTTGTGGAACTGGAAAAAGTAGTCACTGTGATTTAGCCACGTGCCCTGTGTTTTTATACATTAGTGCTTCTCAGAGTCTAAGAGCCCACGAGTCACCTGGGGTCGGGGGCGGGGGCAGGTCTTGTTAAAATACAGATTCTGATTCAGCAGTTCTGGGCAAATCCTGAGACTCTGCATTTCCACTCAGCTCCTGAGTGATGCCAATGGCTTTAGGACCACTCTCGAGGGATCAAGACAGTACCTCATTTGAAGTGCCCACGAACCCTGGGGCAGCACAATGCCTGGTCCATGGCGAGCCGTCCCTAGTCCTTGGGTCCCATCCCTCTGGGCCTCAGCAACCTCCTCTACACTGATGGAGACACTGGTTCTCCCTGCACGTGGAAAGTTCAAGGACCTTCCCCACATTGGCCAGTCCTTTGGTCTCCTGGGCCCCTAGCAAGTTCCATTTTAAGTTGCCCCCTGGAGATTTTCCCAAACAGACAGCCAGGGTGATCTGTCCTGCCCAGAAGTTTTCTGAGGAAAAGTCAGTTTCCCTACCGTTTCCTTTGGGGACCGAGATGGTTGGGAAAGAGGGTGGTACCCCAAGACATGAAACCTGGGGGTTAGGAAGTCCTCATTGCTTAGATTGAGGAGGAATCCTGGCTGCAACAAGGCTTTCCGCAGCCCCTCCCAGCCAGCCTTTCCGTGACCCCCTTCCTTAAGTGGGGAGACAGGCGATGGGTTGACAGACTTCTACTGGCCAGCTTCCCATTCTCTCTCAAGTGCCCCGCACGGATGATTCACAGTCTCACGCTGCTTTTCATTCTGCGGGGTCCTTCCTTGCGCGTTACCTCATCGGCTCCTCCTGTAAACCCCTGCATCCAGATAGGCAGAGAAGCATCCCTATCTGGATAAGGACAGTGGCTTCCCCAAGGTCACAGGGACAAAGAGCGGGAGCTGCTACTTCTTTGTGGAGTTTGATGCCTCTTCTATTGGGAGGCTTCCTGAGAACGTGGGGGGACGGGCCCTTTGAGGAAGGTGGGATGGCGATAGTCCTGGGACAGCCAGCTAGGGCCGAGCGCAAATCCTGACCTGCTGTGTTACTGGCTTTGAGGCCCGAGGGGCGGAACTGCCATTCCCATTTCACAGATGAGCAAACTGAGAGTCAGAGAATGAACATAACTCGTCCTGTGGATGGGCTAGTATTTGTCAAGGTGAGGATTACATACGGTGCACGGGGGCCCTAGGGAAGCCGCATCAGGGGTCCTCACCCTGGAAGGGCTGGGCTTCCAGGTTACCATAGGTGAGAGAGGCAGTCAGACCCAGAGCGTAACCACTGACGAAGGAGGTGACGTCAGAGGCGGTGAGGGGCAGGGCTGCCCCTGTGATCTGGTTCAGCAGACCTGGCATCCCGCTGGCTACTCAGCCTTTAGGGCCTGTAAGAGACAGGAAGGGCGGAAGTGGGGAGAGGTGCCCCCATCCCTCCCCAGCCCAGGCCTCCCCTTCCGTCCCCACAGGCGGCCAGCCTTCTCCCAGTTGTCCCCACCGCCTTCGTGGGAGTCACTCCTGCTTGCTCTCCACCATCCCTGAGAGAAGTGGGAATTCTGTTTTTGTCTATTTCACAGCAGAGAAACTGAGGCCTGAAGACGGGGGACCTGTTTGGGTTCACTCAGCGGGAGGGAACAGAGTCAGGGCCAGAGCCCAAGCAGGTTCACGGCCAACCTGGAATTCTCCCCAGGGGACAGTGTTCCTAGAGCTCTGGATGGGAGTCCAGGGACTCGGGCCCGGACCCCGTCCCTCTGTCAGTCCCTTAATCCCTGAGCTGTGGTTGCTTCCTCAGCAGAATGAGGGAACGGGGCTAGCTCACCACATCCCCCTTTCTCTGAAGGCATCTAGAATAATCTACCCACCATGTCAGCACAGGTTGTGAGGGGAGTGAGGGTACCCCCAAAAGATACTCAAGTGAAAGGAGCCACCTGATTCCTCCACGTGTGCAGGTCAAAACGCTGGGAGTCATCCCTGGCTCCTCTTTTTCACCCCTCCCCCCATACCCAGTCCACAGCTAAAGCTCGTCATTCATGTCTGCAAACGCCGGGGCACCCGTCCGTTCCCCACCACAGGCATGATCGTCTCAGCCGCCACCATGTCTATCTGGACGGAGGTTCCCAATCGGCCTCTTAGAGCTACCGTCCCTCGCACTCCCATCCATTCTCTCAGCGGCCAGGCCCCCAGAGAACACAGCCACGGGGGAGTCTCCATCCCCTGCTGCTTGCTCCTGGGGTAGAGACCCAAACCTGGAAGTACCTGTGAAGTCCGGCCCGGCTGGCTTTCCCTGCGGGTCTCCGCATCCTCACACAGCCCTCGTGGCTCTCCCAGCTTCCAGTTCATTCCTCAAACACGTCCTGTGATCTCCCGCCTTTGTCCCGCCATTCACCCCCTAAAGGCTCACCCCTCGACCTACTTTCAAACTAGTGACTCGTAACCTCTTTGTTGTCCTTCAGTGTCAACCGAGGGTCACCCTGGTGGAAGCCACACCACCCTCCCCCCTGCTGGGCCCAGCGTCCTCTCCCTGCACAGCCCTGGGAGCTCCTCCGTCCCTTTGTAAGGATGCTGTGTGTCGTGCGAGATTATTTTGCTGCTGTCTGTCATCCCGTTTGCAGCCTGCGCTCCTGGAGAGGTGAGCTGGGTCTCTCCGCACTCCCTGTCCTATCCTCGGTGCTGATTAAATGAATATGGGAATGGATGACTGGACTTCTCAAGGCAGGGATGTGTCCACTCTCTCTTGGGGTCCCGAGACCCTCCCTGGGTCATCATTGTGCTTGAAGGGTGCACTGGGAATGGGAAGCAAAGTCAAAGGGTGGGACAATACAAATTTGAGGTCAGATTTGTTCCAAGTCCCCCCACCCCGGTCCCCTCCCCCCTCCCCCCACCCCGTGGAGCTGAGCTGGGCCAAGCTTCTGCTGCTTTTGTTTGCAAGACTGTTCAATGTGTGCTTATTACTCTGCCTTTACTCAAAGAAGGGAACTCATCCCCTTCAGGTCCTCCTCATGCCCCTGATAGGATCCTCTGGTGCTCCCACGCCCTCTGTCTGGCAGCAATGTCTTTTTAATTATGTTCTCCCTTGGGGCTCCGGCCCAGACAGCTCTCAGCCCTGCCTTATCTGGGCAGGCTGACTGACAGCAGGAGGCCGATAAGGAGCTAGGAGGGGGCCATTGTATCCCCAGCTGTCTTCTCTCAGGAGCGTTCTGTCCTGGTGCTGGCCCAGCAAAGCCCGTCTTCTCCCAGGGGACAGAACAAGATGGCGGAGTTCATTTCCTCGGCCACGCCTGCTGCCACACACCCTCCCCACCAACCCCTCCTCCTCAGCCTGGGTCCCCCCTGGTCGGAATGCTGACCAAGGAATGCAGCTTCAGGGAACCAGTGCCCAGCTGTGTGGGGAACTAGGCCTTTAGCTTCAGTCCATCCCAGGATGGAGTCCATCCCAGGAAGATGCCCCTGGGGCACCTTCCCACACTGTCCCTGGGGCCCATGCCTAGAGCACCTTGCCCAGGAGGTGGGGGGAGGTGTGGGCTCACCTGGGAAGTGGGGCTTACCTGAATGAAGTTGGTAACCCAGGAGCAGACTCACTCAGAATCGACCTTTTAACAGTATCAATACCTTTCCTTCTTGGGAAGAGGGAACTTGAAATTCTTTGGGGCCTAAACAATGCACATTTTTTTCCCAATTCATCCACACGGATAAAGATTTACTAGATTCTAAGCCCTGAATTAACCAGTGGGGGTAGGAAGGTAAGACGCAACTTGACCTCAAGAACCTTACAACCAATCTAGCGGCAGAGGCAGGGAAGTAGGGGGAGGCGTAGTAACGATAGCTGGAATCTATGGAACATGGAATGTGCTGGAAGGAAGCACTATTTCTCTTAATCCTCACAAGCACTTTCTAAGGCCCACTCTTGTTTTGCAGACGAGGACACTGAGGCCCAGAGACAGATGTGTTTGGTTTTGCACACGAGTCTGCGGGGTGGTGCGGAAGAACGGGGGTACAATGGGTGCTTGTGTGAGGGGTTTTCCCCTGAAGCAGCCCCCTGCCAGCCCTGTGGGAGGTAGAACCCAGAGCTCATGGGACCGGGATCCTCTCTCCAACCATCCAAACCTGGGGCTCAAGGGGCCACCGGGGCTTAGGAAACACTCCGGTTGTAGGAGGTTCCCGGGGTGACTCTTGAAACCAAGACAGTCCTTGATGGTCTAGAACCTGTAAATCTCCAGCACTCCCTGCCCTTCGGGAAGGCCTCTCTGGAGCCAGACAAGCCCAGATGTGAGTCCTGGTTCATAGCGACTGCTATGAACCCCACGTGGGGGCGTGTTAGTACCCGCATGTGAGCTCCCTCGTCAGCAAGACTGGGTGAGCAGAAGGGCCACTGACTGCCACCTCACCAGCACCGTGAAGATCACAGTGAATAATGTATAGAAAGTACCCAGTACGGTGCCTGGCACATACTAGGCGCTCAATATTTACGCAGTGAAATGAACGAATGAATGAATGAATGATAACACCAGGCCAGCAGTTCCCGGGTTCCTCATTCACCCGGCTGGGAGAGAGATGTCCTCTGACCACCAGGCCCAGGCGACTCTTCAGGGAAGAAGCTGATGTTAAATCCATTAGGCTTCCATCTCATTTTTATGTCAAGGCCTCAAATACACCATCACTGGCAACACAGGGTCCCAGCTTCTTCTACCTTCTGTCCACAGGGGACGCCATGATTCTGTGTTCCTGGGCCAGACTCTGGCCACCCGCCCCGCCTCGAGCCCCATTGTGCCTTTTGTGACCACCACACTGGAGCCACCGGACACCCTGTATCCTGGGCCTCTCCTGGGGTTCCCTCTGAGTCCTTGTCCAAGGACCTGCTTCCCCTGCAGCCTTAGACAGGAAGGGCTGCTGACTCCTTGTCACCCCTGAGTCAGGAGTTGGGACAGATGCTTGGTCTCAGCTGTGGCTCCAAGATCACCACTTTTAATCTGCTCATAAAACCCATTCTCCATGGTGGGAATTAGGGGGAGGGAGAGGGCTGATGCCCTTTGGCTAGGCACCCCCCACCATTGCTTGTCATTCCCAAGGTTTTGGTTACACCCTCCTCATAGCAAACACTTGGCCTCTGACTCCTGTCTTCCTCCGCTCCCCAAGCCCTGCCATGAACCTAGTAACTTCATAGTGATGGTGTGTCCAACTCCGTGCGCTTTTATCCCTTGCCCCCGCCCCTCCAAAATCTTTGCTCCCACTCCAGCTCAGCTTGCCACTTCCACTCCCATGCCGTGAGCTTGGGACGCCACCCCTGAGCGCTCCATCTCTGAAACCGCTCTCTCGGTCACATAGGTCGCTCTAAAAATCACAACTCCCAGCACTCTGAGCCCTCTTTCCTTGATTTCTCCTACACACTTGTCACCGTCTGGCGTGCTGTGTATGCTGGTTTGACGTGTCTCCCCAGCTCTCCAGAGCGTCATCCCCAACGAGGGCACGGGGACGGCTTCAGTTCCTCCACTGCTTAACCCCGCTACCAAGAGAATAACGCCTGGCTCTAGTAGATGCTCAATAAATACTTGTGTTTGAATGAATGAAACATCACTCCACAGTGAAGCGAGCACTCGGGCTTCATCTATAAAGTCTGGCAACAGCCCTCCAGGATAGATACTCCTAGCATCCCTGTTTTATAGATAAACACACCAAGCTCAGGGAGGTGAGGTAGACGGTCCAAGGTCCCACAGCTAGTAGGTAGTAGGTAACAGGGCTGGGAGCTGGACCCAAGCAGAAGGACCGCAGAGCCCGAGTGCTCGCTTCACTGTGCGGCTATGCAGCCTCCTGCTTAACCTGCCCCCCCAGCTGTGCCGTTTCCGCCCAGGCGCTCTCTTGACATCCTCCTCTTCTCTCCATTTCCACCACTGCTGCTTCCCTACTCTGTCCTGGACCATCGCCACCATCTCTGCCCTGGTCCCTCACCTTCCAGGCTGCATCCCTTCCAGTTCACTCTGTCAGTTCAGGCATGTGTGCACACGTACGCATGCGCACACACACACATACCCCCCTGACACACACACACACACACACACCGCGACACGCACAGTCTCCCTTTACCCTGAGCGTCATGGCTCCTCATTGCTTTTCTCTGTCGGAACAGGTTAAACCTTCAGCATGGCATTCTGGGCTCATCCCCATTGGGTCCCCATCTCTGTCCTGTGTCACCTCCTGCCTCGTTCTGCATGGT
Organism: Mustela nivalis; assembly: GCF_964662115.1. Taxonomy (NCBI): domain Eukaryota; kingdom Metazoa; phylum Chordata; class Mammalia; order Carnivora; family Mustelidae; genus Mustela; species Mustela nivalis. The sequence goes on along the minus strand of NC_139029.1, from coordinate 13,620,028 downwards.
CACTTTGTTCCAGACACCCTGACCTTGTCACGGTGCCCCGGACGGGGCTCTTTCTCACTCTTGGGGTTTTCCCTGAAAAGATGGTTTCCTCCTTCTCCGCCTTTCAAAGACCTGTTCAGCCTTCAAGGCCCGGTTTCACAGCCACCTTCTCTCTGAAGCCTCCCTCCCCGTGCGGTCCCCAACGCCCCAGTCTATCAGGCACGCCCTCCTCCGGGGCTTCCACAGCCTCTGAGCACCTGTCTGTCACAGCTGTCATCCGAAGCACAGTAACTTCTAATTAGGGATGCTTGGCGACCCCAGGCGCTGCAAGAATGTAAGTTCCCCTCCTGTGCCTGGGTCCCAGAACCCCGCATGGGGCTCAGTTCAGAGGAGGAACTCTAATGGGGCGCCTACTAGGCTGTAGTGCTTTACAGGCATTCCTAGTGCTCACACCCACCTTCCCTTTATGGGTGGGGGAAATGAGATGCCAGGGATGTCTGGAAGTGTGCTGGCGAGTGGTCGGGCTCGGTGGGATAGGAAGCAGCCTGCCCCCAGCCAGCACCTGCCCTTCCCCTTCTCCAGCTCCTTCCCAGTCCATGCCAAGCCCAGGAGAGGCTGGCGAAGGAGGGAGGATGAAGAGGAGGGAGCACCAGGAGCCTGGGGAGCCTGAGCTGCAGGACATGAGGCCTCCCCTGGCAGGGATGCTCTCGAGCTGCTGCTCTGATTCTGAGCACATGAGCTCACCCAGCTCCTGCATACAACCTCCCCCCCACCCCCGGGAGCCGACCCCAGACAGTGCCTCTGGGCAGGCTGTGGTCTGGGCCCCAGTTATTCTGGGATAGCCTGGGGTGCAGGGCTCTAGGCTGAGAACAGAACTCACCGAGCCCGACCACTCGCCAGCACACTTCCAGACATCCCTGGCAGCTCATTTCCCCCACCCATAAAGGGAAGGTGGGTGTGAGCACTAGGAATGCTTGTAAAGCACTACAGCCTGGTAGGCGCCCCATTAGAGTTCCTGGGCCAACAGGAACCCACAGAGGGCTTGGTTTAGATGCAATGTGGGACCATGCCCAGGGAAAGGAGCCGGGAGAAGAGAGAGTGGGAGCCCTGCTTGTCCTCTGTCCTCACAACAGGCTGGGGAACGCATGCATCAGGGTCCTGGGTTCAAGGAGAGGGCCCTCCTGCCTGCTTGCCAGAAGGGGATTGGAGAGGGGGGAAACTTGCTAGTGGCTGGCAGCCAGGCCCCAGGATCTGGAGCACTGCCTGGGTGAGAGTCTTAGACGGCCACTTCCTGGTGGCTTCTCAGCTGGGCTCTGCCACCTCCATATTGTGTGACCTTGAGCAAGTTACTTAACCTCTTTGTGCCTTTCGCAGCTGTAAAATGGGACCACGATAGTGCCCACCTCCTTAGAAGCATAAAGGACAGAATGCCTGCACGTGAGTGGACAGAAAGTTAGTGGGTTCTGGATGGGTCTGGAGGCTTCTCTTCCATGTCTTTTCCAGTAGACCCTCCCTGTAGGGACCCCCTCTTCCTGGGCTGGAGGAGCTTGCACAGGGACCAAGTCCGCATAGCTGGGATCCCTGGGATCCCTGGGAAGCTGAGAAGGTCCCCACCCAAGAGCCCACCTCAGGAAAGCCTCTGATTCGGGTCTTGCTGCTGAAATGAGCCCTGTCCCCTCTCCCCTCCCGTTCCAGTTTGTCCCAGAGACATCACGGCAGCCTTCCTTCACCTGGGAAGCCATTATGGACACCTGTCCCCTCCCCCCTGGCCAGATGCCCCCAGACTGTGTCCAAGGGGCTGGGCCTCCCCAGCTCAGTGGTCTTGGCCAGGCCCGGGCCAGACATATATACTGTGAGCCCACCAAGCAATTCAGGCCTTGCCCCCTGCCCACTCACCTTGGGCTGGGGGTCCTCATCCTTTTCCTTGTCACTGAGCTGTTTAGAAAGTCCATGCTTTCATGCACCACTGGGAACCTGGGCTCCAAGGACGACCCCCCCACACAGAGCAGCACCAGTGCTCCCTGCAAGTTTGGGGCAGAGTCAATGGGTTCTCAGGCCTGGCCGATTGTCCCAAGCTTCTAGAATTCTGAGGTTCTCACATTCTGGTTCCTTCTCTCCACCTCCCCACCGCGTTGGGCCCACATCGATGCTTCCGAACCACCCCCAGCCCTGCCCCATCTACCCCACGCTCCAACCTGTCACGACCACTTGCTTTTCCTTTAAACAAGCCCGATTTTCCTGTTCCCACATCTCTTCTGGTGTTACTGACTCTGCCAGGAAGGCCATCCCCGCCCCAACCCTGCCCTCCCGGGAGCACTCACCCGTACTTTCGGGCCCAGCTCAAATGCCACCCCACCTCCGTGAACTTGCCAGCCACTCTCTCATCGGCCATGTGTTGTCCACTCAGTGCACACGGATGGGGGGCCGCCCATGTACCAGAACTCGCCGGGGTCCCAGAAGCGAGCACAATGGACAAGAACTCTGCTCCCGAGGCCCTGGGTCCTGTCCCCTTGTGTCCCATCAGCTCCCAGCGCTCGAGGCCAGGACCATCATCCCTCACTGTCTGGCCCATAGTCGGGGCTCACCGATGACCCAAATGGATGCTGGCAGGTGCTCCGTTTGTCCCAGTGATTGAACGAGTGAGGGAATGAATGAGTAAATGAACAGGACGGACGGTCTTGTGGGTGGGGACAGGCCTCGGCTATGGGTTCTTTTAAAGCAGCTAACAGTGCGAGAAATCTCTTGATTTCAGCCCAAAGCCTGTAGAAGTCCATCCCAGGGACAGACGTAGTCGTCTTCTGGGTAGGGGATCGGGGGATAATCAGGCCAGAAATGCCCAGGCCGCTCAGTGCTTGGTGCGCTGGCACTGCCGAGAGAGACCTGGAGTCTGGCCAGTCCGGATGTCCGCTCTGCCAGCCTGGCGGGTGGCTGAGGCCCAAGCCACCCATGGCGGCAGAAGTTTCCAGTTAAGAAGCCTGCTATAAGAGGAAGAAGAGGCACAACCACACACCAAAAAGTACGCGTCCTCCAAGCCCTCCAAGAGGGCTGTCAGGTTTCTGAAGACAGTCTCTGTTGTCCACCATCGAGAAGGTGGTGTGAGTCTTCACGGGCGGTGCTGGCTGCCAGGTGCACAGATGCTTGTTTCCCGGGGACCCTGTGAGGGCCCGGCGTTGGGGTCTCTGCCCACGGAGAATCATTCAGAAATGAGCTACCCCCTCGCTGGGAAAATTGCACTCCATGGACACAAACGCAGTTTGTGCCCATCTTTCTGGGGCCACAGGTACAAGGTGAACCCCCTGCGCGGAGCCACCAGCGTCCCTGCAGCCCCAGGAAAGGCACTAAATGGTCGCCTGTGGTTTCAGCCTTGTCCATGCCTCCCTGGCACTGAGGAGTTCCCTGGAGGACGGCCCCCAGGGAAGGGCTGTTTTAGAATCCACCCCTCCGCCCCCTCTCCGCAGTCCTTTGCCTTCTAGAACTGATCTCTTGCACAGGGGGGCTCCTAGGAAATTGACGTGACACCCTTGAACCGTGCCTTCCTCAAACGCATGGGAGGGATGCAGTGACAAGACTAGGGAGCGAGCTGCTGCTTCGGGACACCAACTGCCTTTGCTCTTTCTTGCCAATTTTCTCGAAGCAACTTCTTTGAAACTCAGTTTCGCCCTCTGTGTAAGGAGCACGCAGAGGGGGAGCCTAGCCCCCCAGGTTCTTGCAAGGATTGCAAGTGAGACACTGAGTCTAGAGGGCTTGCTCACATGTTGGCAGGACTTTCACTTCCTTTCCTGTCTGGGAGTTCTTCCTGGTCTTGCTCTCCTGCCAACTCAGGCTGCATCTGGGCACCTGTGTTTCTGGCATTTCCCCATGGTGGTCGTGGCCACCCATGGCCCCCAGACCTGCCATCCAGCCGCCCCAGGGAACCCCTCTCCTATAGCACCCAGCCTGGGTATAGGAGAAGCGTGGGTTCATTGTCTTAACTCCCTGTGAGGTCCCAGGTCGGTTTGTGCCACACTGTGAGGTGACGCCCCCGTACATGCTGTTCCCTCGGATGGCACAGACAGGCTGCGTGGGACAGTGCAAGGGCGCTGGACAAAGAGACAAATTTCCCAGGCCCTAGGGCCAGCTCTGCCGACCGCTCTGTGTGGGCTGCTGCCGGGGACCCTGCTGTCACACGTTCTGGCCGGGCCCATGACTTGGTCCTGCACTCAGGGCGCCTGGTGGGACGCAGATCGGGCAGGGTGCTGGCTTAGCGTCTGTCCTTGCCCACCCCATCCCCAGCGGAAGAGACCCAAACTGTCTCATTCCTTGTTATGTTCCCCAGCACACAGGGAGTGGCTTAAAGAGCTCTTTAAAAGTACTAACAGCCAAGGGTGCCTGGGGTTAAGCATCCGACTCTTGATTTTGGATCAGGTCATGATCTCAGGGTGACGAGTTCGAGCCGTGCGTCAAGCTCCATGCTCAACTTGGAGTCTGCTTGAGAGTCTCTCCTAACATTCTCCCCACTCGCTCTCTCTAAAAATCAATAAATACATGAAATATAAAATAAATAAAAAAATAAAAGTAATACCAGCCAATGCATGTTAAGCAAGGAGTATCTGCTAGGCCTTAGCCCCAGGAACTCTCAGGATAGCCCTGTGAAGAGGAGGCAGATCTGTTATCCCCATTTTGCTGATGAAGAAACTGAGTCCAAGAGAGTTTACATCTCTTACTCAAGGTGATACCCTCCTAAGTAATGGAGCTAGAATTTAGACTCTGGCTTCAGAGATTGTCTGTTAACCACAAGGTCCCTTTGTACTTAATACCGTGACCTGGTGAAGGTCACCTCCCAACACTGACCCAGTCTTGGCATCTTTATCTAACATGAAGAGAGGGGCCTGGAGAATTTAATCTTCTCTCTTCTCTCTTCTCTCCCAAGCTGAAAGTCCAGAGTCCACCCAGAAGAAATCGAGTGCTCCCAACTGCTCTAAGGGAACAGATGTGCATGGGCTCCCCATCTTTTTTTTTTTTTTTTAAGATTATTTATTTGAGAGAGAGAGAGCACGAGCATGGGGAGGGGCAGAGGGAGAGGTAGAATCCCCAGCAGACTCTTGGCTGAATGCAGAGCCTGAATAGGGGCTCGATCCCAAGACCCTAAGATCACGACATGAGCCAAAATCAAGAGTCAGATGCTTACTTGACTGAACCACCCAGGTGCCCTGTATGGGTTCCCCAATTTAAGGTTCCTATTTAAGGGGGCCCATGTGTGACTTTTAGGCTCCATTCAGAGGCGTCACTGTTTCTGCAGTTCCCCAGGGGATTAACTCACTTAAGCCCCCGACCCCTCAAAGGCCTTATGATGCAGATCCTCTTCACTTTATAGCAGAGGAAACCAAGGCCCAGAGAGGTTAAAGAAAGAAGGTCACACAGCAAGCTGGTGGTACAGTTAGGGTTTGAAACCCAGCGGTCCGGCTCTAGAATGTAATCTGTTAACTGGGTCCTTCTGCTGCCTCCTTGTCAGATCCAGGTGCCAAGAGCCTGGCCGGGCACCCGGGAGCTGCTTGCTCTTATTCAGAGGGGCCATCCTGGCATCAGCTGGGACAAAAGCCCCAGGTTCCACAGCGCACTGGCTCCCAGCCTTGGACATTCCTTCCCCAGGCTTCCAGCAGCAGGGATGGCTCTACATCCCGTCCTCTTCCTACCCAGCGGCATATTTGCAGCAACTCCTGCTGGGAAATCGGCTGAGCCAAAAGGCAAACAGAACATTGTGGACACATAGACCGGCATCCAAATGGGTCTCAGGGGGTCCCAGTGCAGGAGAAACTCAGAAGAGCTTTGCAGGCTCCCTTTTCCCAGGAGGACTCCAGCTGCTGGGGAGCGGCTGAAGGTTAGCAGGGAAACTAGGGAAGGCGTGGAAGGAGCTGGGTCCAGGAGACAGAGTCCCCACTGCCAACCAGGCTTAAGAAGATAGGATTCAGAGGCTCCCGACACTTAAACTGTCACCGACTCGGCACTGCGCTAAGTGGTTTATGTGGATTAGCACATGGATTCCTCATGAGCTTACAGCGCTTCTTTTTTCATTCGTTCTTCTTCTTCTTCTTCTTCTTCTTCTTCTTCTTCTTCTTCTTCTTCTTCTTCTTCTTCTTTTTTTTTTTTCTACAGATGATCTGGGTGCACATAAGAGAGGTTAAGAAACTGGCCCAAGGTTACAAAGCTAGTCCGTGGGAGGTGTGGGGCTAGAAGTCCGGCAGTCTCCTTCTGGGGCCCCTGCGACTGTCCTTGAGCCATTGTAGAAGCCATGACAATAGCCCCCATGCCCCCCATGCTCAGAAGCAAGATAAAAGCCTTCTCTTAGAATTCAAGATACAAAGTGGGGTGGTCCGCAACAGAGACTGGAAGACAACCAGCTGGGGAGGAGAAGGCGGAGAGAGGAAGCCAGGAGCAGGGTGCCTCTGGCCAGCCAGCCTGAGGGTCCAGAGCTCAGGCTCCAGAGTCCCAACAGTTAGGTTGGAAGCCGGACTCTGACTGGTACCTCTGAGTGACCAGGGCAAGTCAACTTCACTTCTCTGAGCCTCAGTTTTCTGATCTGTAAAATGGACACAGTAGCAGGCCTGCTTTGGGCATCGTCCTGACGTGGTGGAACAATCGGTGCCCGGCCCAGAGTCGGGGCTGACCGCATCTGTACAGGCGTGTACAGCTCAGCTGAGGTGGTCAGCGGCGACCCAGAGCTGTGCGAACAACAGAGGGTTGGCTTTCGAAGATAAACGGGCAGCTCTGGCCTGTGTGGGGGAAGATGGGTGGAGGGGCAAAGCTGGTCGAGGTCAGAACCCCCGACAGGCTCTTGAGGAACCTTTTAAAAAAAAACTTCAAGATTCAAAGAATTGAAAATGATGGAATTTAAAGTAGTGAGGGGGTTCTAGTCTCTGACCAACTGACCCTACCACCTCGACCACGGTGCCATGAAAGTATGAATAACGAGCGTCCTTGCCTCATATGGAGCGATTTATAACAAAATATCTGTGAATTAACCAGAGCTCGGTGACTTGGGGCAAAATAACGATTATTTTAACCGTTTTGAGGATCAGGAACTGAGGCTCAGTGGGGGAGGGACCCAGAAGAATTGGAGCTCCTACAGCAGAGCGGTCTCCGTGCTATGGGCTGAAGGCCCGTGTCTCCGCGAATTCCTACGTGTCCGCACTGGTCCCCACCATGATGGTATTTGGAGATGGCCTTTGGGAGGCAATCAGATGTAGCTAAAATCATGAGGGTAGAACCCCAACATGGGCTTATATGAAGAGAACATGAAGCCAGAGCTCTCCCTCTCTCCACCCTGTAAGGACACAGCAAGAAGGTGCCCAGCACCTGCAAACCAGGAAGAGGACTGTCACCAGGAAGCGCACCACGCCTGCGCCCTGATCTCAGACTTCTGGCTCGCAGAACTGTGAAAGGCAAATTGCTGACTACCCATTCTAGGGTATTCTTAGGACAGCAGGCCAAGACACTAAGACACTATGAAGACTCTCCAGTGGCCTTGTTAAGGCTGGGCTTGAGGATGACTGGAGAGGACTCCGCTGACCACAAGGCATTCGGCAGCTGGGATTGGGGGCCAAGATGCCTGATGAGAAGGTAACCATCAGCAAGGTAAACCTTCCTCTTCCCCCCATTTTCTATTTGCATCACCATAAAGACTATGATGTTTCTGTCTTGAAGAAGCCCACATGCGATCTTCACTCTGCTCGGCAGACCTTTCCAATTCTCCTCCTCTGGGCACTTGTAGGCTGTCCCCTGGAGGGTATGGCTGTGTGTTTTGCTTTGGCCAATGAACTGAGAGGAAGTGAGTGTCACTTCTAGGAGAAAGCTTTCCAAGCTGGTGGGTAGTTAGCTGTGTCATGTTCCCTGCCACTGTGATCGTGGGGACACGTGTCCATAAGGAGCCTCTGTTATCCTGGATCTAAGAGTGACTGTGTTATGTGACAACATGCATGGCCCACTTTGGGTGTGTGGCAGGAGCAAGAAGGAAAAGGTTGCTGCTTTTTCCTGCAGCACAATCTGATCTAACTTGGCTAGTAGAACTATTTGGGTGTCTGAGCACAGATGATGGTCCAGGGACAGAAACCACAATATTAGGAAGGGAGTAATAGCTGGGGAAGGGAGCTTGGCCAGTGGGTCCACTAGAATACAAATCGTACAACCTTCACAAGATTTCAGTTCTGTTCTGTGATCCTTCACCACTGTGAGTTTGGCTGTTGACACAGCCCCAAACCCAAAGACAGCCTCATGGGTGTCGGTGTTAGTGATGGCCGGGGATGGATACTGGCATTGAGCAAGGAAAGATGTTCAGTCGGGAAGTACTTAAGTCATCAGTATGAATGAAGTGGTCATTCAGAGTGGTCTGGCATTAAGTGGTCATTGAGTGGTCAGTCAGAATGAAGAACATTCATTAATGTTCTTCTGTTAGGATGACTTTCTTTAAACCTACAAACCACATCTGTGGGGTCTCAGATAATGATTACTGGGACCACTGGATGGGATCTGAACAAAGAACAGCGAAGATACGTTTCCAACCTGATGGACCCACCCCCTGACCTCCAACTACTCTCACCTACGGCTCCTTTCTAGGCTGTCCTGGGAGCATCCACTCCAGCTGTCTGTCCTGACCCTGGGTCCTTCCCTGTCTCCAGAATGGCACCTATGGAAGGAACTGCCTCGTGTCCTGGGCCCAGCAGTGTGACCCCTGGTGTGGATCTAAGAAGAGGGAGAAGACCTTTGTACTGGGATCGCCTGGAATTTAGGAACATTCACAGTGCAAAATCCAGCACAGAGTTTCATACTGAGGACCGGAATACTCCCAGATCCCAGTGACTATTCAAGGGGTGAAGTTTAAATGCTTGGGTTTGTCAGTTTGTCGTCCTGGGGTCGCCACCTGTCCAGTGCTTCCTTGCTTCAGGATTGCCAGTAGTTTGGGCTGAAGCCTGACTCCTTCATGTCAAACTCCGCCTCCCTGATGGTCACCCGTCTCTCCACTTCTGCTGCCTGATCCCATAGTTCTCCTTTCCCCTTAACTCTGTGCTCCTGGCAAAGCAGTACGTATGTTTCTCCCTAGAACCCCGTGAGCCCCCAGATCCATGTCCTTTTTCATATGCTTCCCTCCACCAAGAGACCATTGTCTCATCTACCAGTTTCTAAGCCTCCTTGTCCTCTGGGTCCTTTCAGGTCCCGCCTCGTCCTTGAAGACTTTCCTGATCCCTTTATCTGGTATGAGGCTCCATCCCCCAAACCCCCTAAGCCATATCCTGCCATAACCATCCCCCTCCGTGATGGTTCTAACATCTCCAAGAGGACGGCAAGGAGACCTCCTTATTCCTCTTCTCTCCCGGCACCAGGCCCATAACATGTGCTCCGGAACATCCCTTGCTTCGTTTCCAGTGCCATGGCTCTGTCATTTGCTAGATGACCTCAAACCTAGTGCTTGGAGATCTCCAAGACTCAGTTTCATCAGCTGTAATGTAGGGATTAAATAAAATACCAGGGGTAAGGTCCCTGGCAAGGGGACAGTGCGGGGCAGGGAAGACACGAGGTACTGGTCCCTCTCTCTGGCTGCACCTTCTGTCTCTTTTGCAGATTCATCCCCCTGTGAGGCAAGTGACTGGGCATGGAGACACACATTCCTCCAGGGCCCCCCTCAGGCCTTCTCTGCTGTCCCAAAGCAGTGGACCCCGGCCCCGCTGCAATGTACGAACAGCCAACTCCTCTAAGTGTGTCTCCCCAGCCTGGACCCATCCCTTTGCCTCAGGTCCAGAGAAACGGCATTGCCTCCTCCGCTTGGCTCAAGGAGACGTCACGTGCCCGTCTCCTGGGCACTATTTTACATAATCTTGGCTAGTTGATTAGTGTTGGTCTCCCTCCTGGAGACTGCAAACTCCTTGAGGACAGGGCCCCAGGACTCAGTACAGAACCTGGCATAAAGTGGCCATCCCCTACCCAGATGATTGGTGTGCTTTCCCCTCGTCCCACCCTACCTTGCCTGTCCATTCAGACTGGCCTATCTGATGCCCATGGACAAAGCCCTCTTGCCCCTCCCCACCTGTAGGCACGCCTCCAGTCTGTATGAACCCTCCCCTGCCCCTCTCTGTCCCTTCATACTGCCACATCCCCTCTGGTTGCTGCCTCCAAGTCCCCACTCCAATACCACCTTCTCCAGGAAGCTTTCTTAGCCCCACGCTGAGCCCGTGATCCCAACCCCTTCTCCCAGAAGGCTTCCTGTGTCAACCATGCTGCTGGGTGAGCCCCCACCTCCCCCCAGAGCACCATCTAGGGTTTTCACAATGGAGTCCCCAGTGGTCACATTTTCTTTAAGGAGGTTAAAAGGCATAAGAAGATGTGTTCATCCCTGCTGACCTAGGACCACACTTTGCTCCTTGAGCCCACTGGGCAGTTCCCAATGCCCACAGGGAAGTCTGTTTTGGGTTTATGGTGACCCTCTACTTGGCATTGCCAGACTGGGAGCACTAGGGAGGCCATGAGAAATCTAGGCTAGCTTGGCCTTTGATTACCCTGGCCATGTAGGTGGAGGGACTCAGCCAGGAGGTGTTCAAAGAGACTCACTCACCCAGCAGAAAAGATAGCTTGAACACTAAGGTCAGGGTCCTGAAGGAGCGGCTGACCTAGAGCCTCTGGCCGGGATTATTTCACTGTCCCCAGTCCTCCAGGGCTGCCTCCTTTCCCTGTGGAGCCGGCCTCCTGCAGAACCATAGTCAGCATCATTTGCTGGTGAAGGAGAAGCCAGGGGTTCCGTGCAGGTGTCCACTCAGAGCGAGGTATGGTGAGGGACACCCATAGGCACAGAAATTCTCCTTCTTTCTTTCCTCTGGCTCAGGACAACTTTACTAACAGACTGCTCCACCGCCCAGCAAAACAATAGTCAATGGCTGGGATCTCTACTGAGAGCTTAGTCTGGCTTGGATTTGAAGTTGGTCCTTGCACTATTTTCTGCAAGGCCACAGACACCTAGTTACCCGCCCTTCTGGCTGGGAACCTTGGGTTGTCTCACATCTGAAAAGCGGTGGGGTGTGCAGTCCACCCATCAGAACACAGAGCCCGTCTCACCTCGGGCCCTGGATGGCCAGCTGCGGGAGGGCCGGATGGAAATGAGCAGCCTTCCTGGAGGGCGATGCTAACCGAAGTCGGGTGAGGCCTCAGGGACCCTGCCCAGAAACCTCTGGGCGAGGTTTAATCCACAATCATCTGTGCACGTGCATGTGTGCACATGAGCCACACACACATACGCCCCGTGCTCTTAAAACCCCGCAGGCACTGTGCATCCCACAGAAGTGCCACAAGTGCCCTGAGACACATGAACACACTTATACATGCGACGTGCCCCCCGTTACAACTCATGGAGCTCACTCCGTATGTATCCCTACCCTCCAGGGACACACTCCTGCACACACATACTCCATACGCTTCTCAACTCACATCCTATATACCACATACACATGTGCTCAGCCCCCTCCAAGCCCAGCTGACCAAGGGAGCGCCCTTCACCCTGGGCAAGACGGCAGGAGTTCATGGAGTGCCCTCTGAGCCCGGTTCCCGGGGACCTGCCCAGGTTCGGACAAATGAACCCGGGGATTGAGCTTTTATGCCAGCAGAGGAGAGGAAGAATGCTCTGCTTCCTCTAAAGACTTCTAGAAAGAAAGAAAAAGAAAAAAAAAGCAAAGGAAAGGAAAGAAAGAAGAAAGAAAGAAAGAAAGCTAAAAAAGAAGAAAGAAAGAGTAGGAGCAGAGACGCAGGAAAGTGCCTGTTGCTCGCGGAGGGAGTAGAGAAGGGGAAGCTTCTGGCCTCCACCCAGTGGCCAAACCTCCACCAAGCCTCCCTCCACTGCGGTTGCCCTTGCGCTGGTGCCCTGTGGAGGGAGCGGAGGGAGCATCGCGTCGGAGGGAACTGTTGGGGCTGCGGGAGATGTAATGACAGCGACAGGGCTCCAGCATGGCTTGACATGTTAGCAGACACCACTGCTGCACTCCGGACCAAGTCCCCCGCGCCTGCCGCCTGCCACCTTCCACCGCCCACAGCCCACGTCCCACCGCTGGAGGACCCTTCTCAGTCCTGGAGCCCTGCTTACCTGGCAGGAGGTGGGGGACATGTGCCGCACTCGGCCGGTGGCTAGGGGGACACTCCCACGCCGGGCACCTGGACCGCAGCCCGTAGGAGCCAGGCAGCCAGGGATGGAGAGCCCGCAGACTTCCTGGTAGCCCCAGGGCTCCGGAGGACAAGACACGAGGTGATGGGGACCCAATGATGGTGGAAACAGGTGGCTGGGATGGGGGGTAGGAGGGAGGCAGAGACAGAGAAGAGAGACACAGAGAGAAGGCGATCAGAATCACACACAGAAAAGAAGAGAGAAATAGAGAGCTCCAGAGAGAGGGAGAGAGAGGGAAGGAGTGGGGAGAGAGAGAGAGAGAGAGAGAGGGAGAGAGTGGATGAGAGAGAGGGAGGGGGAAGGGGGGAGGGAGGGAGGAGGATGCCAGCAGCAACATGTGGTAGTAGTAATTCTCACTTCTCGTGCTGGAACATCCTGAATCCCATCACCTCTGACCCCCTCCCCAGAGCAAACACACACCGTGCACAACCCGATGTCTGTCGGCACACAGGCGCTAGTAGAGCCCCCCACCGAAGTCGGCCCGTTGACACTCCCGTGCACGCCCCCCTCCACGCACACACTCAGGACAGCCCAGCAGCCGGCCCCTCTTCCCCCAGCAAGCTGGACCAGCCCTGACCTGCCCCAGAAGCAACACGTGCCTGCGCAAAATACTCCCTTTGTCCACAGCCCCCGAGGCTGCCTCCCCAGACACAGACTTGCTGGAGGGGGTGCCCAAGCCCAGTGCCCAGCGCCCTGGCCGCGGGCATGATGGATGCCCACATGGCCACGGCGGGTTAGGTGGCCTGCAGGAAGCAGAGCCATCGGTTTTGTCAGAGCGTAACCATGACAATCACCCTATGCGCACAGCGCGGGTGCTGCTCCCTCCTCCCCCGTTCCTCCTCCTCCTCTCGACCACTGGAGGAAGCAGGAGGCCACTTAGCAGCCTCTGCTAATTCCTGCTGGGGCTGATGGGAAGGGCCTGGCCAGTGATAACAGGCTTGTGGGTGGCCCCTCCTTGAGGGGACAGGGGCACTTCCAGTCCTGCAGCCCTATGCTGGGCCTGCCATGGCCCCAGGACCCCTCTCCCTGGGACTGGAGCAGAGCTGGCTCCCCCTGTGTCTCCTTGTCCTCCAGCAAGTCCTGGCTGTGGCTTTATCACAAAGTGCCCCCCTCACCCCCTGGGGCTATGATGCTGCCAAGCAGGTGGCTCTACTTACTTTGGCCATGTCTATCTAGCCCTAGAGCCCCCAGCCCTCGCCTCTTGCCCTGGGTCATGCCAAAGTCACAAGAGAAATTGCTAGGCTTTTTGGTGAAGCTCCAGGAGGCATCAAACTAGAGGTCTGGCCTCTGGGGTACGAAGTTGGACCACACAGAGAACCAGAGGCTTATCGTATCAAGGACAAAGAGATCTGGAGGCTAGAGGTCTGCCAGGAGTGTCTGTGAAACCTAACTTGGAGTCTAGAGTTCAGGAGCCCCTGGATGAGAAGGTGAATGTGCAGGGAGAACAGAACCAGCCAGCAACCCTTTCCCTGTGCTTCTCATTTAGTCCTTCTAAAACCCTGAGAAGAGGGGCTTCATCCCAGTGTGAGAGGGGACATGACTCACCCAAGGACACATTCTAGGAGGGGAAGGAATGGACTCAGACTCTGCCGAGTGGGGACTTCCCATGACACACTCATGTGCCACACACTATGTGCTACACACAGCACGAAGGGCCTGGAAGAAGGGCATGCTCACTTGCTCTGTGCCACACACGGGGTGGTGGAGGCTGTATTCTTCTTCATGTCAAAAATAAGCCCGGAGAGGTGAAGTAACTTGCCCAAGGCCACACAGTAAGTGGGAGAACCAAAATTCAAATCCAGGTCTGTCTGACTCCGTCTCTCCACCCTGCCTCCTTCACCACCTATCAGGTGACATCCAGAGCCTTTTCTGGACCCTCTGTCTCAGGAGGGCGGAGTCTGAGGGTGGGCTGGGGATAGTGGGCAGATGCCCTGGGGCAAGGAAGGGGTGAAAGAAGCAGAGAGGTCACGTGGGATCCAAGACACGAGATCTGAGTTGGAAGCTTGAGAATGGATGGTTCCACCATTAGAGAGTCACATCTTAGGGTTCCCTGGGGACTAACATTCCCCCAGACCTTCATTCAGCACTGCAGCTATCAGCCAGCTGACCGGGAGGCCCCAGCAAGAGAATCTTGGAGATTAGTTTAGAGGGAGAGAGGGAGGGACTTGGGAGGGTCCTGCTGGGCAGGGGGAATGGAGGCGTGGAGAGGGACGAGATCCAGCCTGAGCAAAACTTCAGCATAGATTAGAGATACGAGGCAGGATTCACTGCAGCGCCGTCGCTCACCCACAGTGAGCCAGGCTTTGGGTTCCGTGCTGGAGAAGGTGCTGAGGAGCGAGACACAGAGGCCAGGAACCGGCCCCAGTAGGAAGAGGCACAAGGGTTCCCAACCAACCTTCCTTCCACTTGGCGGTCCCCTGAACACTTACCCCCAGACTCTGTCTTCTCGAATGCTCGAATGCTCGGGATCCCCCAGGAAGCAGGTGAATCTGCCCTGCTCTTGGAAGGGTGGGGGGTGGAGTCCGAGAAGGGGGTGGGACTGGCACCTGGAGTCCTCCTGAGCCACTTTCTTCTGCAGGTAGCATGCTGGGGCTTAAGGGGCACAGCCGTTTGGAATCCCCAGCCTTCCCCAGAGCCCAATTCTAAACTCCGATGAAGTTCAAGATTTCTGCCCCACCCCAGCCCACCTCGTTCAGGCCACTTCCAGAATCATCCTTTCTACTCAGCCACTCCACGCCTGGAGATTGCATTAGAGGACCCCAGTTCTCTGGGATTCAAGGTCGGCCTGGGGGAGGGGCGATGAGGCCATCAGGAGAAACACAGGGGGCGGGAGACTGAGCCCAGGTCTGGGTGGGGAGAGAAGCCTGCTAGCTTGTAGGAGTTTTCCAGAGCTGCCTCTGCTCGAAGCCCTGAGATTTCCTTACCAACTGTCTCAGGTTCCCAGGGCCCCGGGGATAAATGGCCCCCAAGTGAGGGGGCTCTCTTGCATAGTTCTGGAGGCTAGACATCTAAAATCAAGTGTCTGCAGGGCCTTGCTCCCTCTGAAGGTTTAGAGGAGAAGCCTTTCCTGCTGTCTACACCCTGGGGTCTCCCGGTGATCCTCCGCCGTCCAGCCTTCCTCTGCATTGCGTGGCTGGATCCTGCCTCTGTGTCACGCAGCCTCATACAGGTGTGTCTCCCTATCTCGGTGTGTCTGTCTCCAAACTCCCTTCTCCTTTCCCTTCTACAAGCTCCTGGCGCTGATCAGGACCCATCCCCGTCTCCACCTGACTACACCTGCAAAGACCCCATCCAAAGATGGTCATGTTCACACACCGGGGGTTAGGACTTGAGCATATCTTTTCCTGGGACACAATTCAACCTGCAAAAGGCATTCGGAAGGTAATAAAGATGTGGGGCTGGTACATGACTCCACATGGCCAGTTCTCTGGACTTCTAGAAATTCAGAGAGGAGAGGAAAGCATGCGTCGGTATAAAAAGGTGGTTGAGTGTGGACTTGGGCATTGGACTGCCTGGCTTCAAGCCCTGACTCTCTTACTCCTTGGCTGTGCTCCCTTGGGGAAATCACTTAACCTGTCTGTGCCTCAGTGTGTCTCCTCTGTAAAATGGGGATACTCCAAGTGTTATTATGATAATTATATCGGTTCTCATTTGCAAAACATTTAAGAAAGTATGGCACTTAGTTAGCATCCCATGAGTCTTAAAGTAAGCATTAAGTGTTCCCTAGAGCAGTGTTACTGTTTTATAGGTGTGAACACTCAGACCCAGAAAGGGGAGATGACATATCCTAAGATCACCTCGTTAGGTCAGCTAGGGTATAGGGTTCCCCTCAGGGGAGATTGAGTCTCTTTCCCATTTCTTGTGCAGTTGGAGAAATCAGGTGGATGGTCCACAGGGGCAGCAAGAGAGGAGGAGGGGGTATAGAGGGGAAGAGGGGACCCCAGTGAGGACAGAAGCAGCAGGTTCCTCCTGTCCCCAGACACACACCTCTTTTCCCACCCAGCCCTCTGTTTGCAGAATTGGAAGCAATCGTGCAACTGTTTCTGCCCACACAGAGGAAAACAAGCCTCCGGAATGTGTAATCAACACAGTCTGGGTGAGAAGGGAAAGCAAGTCCTCCAGCAACACAGCTTGGGGGCCTAGGGCAGGGCTGGCAGGCAGATCGGGAGGGTCCAGCTGGGGTAATGGGCAGTGGGTGGGCTCTTTCACCGGAAGCCCCTGGGCATGGTAACCAGGCTGCACGCATAGAGTGTGGGAGACAGCCCCCGTCTCAGGCTTAATTCCTGTGGCTACATGGCTTGGGGTGCAAAAGGGACCAGGTCCCAGCTTTGGAGGCAGTGGACTGCCATGGGGGACACTCTTGGCAACAAACTCATGACCTCCTTCCCTTTCTTTGCCTTCCGTTCCAGCCCCTCCTCTGCTGCCGGAAATAGTGAAATCCTCCCAGATCATCAGTGCTCCTATATCCATGTGTTCCTCTGTGCCCCGTGATTTGGCTGCAAGGGGGCTAGAGCCCCCGCCCCTTCACCTTGACATCTGCCCTATGACAACCAATGGGATGTTGGAGGCTATGACGTAACCAAAGGCTTGCAAAGTGCTCACCTGATTGGGCTTGCTCTCGCTGGCCTCTGCAGCCGTTGCCCTGAGAAGAACAAGCCTAGAGTGGTGTGCTGGGGCCAGGAGGAGGGGGAGGGGGAGGCATACATGGAGCAGGATCAAACCGCCCCAGTCTAGCCCAGCTGAGATCAGCCTACTCCTAGCTGATCTAGAATAAATGATTGTTGTTGTAAATCACTGGGAGTGGAGTGGTTTGGTTAGCAGCATTTTCTGGCAATAGAGAAGTGATAAGCCACCTTTTGCAGATTTGGGCTTCCTGATGTCTTCTGAGCACCCGCCTCCTTTCCACCCCCTGCCTCAGTTCCAGCCTCCTAATGGCTTCCTATCCCCACACTGTAGCCAGTTCTCTGGCTGGTCCCTACTTACTATCCCGTTCTCAGCCCAGCCTAAACCTTTAAAATGTCCCTCCACGGCTTTCGGTAGAAAGTCCCCTTCTTAGCTTAGCATTTAAGGCCCTTTATGATACTGCCACGCCCTCTCTCTGGCCCTGCTCTTGCCCAGTCCCCCAAATAGACCCTTCCCCCAGCCATGTAGAACTACTTGTGGTTCCTCACATACTGGGTTGTTTCGAACTTCTGGGGTTGAACCGACCTACCGTTAATTGCTTTGTTGCTCAAAGATGACCTTCCCTGTTTCTGTTTAGCTATCTTTCACTTGTCCAGCTAAGGTGAAGCCCCAGCTCCTTGAGGAAGCTGACTGTCCCTGCTAGATCAGCTGACCAAGGAGCTATATAGTAGCCTGTGCTCAGTGCACAGCCCAGCATACAGTAGGTGCTCAACTAATACCACGTTGGATGAATAAGTGAACGAGGGTGTGGACTAATGAGTCTCTCTCATAGGCAGTCCCATGCTAACATCCCTGCTGATCCTGGGGCACGTGGGCTTCACAAATATCTGTTGAATAAGTGAATGCATGAACATGACTGCGTCCCTTCAGAGAGTGAAGGCAAACCCCTCCTCTCCTCCCCAGGGAAGGTGGCAGTGGTGTGTGTGTGTGGCGGGGATTGGCATTGGGCATAGTGGGATGAAGGTGGGAGGGGCCTTGAGGGACACGGGGAGCTGTCTGCTCTGAGTTCAGGCGAGAGAAGTTGCATTGTGTGCAGAGAGCTCAAAACCATCAGATAGACTAATCAGTCTGTTTTATCACCGGGCAGCGCTAAGTTAGAACGATGTCAATGATCCAGTCATCTTCCCTACTGGGCAGACCACTCCTGCCACCTCTGCCTTGAAGTCTTGCTGTGGGGAGGACCTCTTGTCTCTGATGCTTGCCACCCTCATGAGAGTCTGCACTACACCCCGCTCAGGACATCCTTGGAGAGAAAGGGCAGCTCAGTCTCTAGGGAGAGGGACACTGGCAACCTCAGTGAGCCCAGTCTGGGTTACAAACGCTTGTAGCTCAGATTACATGCTGGGAGTTACTGGGAAGGCCATGGGGCACATGGCTGAAAGGGGGTAAAGGCAGGATTTGCACCAAGGTCTGTGTGCATCCAGAGCTTATCATCTCCACTCTTTCCAGGTCCTGTCTCCAGCTGACCCTCAAGTTCTCTCCCCCTCTCCTGCCCATGGCTGGCACCCTTGGGCTTTGGCTGAAGATAGAACCAGTCAACCCAGAGGTTGCCCTCATCACCTTTGACAGCATGAGCTTCGGGAAAGAAGTCAGCCCTGGCCTTGGCTACCAGTCTTCCCCCAGCCACTCGGTACTCACCTACATGATGATATCTGACACTGGTCTCCTGGGGATTGAACCCCTGAGTTGGAAGACAGGCCATGAGCCTGGTCCTATCACTCCTATTTGCAGGGACCACTTCCCTTTCAGAATCTTGATTCTCTTATCTCCAGAGTGGCGACGGTAATTCCTGTCTCCCCCTGATGAATGGCAACCCCGTCCATCCCACTGTGCAGCCCTCCACTGGACATTCTCTCTGGTTCTGATGCCACCACTGTGCCAAATCTCCCTCAGCCCCCTCCAGGGTGACTGCCATAGCCTCCAGGCCCTTGCTCCCCTTAGGCCCCTCCGGTCAGTTCTCCATGCAGCTGCTAGAGTGAACCCTGCAGAGCATCCGACCCTGTTTAAGTCTGCAAACACTTCCCGTTACTCTCAGGATAAAGACATAATTCCTCTGTACCTCGGCCAACAAGGACCACCCACAGATCTGGTCTTTGATGACTTTCCCATTTCGTTTCCACTCTGCACCCTCCAAAGGCACTGTATGCCCTGCCAGGCCCCCCTGGTCTCCAAGCTACCTTCTGACTCAGAGCAGTTCCCATTCTCCGGAACGTTCTTCCCTCCTCTCTTAATGAACACCTCTACTTCATCAGATGTCAGCTCAAGGATCACTTCCTCGTGGGATTTTTGAGGCCAAATTCCCCAGGTCAGTCTCCTTGCCCTGAGCACCAGTCCTTTGTAGACTTTATGACGCTTATCAAGACAGCACTGAACATCTTACCATGGGATCACATGGTGCATGTCTTTCTCCCCTATGGCAAAGATGCCTCCAGGAAGGCTAATATCTCATCTTCTTTGGCAACTGTATACACTACACCCAGCGCGGTGCCTGGCACAGGGCAGGCACTCAGTAAATATTTTCTGAACGACCGAATAAATGAAATGGAATAAAACCCTTCAGGTAGAGCCCTTGATCAAAAATATAAATCCTGGGTACCCATTTGGAATTATTATTATATCCACTTTACAGATGAGGGAATGGACGATCACAAGAGTGAAGGGACTTACCCAATTCTCCTGGCTTAGTGGCACAGCCAGGGCCAGAACTCAGACGTGGCTGGTGGCACCCGGAGGGGCTGGGTCCCTGTGTGCTGAGCTGAAGTGTGCTCTGCTTCCACTTCCAGGGTGTGTCACCTGCACCCTGCCGCCTCTCCAGAACCTGGGATGCCTGGGGTTTGCAGATGGCAGCTGGCAGAGGTCAGTGCTGGCAGGAGACAGCTGCTCTGCCATCAGGTACCTGTTTCTTATTCATGCTCTGTTATCCTACATGGTGACTCGGTACAAACAAACAGGCAGCGGCAGCTCCTGGCTTCAAAGCCGTCCCGGAGGCGGGAACACAGACACCCTGGCCAGGGGTCGAGGATGGCTCAGCGCTGCAGGGACAGGCGAGCGCCTGGACAGACGTGGGCGGCTCGGAACAGGTGGCAGTTCAGCAGTGATGGGAAGGAGGCAAGGAGGCATCGCTCACGGGACAGAGAAGGGCCGAATCTCTGAAGCTATCAATCTCGGACTGCGCTCTTCGGCTTTTGAAAACCGTAGACGCATCACAGAGAAGGAAGGAAGGAGAACAAAGGAGCATATATCGCTTCAAGTGTGGGCTGGAGCCCTCCTTACATTTCTTGTCCTCTCGTCTCTTTGTGCTTTTTCCTGGGAGAAGAGGAGAGAATGCATTTCAAGTCCCTACAAATCTGCAGGCCAGCCTGGGACACTCTGTGCATGGAGGACCTATAATGAGCCTGGCACCGTGCCAGGTTCTTTTGCATGTACGCACGTGCACACACACGTACACACACTGTTTCGCATAATTCTCAACACAGCTCTGGGAAGCCTTTTCTGTTGTTGTTTGGTCTGTTTCAGTTCAACAACTATTTGAGTGTCTCCTCTGCCAGCCTCGGGGCCACAGTTGTGAGCAGGGACACTGCCCCTGCCATCGTGATTCTTACGTTCTGCAGTCATGAGAACATTCAAGGTTGGAGAAAAGTCTCAGAGGGGACAGTTTGAGCGACGTGGCACAGAGCCACTAGGGTGAGGGGTCTGATGTCGGATCCGGAAGTCAGGGGAGGCTTCTCTGAGGAGGTGACATCTGAGCGGAAGCCGGTGAGGAGGGATCCAGCTGCTCAGAAATGGGGTGGGGGAGGAGCAGAGGTGCAGCAGGTGCAAAGCATGGGAGGGGTGCCAGGGGCTCCAGGAAGAGAAGGGGAGCAGGCTAGCTGGAGCAATGTAAAAGTGGGGGAGGGCCAGTGGGGTGACAGGAGCAGTGCCTGTCCCTGCGGAGCAAGAATTTTACTCTGAGAGCAATGAAAACCCATGGAGATGATAAAGTGGGAGAAATAGGTCTTTGTTTACATTTGATGGGGTCATCCTAGCCACTGTATAGGGAATGGATTCGAGGGGGGTGAGCTGGGAGAAGGCCAAGGGGGAAGCTATCATGGAAATAGAAGTAACAGAGGGCGGTGGGGGAGATGGTGGTGACAGCAGTGGTGGCTTGGGTGGGGGGCGGTACCGGAAAGAGAAGAACCAAGGGCACTTCCTAGGTTATGGGCTTGTGCAGTGAGATGGGTGCCCTTCACAGAGGTGGGGAAGGTGGGGAGGACCTGGTCGGAGGCAGCATGGGTAGGAATCTAGAAATTTATGTTGAACATAATGAGTTTATGGCAAATCAGGTATCTGGGGAGAGTTCATAGTTGGATATATGAGTTTGGAGCTCAGAGGACACTAAGCAGAAGACGACACTTGGGAGTCGTTAAGCTTGAGATGGTATTTAGCCCCGCATAGCAGGACCCTCTGTGGGCTGGGAGTTGGCTGAACTGTCGTCAGTCCCATGACAGCGGCCACCACGCCATCATCGTCACTGCCCTATGACTCCAGCATCTACAACCCAACGCATAGAGAGCATTTGTTAAGTCATTATAGAAGAAGGAAAAACGAAGATGCAAAGAAATCCAAGGTCATAATCTCTTTCTTCAAGGAGCTTATGTTACTCAGGGCGCCCCGGAAGCCAAGGCAGCGTGATGTGCATAGAACAATAGCCACACAGTTTGGAATGTGGGACGATTGCGAAGAGCCAAGGATGACATTTACCTTACCCTCTGAGTCTGCTTTCATGTGTGGTCCGAAGGAAAAGGCTAAGCACAACTTGTAAGGAAGATGGATAATGAGCTGGAGAACGATATTTCCACGCCCTTTGGACGTATGTGTTCTATGTTCATACTGGATACATGTTTACCAGGTTGCTGCACCATTTGCCTTTGCTTTTCTGTAGGCTGTTGGAGGTGTCTTTGCTTCTGTGTTCCTCTATGGCATTCTGCCCCTTTCCTTTGGAGACATCCTCAGGGTCCTCCCCCCAACATCCACCCCCCCCCCCCAAAAAAACCCAGCAGGCTTTGCAAGGGCAGGGGGCTTTCTCTGATTTGCTTTTGAAACTCCAGAGGCTGCCTGGGCCCAGGGCCTGCAAGAGTTAATGAACAGCCAGTGTTCACAATAGATAACAGAAGCTCGATGGGCTTATTGAATAAATGAATCTTTAGCTATTTACTGAAGCAAATTCTCTAAGGATGTCTCTTAGGTAAGTAAGTCTTTTAACCTCTCTGGGCCCCAGTGTCTCCCAAACACAGCCTAGAAAGGAGCTGCTGTGCCTGGTTTCTTGCTTGCTTGGCCAAGATGAACTCACATGTATTCATCCGGGTGGCGTGGTGCTCCTGGCTGAGCTGAAGTCAACGCAGCCCACTGATGTTGCTGCCAGCTCCGCTTGGGGCAGGGAGACTGAGTGCAGGAAGACTTGGGGGCCAGCACCCCGGGCCAGAGGGGGAGAGGTGTGTAAAGTGTGGCCTGGAACACTTCCTGGTTGAAACGAAGAGTATTGTTGGTTTTATGATACAAAATAATCGCGCTATCTATCTGTGGTTAGTCCATCCCCGGGCAGAACAGATTCTCTCTTCCAGATATTTCTGAAGTTCATCCCTCTGCCCCTAGCGCCTCCGCCCACCATCCCCAGACTCTGCAGCGGCCTCCTATGTCTCTGCTTCCCTCTTGCTTCGCCCTGCAAAGTGACCTTTAAAAACATAAATTAAATCACCTCCCTGCCCTGCTTAAAGCACTTTGGGAATTACATCACGCTCAAAATCCGAAATCCTTACCTTGGTCTTGGATGACCCCCGCCCAGGGCCCAGTTTCCCACTTCGACCTGTGTTCCAGATACTTCCCCTCCTCTTAGTTCCTCAAGTTCAGCCCCCAGGGCCTCCCTGGGGCCCGGCTCCCTCCCCCAGGGAGTATCCAGCCCCTCACTTTTGGCAGAATCCCCTTAAAGTCTTACTAGAATTTTCACCTCCTCAGGGAGGTCCTCCCTGACTACTGATGCAAAGATACAACCTCTTCTTAGTTTATCTTAAACAAATGGCATCCTGTTTGTCTCCTTAGTAGCTCTTCCCACAACCTGAAATTTCTCTGTTAATTTGTGCTTTGTCATCTCCCCCCTTCACCAACCCCCCGGACCACAAGCTCCTCAGAGGATGAATACCATGTCCCATCTGTTCCCCAGGGCAGCTCCAGTGCTGAACACAGGACTTGGCACACAGCAGATGCTCAATAAACAGCTGTTCCACGAACGAGTCCTTCCTGTTCTGCATGGACCCCCAGCATGGCTCCCGCACTGTGATGACAGACTCACCTGCCACGCTCCTGGTAAAAACAGCTATGATTTCATGTGTACTGTCCATGTTCCAAGAACTTCCTACTTGTCAACAGATCTGGCCTTCACAAAAGTCCTGCAAAGTAAGTTTTTATTATTATTTATTATTATATTATTATTCATTACAATCCCTAGATTGTAAAGGAGGACACTGGACTCAGAGGTAAAGGGAATTAGAAGGCACAGCCAAGATTTGGCATCATGCCCATTCCCCCCAACCCCCACATGGGAGCTTTCTATGACCTCCTTCATCGTGATTCCCCATCCTCACCAAGGAAACTCATCCCCGTGGGGATAGTCACTGTCGACATGCAGACAGGCCCATGGCTAGGACCGATGGGTCTGTGGTTCCCCTGGGCTCTCAGAGGCAATGGAGTGCAAGGATGCATTCCCAGCAAGGTTCAAGCTGATTTTTCTCCTTCAAAGATTTTGTCCCTATAAGGCTGGACCCCAGACTCTGTTGCCAGAGAGGGGAGAAGCCTGATCTGGCATGTCCAGGAGAAGTCTGGGCCTTCCCAGGAGCTAGGCCGTTGCCATGGCATCCTCCTGAGCTCCTCTGAGGCTGGGCACAGCCGGCGTGGTCCAGATAAGTATCAGATCATGCCAGGCTGGTGGCAACGTTGCCAAGGGGATGCCAGCCTTTGAGATGCTCCAGTGCTGTGAATACTGATGAGGAGACACAGGGAAGCAGGGACAGAGCTTCAGAAGGACATCTCCCTCCCAGGGACTGCTTCTCTGCTCCTGAAAAATCCCTGCCTGTTGATGCCTTCCCAAGTGCCTAGCACCATGCCTGGCCGATGACAGACAGTCATTTGCTCAAGTTGTTCATTGAGCACTCCTACGTGCCAAGCCCTGGGGATGCAGGGAGAGAGTGCAAACACACACAGGACTGACCCTTGTAAAGATTATATTTTAGTGGAAGAGGGAGCTACTAATTAAAGGGACAGATGTCACCAAGAGAGCTCTATGGAGCTTGCCTGACACGGGGAATTTGGCTAATCAGGGAGGTTGGAAGCCTACTTGAGTTGAGATCCAAATGCATGGGTGTTCATTAGAGGAGGGGGAGGAGGAGGAAGGGCAGAGGCAGAGGGAACAGCGTGTGCAAGGCCTGGTGGTGCAGATGGACAAAAGAGGATGAGGGCCAGACCTGGTGGAGTCTTGCAGACCGTGCTGAGGAATCTGCCTTTAATCTCAAGGGCAGTAGGAAGCCATCAGAAAGCTTTAAAGCAGGGGCTGATGCAGATGAGATCTGATTTGAAACTGTCAGGGGAGTTCCGGGTGAAGATTTGGAGGGCAGGCCCGGAGTGGCTATGGAGAGATCCGAGGTGATAGGAAAGGTGCTCCATCGGTATTCTAAAACTATATTCCAAATCCATTTCCCATCTCCCTTCCCCACAGCCACCACCTCCTTTCTTCTCTTTCACAGGCATATCAGGCCCCTAACTGGGCTCCTGGCCTCTGCTGTTGCCCACCTGTTGCCCACTTCATCATGGCTGGCAGAAGGCCCATTCAGAACTCCAAGCTCAATCAACGCTTTCTCCAAGGACCTCATGGTGGTTCTCCATCTCTCTTCCTTTGGGCTGAAATTTGGGGCTCTCATCATAGGTCAGATAGCGCTCTCTCTCTGAGCAGGGCTCGGATGGCGGTGTCATTGTCCGTCCCCCACCCCCAAGGGTCACTGCAACCAGGAAAGGAAAGACTCAAGAAGCAATGTAACTAAAGAAAGGTAAACTTCTTATTCCCCCTGTATCTGCTCCTGGCCCCAGGTCCCTCTGTCTCAGCAGTGATATTATTATTGGGTGTTTGTATGTTATAAACACTGATACATTTCATTAATGGTACGTATAACTATTGTTATGTTATTACCTATGTATGTTATGTTATGCATACACAACACTAACATATTTACTATGCACATATATATGTCAGGCTCTATGCAAACAGCTTAGCTAGTATTAGCTCCATAAAAAGTTTGCAAGAGATGTCCACTATCACCACTGCTATTCAACCTAGTACTAGAAGTCCTAGCCTCAGCTATCAGACAACAAAAAGAAATAAAAGGCATCTGAATCAGCAAAGAAGAAGTCAAACTCTCACTCTTTACAGATGATATGATACTTTATGTGGAAAACCCAGAAAGCTCCACTCCAAAACTGCTAGATTTCATACAGTAATTCAGTAAAGTTTCAGGATATAAAATCAATGCACAGAAATCAGTTGCATTTCTATACACTAACAACAAGATAGAAGAAAGAGAAATTAAGGAGTTGATCCCATTTATAATTGCACCCAAACCCACAAGATACCTAGGGATAAACCTAACCAAAGAGGCAAAGAATCTGTACTCAGAAAACTATAAAGTACTCATGAAAGAAATTGAGGAAGACACAAAGAAATGGAGAAAGACATTCCATGCTCATGGATTGGAAGAACAAATATTATAAAAATGTCTGTGCTACCGAAAGCAATGTATGCATTTAATGCAATCCCTATCAAAATACCAAAACTTTTTTTCAAAGAAATGTAACAAATAATCCTAAAATTTATATTGTACCAGAAAAGACCCCGAATAGCCAGAAGGATGTTGAAAAAGAAAGCCAACGTTGGTGACATCACCATTCTAGGCTTCGAGCTCTATTATAAAGCTGTAATCATCAAGACAGTATGGTATTGGCACAAAACAGACACAAAGATCAATGAAACAGAATAGAGAGCTCAGAAATTGACCCTCAACTCTATGGTCAACTAATCTTCAACAAAGCAAGAAACAATGTCCAGTGGAGAAAAGATAGTCTCGGGGTGCCTGGGTGGCTCATTGGGTTGAGGCCTCTGCCTTTGGCTCGGGTTGTGATCCCAGGGTCCTGGGATCTAGTCCCGTGTCGGGCTGTCTGTTCAGCGGGGAGCCTGCTTCCCTTCCTCTCTCTCTGCCTGCCTCTCTGCCTACTTGTGATTTCTGTCTGTCAAATGAATAAATAAAATCTTAAAAAAAAAAAGACAAGTCTCTTCGACAAATGGTGTTGGGAAAATTGGACAGCCACATGCAGAAGAATGAAACTGGACCATTTCCTTACACCACACACAAAAATAGACTCAAAATGGACGAAAGACCTCAATGTGAGACAGGAATCTATCAAAATCCTTGAGGAGAACACAGGCAGCAACCACTTCCACCTCAGCTGCAGTAACTTCTTCCTAGAAACTTCGCCAAAGACAAGGGAAGCAAGGACAAAAGTGAACTATTGGGATTTCATCAAGATCAAAAGCATTTGCACAGCAAAGGAAACAGTGAACAAAGCCAAAAGACAACTGACAGAATGGGAGAAGATATTTTCAAATGATGTATCAGATAAAGGGCTAGTATCCAAAATCTATAAAGAACTTATTAAACTCAACATCCAAAGAACAAATAATCCAATTAAGAAATGGGCAGAAGACACGAACAGGCATTTCTGCAAAGAAGACATCCAGATGGCCAACAGACACATGAAAAAGTGCTCCACGTCACTCGGTATCAGGGAAATACAAATCAAAACCACAATGAGATACCACCTCACACCGGTCAGAATGGCTAAAATTAACAAGTCAAGAAATGACAGATGTTGGCGAAGATGTGGAGAAAGGGGAACCCTTCTACACTGTTGGTGGGAATGCAAGCTGGTGCAGCCACTCTGGGAAACAGCATGGAGGTTCCTCAAAAAGTTGAAAATAGAGCTACCCTACAACCCAGCAATCGCACTACTGGGTATTTACCCTACAGATACAAATGTAGTGATCCAAAGGGGCACCTGCACCCCAATGTTTATAGCAGCAATGTCCACAATAGCCAAACTATAGAAAGAACCTAGATGTCCATCAACAGATGAATTGATAAAGAAGATGTGGCATATATATATACAATGGAATACTATGCAGCCATCAAAAGAAATAAAATCTTGCCATTTGCAGCGACATGGATGGAACTAGAGGATATTATGCTTAGTGAAATAAGTCAATCAGAGAAAGACAATTATCATATGATCTCCCTGATATGAGGAAGTTGAGAGGCAGGGCAGAGGTTTGGGGGGTAGGGAAGAAAAAAATGAAACAAGATGGGATCAGGAGGGAGACAAACCATAAGAGACTCTTAATCTCACAAACAAACTGAGGGTTGCTGGAGGGTGGCATGTAGGGATAGGGTGGGTGGGTTATGGACATTGGGGAGGGTATGTGATATGGTGAGGGCTGTGAAATGTGTAAGCCTGACAATTCACAGACATGTACACCTGGGGCAAATAAATACATTACATGTTAATAAAAATAATTTTTAAAAATTTGTAAGAAGCCTGCAAGGGAGATGCCATTATGCCCTTGCTATAGAGAGGAAACAGAGCCAAGCCCTCACCATCAACAGGAGAGGCTGGATGGGGCTGGCCCCCAAGCCCACAGTCCCTTCCTCTATGAAATATGCCTTGTACATGGGTAAGGAATGGTTTGCTCTGGGTCTCAAGGGCCCTAAGGATTCAATTACTTTCATGGTCTTCACAGTTTTTCCCAGAGCCTGAGCCCCACTGCTCCCCGAGGCCAGGGTCTTCACATGCTTCTGGACTTGTCTGGCAGAAAGGAAGCAATTTTCAGTTCAGCTCACTGCACTTCATAGATTCAGCCATCCATCCAAGAAACATTTATGAGCACCTACTGCATGCCATACCCTACTATGTTTGGAAACTATACGGATCAAAAAGGCACAGCCCTTCAAGAACCCACAGGCCAGTGCTGTTCTCTACCTACCCAAGTGATTGGTGACAATGCAGAGACCAGTTATAAAATCTGATTTCTGGATTCGGGTGACTTATCAAAGGTCAACAGCCTGAAAGCTTGTCCAGAAAGTCCTTATTTTTCCAGCTCTGGTAAGGGCTGGGGAGATGCCGCTGATCTATGGGAAAAGAAATCAGCCCAGTGGTTGCTTGTCCCTCACGAGCCTCCACAATCAGGTAACATCTTGCAAAGTCGGTGCCGTGTCATCACGGTTGGATTTCCCCTAACCCAGGCAGCTTGCTGGGATCTTTCTAGAGCAGATTGTCTTGGCTTCCCTGCCAGCACAGGAGGCATCTCTCAACATCTCGCCCTTCCTGCTGACACTTCCGCCAGTGGGGTGACTCTAAGGCAGGCTCTACCTTCCTGAAGAAGCTACTCTAACAGCTGGTGTGTATTCTGTGCCTTCTGTAGACCAGGCTGAGTCGTCACTCCCCAATGATCCTGAAATGAAATGGATGGGGGACCATCCCCACTTTATAGCTGAAAACACTGGGCCTCTGGAAGGAGGGCACCTCACTTAAGATCAGCCAGCTGGCCAGGGGAGTGGTTGGTGGGAGCCCTGGTGCCCCCGATGCAAACCTGCATTGATTGTTATGTACCAAGCTGTTTCATCACTGGGCAGCCCTTTCTCTGGGGGTAAGCACTGGACAAAACTGTGATGTCTCCTAAGTGTCTGATGCCTTTTTGTGGGGATTAAGGAGGTCTGAGGGCCTCGGGGATACCACCAGACAGAGTGCTCAGCCAATACGAAGGTAGCGTCTAAACGTTTGAAATCTGGAATCCCTTTGCCTAGGTAAGATGGTAGTTGGATTTCCAGACTGGCCCTCAAAATCCCCTAAATACTCTGAGGATTAGTAGTAGTGTTTCAATGACACTTAACGGCCACTTAGAACCTTGTTGATGCAAGAAATGCGTTCCAAGATTTCACTCATGATACCAGCAATATATCTCTTCTCTTTGAAGCTTCCTTCAAAGCTTCCTACTGTCAAGCCCCTCCGAAAGGGGAAGCATGGGGGCTTAACTCCTTTATAAGGCAGAGACCCCTTTGGGCACAGGCAGACACTCCTGTCTAAGATAGTGCCTGACACACAGTGGGTTCTCTGTCGACTTTTGGTCCCCCCCCCAAAAAAAAAGAAAGAAGGAAAAAAGAAAATGGGGGAGGTTGGTGTGGGGAGGATGGCAGGCAGGAGGGAAAGCACAAAGCCAGGAAGGAAAGATGATGTACAGACCGGAAGCAAGAGCTTTGCGCAGGTGTCTGAGCGGCTACGAGCAGATGCTGCAGGTAAACCAGCCAGACGGGCCAGTACTATATTTGGCCTCCACCTACACACTTTTGCTTCCGGCTGGCTGGCCTGTCTCAAAGATAAAGAGCTCTTTCGCAGGCAGGGAAGGCTGGAGGCCCTCCGTGGGGACAGAGACATGGCTGCACAGCAGCCACAGCCCCACTGGGTCCTGGCTGCCCATGGAGGGCTGTGGGGGCGGCTGCTGTGCTCACAAGAGACTTTTTCCCATTCTGGGTGTCCCTTTGCCCTTTCCTGATGGAAGCGACTTTGTCTGGCAGACAGGCATCACTGGGTGTTGCCATGGTGAAGGCTATGATGTCACCAGGGAGTAAATCAAATCACAAGTCTCACAGTTGAGCCCGTTCTGTGTTGGGAAGGTCATTAGAAACAGAAGAACGGAGGCAGGGGAGGCACGGGGTGGGTCTGTGCTGAGACCCTCTCCCACCCTGCAACGCCCTCACCTCCCTTTGTCTCCTGAGATGAGGCTCATTTGTGTATTCATTTATGCAAATATTTCTTTTAGCACCTATTGTATGCAAGGCATCAAGCTAGGTGCTGGGGATAGAGTTTGGGATAAGAAGACAATGTGGTCCCTGGTATGGTTGCTCACCTCACTGTCTAGTGGGGGAGATGGACACACAAGAAAGCACACAGTAACATATCACCTTGTGGATGATGCTAGAAAGGAAAGTGCTGGAAGTGTATTAGTCTCCTTGGGCTGCCATAACAAAATTCCATAGATTGGGTGGGTTAAACAACAAAAATTTATATCATCACCGTTCTAGAGGCTAGATATCCAAGATAACCAACCAGCAAGGTTGGTTTCTTCTGACGGCTTTCCTTGGCTTGTAGATGGCCACCTGCTCCCCGTGTCCTCCCATGGTCTTACCTCTGTGTGTATGTCCTACTTAGCAAACTCAACACCCAAAGAACAAATAATCCAATCAAGAAATGGGCAGAGGACATGAACAGACATTTCTGTAAAGAAGACATCCAGATGGCCAACAGACACATGAAAAAGTGCTCCATATCACTCGGCATCAGGGAAATACAAATCAAAACCACAATGAGATATCACCTCACACCAGTCAGAATGGCTAAAATCAACAAGTCAGGAAATGACAGATGCTGGCGAGGATGTGGAGAAAGGGGAACCCTCCTACATTGTTGGTGGGAATGCAAGCTGGTGCAGCCACTCTGGAAAACAGCATGGAGGTTCCTCAGAATGTTGAAAATAGAACTGCCCTATGACCCAGCAATTGCACTATTGGGTATTTACCCTAAAGATACAAACGTAGTGATCCAAAGGGGCACGTGCACCCGAATGTTTATAGCAGCAATGTCCACAATAGCCAAACTATGGAAAGAACCTAGATGTCCATCAACAGATGAATGGATCAAGAAGATGTGGTATATATACACAATGGAATACTATGCAGCCATCAAAAGAAATGAAATCTTGCCATTTGCGACAACATGGATGGAACTAGAGCGAATCATGCTTAGCGAAATAAGTCAAGCAGAGAAAGACAACTATCATATGATCTCCCTGATATGAGGAAGTGGTGATGCAACATGGAGGCTTAAGTGGGTAGGAGAAGAATCAATGATACAATTTGCTCTTCTTATAAGAACAGCAATCATTGGATAGGGCCCACCCCCCTAATGACCTCATTTTAACTCTGTCACCCTCTCTGCAAATAGAGTCCCATTGTGAGGTGCTGGGGGTTGGGACTTCAGTACCTGAATCTCAGCCCATCACAGGAAGTTAGAAAATCTGTAAGAGGGGATCTGAGGTTGCAGGGTAGAAGAGGGGCAAGGTAGATCTCCCTAAAGAAATGGCATTTCCATAGGGACTTGGAGAACTGGAAGGTTTCTAGGACGGCAGGTGGGGGAAGACAGGGATGAGCTTCCAGGTGCAGGAAACAGAGGTGGAAAGGCCAAGAGCATGGGCCTCCTGCATGACTCAGTCAGTTAAGCCTCAGACTCTTGATTTCAGCTCAGGTCATGAACTCATGGGTCCTGAGACGGAGCCCTGCATAGGGCTCTAGGCTCAGCAAGGATTCTGCTTGAAAGATCCTCTCCCTCTCCCTCTCCCTGCCCTGTGTACTCTCTATCTCTCTCAAATCAGTAAGTAAATCTTAAAAAAGAAAAGAAAAGAAGCCAAGAGTGAGCAAGTGTTCTGGTGAGTTCAAGGAGTTAGAAGACCAGTGCGGCTGGAGCAGCTTGAGTCGGGGTGGATGGTGTGGGAGGGAGGAAGGTGCCAGATCACACAGCACCTTGCAGACAACAGGAGGAACCTGGACTTTATCCTATGAGTGGTGGGAAGCCACCAATGGTTTCAAACAGAGGAGCAACTTGATTAGAATATTCTTTTAGAAGATATCTCTTCCAGTGTTTTGGGGAGGTGTCTATTATAGAGGTTATCATAGTAGCCCAGGTGTGGTAACATATTATTTGCCTTCAGTTCTTCCTCCCTTCCTGGCTCTTGGCTGGCTTCCCTTTTATGGGAGGAATAATATTTTTCTGCCTCATCTTTGGGCTTAACTGCATAGCTTTGCTTTAATAGACGATGAGTGGGTGTAACACAAGCAGGGGCTTTTACCTGCAAGATGTGGCTTACACTCATGCATCTGCTACCTGCCATGAGAACCTGTCCAGGGTAGGTGCTGGTCCATGGAGAAAGAGGAGACCAATACAGAAGACCAGAACCTGACCTATAGCCTGAGCAAGTACTGTCCCAAATGACTCATAAACCTATCATCAAGAAATGTGAGTGCTGGGACGCCGGGGTGGCTCAGTGGGTTAAGCCTCTGCCTTCAGTGTGGATCATGATCCCAGGGTCCTGGGACCTGGCCCAGCATTAGGCTCTCTGCTCAGTGAGGAGCCTGCTTCTCCCTTTCTCTTTGCCTGCCTCTCTGCCTACTTGTGATCTCTCTCTCTCTCTCTCTCTCTCTGTGTCAAATAAATAAATACAATCTTTTTAAAAAAAAGAAATGTGAATGTTTGTTGTGACCAGCCACTGACATGGGGGGTGTTTGTTATACAGCATTATCATAGCAATAGCTGGCTAATATACTGAGCTGGAGAGGAGGTTGGCTTGAATTAGGGTAATGACAATGGGATGGAGAGAAGTGGGCAGATTCAAGATATATTTTGCAGTTGTCAACATACAGGTGGCAATTAGGTCCTGGGATTGATCCACCAGGAAGAGAGTGCAGAATGATGAAAGGGAGTAGGGATAATTCTTGAGATTTCCCACCAACAAATGAGTAGTTCATGAGTCTGCTGGGGCTGCCATAGCAGAACACCCCAGACTGGGTCGTTTAAGCCACAGAAATGTATTTTCTCACAGTTCTGGAAGCTGGAAGACCAAGATCAAGGTCTCTGCAGGGCTGGTTTCTGGTGAGACCTCTCTTCCTGGCTTGCTGATGGCTGCCTGCCAGCAGTGTCCTCACATGGCTTTTCCTTTGGTAAGGACACCAGTCCTATTAAATTCAGGCCCCACCCTTACGATTTGACCTTAATGATCTCCTTGAAGGCCCTATCTCCAAACATAGTCACAATGGGGATTAGGGCTTCAACATTCTCATTTGATGGGGCACAATTCAACCTATAACAGGTAACACCCCATAAGTGCCAGGCACTGGGTGCAAAACCAAAGCTGCAAGGCTTCTGATGCTTTAGATGGGAAAGTCACACAGCCTCACATCCAGCCAGGCAGAGGGCCGGCTCAGATTCAAGGGGACAGCAGAAATAGATTCTTGCTGGGAGGAGTGGCAAAGCCAGTATCAGTGGAAGGGCACGCAGGAGGGAGGGATCGTGTGCCCAACTTTGGAAGCGAGCCTCACAGAGGGAGGCTTCAAAGATGAGTGAGGAGGAAACCTCTGAGTTGCCCCTGGTCCTCTGGTCACCACCAAGGGACTTGACAGTCATCTGGAAGCAGAGCCCCTTGGAGGCCAAGACGCTCCCAGAAGAGTTTCCTGTCCCCCTTCCTTATGTCTAGCTAGGTGTTTGAGAACATCTGTACTGAAATCCTCCTCATTTGACAGCACTGATAGGGACCTAACATTGCCCGGAGTGCTCAAATGATGGACCCCTCAGCATCCTCTAAAGCCCACATGGCAGAGGACATCAGATGCCCGAGGTTTGCCTCCTTTTTAGGATCGTGAAGCTCTGGTGTTGCTTCTGCACCCCCCCCCCTTCTTCACCATGGGCAGGATTTGTGCGGCTGTCAACCAAGACACCTGCCCATCCCCTGGCCTAGAGGTGAACACAGAACTCAGGATGCTTCTGGAGCTCAAGTCTAAGGAGCAGCCGCATGAAGACAGTGGCGGGGTAACCATGACTCACCAGGCCCTGGCTTACGCTTTAGCTCCTGCTGCCTGAATCCTTGCTCTCTTAGTCTTTTTGAGGTCTGATTTATTTTGTTTTGTTTCAATTTTTCTTTTGACCTGTAAGCTTCCCCAAATCTTCCCAATAAATTTATTTTTTGCTGAAGTGAGCCCGTATGGATTTCTGTTCCATGCAGTCAAAGGTCCCTAACCTCGGTGTTGGCTGCAGAGATCTGCCACGGTGGCAAAAAGAAGCTTTGGCTCAGAGAGGGGAGTTGTGTAAAGGGACGTCCAATGGTCCTGTAGGGAGGGGGAGTTTGATGCTGCTTGGAAGCATTGCTTGACTTTTTCTCTTGCAATATCTTGATTACATTGGGGTAAGACAGCTTGATCTGTATTTCTTGTCTGTCCATTCTGGGTTGCCTCAGAGGCCGCTGGCATAGGAAGAAAGGTTCTGGACCCTGTATGAGGGCATCCAATGCTGGAGGGAAACAGAGATGTGAGCAAAGGGAGAACCACTGGTGGTCCTCTCAATGGTCACTCTGGCAGAGCAGTGGGCCCAAAGCCACTGCCGGGGACTCAGGGAGGTTGGTTAAGAGGGAATTGTTGGTTAAGGGGATTGTTCTTCAGGGCAGTGGGGAGGGGGCGCATCAGTAACCAGGGGTCCCAGATCCCCCGTTTGTTGGCTGTGTGACCTTGGGACAATTCCCTCATCAGTCAAATTGAGAGAAGCAATAACCCTACCACCTAGAGGTTGGTGGGGGGGATTCATTACGTGCATACCAGTCAGAGTTTTCTGAATCCATACCCAGAGTTTTATGGCTACATCACTCACTGGCGGAGCATTACATAATTTCATTTACTACACAAATAGGCACACTTTACTTTAATGGTGTGTGTTCACTTCCATGGACATCAACATGAATAATGAGCATCCCATGACTGCAATTTTGTGGATATTATTCTTCAGGAAGAGGCCACGTTAAAAGTTAATCATTTTAAAGAAAAGGATTAAGCACATGACAGGACCGGTTGGTAAAAGGATGTGGCAATTAACTCTGGGCACGGTGCTCACCGAGGATGCATATGGCTGGTGAGAGGGAGTGGGGCAACAGGAGGCATGGCCTGGCTGGACCTGGGTCTGCTGAGGTCAGAGATCGGAAATCACTGTGGAATATTCTGTCTCCGGCGATGGTGACAGGATGTCCAAAGCCCTCAATGAACAGGGCCTTCTGGGCCAGACTTCTACCCGCCTCCCCACACCATAAGGGTGGTGTCTGCTGTGCCTCAGGAAGACCAACTCTCTCTCATCCTCCACCCCCAGGGCGAGGTGTGCTGCGGCTTCGGGGCCAGAGGAAGGTAGCCTCCATCCGTTCTTCTTGTGCCTCTGAGCTGACTCCCTCTCTCAGAGGGCATAGACAGGACCCGTGGGCTTTGAGAGCCGTGAAGGATGGGTTCCCATCCTGGTTCTGCCATTCCCTGGCTCTGAGGGGTTGGTAAGTCTCCTTTGGATCTCAGCCTCAGCTCTCTTATCTGTGAAGTGGGGGGCAATAAAAGTTTTTGGAAAATCTGGACCCTGCTTAATTCCACAGAAAACTTGGTATGGTGGCTGACGGGGAGCAGAATGGTCTGGTGAGCTTCCGCAGCTGCTGAAGGGACACGGTGGGGCACCCTGGGAGGTCACCTGGCACAGGGCCCTAAAAATATGCGTCTCCTTGCCCTGCTAATACAAGGTCTCAGTTTGTCCATCTGTGGAAGGGAGGGGCTGCGAGAAGGCCAGGTGGCACCCTCTCCACCCTTCCTCTCTGCTCAAGCCCACCCTCTTTTTTTTTCAAATTAATTTATTTACTTTGAAAAACAGTATTCATTATTTTTTCACCACACCCAGTGCTCCATGCAATCCATGCCCTCTATAATACCCACCACCTGGTACCTCAACCTCCCACACCCCCGCCACTTCAAACCCCTCAGATTGTATTTCAGAGTCCATAGTCTCTCGTGATTCACCTCCCCTTCCAATTTCCCCCAACTCCCTTCTCCTCTCTAACACCCCTTGTCCTCCATGATATTTGTTATGCTCCACAAATAAGTGAAACCATATGATAGTTGACTCTCTCTGCTCAAGCCCACCCTCTTCTCTGTGTTAGGCTTTGTTCTGCTATGAACAAAACTGGGAAGCAGGATTGGTTGTGTGTCTTCCCTTCCCTGCTCACCCCTGTCCATCTCAGGGCAGGGGGGCTAGAGTCAGAGACACTGGTCTTAGACCCTCAACTCAGCCACAAACCAGCCTGAAGACCTCATCTAAGTTCCTTCATCTCTATAGGCCTCCATTTTCTCGTCTACAAAAGGAGAATAAAAATTACGACTCGTATTCCTCATCAATAAGATGCGGGATGAGAAAGGTGCCAGAGGGTTCCCAGCATATAGCAAGTCCTGTCCCTTCCCTTCCTGGCAGAAACACAGTATATCATGTTCCAAAATTATATCCTACAACCTCGCTTGACCCTCCGTGACAATTCCAGGTCCTCCTCTCCCTCTCTCTATCCCTTGCTCTCACTCTCGCTCTCGCTCTCGCTCGCTCTGGCCTCTCTCTTGCTTCCCTCCCTCTCCCCACTGCTGTGGATCCTCCTGGAGATGAAGGGGGACAGGAAACCACTGTGTCTCTGTGTCCACGGCTCTTGGATGGCAGTGGAACTGGGGCAAGGGGCAGCTGGCTCAGGGACAGCAGCCTGGGTGGAAGGCCTTGGCATGGCCAGTGAATGTAATTAGTACTGATGAGGCCCAGGAACCCCTCTCCATACGCGCTTGTGAACCCGGCCATTGCGCTCCTGTCAAGGAACACTGATGAGCAATGTTTGAGCTGGGTAGTGCCCCCCACCGTGGGTGAGCAGGAAAAAACAGGGGAGCGTCATAGATAGGATCGGCAATCGCTGTCACTTCCTGAGTGCTGAGCTTGGTTATTCGAAGAGCTTTGTGTGCATTACTTTCTTGAATCTTGATCTTTGCTATTTAAGAGCTTATGCTAATATCCACAAAGATTGTCACCACCATGATCCAACTCTAGGCACAGTGTTGAGCACCACACACGTTCTCAGTCATCCCCCACACCCCCAGAAACCCTATGAGGCTCATACTATTATATTCCTGTCTTACAGGTGAGGGAACTGAGGCTCAAATAAGTTCCTGGTGCTAAAACAGAGCGTCTCACACTTCAGGGTACATATAAAACCGCTGATGATCTTGTCTAGTCCCAGATTGTTCGGGTCTGGTGTGAGACCTGGGATTCCACATTTCTAACGGCCTCTGGATGACACAGATTCCTCTGGTCCAGACCACACCCAAGTAGGGAGATTCTAGATCACCCAGCTGGAAAGTGACTATCTGGGATCTGAACACTCAGCAAAACCAAGTGTGGGGCTGATTTTGAAAAGCACTGTTGTGAGAAGGTATGAGAGGACAGAGAAAGGAGGGACTGTGTTTGACCAGAGGGTTGAAGGAAGGTGGTCTGCATAGAGCCTCTAAGGATGGGTAGGATTTGGAAGAGATGGAAGGGAAGGGGTGTGTCATCTCGTGAGCAAAAACAGAAAGAAAAGAGTAGGGGATGTGTTTGGGGGATACTGTTGTTGAAGCATAGGGTGGGTTATGGATGGAACTGTGTCCCCTCCTCTAATGCGTATGTTGATGTCATAACCCCTAGCATCTCAGAATTGCACTTTAGTTGGAAATGGGGTCATTGCTGATATAATTGGTTAAGATGAGTTCATGATGGAGTAGAGTGGGCCTCTAATCCCATAAGATACAGTGTCCTTAGAAAAAGGGGAGATTTAAACACATTGCCACATGCAGAGAACGCCACGTGAAGGGGGAGTCACGCCTCTGCTGGTGGAGAAGCCATCAGACACTGGGAAGAGGACCTGGAACAGATCCTCCTCTATAACCCTCTAGGGAGTGTGGCCCTGAGGACAGCTTGATCTTGGACTTCTCTCCCTGGAGCTGGGAGATGATACATTTCCATTGTTTAAATTGTACTTTGTTCCGGCAGCCCTAGTGAAGGATACAGCATATCTGTTCTGTGTGTGTTGACAGATGGGCTCGAGGAAGAAAAACACTTTTTGTACCTAGGAATTGTACTTTTAGACCCAAGAAGATCCTTTGTCCCAAGGGGAAACAAGTAGGAGGATGGCCAGCTGGTTCAAGAGGGGTCTCTTCCCCACTGCCTGGGGAAAGCACATGCAAATACGTACACACAAAACTGACTTAAGGTGCAACTCGAAGTATCTCTTAGTACTGAGTTAGGTCTCTTTCACCTGAGAAGGTCGTAGGGGAGAAAATGCAGCAGGAATGAGCAGGCATTGAGTCCTACTGTGCAAGACACTCTTCGTGGATTAATTCCATCCCTCCTGCACTCTTAGAAGGAAGATCATGTTATCCTCACTTCACAAAGGATGAGACTGAGGGTCAAAGAGTTTGGGTCCTTTACCCGAGGACCCATAGACAGGAGGTAGCACAACAGATACTGAGACCCAATAGTCTAACTTGTCCCATCTCTCCTGCCATTATGGAATGTGTAATGATGGGACCCAGAGCTGCGCCTCAGTTTGAGGAAAGGAATGAACTTGAGATCAGGAGGTTGATGAGGAGATCTGTCTACAGAATTCTTACCATATGAGATAACAGCCCCGTTATTGTTCAAGCTACTTTTAGATGCACCGTCTGTTGTTTGCAACCAAAAGCATCCTAACAGAATTAGCTGTTAAAATGAGCCAGGTCTTTGGGTCCGAGATATATTGTAAGTGCTGCACGTCAAGAGGAGCTGATAAACAATACCTTGTTTCCCCACCCACGTTTGGAACCAACGAGAAATAAGAAGGAGAGAAAGGCAGATGGAGCCCCAAAACATCGCCTCTACCAAAGATATAGCTGCTCCTGGAGAACATGACTCTATGTGCAGGAGAGTGGGCTGCCTTATGTTCCACCAGAATAGGCAGACTTGCCCCCCTCTTCCTGGGGTGTAGGCAGCTTTGGGCCATGGCAGGGACTGTGAGAACCAAGCAGAACCTGGATCCTCATGGAGATAGTGGGGAGGAAGGCTCTGGGCTACTGTTGCCACGTTCCGTATGCCAGACCCAACAAGAAGCTAGGTGACTCAGTGGGGCAGGCTTTTGAAGAGATGGAGAGCAGTGAGTGGCATCTAGGGAGCATTGCTCCTGGAGGATTCATCTGGAGTGGGGAAGAAATGTTCTCCCAAGAGGGTAAAATTGAAAGAAGAGAGAGAGAGAGAGAGAGAAGTGGTTATATAACACAAACTTATTTTTGTTTTTAAAAAGGGAAAAACCTACATGTGTATGTTTTTGTGAGCACAGACAGGCATGGTAGAGTAGACACCAAGGCTGTCCCAAGGGCTAAGGGTGGAGAAGGGAGGGAAAGATGATAAGTGGGAGTAGGAAGCAGCAAGGGAAAAGGTCTCTGCCCACTGGGAGCTGCCAGTCTCTCAGGCAAACTCAGGCAACATGCTAGGATTCCATCTGGAAAGTGAGATAGAGTCATGGGCTCAGGTTGGAACTGGATTGTGCAGATTGCTCCCAGGAGGTTGAAGAAATCAGACGAGTGTTCACAGTGGAGACGAACACTGGCCAGATGAAAATGTAGACCAGTGGTTCTCAAAGAGGGGCCCATAGACCAGCAGCACCAACATCATCTGGAAACTTGCTACAAATACAAATTCTTGGGCCCTATCCCAGATCTGCCAAGTGAGAAACTTGGGGGAAGTCTTAGCTAGCCTGGCGTGACCTAGATGCCTGCTAAAACTTGAGAACCACTGGTGTAGAAGATAGAGCTTTGGAGTGAGGTCACCTGGATTTAATCATGGCTCTGGTTCTTAATAACTCTGTGGCCCTGAGCAACTCAAGTAACTTCTGTGAGACTCAAGTTTCTCACTGGGGAAAATAGGAGTAGTGTCCTGTCTTGTGCGGTGATTCTTACTAGGTATATGTGAGGCATTCTTGACACTGAGGTTTAGAGTTGAATCATCCTGACCTCTGACCTCAAAAAGCTAGCAGTCAATGGGTTGTAAGCACTTTATATGTATTATGTCATTTAATTCTCAGAACATCTCTGTGAGGAAGGAAGGGTCATTATCCCCACTTTCAGATGGGGCAGAGTGATCAGGCAAAACACACATGGCCACTGAGGGTGGAAAGCTGAGAGCCAAAGATAGGCTGTCCGGTTCTAAAATCCAAAACAGAGAAAACTCCATAGTTCTGAGCAAGGGGGAAGGAAGCCTAGCCTGAAGACCCCCCTTCCCACAGAAGAGGGATCAGGGCCACAAGAGAGGCCCACATTAATGTGAGGGGAGCTTTATCAGGATCCTTCCTTGGCTACTCCCAAACCCAACTTTGGGGGTAAGTTTTCCCACAGTTTTGCACTATTTTCCATTTCAAAGGATCTACATTTTCAAAACTTTGGCTCAAGAGCCTCTCCAGAATTCTATAATAAAGATTTAGAGCTCATGACATGAAAGTATGGTCATGCCAAACCTTCACCGCCATCTTGAATTATTGGTTGGGTTTACCTTTGGTAAGTCTCAGTTTGTCCCCTCTCCACTTCTACTGTCTCTTTCTGGGTTTTTTTTTTTTTTTAAGATTTTATTTATTTATTTGTTAGAGAGAGAGAGAGAGGGAGGGAGAGAGAGCGCGAGCACAGGCAGACAGAGTGGCAGGCAGAGGCAGAGGGAGAGGCAGGCTCCCTGCCGAGCAAGGAGTCTGATGTGGGACTCGACAGGGTGAGTGGGATCCCAGGACGCTGGGATTATGACCTGAGCTGAAGGCAGCTGCTTAACCAACTGAGTCACCCAGGCGTCCCTCTTTCTGGGTTTTTATCTGCTCTTCTCTTACCTACTCTGTGTCCCCAGAGGCTGACCACTCCACACCCAACAGCCAGCTCTCCTTAGCTTCTAGCTTCCTACTGGAGGTTCCAAGAGGTGATTGGAAGGCAAGAAGAAAGATCAATGGGGCCTCTATTCTCCCGACTCTCTCCTGCTTGGTTGTGGCGGGTCTCATAGTGACTGCTTTTCTCTGTGCCACAGCCCCTGTGGAGCTCCCTCTTCTATGACCCCTTCTCTTGTCCTTCAAGATCGGGAGCAGATCTGCTCTTGCTGGCCCCTTGGGTGCTTCACCACCCTTTATAGCTTCCCTTAATCCTGCCCACACCTCATAAACAATCTCTTTATTACTTTCTCTTCCTGGTAAACCTTTTGAGCATTCCCTCTGTCTCCTGAGCGGGACTCTTGCTGATACAGAGAACAACACCAATCAAGCCTAGCATTTATGGGGTGCTCTCCCATGTGTGGTCTTGTTCTAAGAGCCTCACATGCTCTCACTCATTTAAGCCTCTCGGTGCAGCGGGCACTATCTGGCATTATTCTTGAATGAATGCTAGTTACCTTTGGCCAATGAACTTCAGGGGCAGTTCCAGGCATGGCAAATCAAACAGAAGCTCCTATAATGGTATCTGACTTTCATTACCGTGCACAGAAACTGATGTGACAAAGGCCTGGCGCCTCTGCCAGTGACAGCCTCTTGTCGGGGTTTATTTTTCCTCCCCCAGCATTTCGAGCTCTGGAACTGTTTCTTATGCGGCTGGGTCCTTCCAAGCACCCAGCACAGGCCAAGAGGCTGGCAGCAGATGCGCCACGGGCTCCTGGGGACTGATTGATTGGCTGATACTGTGTGGCTGAATGAGAGGATGCTTTCAGAGCAGCTGCTGCCAGGGGAAAATTCCAAGTGCAAAATATTATTATTAATTATCACGATTGCTCTTTCAGCTGTAGGCACAGTGTCTGCTTAGAAGGAAGAGATAAGGCATCCCTGCCAAAGCAAAAAGACTGATTAATGCTGATGGATTTTGTCCTCTGAGAGGAGGCTGCAGGGTGTTTTTATTTTCTTTTTAATGACTTCTAGACTGAAGTTAATAAGAGAGAAAAGAAAGAAAGAAAGAAAGAAAGAAAGAAAGAAAGAAAGAAAGAAAGAAAGAACGAACCCTGGATTTGAGGCCTGGCTAGACCCAAGGCTGTGTGACCTTGCATGAATTATTTAACCTCTCTGTGCCCCAGAGTCTTCATTGATTAAATAAGTTAGGACTAGGTAATGTCTAAGGTTCCTTCAGCAGTTCTCCAAAGATGCTGGGCAGCACAACACCAGACCCCTGCTAACTGGCTGTGCTCATCCCTCCTTTCTTCTACCAATGGGGCACTCTCAAGTGCCACATCCCCACATCCTGGGCTCCTCAGGTTGTGAGAGCTGAATGTGTTCTCCTTTCATTGTTGTGAGAGTCGTGGGCACAGTTGAGAGAAGGGACAAAGGCGAGGGCTGACAGAGCTCCTTCCTCTTCCTCCTCTTTCTTCGTGGTCACAATAGGAGCGAGAGTAGCCCCAGCTCCCACTGTTGGAAGCTTTCCGTGGTGCCCATCACCATTATTAGCACTTCACAGAAATGAATCCTTTTAAGAGGGGAATGCTGTTTCTGCCCTTTCTTTACTGCTGAGAACATGGAGGCTCAGAGACTTTCAGTCCCGTCTCTGAGGTCACACAGCTGGAGGAGGTCGCATCCAACCTCCTAGCCGAAAGGATCCTTAGGGTTTGTCTAGCGTGGGTCTCAACCTGCCTACACATTAGAATCATCTGGGGAGTCTGAAAAATGCTGATGCCCGGGTCCCACCAATAGCTTCTGAATTGGTTTGGGGTTCAGCTGGGTTCTGGGTTGGTTTGCTTTTTTAAAATCTCCCTCAGATGATTCTGACATGCAGCATAGTTTGAGAAGCACAGATTTCATCTAACAACCTATCTGCGGATGAGGGAGTTGAGGCTTAAATAAGGGGAGTAGACGTCCCAGAGTTTCTCTTCCCCACGGCCCGGCCCGCAGGTGGGGTACAGAGGAAGTGAAGCTGGTTGGAGCTGCAGATCCTGCTCTCTGAAGCCCCTCCAAGCCAGCATCTCTGAATCTCTCCAGGGTATCACGGGGTGGTCTCTACTACCTCCCCCTCCCACCGCCCCCATCAGGTTGGCATCAGCCAAGCCTGGAAGTAACTGGAAACCCCATGGAGGGGTCAGAGGCAGAGATCGGAGAAGGAGACCTTGCTATGGTCAGCCTTAGGGACTTAATTACCCATCACTGTGTCCTAGGCCTTTTTTTTCTTTCTCACCGGCACATGATTTCCTGAGCGGAGTCCTCACAGGTTTGAACTGGTGGGAATCGGCAGCATCCGCCCCATTCTGAGCACTGGTGCTTAGCACACTGGTCCCAGGTGGCGACAGCCTTGGGGGCTCAGACCTAAACAAAATCCTAAGAGCAGCTGCCTAACAAGTGCTTCCTATGAGTCACACCATGAACATTATTTCATTTAAGCCTCACAAATATTAGTGGAAAATATTACAAATTCTACATTTCAGTTGTAGGAATGGAGGCCCAGAAGAGCTAAATTATTTGCCCAGGGTACACTAGCTAGTAAGTGACAGAAGGAGATTTAAACACAGGTCACCTGCCAATGTTAGCCTAAATGCTACCCTCTCCAGGAAGCCTTCCCTGAAAACCAGGACAGGCCAGAACAGATCCTTGTAGTATGTCCAAGCAGTCTCTATGTATTACCTATCTTCCTTTATAATTAAATATTCAACAGTGCTGTTGTTCAAGGAGGCTTTGCCTCTCCCACTAGACCGTAAGCTCCTTGGCGGGGTGGTGTGGGGGGGGCTGTTTCTGCAAACCACACCCTCCCATAGCCCCAGTTCTCATTATAGTGCCTACCCCTTGGCAGACCAGCTGGTCGATAAGTGTTGAAAGAAAGAAAAGGCGATTGATCCAAATGATCCCATGCCACAGTCTGACAATTGCCTCAAAATTTATACCAACTAGATGGGAATGGTCTCCAAAATTAGCCTCTTTTAAGAAAGGTGGTGGCCCAGATAGAGAAAGCTCTGAGCTCCTTGCCATGTTAAGTATACTGGGAACTTCTGAGAATTTTTAACGCAATAAGAAAAATCTCAAGGGTTCCATCACAGTTGTGCCTCTCTTACACATGTTTATTGGTCCAGGGGAAGCCAAGTGGCCTGAGCTGAGCAGGTAGAGATCTGGCCATTCAGTTGGATCATCACAATTCACTAAGCTCGGCTTCTGCACCTAGTCATAGCATTTAGCATCTCAGGGAGCTGCGTGTACCCATCCAATAGATTAATCATACTGGGGTTTGATTTTTATATCTGACAACCAGTCCAGAAGAGGAAAATCCCAAGAGCTCACAGCTGCCCAAGGAAGTCCTTAAGGACTCGGGATTGTTCCAGATGCTTGCTCAGCCATCCCCACTGTGACTTTTCATCCTCATGGTCACAAGCGACCACTCCACCTCGAGGTGTGGTGTCCAGGGTTACAGGCAGGGAAATGAGGTGGTTATGAGGGGTCAAAGTCAAAAAGCCAGATGGATCTGACCCTTAATCAGGAAAGCGATGGCTTTTCTAGAAGCGAGCCCTAGAGTACCCAGGTCGCAAGTCATTAGTCCAAGCCAGATCACAATGCACCTGTTTCAGGGGTGCCCGGGGAGGTGGATTTTTTTTTTTTAAGATTTTTTAATTTATGTATTTGGCACA
Source organism: Mustela nivalis (assembly GCF_964662115.1). Classification (NCBI taxonomy): domain Eukaryota; kingdom Metazoa; phylum Chordata; class Mammalia; order Carnivora; family Mustelidae; genus Mustela; species Mustela nivalis. The sequence continues at coordinate 13,575,804 of NC_139029.1, read as the reverse complement.
GAGAGAGAGAGAGATCACAAGTAGGCAGAGAGGCAGGCAAATGGGGAGGGGGAACCAGGCTCCTTGCTGAGCAGAGAGCCCAATGCGGGGCTCGATCCCGGGACCCTGAGATCATGACCTGAGCTGAAGGCAGAGTCTTTAACCCACGGAGCCACCCAGGTGCCCCATGGATATTTTTGATCAAACATATTGCCCCGTTGGGATTCTGTTAGAAAAGGAGACGGGAGGGTTGGATATTGAGTAGGCCACTAGCAATATCTGTCTCACAGGCTCTGTGCTAGGCACGTGGAGTGTGAACACGTATGGCATGTGATCCTTTCCCACCATGGGTCATACTGCCTGGTAGGCGAGCCCAACACAAAACAAGCTTTTATGGTACAACGGATATATTGCTAGAAGAGTGGTAGGAGCACAGAAAAGTAAGGAGAAATTTGTACATTACCTGGGGAAGCTGGGTTGGTGTCACAAAGAGGATGACATTTGGGCATTTAAGATAGATGACAATAGGAAGGTAGTTTACCATGCAAATAGAGTGAGGGCCTAGCCTTTCAAAAGTTGGTCTCACCCTTACTCTCACAAAACAAATGTAGGGTTGCTGGGGGGAGGGGGGAGGGAGAGGGGGTGGGGTTATGGACATTGGGGAGGGTATGTGCTATGGTGAGTGCTGTGAAGTCTAAACCGGGTGATTCACAGACCTGTACCCCTGGGGCTAATAATACATTATATGTTAATTAAAAAAAAAAAAAGGTTAGTCTCAAACTCTCCTTTGGATCCAACTCTTGGGATTATTTATCCCGAATGCTTCACACCCACGTATGACTAGCTCTACTTTTCGTTCTTTGGGATGGGTCTTGAAGGATGAGTAGGAGTTTGGCGGACAAACAATAAGAGCTTGGCTGTTCAAAGTCTGGCTCCAATTTCTTTCAGCCTCAGCTGCTGGGATGATAGTACTCTGCAGGCTTTAGGGTTCCCCAGACCACTTGCCATTCCCACATACTCCATAGTTCGTAATTTCTCTATGCCCTTCCCTCAGTGCGAAGGCTGTTTTTTTTTTTTTCCCCCCTGCCTGCAGTGCCCCTCCCCCTTCATTCTCTGAGATATGGCTCTCCTGTGGTGGTGAGTCATTCTTGGCCAGCTGTTTGGAGGGCGAGAAAGGACTTCATCGGAGTGAGATGAAGGCAGGAAGTTGGATAGCAGTCACATGGCCCAGCTGCAGAACTTGACTTTGCTGGTCTTAGAAATGAGAGAAAAGGGAAACTAACTTTGCGAATCCCAGTCACATGAGGAACACTAGACACATCATCTGATCCCTAAACGACCCTGAGCGGTGGGTATTTTTATGAGCCTCGCACAGCTGGGGAGACCAGAAGTCTGCAAGGCGAAGCAATTTATCCCTTGTTGGGTAGTAGTAATAAGTGACACACTGGCCCGTCATAGCGGCGCTTCCATCAAAACAGGAGTTCTTGGTGTCTTTCCTTGCCCCGGGCTCTGCTTTGTTTCCAGAGGTCAGTCCTTCCGTTTTGAGGTTTTATATTTGGGCATTCCACATGAAGAGCTCCTATTTGAGGCTTTCTCCTCCTCTTCACCTTCATCCCAAGCTAGCACAGGAGTTCTTCAATGGAGGAGATGGCGTGCTCCTCTGCAGGTGGCATCTGAAAGGGTTAGAGACCTTTTCAGTTATCTCACTGGACAAAGGGGCTACACCAGCATCTAGAGGAGAGAGACCAGGGACGCTGCTCAACATTCTGCAGGACACAGCACCTCCTCCCACCCAAACGTCAGTAGTGCTGGGGATGAGATCAGTCTCTTCAAGTCTTTGTGAACACGGAGGAAGCAGGTTCTTTCTGGAAGGTTCCCTCAGCAGTTCTGGTTGTGCTTGCTCTTCTCGCTCTTAACTCAGTGCTTAGCAGGGACATTACCCTGCACTGGTGGGTAATCTGTGCTGGTTGGGGCTTCCACACATGGGGCGGAGGGAGGTGGGGTGGAAGGGTCTCCCTTCTCTGCCCTTCTCCTAAATTCATCTTAATGGATTCTTTGAAGTTGTAATTATTGTGAAGAGCTTGGCCTCCAAAATTCAGGCCTGGGGTTTGGATCGTGAGCACATGACTTACCCAGAACAAGTCATTTAAGTCCTTGAAGACTCAAGGTCCATCTTCAAAATGGGAATAAAAAGAGCACAGAACTTGTTAGGGTGGTTTTGAGGATTGACTGATTTAAGGATTTTATTTATTTCCTTGACAGAGGGAGAGACAATGAGAGAGGGAACACAAGCAGGGGGAGCAGGAGAGGGAGAAGCAGGCTTCCTGCCGAGCAGGGAACCAGATACAGGGCTTGATCCCAGGACCCTGGGATCATGACCTGAGCCAAAGGCAGACGCTCAACGACTGAACCATCCAGGTGCCCTGATTGGGGGGACTTAATGCGATAACTCACGTAAATCACGGTGCCTAGGCAGATGTTAAATATTCAATATACATCTGGCATTATTGTTACTTTGAGCACCTTATTTCACCAGTAAACTCTTTTTTTTTTTTTTTTTTGAGCCATTTTGTTTCTTTGGAAAGCATCTGGGAGAGTGAGAAGGACACAGACACTGGAGTGAGGCATCCCAGGGTTCTGGTCAGTTAGTTCTGCTAACCTGCTGGCCGTGCGACCTTGGTCAGTTTCCTCCTCTGAGCCTCATTTCCTCTGAAAGCTGAGATAACACTCTGACCTTAAATTCTTTCAGGATTAGGCTGATTAAATGCCTGACACTTAATAGGTGTTTAGTAAACACGAACCACCCATTTCCTTCTATTTTTGAATCTTCCTGGATGTTGATGAATGAACATTTTTGAAGCATCTTACGCACACCAAACTTGCAGAAGCTGATTCGTGCCTGAGAAAGATTGGAGAGGATAATCTTCTCATCGGGGTGACCAAAAAGCCCACAGAGCAAAGGTTTAGGGGCTCACATCTGTGCGAGGCAGGGGCTAAGACCGTGCTACCCTTCTCAGAACATGTTCTCAGTAAAATAGAAGTAAACCTCTATTTATGGGCTCATTTGGGGACATCTGTGATGAAATTCAGTATCCAAAGTGTTGTTTAGAAATGGCATTCCCAGACTGCAGGAGCTGAAGATGAAGGTAAGTTTGGCCCATTTCTCTGCAGGAGTTAGCAAGCGGAAGAGAAATCCTTCACAACAATGAGGAAAGAAGGTGTTGTGCTGGAACTTTCCATTGGGCTCTCCAGACCTACTTTCCACCTGCTTTCTGCCCCAGAAGGCCAGACCCCAGGGACCGCATTCATGACACCTGCCACGTTTGAGCCTTGCCTGCCAAGGGAAGGAAGAGAGTAAGGTAGGGGTGTTTATTTCCCTGCAGCGTCACTGCCAGCTGGCTGGTCCCCAAAGGCCACAGCTTTTACTCAGGTAACTCTGCTTCCACAGAATGTACTCTCTGTTCCTGTTCCTGCTGATGGCTCCCTGCCCCATCCCCAGCAGCCCCGGGGGTAGAAATGGCTCCCCACAGTCACTAGCTCCAGCCTGCTGCACTCTCCCTCATGCTGCCCCATGGCCTGGCCACATCCCCACAAATGGTCCTTTTATTAAACTCACCCCCAATTACCTAATTCGAGTGTGCTGTGCCCTTGCCACTAGGGCAATTGATTATTGCCCTTAATTAATTGATGAGGAGGAACTCCTAACAGACACTCCCTCCAGGGGTTTCTTGCAAACCCCTGGTTCTCCTCGTGGGGGTGTGGGTGGATTTGCTAAGGCTGCTGACAAAGCATCACAGATGGGGCAGTGTAGACAATAGCAATCTGTTTTTTCACAGTTCTGGGGGCCAGAGGTTTGAGATCAGGGTGTTGGTAGGGCCCTTCTGAGGACACGAGGGAGGGATCTGTTCCAGGCTTCTCTTCTTGGCTGCCGGATAGCCTTTCTGGCCTTCCCTTCTCTGGGTCCTCCCGTGGTCTTCCCTCAGGCCCTGTCTGCATCCAAACCTCCTCTCCTCATGAAGATACCAGTCAAACTGGATTAGGCCCACCGAAAGATCTTATTTCCATTCAATTACCTCTTGAAGACCCTCTCTTCCAACACAGGTACATTCTAAAGCCTTGGGGGTTAGGACTTCAACATATGAATTTTTGTGGGGACACAGTTCAGTTTGTACCTTGGTGATGGAAGAATGGGAAGACAACCTGGCAGCTTTCAAGAGGGATGAGGTACCCGCTTTAGACCGCATACAAATCAATAAACAGATCAATAAACTATTGATAACAATACTATTGATAATAATAAACAAATCAATAAACTATTCCAAGAGTGACAAATTCGGTATATGACAAAATGAGTGAGCCAACCCAGACAAGTCAGGGAGAGCCTCTCTGAGGAGGAGATTTGAAAGCTGATCCCGGAATGAGATGGAAACATCACCCCTTGACTGCTCCATTTGGGGTGGTTCAGTCCCGGCAGAAGAAACGAGGTAAACAACAAGCCATGAACGGTTTTCATCCAGAGGGCAAATTTGCTGATGTAGAAAGCAAGAGAATTTGAGGGACACATTTGTTTGCACTGGAGGGAAAGTTTTCAAATGAGATTAAATAAGCCCCATTAGGGTGGGCCATTTTCCAGGACATTCTGTCACACAGCGGCCACCTCTGCACTTGGGCTTACCCCCTTCTTTGCTGGCCTGCTCAGTCACAAAGTTCTGCCTGGCTTCGTCCTGCTTTAACCAACACCAGGCAGTGCAGGACATCAACAGGCCACCTGTATATACAGAGACGCTGGGCATTCCCAACAAACCAATCACAGCTTCCCCCATGGTCTGCTCTGCAACACGGAAGATTATGGTACTACAACCAGGTTCAGAGGAAAATATTAGTTTACATTTCAATATTAGTTTTCAATATGTCCATGGGTTATCTCCATTCTGTACCTTTCCAAGATCTCTGGGACCATCTGTGTGTCTGATTTGAGTGCTCTAAAATGAAGGCCAAAGGTGACTTGCAATAAAGTAGTGCAAGGAACAGCATGGGGGTTAGACACCCCCGTAGTGATTAGTGACCCCCCCAAGGCTTCCCTTCCCACAAACAGCATCAGAGGCTGATAGGTTACAGCCCACCTTAGAGACCATCTCCTTTAACTGGTTCCACCTCCCCTGACTTAAACTTTTCCCTTCCCTACTCCCTTCCTCTCTCCTTTCTTCCCTTCCTTTCAAAATTGGGCTAAGATGACCACTTCTATTAGTTCCTTATGACTGCTATAACAAATGACCACAAACTTGGTGGCTTAGCATAACATGAACTTATTATCTGTCACTGCTGGAGGTCAGAACTCCAAAACAGACCTCAGCAGGCTAAAAATCAAGGTGGTACTATTCCTTTTGGAAGTTCCAGGGGAGAATCCATTTCTTTGTCTTTTCTAGCTTCTAGAGACCACCCAGTACCTCAACTCATGGCCACTTCTTCCATCTTCAAAGCCAGCAGGGCAGTCACATCTTCCCGATGCTGTCTCACTCTCACTCTCCTGCCTTCCTCCTGCACTTTTCCGGACTCTTGTGATTCCATTAGGCCCACTCGCCTAATCCGGAATCATCTCCCATCTCAAAATCCTTCATTTCATCACCGCTGCCAAGTTTCTTTTGCCATATAATGTGCCATATTCACAGGTTCTGCGGATTAAGTAGTAGACATCTTTGGGGGGGTGTCAGTATTCTGCCTGTCACATTACCCCCAAACAGTTTAATTTCTCCAAGTTACATGCTTGCATAGCTCCCACACTCTTTATTCACAGTGCCAGCAATGCTGGAGCTGACTTCTTAGTTGTGCAATTATTGATTTAATGTCTGTCCCCTGTAACTGGACAAAAAGATCTCCAAAGGAGGTGATCAAAGATGTCTTGACTTTCACAATCACTTTCTCAGAGCTTCCTAGCAGCTAAAGCAAGAGAGGAAGCATGTTGAGAAGAGAAACCAAAGTAAAATGGTGACTAACACTGAATGATCATCACCTCTGTGCCAGCAATATTTTGAGTGGTTTTTAAAAAAAGATTTTATTTATATTTATTTATTTCTTTGAGAGAGAGCATGAACAGGAGGAGGGCAGAGGGAGAAGCAGACTCCCTGCTGAGGAAAGCTCAATCTCAGGATCCCGAGATCATGACCTGAGCCGAAAGCAGATGCTTAACTGACTGAGCCACACTTTATAAAGGAGGGGCTATCATCTACTACAAGCAAGTGGCACAGTAGGGACTTGAAATCCATGCTTTTAACCACCGTGTCATACAAACATCCTCAAACAGTATTTCATGTGTGATAAGAGAAGTCTGAGAGGCAGAAATGAAGGAGGGAGAGATCAGCTTGATAGATACGTCAGGCAAGATTTTCCAGAGGACGTAATAAATGGAAGGCAGAGAAAGGAGTGCAAAGCTGGGGGGTGTGGAGGGGGCGGGAAGTTTGTGGGAAAGAGTAGGACAGGACGTTCCAGGCAGAGGAGAGACTGCGTGAATCAAGTCTCAGGCAGGAAGTTGGCTTGGTGTTTTCTAGAAATTGAAGCCAATACAGTGCTTCTCGAGCTTAGGTGGAGACAGGCCAGGCACAAGTCAAGAAGTGCAGCTGACTCAGGAGGCAGACGTGCCGTTCTGAGGATGCTATCAGCCATACCTGAGCTTCAGATATTATGAGAACTGTTAGAAGGCTTTTGATACAGAGATTTTAACAAAATCAGTTTTCTCACTCTGCAGAGAGAGGATTGACTGTAGGATTGGGATGCTAAAGGTGAAGGGGCAAATGGAGAGTGTGTGAATGGGAAGCCTAGTGCCAGACCCTAGAGCTTTGTGGCTCCAGTCCTGGGCATTCTCTGCTATGCTTCTGGACCCTCCCAAAGGCCTCACCACCATGCACAAGGGGAGGGGGTTAGGAAATAGCAAACCATCTGCTGTTTGGGATGAATAAATTGAAGTCTGGTCACTAAGGTGAAGGGAGTGGAATTGAGCCAGAGAGAAATGCGCTGAATTCTTAGTTCATAACCCCTTCCTTCAAGAAGCTTGCCTGGCTCAAGTCATTCAGAAACTATTTCTCCCTCCTGTGAGCCCTTCCCACCATTGTTTCTGCCACTCTCAGTCATTCAAGCAACAAATCCTGACTAAGTGCCTACTGTGGGATGAGCACTGTGCTTAGATCCAGAAATGAACAATCATGATGTGTTCTTTGTCCTTGTGGATTTTATTGTGTTGGGAGAATAAACATCAAACACATAAATGCACCCATTTTAAGACAATTTTAAGTGTGTCAAGCCCCATGAAGAAGTTGAGCCTGCCTGGGAAGGATGTGAGAGGGAACCCAATTATAGCAGATTGCACCACTGGCCCCCGTTCTTGGCGTCTCCTTATGGTTTCAACCTTGTCACGTCAACTTGTCAACGTTGGAAGTTTCTCCCATAACACATCCTGTTGACTTTTGGTGGGCCCTATGACTTGTTTGGGCTGGGGAGATGAAGTGGAGATGACAGTAAGCCAAGTCCATGTGTAGGTAGGACAGGTCTTGTGTGTTCCCATTTGCCTTCTTATGCCCCTCCATCACCTTGAAAATAAGCTTCCTATGAAGAAAAGGTGGGTGGAGCAAAGCCTCCCCAGGGGAGCCATTCAAGCTAAGCAGAGTCTAGATTAACTGACCCCTGAGCCTTAAAAGTGAATGAGAGATGCTCACTTACTTTGAGCCTTCCCAGGAACCTGGAGGAACTGAATCAGAGTCCACTGAGCTTCCCATACATGGTACCTTGGAGTTCCATCAAACCATAGTGGGATCACTGCAGTCGCTTCTGAAACCCCAATACTCATGAGCATGGACAACTTTTGGGGGCAGCCTCATCACAGGCTAAGTGAACTCATGTTTGGAAAGCTCATTTTTTTTCTCCCATGCCTCAGTGAGGAATATGAGTAAAATTACCAACAATGCTCAAGCACTGAGTTTTCAGAAAAACATTTCATGAACTAAATCTCCTGATTGCTAAATACACAGCATCATACCATCCATTTTTCTAACACATAGTAATTTAAAAGCCACTCAAGGAGCCACATCACATGCTCTGAGTACCATGGGAGGTGTGATAAGCATGTTCCTCATGCTGGGGGACTTTCAAGAAATCTGTAACTGGGCAAAGGGGGGAAGAGATGTGACAAGACGTGGGTGGGTCACTCCCTGCTAGAGAAATATACATGTACTAGTCAATAAAGAAAGGAATAGGCTATTTTGAAAAAATGACTGAGAGAGACCAGCTGTGATCAGCAGAGCTGCCCAGTCAATCCCAACCTAGGTCAGCTGACCTCTAGCTAACCTGCACCTTTGTGAGCTCAATAAACACTCATTGATACAAGCTGCTAAGTTGTTGTGGTTATTTGTTATACAACATTATTATTTAGAGTTAATGATAACACGGGCAGTCTGAGCAGGCTGTGGCAAGATTCCCTTTTAAAAAAAATGGCATCTCAGTGAAAGCTAAAGTAAATGGATGGAAGAGGGGTAGAGGACCTCTCTAGGCTGAGGGATGAGCGAAGTTCGCAAGGTGGGAAGGACACAAATATTTAAGAAAGTAAAAGAAATCAGGATATCCTGGAGGGTAAGAAAGTGGCCGGGTGAGGTAGAAGAGTATTGGGAAGGAAAGAGATACCTATCAGCCTCCCTGCTCTGGCAAGGCACTAGCAAAATTAATGTGCTGCAGTATGGCACATTTTTGTAATGTTTCCAGGTACAATTTCCTTGGGGAAAGGGTCCATGCTTTGTTTGCCTTTGTCTCCTCTTACTCTGCAGAGCAATATCCCACAACACAATACATGCCTGGTGAAAGAGGGAGTTCAGATCATGGGAGAGGTGCTGAAAGAACAGCTCCCTGTCCTCGCCTCTAAACTTTGGACAATGGCTATAATTTTTCTTCCTTGGTAATTAGTTCATTTATGACACTGTTGTTTGAAGTGGCACTGTTTTACCTATCACTCTCTATTTTCGTATTGAGCTTTTTGCTTCCTCGTGGTATTTTTTATTACCTGATGTTATATTTACAGAATTATTGTTTTGGCATCTTGTCTCTTCCACCAGAGGGCAGGGACTTTGTCTTGCTCGCTGTATCCTCAGTGCCACGGACTGTGCCTGACACAGAGGTAGATGCACAAAAAATGTTTGTTGGAAAAAATGCATGCTCGGATGCTGACATAGCTACCACTCAAGAAACTCCAAAAAAAGTACAATCCAGAGATTAATGTACTCATTATCTGTTGGTTCCGTAAGAAAGTGGGACAAGCTTTCTTATATAGGATGGGGAGCATCCAAGGACAAAGAAAAAGGAGTGGTTAAGTCACCTATGATTCTTACTGGGACATGTGGGGGCCTTGGCTAAGACCTTGTAGTTAAAGGGTTAGAGTATTGTATCAGTTATCTGTTGCTGCATAACAAACCAAAATTATGTGGCTTAAAATAATCACCATTGGATTTGCTCACAATTCTACAGGACAGAAATGTGGGATAATTTCAGCTGGGTAGTTCTGTTGGTCTCATCTGAATTAACTGCCATGGCTGCTATCATCTGGCAAGTAGACTAGGGCTGGAAGACCCAAATGCTGGTGGTGCTGGATGTTGACTAGGCCATGCTCTCCTCTTGACTTCTCATCCTCAAGGATGACGGCAGCTTCAGGGCCACGGGTAAGGATGACCAACCATACTGCTTTTCCTGGGACTAGCTTGGTTTTAACAATGAAAGCCCTATATAACGGGAGACTCCCAGGAGAATCAGGATGGGTGGTCATCCTGGGAGTGTGAAGAAAGAGAATGGGAGTGAGGTTTCTGAGGTCTAAGCTCAGAACTCCCACAGTGAGACTTCTGTTGCATTTTGTTAAGTGCGTCCCCAAGGCCACCCCAGATTCAAGGGGTAGAGAAATGGACTCCGTCTCTGAAACACCTATTGCAAAGAGGAATGCATACGGGGATGGGAGGATTTTTGCAATTGACTACAGGTATTGCCAACGTAAAACCACAGATTCAGAAGGCAAAGTAAGGCTTTTTGTTTGTTTGTTTATTGAAAAATATGTACCAAGGAAAGACATGTTAGAGAGCCATCACGGGACAAATGTGGAGCAACAGCTGACTTCAGTGTCTTGATAACATGAAAAGTGTCGATGTCTTTGTGTATGCAAGCACAGTCTAAGACCCCTTCTTTTGGAACAAAGCTTGCAGTCAGCCCTGCAGGAGGGATGGTGAAATACTCAGGTGAAGGAGAGAAGACTCTCTGACAATTATGAGAAAGGAGATCGAATCTTGTCATCACACGTTAATACCAAAAATGCTATTTCTTTTTTTTTTTTTAAGATTTTATTTATTTATTTGACTGACAGACATCACAATAGGCAGAGAGGCAGGCAGAGAGAGAGGAGGAAGCAGGCTCCCTGTTGAGCAGAGAGCCCGATGTGGGGCTTGATCCCAGGACCCTGAGATCATGACCTGAGCCGAAGGCAGAGGCTTTAACCCACTGAGCCACCCAGGTGCCCCCAAAAATGCTATTTCAAGGGTAGTACTGATAACCTGTTAGCCCAGTAAAATATTTGGGATAGTTAAACTTCCCATTTATATGACGCTCACTGCGTGCCCGACATAATTCCAGTGTAGGCGGGCTGCATCCATGAACACATTTAAAACTCGCACTCACAGGGGAGGAGAACTGAGGCCCAACATCACCTAGGCAGTAGGTAGTATAGTTGGCATTTGAACCCAGGCAGCCTGGCTCTTCGTCTGCCTCTCCAGGAGCTACCGTTTAGCTGAGACTTTAGCTTCCTTGTCCTAACTAGCCGTTTGGAGTAATAGCGTAAAGGTCTGTCTGCTAGAGGGGGTTGGTGTTGCTCCTTAGGGTTAGAAAGAGAGGGCGCGGCTGGAGAGTTTGCCCCGGAACAGAAGTACAGGGCTTGGGTTCCCACCCGGGCAGGAATGGAGGCGCCTCCTGCGCAGGCGCACCGGCTGGGAGTGGCGGGCGGGTCCCGCTGTGGGAGGAGCAGGCGGCCTTCCCCCTTCCCCGCCGACCTGCAGACGTGGCCGCGGGCAGGGCGACAGTGAGGAGCTGGGTGGGAGCGGGTGGACTCCGGGTAGCCCTGAAAAATGTGGAACCCGGAAGGGCCCTCGGTGCCGCGCGTGGTGTGTGAAACCTCGAGGATACCATGGCCTCGACCTGGGGGAGGATCGGCTCAGTGCATGCGCCCATTCTGCAGATGGGCAGACTGAACCCTGCCCTCCTGGGAGCGCTGACGAGAACTTCGCTTCCTTTTTCTTTGCTCGGAGCCGGGGGTTTCTCATCGGTGGAATGGGACGCTCTGGGGGCGCCTGGGTGGCTCTGTGGGTTAAAGCCTCTGCCTTTGGCTCAGGTCATGATCTCAGGGTCTTGGGATCGAGCCCCGCATGGGGCTCTCTGCTCAGCGGGGAGCCTGTGCCCTCTCCCTCTCTCTGCCTGTGTCTCTGCCTACTTGTGATCTCTGTCAAATAAATAAATAAAATCTTAAGGGGGGGGGGAAGAGGAACAGGACTCTGGGTGCCTGGTCCTGTGGGTTTGGAGAATACCAAGCACTGTGCTAAGTGCTGCTGACTCACAAGACTGTCGTGGGGAAATCAGATGAGATAACAAAAGCGCTTGGCACGCTTTTAAGCGTGTTATAGATGTGAGCTCTTAGGAACTCGCTTTTGCGTTTGTAGTCATTTTTATTAAGAAAGAGTTTAAGCTTTACTGTTTCCTGGCCTCGGGTCACCCCGCTCTCCCCGGCCAGATGTCTTCTAAATGGATCCAATGAGTCACTGGGAGAGCTGAGAGTAGCATTGGCTCAGTGCAGACAGATGACTACCAACCCTATCGCCCTGGCCCTGCAGGGTATCTTGACGGCTCCTTCACCCCGGTTAAAGTGAATTGGCGATTTGTAACTGCTCTTAAGTAGTTCTCTGGCAGGTTCGGAATAGATTTCAATCTCCTGATGAGTTTGGGAGGTTGAAAATTGTTGATGTCGGAATGGAACCCTTGGCTCCTGCCTTCCTTCCTTCGCCCTTGGGTTGATAAAAGCCCAGGGATAGGATCAACACCCTTGTCATCCCCTTTCCTTCCTCCTTGCGTTCATAAGCATTGGGGCTCCATTTGTGGACGTATAATAGAACATCTATTTTCTAGTACGTTAAAACATGTTCGTACTAAGACTAAGTTGGACAAGATGTTGTGCCAAGCCATCAAGACATAAGGAAATGACTATGATATGGTCTCTGGTCTCAAGAGGCTTACGGTGTTGAGGGGAAAGAATGTGGTAGGGGATCGAGTTAAATTAGGACTAAATAGGGATTTCACAGAAAACCTCCATTATTTTATTAAAGCCGTGGGTTGTTTCATTTTACTTGTGATTGGCCTTGTGTCTTCCGGGAACGCTGTTTAGAGCCAAAGTTACATGCTTTCCCAGTCACTTATTTGTCCTAAAAAGTAACTTAAGTACTTTACCTGCTCCTGCTCAACCCTCCACCATCACAGACATTCCCCTGCTTCTGGGAACATATTCTCAAAGGAGCTGGGTGAGGGACAGAACAGGAGAATTTCTGAGCCTTAATTTTGCTTTTCTTGTTAGCATTGTGGCTTTGGGTTTTGCTGCCCTATCCCACGGACACATATTCTTGGCCCTTAAGATCTCTTACCGTTATTTCAAGGCACAGGGAACTATGTCTGTATCATACTGATCTTCTTTTTGTTTAAACAGTAGCATTCACCATCCATGGCTCGTACCTGGACATTTAACCGTAGACCACTTTGCACTATTAGTTAACTCTCATATACGTTGTGTGCTGTTGAGCAGGGATTCAGGGACACTCTACAGTAGATGAAAAAGCACAGGTTTGGGAGATCAGCAGATCTGAGTTTGAATTCTGGTCCTGCTACTTAGTGGCTAGGTTTCTAAAAGTTTGCGAACCTCAGTTTGTTCCGCTGTCACGTGTGAAGCTGTCTTCTGCAGGAGTGTTCCTCCTAGGTATGTAGTGAGACTCAGATAATGAAATAAGATGGGAAACATCTTTTCAATTTCCCCTTCCCTCCTCCCCTTTATGTTACCTCTTCCGGGCCCTATCCAGCATTCGTGTCTATAGGCTCTTTTGAATACTAGTGGGATGAATGAAGGCCTGTCACTTAGAGTTAAATTATGAGTGTGGATTGAGGTTTTCACCCAGAATCATAGCATTTTAGAGGACATGTCTTCTGATTCTCTGTCCACTCCACTATTTGGCGTAACCTACACTATTTCTTTAATACATATTAAGTTCAGAATACTGTCTCTTCAAAGAAATAGATGAGGTTGGGTTCCAGTACCCAGGAGGTTTCAGTCTGTCTGAGAAGCTATAGATCTCCATCTCCTATGTGTGTTGCCTCTAACCCAACAACTAAACCTCTGAAAGTTGAGATGATCTGAGGAATGGCCCAAGTCATCATTTAGCTTTAACAGTCTCCTTGGATGAGCTGGCCCACCTCCCTGGCTTTGAAAACACAGTACATGCTGGAGACAGCCAAACTTATATCTGAAGTCTAGACCTTCCTTTTAAACTTGAAATATGTAACTACTTAACAAATGCACTTACCCCGCACCTACTTCAAATTAAACTTATCTGAAACAAGCCTCCTTTTCCTCCAACCCTGTTCTGCCTCCAGTGTCCCCCATCTTCCTTGCAGTCCCCTGTACCTCATCCCTCTGCCCACATCCAACAAATCACGAAGTCATACAGTTTCTGCATTCAAAATGTAACTGGACCATGCAATTCTCTCCAGCTCAACATTTGAACCGCCATCTGTCTCCTGTGCCACCATAACAACTGCCTCTCAACCATCCCCTCTAATCCGTTTTCCATGTGCCGCCTCTTTTTGGCACAGAGCTGGTCAGGTCACTTTCCCACTGACAATACTCTAATGGCTTTGCTGGTAGGTTAAGTTTCTGAGTCATTCCCAGCCCCCAACAGTCCATACACATTGCCCCACTGACTTCTCTGATGCATCTCCTACCACACCTCACCCAGTTGCCTCCTTCCAGACACACGGAGTTCTCTTGTGCACCGATGTTCACTTTTTCAGGGAAATCTTCCCAGACCTCCACTAGTTGGATAGGTTCCCTTATTATACCTACTTGTGGAACCCTGACTTTTCTTGGGAGGGTACAATTCATCTTAATTGTAATTATATAGTACTCTTTGCATCAATATTTGGTTACTGATTTGCCCACTAGTCCATAAGCTTCTTGGGAACAGACATCACATCTCCTGAGTACCCAGCCCTGTGCCTAGAATACACGGAAGCCCATTAAATAACAGGTGAAAGAATGAACAGCAAGGTGTCAGGTATCAAAGAAAATCTCAAAAACGATGAATGTGATGAGAATTCAGAGGCAGAAGAGTTCACTGGGGCCTCGGGTGGCTGAGACTTCAGTTATTTCTGAGGGGAAACAAGATTCAAAGGTGTCCGTGGGCTTTGAATATTCGGGTGACAAAGAGTGTGCCAGTTGACAGAAGGATAGTTTCATATAAAGAAGCAGTTCAAAATACAGGTTGGGAAGCAAGTCAAGGCCATCTTGTGGATGTCCTTGGGTGCTAAGCTGAGGAATTTAAACCTTGTTCTCTAGACAGTAGGAAAGCATTGATATTTTTGAGCATGCGTGGTAACGTTTGCAAATCCGTGGCAAACCCTTGAACTCTCAGTTGCCAGTGAGAGAAACCCATTCCAAATAGGCTTAAATAAAAGGGAATTTATTCACTTATATCAACTGGGAAGTCCAGGAGTAGACCTTACTTTAGGCATAGCCTAATCGAAAAGCCCAAACAGTATAACTGGTTTCTTTCTGAACCCTCTGCCCTCAGCATCCTTTGAGTAGGCTCCTTTCTCTGGTAGGCTCCCCCTCATGGTGATAGAATGGTTGCAGCAACTCCAGGATCACATCTTTCCAGACCGAAGTCCAAGAAGAAGGGATCATCAACTTTTCTGGTGGCTCTAATAGAGATCCTGGAATTGAATCTAGATGACTGGGACAACCTGGTTTGGTTCAGGTGCCCCTCGCAGGTCCAGTATTTGTTACCAGAGGAAAGCAATATGCCAGGTGGCTGAGGCCCACATAATTCAAATTCACAGCCCTGCTTCCCCAGTTCAGGGTGGAGTCGTCCCCGGCCAAACCACAGTGAAGGAAACCCGGGTGGAGTGAGTTTCCAAATGAAAAGAGAATTGTTGCAAAGTACTTGGAGACTAGACCCCAGACCAGTGAATGTCCATTACAGGAAAGAGGGTCAGTCTGGCGATATACAGAAACAAAGGAAGCAGGGAGCAGTGCCCTGCTGGGGTGGTCCATTCTTTGATTTCTGCGGTGGCCTGCAAGCATGCATCTCTGTCTCTCAGTTCTTTGCAACTATCTGAGTGCCTCTTACAACTCTCTGTTTGCCAGAGATCACCATAGATCTGCTGGATTGTCTCCAGGGCGATAAATCAGAAGGGGAGGAAGGGGCTGGGAGGCAGACAAGGTGCCTAGGAGCCCACCGATCTCCTCACCCACAAATTGGTCACCTGCTGGCATTCAAACAGAAGACACATTTCATTTCGGAAGCTGTTGCAGCAGTCTGTTTGGAGGGAGAGATTGAAAATTTCACAGGACTGTTAACCTGTCTAGGTTCATGGGGATTTCATTCTTTCTGGATGAGTTGTCATAAAAATTGGGTTGGGGCGCCCGGATGGCTCAGTTGGTTAAGCATCCGACTCTTGGTTTCAGCTCAGGTCATGATCTCAGGGTGGAGGGATCAAACCCCATTTGATTTGGGGCTGATCCCACTGAGGAGGGGCTCCCCCACTCAGCAGGGAGGCTGTTTAAGAGTCTCTCCCTCTGCTCCTCTCCCCCGCTCTCTTTTTCAAATAAACAAATCTTGTTAAAAGTTGGGTTAAAAAAAAGACCGGATTCTTTTTAAGTTTTCTCATCATTTTTATTTATTGCACAAATAACATCACAACAATAAAAGAAGAATAAAAGGTGGGGGTTGGATAGCAGGCTACTGTAAATGTCTTCTTAATAAGACACAAGGCCCGTGGCAGATGTATAAACTGTGTCTTCAATTTATCTCATATCCTCTCAATGTGCACTTGTCAAAAAAAACCCAAAAAAGCAAACAAACAAAAAAAACCCACAAAAAAACCACCTCATTTTGTAATAGTACCAAGAGGCACATTAGTACAAACTGTAATGTAGCTCTGGCAAAGTTTTTAACAAGGACTGGCTAGACAAGAAAAGCTATAGTCCATACTCGTCCCATTCAAGGAGGAGGAGCTTAAGGAGAGCCGAAAGGAATCCGTATAAAGTGTTTTTACTTTCTGCCTGTAGGCATTTCTTCTACTGCACAGTCTTCCATGTGAAACAGATGCAAATTTTCTAAACCATTTTCCATCTTCCGATGTCATCTCTTGAGAGCTGGCTAGGTCCATGAGCTCTCAACTTCCTGAAAACTCCATAGAACCACGCGAGCATTAAACACATGTTTGTGAACAAGGGTGATGAATTGTTTTGTGGCGACCTTGGCTGAGAGGGGGATGGGCTGGTGTGGGAAGCTCTCGTGGAAAGATTGCCATCTGACGGATTGACCTACTTTGATGCAGGGTTCCCCCCACCCCCTCTCCGGGACTCTTAAGTCTTTTTAACAATTCATGGCCCATCTATTAATTTAATGTGATTGAGACGAACATTTTCAGACTGTAATTGAAAGAGCATAGCTTTTTCAAATGTGTGGGGAAGACTAGCATTTGTAAAGCCTCTGGACATCAGGAGCATCTGACAGGTATGTAGGTGGTAAATTGAATAAATACGATCTATCATGTGCTGGAAAGCGGCTTCTGTAAATAGGAAATTAATGTTGCCCACAATGAGTCAGATCTGAAATAATGGTGTTTAAAACCGTTGACTCCCACTCAGGTATTTTAAGGACTAAGTCAGCCACCCCTAACCCTTTTCAAAATGCAAGGTACTAGAATACGACAGGCAGCGACCCTGAAGCATTATCTCTCCCCTTTGGGTTCATCTGCAATACACACAAACACACACACCCCAGTACAATCAACATTTATCAGCTCATGCCCTTCAAAATTAATGGAGCCATTTCCTGAATGCTTCTGCGGAGGTGTCTTTTTCCCTGTCTCTCTGACATGCAGCCTGCTGTCAGCTGATTCTCCTTCCTTTCCTGCTCTTGCAAAAGAGGCTCCTGTCTTCTCTCCCTGGCGAGGCCGAAAGAAACTTTAGCTTGCTGCCCCATCTTCCTGGCCTTCCACACCTATTTCAAGGTCCTGTCTACTTTTGTTGGGCACAGCCCCCCATAAACTCCATTCTTTCTTCCCTTCGTAGCTTCGTTTTTGTGAAAATTGAATATAATAACGATGTCATGAATTATACAGTGCAGACACCTGACTCATGGGACCAGCAGGCCGAACCTGGCCTTTCACTGGAAGCAGCGCCCCTCTCTGTTGCAGCAGGTGCTTTCTTAAGTGCAGACAATGGTGAATGGCATCACCTCCCCTTCTTAATCCCACCGTGTTTCCACCTGTCCTGGATCTTTGGGGAGCCGGGCTTTGACCCTACGTAGTCCCCGCCCTGGCCCCCGGCCCTGTGCAGTCTGTATTTCCTGAGTCGGTCCCTGATCGGCAGTGGATGGGGGTAATTCCTCCCCGCAGTGCTCTCTTCGTCAGCCCTGAGCATCCCAAGTGCGAACGTGGTTGGCAGGAGCAGCTGTGTGCTGTGCACCCATCCTGGCTCAACCTCATTAGCTGTCTTTCTTCAAGGCAGAGCGCCAGGGAAGCACACGTTCCAGCCCAGCTACTGATGCTGGAAGCCGGATGTTCGGATGCTGGCAGACTTCTCCCTGAGCCGCAGCTGCTTCCTCCTGTTTTCCTCCCGTGCATTCTTGAACCCAGTTTGCGAAAATAACATCCTTTTGACGCCTGGGCCAGGATCTAACCCAGTTCTAAATGGGTTGAGGTGTAGCTGTTTGTCAAATGTCTGTCAGGCCGAAGTCACATCCTCCCTGTGACATCTTTTAATCTCTGTACCAACTCCGGGGGTGGGCGTCGAGTTCGAAAGACCTGGGTCTGAAGGCTGGCATTGCCACTCACAAGCTGTGGGACCTCAAGGGGCCTCTCTGAGCTTCATTTCCCTATCTGAAAAATGAACATAGCCATCCCCCCTCCATAGGAATGCTGTGAGATTTAACAGGATGGTTGAAGGAAAGCCAGTGCCCTGGTGTATAATAAAGGCTTAGAAGGGGTAGCCACTATCGTGGAGAGTTTGAACTTGGCCAGGGTGCTTGACTTAAATAAGGTTGTACACCTAGCAAGTGATAGAAGAGCTATGTATCCGGATCTTTGTAAGCTGTTGCCCCTTCTCCCTCTCCTCCTTTATTAGAAAGGCTGCAGTGTCCCTACCAGAGCACTGCAAAAAAGCAACTGGGGCTCCTGGATACTTTGGCAGTGAGCTGTGCAATTAAAACCAAGGCTAATAATAATTTTAAAAATTACAGTATGATAGCTAGTATCTATTGAGTACCCACCATACGGGGTGGGAGGCGTATGCTAGGAAATTGGCAGCATCCTCTATTCTCTTCAACAGTGTTCTCCAAAACTCAGTCATTTGTGTTCTGTCTTCATGATTTTTACCATTTTCTGTATATCACCTATACCATTGTCTTATTCAACTGTCCTTAAAATCGATTCACATTATCACCTAAGTAAGCAAATTAAAAAAAAAAAAAAGTTGTTGCCACCATGGCAAATAGATAGCCAGCATCATTTATCATAAATAGAAGGTGGCCAGGAACTTAAATACAAAAACAAAGCAAAAAAAACAAACAAACAAACAAACCAAAGCAGTATTGTCAAGGTCCAGCCAGATGATGCTCTTGATGCAAGGTCTCCTCTCTGTTCAAAAGGGAGATTAGCAGGTCTCAGAGAAGCCATGAAGATATCCTGGAGCCCAACAGGTGGGTTCTCTGCTCTCAGCTGGAATGACTGGGAGAGAGGAACATTCTCACGTGTTCTTCAATGCCCTGCCAGGATGCAGCTGGCCACTGCAGTGTCTCTGTCTCCTGCTGAGGGACGCACTGCTGTGTGTAAGGCTTGCAGGGGAAGTATCCTTCTCCCCGGCTACCGATGATGGTGGCAGAAGCTCAGAGAGGTCACATCATTTACCCAAGATCGTGCATCTAATAAATGATCCAGGGTAGAGTTAGAACCAAGGTCTTTTGTCAACAACACAGGAGAGCAATGTGTCAGACTTCCACAAGTTTGATGACAGGGTCCACTCAGGGGTGCCAGAGTGCTCGCTGGAATTTTCCATTCCAGGCTCATGGTCATGGAGCTCACTGACTTGCTGAGGACCTTAGCAGCTGGGGGAACCCTGACACCCCTGGGGAGGTGGATGGTCCAGGTGGCTGGACTTGGGCAGGAGGGGAATCCGTGCAGTTGGCAGCCACATGCCACTGGACCCTGAGCTGTGGGAGTGGACTCCACCACCTCCTGCTGGGGGCAGGCCTGCCTGGGTCTGCAGTGGGACATGGGGGAGGCAAGAAAGTGGCGAGACCTGAGGCTGTTCTAGGCACGCTAAGGTCATTGACTGGAGGCACCATAGTGGTGGTGGGAAGCGGAGAAACCCCAGTCCAAATCCAGTGAACATGGGAAAATGTTAGCCTTTTTGCCTCTCGGTTTCTTAATCTGAAAATCAGGGATAATACCAATACCCTCTCTCAGGGCTCTATCGAAGATGAAATGAGCTAAAGCTTGAGTATCTAGCACCATACTGAACGCTCACCGAATAATAGCTTTCTCTTGTCCCTCCTCCTCCCCAGACAGGCCCTGTCTGCTTCCCTAAATCCTCTTTCCCCCTCCCAGCCCCGCCCTCCCGAAAATATATCTAATCTTGAGGACAAGAGTAGAATTCCTTGCATCTCTGGCTAGGGAATATAATGTCTCTTACGGATTAGGGGTGCCTTTACCCTCTGTGCTTATTGATAGTCTCCAACAAATCGAAGATTACAGCCTGGACAGGGTTTTTTTTGTTTTTTTTGTTTGTTTGTTTTTTCATTAAGAAACCCTTGGGCTTTCTGCCTGTTGCCATTCCCACCAGAGAAAACATCACGGCGTCTGACATTTGCTGAGGTCACTATTCTCTCCTGGGTGGTCTCTTCTCTCTCTTTCTGGTCGTGTGTGTCTGACCAGCTTTCCTGAGCTTGGGACTGTCACAGTGGGTTGACTCTAGGAACTCCCAGGGCCTCCAGCCCCCTTTTCTGGGTTCTGCCTGACAAGGCAGGAAGAGACACAGACAGCGAGGAAGTAGTTGTTTTCGGAGAGGCAAACCTCCAGAGGATAAGGTTATGTGGCCAAGACCTGGTGTTTCCCAAAGGGGCTGGAGCGAGTGTATCCTGTGTGAATTCATGGCAGCCCTGGTAGCTTCACTTTGTTCCTTCTGGATGGAGGATTGGGTTTCTACGAAACCAGGGAGGAAACCTTTATGTAGTAGCCTTCTGTCTTCCCCAGGTGTGCTCTGGGGCTTCTGCTCCAGTAAACCATCTTGTACAAATCTCTGTTTCTGGATCTGCTTCCCAGGGAATCAGCTGTCAGCAGAGATGCACTCAGCAGAAATGTCCACCCTCTTGTGCCCCAGCATCCGGGGTATAAGCCTGCATCTTGCTAACAGGAGACAGAGAATGACTGGCGAGCCATGTGGTCTAGACCAGAATCTGACTGTCTGCCACCCACCGTGGCGGGCTCTTGCAGACTGACTAGTCTGCCCACGACCCCAGGTTCGTTATCCGTAATAGGAGCATAGTAGCATCCTCAAGCTCATCCGTGTTGGTAAGCCAGGTAGCAGATGCGTGAGAAGAGAGTCCAGCAATGGCAGGAAATGCTGGGTATCCCCACTAGTAAATGCTGTCAAAAGCGCCCTCATTTTCTCCAATTCCTCCGTCTCCTTGAAATCACCTCTGTGGTTCACCTGCTTCTCTTCCCCATTAGCTCTTGGTCTCCTTTGCTGGCCCCTCTCCCTCTTCCTGCCCTCTAAATTCGGGGTGTTCTTCCGATTCTGGCCCTTTTCCTGCTCCCTCGTTCCTCCTTTCCCCCTGTTCTTTCTCTCCAGTGTCTCCCACTGCGTTGAAAGTGGCCCATAAACCCTCCGGGGCTGTGAATAGCCCTCCAGTCAGCTGCGTGTATTTTATTTTTTTATTATTATTATTATTATTATTATTTTTAATGCTACAGCTTTTAGGGAGGACGGGCAGACCCGTCATTTGCAGGAATAAACCAGAGCATCTCGCATTTGGGCTCCGAAAGTCAGTCTGTCAAAGCTTGTGAATTGTGTTAGTGATTTTGTTTTCAACTTACGCCCTTGAGTAAGGGCACCCTCTCATCTTGTAACAGGGGCTATTGTCAAGGCTGATAATGCAGGGAGGCAGGAGGAGGCAGAGAGAGAGGTAACTACCGTTTGATGCTCTATGACAAGAGATGGGATTAAAAAGATTCTGCAAAAGTCCTAGAATAATGAGGACAATGAACCATTATTCTCAGGGCTTCATTTTTAGACTGTTGCGGTAAGCACCCCCAATCTCCATTGTTTACACAGGAATTCCGAGACTTCCAGAAAAGCCCATGAAAATCATAGGCAAGGAATTGTACTGATGGTCTCGTGTTTCGGGTTCAATTGATCTCCGTTAAATCGATGAAAATATATTTTCTGACTTCAGAGGTTAAAGAGTGTGTTTCTAGGAGGAGAAGAGGAAGAGAGGGACTGAACCGTAAAAGGGGAGGAAGAGAGGAGACAGGAACTCATATCTGCATGCTCAATGATATCTTCTTAGTTAATAGCCAGAAAACCTTTTTATTTTTTTTAAAGATTTTATTTATTTATTTGTTAGGGATAGAGGGAGAGAGAGCGAGCAAGCACAGGCAGACAGAGAGGCAGGCAGAGGCAGAGGAAGAAGCAGACTCCCTGCCAACCGAGGAGCCTGATGCGGGACTCCATCCCAGGACGCTGGGATCATGACCTGATCCAAAGGCAGCCGCTTAAACAACTGAGCCACCCAGGCGTCCTGCCAGAAAGCCTTTTTAAGGAGGGGGTTGTCACTCCCATTTTAACAGGTAAGGAAACAGGGACTCGGAACAAGGAAAGACTCTCCGTTAGGCCACGGCAGCAGGGGTGGCCTGCACACTCCACCCGCTGGCAGGGCTGACAGGGCACTAAACAGGGCTCTGTGACGTCATCGTAACTTCAAGATGCTCTTTAGGCAACTTCAGTTTTCTCACCACCCTTGTGACATGGAGGGCCAGTGCTGCAAAGGGCATGACCAAACAAGACATTCCTACGTACTGACCTAGATTTGTTGACAATGCCAACCAAGGACAGTTTTGGGACGGATGCCTACCTCTCCCCTTCCCACCCCGCCGACCCTGGACCCTCCCCTGAACTCACACAAGGCTTTGGAGGGCTTTAATTCTGTACCTTCTCACACTATCTATGGTTCCAGTGGTGTAGCCAGATGGATCGAACCTACTTTCAGAGCTTAGAAAATTCCGGAGGCGGAGTGGCGATTATAATATCTTCACTCCCCGTACCAGCCAGCCGCCACACTGAGTGTGCCTACAACTGCAGGAGGTAACCGGCGGTGGCCCCTGGGACCATCTCAAGTGGAAGAGACCCAAAATGAGGGACAGGAAAACAGTGAAGTGGGGGCATAGGCGGGCGATGTTTTTGAACGATCCGATATGATGGAGATATGGTGCATGGAGATCACTAAGGGCATTTTACGTGTCAATGTGGAAATCAGCCTCAATTTTTACAGTCAAATGCATTATACCCTGAGACAGCCAATCTTAGGACTTCTCACAAGCATGTATGCCTCTTCCCCTTCTTGCCTATAATCCCTTTTTCAACTGACAAGTTTCGGAGCAGTTCCTTCAGAGCAATCTGAAATACCATCTCCCCAGTAAGACCAATACAACAGTGACTAACCTAATTTCAGGTTGGCTTTTTTTTTTTTTTTCCAACTGACACGTGTGTGGAAAATTCTTGCTTCTGTGAAGAGCCTTACCAAATCCCTTCTTTGATGTCCTTTTACCACTACCGCCAACACAGGAAGAGAAAGCAAAATTATTTTGAAAGAAAGAGTTTAGGAAATAAATAAAGATGTTTTCTTTCCTCTGTGCTTGATTTTTTTTTTTCTTTTTCCAAACTTAGCGGTTGAAATTTGGTGCTTGTGGTTTTGAAAACTACAATTCCCCAGTCTTTATGTTGGACGTCCACCGGGCGCTGAGCCGCCTTCCATCCCACAGTCTGTTCGGAGCGTGACCAGGACACTTCAGATTGGTGGCTGAAAGGAACACATTAGCTGTTGAGCACCTCTCCACCCCCCACCCCCCCACCCCCGGCCAACAGCTCAAAGTGAAGTACTTTTAAAATAGACTGTTGCAAGGCATGGCACGGGGTTTGCATGAATCTTAGGTTTGAGACCTCTTTCCAAGGTCCTTCTTGGTCCTTCTGAAGTCCAGTGGTTTCATAAGGTCAGAGAAAGTCATCCAGGAGAACGTGTGTGGACAAACTGAGCTACAAGCATCAATTTTGTTTTCTGCCTTCATTCCTGCAGGTGGAATATTTTCCAATTAGGTGTCCCCGTGTTATTCTTAACCAAGCCATCCTTTGTGCTTTATCGTCCTGGACTTCCTAAGCACGGGGCTGAGCCATTAGCTCCCTCTCTCTGGAAATCCACTGGCAGGAACAGAGTGTGTGCCACGGCCTCAGGTTAAGAAATCCGTTTGCATTTCTTGCAAGTGTCTTGTCCAACCTGCCCCCAACCTTCGCTTTTCAGTTCACACCCCTCTCAGGTTCTGATTTAAACGCACTTAATTAGGATGCTAATTAGAACCTAATCGGGTTGCTAATGAAGTAGTTGACAGCTCAGATCAATTAAAAAAGGGAAAAAACATCCCTGGCCTTTTGTTTGCAGCCTCCACAGGAGATGACATTCTCTTTTTAATTGCTTTGAGCCAGGCTGCGTGGAACCAGTCAGCTCCTATTGCCGCTGCTTGTCTCCTGGTCACGTTGCCAGGGCTGGCCAGAGGCTACGCTGCAGAGGGGGCGCGCAATGGGACTGTAGAAAGCAAGGTTTCTTCTTTCTGTGTGCCTGAAGCTCTAAATCCCACACTTCCAAGAGGACCACCCTGTCTACCTGTCCCTGCTCCTGACTGCTGACATAGCCTATACACACGTAGCTACCCGAAAAAGTGGCAGTGAGCATTGAAACCAAAGAAAGCTTTTAAATAATATTTCTCTTCCTTCTTCTCCTCCTCCTCCTACCCTCTTCTTCCCCTCCTCCCCTTTCTCCCCCTCCTCCTCCTCCCCACCCCCCTTCCTTCTTCTTCTCCTGCTAACCTGGAGACCGGAGTCCACACAGAATTTTCGTGATGAATTTTGTAGAAATAGCAATAGCAAGTGAAATCTCACATGGCAGGCATTACTCAGTAGAAAATAAGATTGCTTTCTAGACTGCAGACATCTCCAGAACGTGTGAGGGTTGCAGTGAGGCCAGGCCTGCGAACCCCAAGGTGATCCTGATGACCGGAAACACCAGGAGATGGGGACCCAGGAGAGGAGGCGCCAAGGAGGCGAGCATCGGAGGGCGGTACGTGCTTGCCCCGAAGAAGAGAGTGATGCAAAGCGGTTTAATAAAATATATATATTTTTAAATACATACTGAGCATTCATTGTGTGTCAGGTGCTCTGCTGAGCTCAGGTTATGGAGCAGCGGAACAAAACAAGACAGACCATAAGCAAATGATTGTAGATAAATTAAATGTGCGCAGTGCTGCCAAAGACCAATCCCGAGCGCCATAGGCAGGTCCTGCACAGACGCCGCAGACTGCCCTGCGGAACAAAGCTGCAGCCCAAAACTGAAGGTCAAGGGCGCCATGGGCTTGGCAGTGGGGCCAGAACCATCCCCCTTGTAGGAATAGCCCCTGTGAAGGGAGGCGAGCAGTTTTGGTTCTGGGAACTAAGAAAAAACCCCAGGGTAGGATTCCATGAGCTGAGGCCGGGGTTTTGCCCAGTCATGCATAGCCTTTTAAGCCACAGGAAGGATTTTGGACTGTAAGGGGCTGCGAGGAAGGCATTAACAGCTGTTAAGCAGGGGATTCTTGGGATCAGACTGTGTGCTCGAAATATCCCAGCAGCTGTGTGGGGGACTGATCAGAGGAGTCCAGATGGGAAGTGGGGGGGTCTGTGGTCTAAGTGGCCCGGGCTGGGACGCTGGTAAGGGGGAAGGGTACAGATATGTCGGCTTGAGAGGCCTTTTGAAGAAGGAAGGGGCAAGAGTTGCTGGTTGATTGCATGTGGGGATGAGGAAGAGGAAGTAGCCAGAAGGGTTCCTTAGAGTATGGCTTGAACAGCAGCTTTACTGTGGGACCTTTTGCTGAGTTTAGGGAGATGGGGAGAGAGTAGACCTGGGGTGGGGGTGGGACGATCATAAATCCAGTCTTGGCCATGTTTGGTTGGGGGTCTCCAGTGGTTATGTCAAAGAGGGCAGTGGGATTGGACGGTCTGAAGCTTGGATGAGCTGGAGATGACCGAGCCATCAATGGGCCGACAGGGGTCCGTGATCTGCAGAGCTCCCCAAAATCCTCTTGCAGGGGGAAGAAATCCCCTCCTTTGAGAGGAAACTCAAATCCAGAGGAATTCCAACATTTAATGGTCTCTGAGCAGAGGAGGACTATGGAATCAGCCAAGGCAACTAAGAAGGAGTTCTCAGAGAGGAGAAGAGGAATCAGGGAGGACCTTTCGGGGGACTGGGGTTTTGTATTCAAGGCTTTCCGGGAGGAGAGCACCATGAACAGATCACCACTCCAGGCCCGAGAGCAGTGGTTTGCAAAGGCATTTAAGCAACAGAAGTCCCCTGAGACCGAAACTTTCTGTAGATGTCACCTGGAAAGGTGGAGGCTGGGCTTGGGGTCCTGCTCTCCCTGCCTTGCTCTTGCCAGCCCCACCGCCCACCTCTGAATCCCAGGCTCTGAGGAAGGGCATCCGTAGAGCTCTGCCCTAAAGGATGCCCACTTGAGCCAACCAAAGGTCTGGCTCCTTTGCATGGAGGGAGCTTATAGAATCTGACTTCTCTGCCTTGCTCCGGGTTGAAAGCATTGGGGAGCCCCTTACCAGACGCTACACCTTCTATTCCCATCAACCCCTGTCGCATAATCTTTCAAAACTCAGCTTCCATATCACTGGCTTTGTGAACCTTCCTAGAGCCCATGATTCAGAACTGATCGTGCCCCACCCCCACCCCTGCACGGGGCTCCTCCCTGAGGTTATTTATTTACACACCCTCCTCCTCCACCAGACTTTGTTTTTCCAGGACAGGGACCAAGTCTCTACATCTCAAAGCCAGGATAATGCCTGGCACAGTGTGGGTGTTGAATCAGTGTTAGCCCAATTGGATTAAATTACATTGAATTAAACTTGGAAGGGCCCTCCGATCTGCTACGGTCTTTCCTTCTTTTACCTAAAGGTGAGAATAAGCTTCAACTCTTTGCTGGCAAGCGTGATTTCTGGAATCCCGAGTCCTGGTTTCAAGCCCAATTTTCTTAGGATCCTTCTTTCAGGGCTCTGGAGTTACCAGCGCTGGATATATATGGAAATGTTGGAGCGAGAACTCCCTGGTCTGCGAGCCGAGCCGTAGGTGGCTCTCGCTGGTTTAAATGGCATTCTCTCCGTTTCACCCACCAGGCCCACGGCGACAAGTGACTTTCTCTGGACTCATTTTTCCCCGAGCAGAAGTGGGACTACGTCTCCTGCTTGTCCTCACCACCTGTCACGGCTCCGGCTCCTTCACGGATTCCCCATCCCTTTGAATTCTTACCTTCAAGAAAGAGCCCACTTCTCACATTTTCTCGTGGAAATGCTTTTTTGTTTTCTTTTCATTTCCTTTTCCAGGATTTGGCCCAAGGATGGTTCCAATATAAAGGCTCTGCCGCGCTTTCTCTGGGTGGACAGGGTTAGGGAATTCCTCGCGGGGGAGGCAGAATTGGCCTCCCTCCCTTGGAGACTTGAGTAATGGTTCTTTTTTTTATTTTTTTGACGACTAGGTAAAAAAGTTCTCAAGAGCCATCCTTGAGCAGAGAAGCTGTAAACACTTCTCGTTCACCGTCTGTGGCTGCCGTGCTGTGACCCTCAATTTAGAAGGCACAGGCGGACGGCGCCGGGAAGCTGGCTGCTCACTTCTCTCTCCCACTTACCGTGGACCTGGGTCAGGTGCTTGCCTCCCTTCGGATCTCCCCTTCTTCAACCATTCTGCCTCCCTGGCATTCAGCCTAGGATTACCGCCAGCCTACCGATCCGGTTGAGGAAGTCGAAGGAGGCAGAATGAAGGAAAGAGCAAGGGCTCCGGACACGATACCGCATTTAAGCTCTAGACTTACTACCCACGGGAGAGATCTGTCCCTTAACCTCTGGGTGACTTGGTTTCCTCCTCTGCACATTGGACCTGGGAGCCCCTCCCTGCGGCAGACTAGTGGTGGAAATGGGCAAAAATATACAGAAAGCCCCCGGTAACGTGTCTGGCCTATGCAGTCACCTAAGAAACACTTATTGTTCAAAAACCAGATTTTTTTTTCCCCCAGGGGAAATCATTCATTTCACTCACTGTCATCCCAGTGGCGCATCCCAAATGGTCATGATGGATCCGTCTCCCCACCGTGTGCATGGAAGTGAGCACCGCCTGACGCAACCGTGGTTTGCTGTTCTGAATTATTGTTGTTAATGACACTCTTTGGATCCTTATCGATGGGATAGGCCTCTGTTAAAGAGAGATCCTTGCATGAAAAATAGTTGCTTGCAGCTGAATTCTCTGCATACAGAGAATGAAACCCAAATCGCTTTATGAATCTGGCCTGTTTTGTGTTTGAAAAATGTGAATTAATCTGTCAAAAGAAAAAGAAAAAGTGTTTAACCAATGGGGACACTTGGACTAATTGGGTGTTGATTCTGGAGCTACTCGGAGTATCCTTGGCAACTGTTTAGGGGAGCGTGGAGCTCCCCAGAGCTCTGCTTTCAGATGGAGGACACACAAAGGTTATCCTTTCAAAGCTCTCTATGTCTGTCAGCTAATGTCTGCAGGCAATCTGTGCTTTTGAGAGAGGCTGATGGATTACAAGGAAGATGTGGGTGGCCAGATTCTTCCCCTTGCATGGAAATATTACACTTTTTAAACAAATGTCTGATTTTGATTTAATAGGTCTCTGGTTAAGAGGTACCATATAACAGTATCTTAACCCTAGTTTAAAAGCAGCCCGAAATGTTACTCTTTCTTTGCATCTTTATGCTGGAAGACAAAGCTTTTCTATTCATAAACCTTTCCTGAAGGAGCTCTGCTACTTGAGTGACGTCAAATACAATGATGGGATTCTGTTTACTTTTTTTTTTTTTTTTCCAGTATTCAGTATTTGCTGGAAGCTGTTTAAGTACAACTTAGCTGCACGTGAGTGTATGCCCAAAGAACATTAGGAACACCAAAGAAGCTTAAGAGATTCATCTCAGACACCTAAAATGTCTGGCAACAAAGTCCTGGTTAAGGGGTTTGGAACATACCAGAAGATGGAGTTTCACAGAGCCACTGAAAGTTGTACTCAAGGGAAGATTTTCTTAGGAGACATGGGGAAATGTTCATGATGTATGCCAAAGAACATAAAATTGTATGTTGGTTCTGGTCTTGACCTCACTAAGGATACAAAGATTTTGTAAAGATACAAAATCTTTATCTTTGTAAATATACAAAGTTGCCCCAAGTTGTGCATTTCAGTGGAACTGTGGTTTTTATTTTATTGTTCATACATCCCCATATTTTTAACTTTTCATAATACACATTAAAAACTTCAATGGAAATTTCATTGTTATTGTTATTGTAGATTTCATTATTGTTATTGTTAAATGTTATTTAAGAAAGATTAGGATCTAATCTCATAGCTTCATGGAGGTGATAGCAGTAGAATTTTTAAATTAGAAATTGGTAGCAAGGGATAGCTGTTGGGTATTAATGTTTAGCATTTACATAACATTTCTTGGGAGGCTTTTCAGGGTTTTATAGCACCTGAGCTCTCATTTTCATACCATCCTGTATGGTAGGCAACAGGAGTTGTAATGATTTTGTGCATTTAAAAAAAAAAAAAAGCAGGTGAAAAATGAAGACTGCATTTTGCTTGCTTCTACAGATGTTTTTAAGCTGCTAGATTGGACCCTGTGTGAGGACGTATGGCCACTGCTCCTTGTTCACAGATGCATAGGTGGTCAGGATCAGCAGGAGACCTAGAAATAGCCTGTGGTCCCCTACCTCGAAAAGAGGAGACAGAGATTGAAGAGTGAGCTTGCCTAGTGTTTGGAAAGCTAATTCCCACGCCTTCTTCCTTGGCATGGAGAATGTTCTAGAGCTTTTGGTCTCATATATAATGTTATTCCTGCTGAAGCCCTTTAAAAGAGAAAGGGGTGGGGCATCTGGGTGGCTCAATTGGTTAAGCATCCAACTCTCTCGGTGTCGGCTCAGGTCATGATCTCAGGTCGTTAAGATCGAACCCCTCATTGGGCTCTGTGCTGGGCATGGAGTCTGCTTGGGATTCTCTTGCTCTCCCTCTCCCTCTGCCCCTCCCCCCACTTGCTGTCTAAATTTAAAAAAAGAGAGAGAGAGAGAGGGAAGGAGGGAGAGAGAGAAAGGAGGGACACTGAATGATTCAGGATTAAATTGGAGATGGTGTAGAAGAAAGGCTCTTGGCAGCTGGAGAAAGTGGCCCTAATTCCTGCTGGCTGAATTTGAAGCAGGTCCAAGCGTCTGGCAATCTTCTGGTCCTCTTGTGATTGTCAGACGACCTGAGCTCCTCCTCCCCAACCCCTGCTGTCCCAGTCTCCCAGATTTCTCCGTCACTGGTGTCTCTAGCACACTGGCCCATCTCTGATAACTTTCAACTTCAGGAGTCAGGGTATAAAAGAATCTGAAGCCATTCTCCCTCCCAGTTCCCAGATAGAGTCTTTAAGGGTGATCTGGCACAAATTTGGAGGAGGCAAATACACACATTCCCGACAGTTACCATCGCTGACATTTCAATCCGTGCTGACCTGAGGATGGACTTTCTCCCATAGCACTCACCAGTTTGGGACTCCAGAGAGGGCAAACGTTAGTGCAATCGTGCTGCTGTGGGAGTTCAGTAAACACCTGGTTTTGAATGGAGGTTCTCCCTGAGAACCTCTGAGTTTCTTCGGAGAACAAAAAGAAGGTAATGGGAACAGCAGTAACTACGTGAGTCAGGAGGGGGTATGCTTTGCGGCAGTAACAAGGAAATCTGGAAATCCCCGTGTCTTAATGAGGCAAACGTGGATTTTCTTCTACCTTCTTGCAAGATCTGTGCATCATCTGGGCACTTCTCCCTCTGGTGACTCTGGGAAGCAGGTGCCCTCCATCCACCATCTCAATATGTGGTTTCCAGAGTCACCGGGTCAGAGAAGAGAGCTAAAAAGTCACGGACTGGTTTCTGGACATATGTCACTTCCACTCATATTTTATTAACTCAGACTGGGTCTCAGGGCTTTGCTTAACTGCTGGGGGATTGGCCGTTTCGGACACATGGACTTCTGAGTGAGTGCCAGGTGTCTCTGCTGCTTGCCTGCCCTCAACAGAGCCGCTCCTGTAGACTGGGCGACGTTGTAAATGCTTCACCTGTTCACCCCATTCGATCCTCAATCTTACGAAGTAATCGCTAATACCTCCATTATACGGATGAGAAACTGAGCCACAGAGAGGTCAAGGCAACCAGAGCATCCCAGCTGGTGAGGGATGGAGCCAGGACTTAAAGCCAGAGTCTGACTTCAGGACCTTGAGTGCTGAACCTCCGCACTGATTATCTCCCTAATAATATTTCTCTTGGAGGGGAGGGGGGATTTCTGTACGATTATAGGCAATGTCAATAAAACACAGCGTCTGACATGTGATAGTGAATCACAGATGGTAGCGACTTCTGTCAGGACTACTGTGGGCTACCTCAAATCCTTTCTGAGTCAAGGCAGGTTATAAATAGATGACGACGGGATAGAGCTTTATTAAAAGGTATCTCTTTCATCCTGGCATCTGGGGTTGCAGGGAATGCTTTAATAGAACCTTGCAGAGAAGTATCAAGTAATTACCATTGTATGGAAGTATTTTAGCAAGCTGTGCCCATTCTTACCCTGCAAGGGCATGAAAGCAAAGTTTACATTTTAATTACTGGCCTGCCATGTCTCATTACTGGAATCTGCAAGGCTGCTCTGAGCAAAATTTAAGGACACAACAGTAGTTTACTTGTATTTGTTTTAACTAAACATCAGGGCTGGTCTTGACTTGTCCTGTAGGTAGTTACAACAAAAATACTGTGTTGCAAAGTGATGTCTGAATCCCTTTTGCTGCCAGAAGTATATTCGATGTTGAAGTGACTCCCCTGTCTCATTCCTGCCCTTTGTTAATTGATGGCACTCCTGCCCATTATCAGGAAGCCCCAGCAGCTGGAGAGAGCCTGGTGTACAGTGAGCAGGAAGCCCTGCCCCGAGAAGAGGGACGGTTTGGAATTCTCTAGATTTGCATAGACCACTAAAAGATATTATTGAGATTATAGAAGGACTGGGGCAGTGAATGGTGTGCGTAAACCTGTGTGGTTATGGCGGGTGGTCATTCCTCCCTGTGGTGCGAGACGGAAGGCAGACTCTTGGTAATTGAGAAATATTTCTAATTCTTCCCTAATTCTGGGCCCTGGGAGATGGCTCCTTCTTATTTCTCACCTTCTTTCAGAAGCCCAGTTTCTGCCATGGATTGCAGCTCACCGTCTCTGACAAAGGAAGGTGCGCCCTCCTGGGAATGGCTCACTCTCTGAGTTTAATCCCTGCGCTAGGCAATGGGCCAGGAGAGGAAGGTAAGGAGACACCGCCCCAGTGCCAACCACACACAGGGGTAAACAATAAGCTAAGTGAGACTGAACTTCAAATGTGCTCCACAGAGACACGGGGGGGGGGGGGGGAGACATGCAGAGGCGGGGGCCAATTAACTCTGAGGATCGGGGTAAGGATCGCTGAATCATGTCTGTGGGTGCCTCCTTGCCCTTTGAGACTAATCAGAACCTGGGGATGTTACTATTTCTAAGAACTAAATGGGTCGCGTTCGGTAACATGATTTCCCAGTATCCTTTTAGCTTAGGCTGAGT
This sequence comes from Mustela nivalis, assembly GCF_964662115.1. Lineage (NCBI taxonomy): Eukaryota > Metazoa > Chordata > Mammalia > Carnivora > Mustelidae > Mustela > Mustela nivalis. Next base: position 13,543,536 of record NC_139029.1, on the reverse strand, counting down.
ATCATTCTTCGGATCAGGTATTGACAATTTGGCATTGGAAACTATGTGAGCCCGATATTGGAAAAATATCGACCAGTTTCTTGAAGGAAGAATTCTGCAAAATAGCATGATTTCTATGCCTGCAACTACACCGAATTATCCAGGTATATGGCCAGCATCCAGGTGGGAATACACACGGGGAAAGTACATATCTTATAGTGGTAAGATTATGAATTAATATTTTATGAAATGGATTTCCTATGTAATATGGCCTTCAACTTGAGAAGAACCAATAATTATTCTGTTATATCCCAAACATTGCATCTTTTAAAAATCAATGGGAAAATCATTAATAGTGAGGTTCAGAAAGGGAATCTTTAAATACAACTCAAGAACAGTCACTCTTGATGGAAATTCTGACCTTTGGGCAGAGGGCTTGAAAATGGGTTTTATAAAACCAAAACACATTTTTAGGGAAATGCAGGAAGATTTTTAGGGATCAGGAACTCCTGATCATCAGGGATTTGCTATTGACATTTTTTTAAATACATCAGAACAAAACTAAGAACGCTCTAACTTTAATAAGAAAGAAAAATTCTCCCACTATGGCACAAATGTCGTACACAAAACTATGTTTCTCTTTGTCCTTTATCTCATAATATTTGCCCACATACCTGAACAAAATTTAACATAGCTTTAGACACTGGTTTTGTCCTCCCCCTACAAAAGACTGTAAGTAATTTTATCCAATACTGCATTGTTTCAGATTCTCTAAAAAGGACTTACTGGCTACATTTTAAAATGTGGCTGTCCTGGAACATTTGTTGAATTAGCTATTTGACATCTCTTTAAAAAAAATAAAAAGCAAGTTTATAGTTGAAAGAATGTCAGTCTTATTTTTGACTCGAACAGACATGCAGGAAGGTGCTGGTCACAGGGGACCAGGACACTCTCAGCTCAGAGGGGACACACCCTAAGGTCTTTTTAAGCAGAGTCTTTGAGCTGCCAGGCTGACATTCTAGAAGGCAGAGCCTTAAAGGGAGGTCCAGCACAGAGCCTGCACCAGAATCCTCTGGGACTCTGTCCTGGCAAAAACAGCAAATACATGTGGAAACAAGGGTGACATTGTGGGAATCAGAGGCTAAGACCTGCCTAGCTTGTCCAACCCTCACCAGAATGTTATCCCTTTAAAACCAAGTTGCTTTTTGAAATACAAGCTCCGGACCAGTTCCTGTTCTGTCCTGATTCAACCTGCAAAGCCCAATTGCACCATCTTCGCCTAGTCCTGGCAGAGCAGTACCACCCTTGCTTTCACAGGGCTCCCAGGGTGAAACTACGGAGCAAATAGATTAATACCCACCAGACTGAGCCAGGTCCTGCAACAGCAATTGGAGGCACAGTGCCATCTAGTGGAAAAGTGGAGAAAAGCCCCGCTCTGGTCCTTTTTTTTTTTTTTTTTTAATTAGCAGAGTGTCATTGAAATAGACCAAAGAATCAGCTGTCCTCCTTTGATATCAAAGAAGCTTGAGAACCAGAGAAGGAAATGCGCTTCCCAAATGTCACACAGCCAGCCAGAGGCAGCTTCAACATTACAGAATCTCGTCGGTCGAGCCTTGGTTCCGCCCTCTTGTAGCTGTAGATTCCACAGTAAAGAAATCAGAAGATAAACGAGCTTCTAGTGTCTGTTAGGTGGCATTTCAGACCTCTGCTGAGGTGGAGGGGAACACAGGTGGGGACCTCTGTTATTTTCTGTCCTATAGAATGCCTTGGCCGCACTCTCTCAGGGATGGGTGCAAGGCTAGAACAAAGTCAGTTGTCCATCTTGCTGCCCCTGCCTCCCCAAAGTCTATCCTGAAACTCTGCATGGGATAAGGCCACATCCATGACAATGTGTGATGGAGTAGGAGATGCAACAGGTTACCTGTGCCCCGAGGGGAGAAGAGAAAGAGGGGAAGGCAGCCATCCCCAGCCCTTCCCAAGCTCTTGCCCTCCTGTCCACTCTTTTGAGAGCCCAGGAAAAGCTTGCACCTCTGATCTCAAGCTTACGTCCCTCTCCCACCTCTTAGAAATTTCCTGCAAGCCTGTGTTCCCAGGTGCCCAGATGCACAGGCTACCCAGATCCCAGCAAAGGGATGGGGTGGAGGAGGGGACGCAGGACCCCCGTTTCCTGCACTCTAGGGACTGCCTGACCTCGGGTTAAAGCAGATTGCCGGGAGGAACCACACACCATGTGGGCTTCTCGGCCAGTCTCTAGCTAAAAGGCATGTACACGGAGTAGCCTGTTACCCACGATTGTGGAAACCGCACGCTGCATTATTCAGTGTCAGTATGAGGGATGCAGGAAAAGGTGAACGCCAATGCCCAACTTCATTCCCTCAAAATAAAATCCTAAATGTTGACTCGAAACATATGGCTAGGCCTTGGGATAAATCTTAGTCTAGTTTCTCATCCTAAAACAGCAGAAAGATTTCTTGACTGCATTCTCTTCTTTCTGAGTCAGGGCCTTCCCTGGACTCCTGGACCGTCATCATGCCGGCCAGAAGGCCGAGCTTGTCCTGCTCCAAACCGAAGATTCCTGGCAGAGTCCTGAGTCGTGAACGTGAGTATCAAGGGTGTGCTGTTAACATTTAAATGTGTTCTTTTCATTTAATTTCTTCGTAGTCGATTAGAGTAGGGGAACTTTTCATGCTGCTTTGCTTTTCTAACCCAGGGACTCAGACTCAGGGACTTTTGTGGACTGGAATGCCCCAAATTGGCCAGGATCTGACAAAACCTTCAGTGCCCAGGGCACTGGCTGAGTCCCAGTGCAGCATCGCATGGCCTGGTTTACCCCAGGACAAGTGTTCTGAGGTCTCTGGATGATGGCACTGCCTCTGGACGCCGAGCTCCGAAGGTCTGCTGCCTGGCAGCTCCCGGAACAGAAAGCCCTCCCCGCCCCCACCCCTGGGGAGGTCCCGCTTCCACCTGCACCTGCAGCCTCTCCACTGTCCCTGTCCTGCCCTCCAACATTAATTCTCCAACATGAATTCTCAAAGTGTTTGGTGAAAGCTGGCCTTTGTTGTAGCATCCAGGACTCTGTGGAGATGCAGACGCAGACAGCCCTGCTTTCCAGCCCAACACGTCCCTGCCAAAGAGGCTGTAAAGAAGATCTTCATGATGCAGACTATATTTTCCCACAGGAACACTTATAATTGGGGTCCCTTGCTCGCCAGAGGCCTCGCACCAAACGGATCGCAGTGACATCCGCAGCCTGTCCTAAAAGCCAGTATGTCCCCGAACCTCTGTAATCATCCATCAGAAGAAAATCTCTGACTCGCCTGTTTCCTCTTGATTCTGGCGGGGCCTCAGCTCATTACTCAATGTTCCTGAACTGAGCTGTCCCTCCCCAGCTGCACACGCCGCAGCCCCTTCCTTTCCTCGCTGGCCTTGATCTCGAGGCCGCGAGCCCCCTAGTTGTGCTGCACGGGGCCGGCTCTTCTTTCTTCACCGAATCCCTTTAACTAAAAGGCCTTTGAACACTTCACAATGTCCTCTGCCCTCCTCTGCCTCCAGCCCCGCATTGACACGGTGCACATGGCAGCGGGCAGCTCTCCAGCCAGTCACAACAGTGTCCCTCCCCAAGCTGTTGAATTTGGACCGTGATTAGCATGTAAAAAAAAAAAAGGTCCTATATAATGCACGTATAGGTCAGAGCTCTAAAGCAGCAAGATATATCCCAAATCCACGATGCCTGAAGGTCAATAGGACGCATTCATTTATTCCAAAGATAGGATTGATTTCTTTCTGCATGCCAGGCATTTCCCAAGGCATTCGGGACGTAGCTGTGAATAAAGCAGATAAAAACCCACATGGGGCTCTTGAGGGGAAGACATAAATGACATTTGTCCAGTGAGTCGAAAGACCGCTGGCTCTGGCGTCAGGAAGCCTCGGGAGCCAGTCCAGATGCTGTTTCCACTAATCAGCCAAGTGACTTCTCCCTCTCTGATCTAGTCTCCTCCTCCGGAGAAGGGAAAGACTTGACTCCGTCCCGAGTAAGGACTTGCACCTGAGACTTATCTAAAAGCACTTTGCTTTGTGACCCTCCTTATACTGGAGAGTTTTTGGCTTCCCAGCCGAGAAAGAAGAGCTCCCCTGCCTCTCCTTAAGTGAGGCATTCAACCAACTTCCCTTTCTGCCTCGCACAGTTCTTTCCTGCTTTGATTATTCTTTGGTCTTTAGAAAGCGTAGAACCTCTCCATCAAGTTCACCTGCCTGCCCCCTGTCTTACGCGCCCCACCGCCATATTCTCCCTTCTCCGTGACCGTGGGGTCGCAAGCATTCGTCAAGAACGGTCAAAGGATCCCATCTTCAAAGGTGTTTTTCGTGAGTGGGATGCCTCTTTGGGGCCACTAGGATGCCTTTGCGGGGGGGGGGGGCGTCTGTTCCCCTGAGCATGCCCAAGGAAGCCAGTGAACAGATCAGAGGGAGGGATGCAGTACAGTTGGTGCAACAGAACCACTGGAAACCAATTAACAGCCTGGAAACCAGAGGAAGGATGGTGGCCAAAGGACAGGCCCCCCGCAGTAAACAATTACCAGTGTGGGCTTGGATGGCAATGTAGGTCAGCTCTCAGCCAGCAAATAGTTCCACCAGTGCAAACTGTGAATCCCTTCTGGAAGCCGAATCTAGGTAAAGGTTTTCTTTCTATATTTGGGCAGATGACCACCTGGCCGCCTTGCAACTCCCCTTGGTTTCGAGAGACAGCTGGCCTTGGCTTCCACCTCCCCTCCACAAGAAAATGGCTCAGGGGCCTTTTCAACCTTGACCTTCTGGTTGGTGATCGCACAAGAGAGGGCTAGATTTTGCCTTAGAAACCAGGTCTGGACGGGGGCGCGTATTGCACTCTGGTAGTCTGACCACACTGGGTCAGAATACGGGGCCTGGTGGATCTTTTCCTGTGTTCTCCAGAGCATGCCTTTCAGCATGTAAAGGCATGGTAAAGATTTACCAGTTCTAGATGAATGTCTGGGGAATTCTAAAGTTAACAACCACACCCCAGCTTTAAGGCTGATTATGGCAGGGGTTTGGTCAAGCAGAAATGGGAGACACTGGGGTTCAGGTCGAGTCCCATAAGCAGTTCGGGGCCCACAGGCAGAGGCTCAGGTGGGTAGGGTCCCTGAGACAGACACTGAGCTCCTAACGTGGCGTGGACACAGGCTTCTATGGTATACAGAGTGCTCCTGCATTTACTCTCTCTTTGGTTCCTCAGACCCGTTCTGGAAAGCCGGCAGAGCAAGCGTCCACAACAGCCCCACGGTGCAGAGGAGGCCGAGATTCACGAAGGCTCTAGGCATCTGCTTCAAGACCAGAGAGGAAACGTCTTCCCCTAAATACCCATGGTTCCCCAGGGAAGCCAGAGTTGTCATATGCTGAGGGCCTCAGAGACCCTCCTCTCTGGTCCCCACTCTGGCGTAGCTTTGCCCTGCGGCCATTTTCCTCACTGACACCCTTTGGCCTCTAGATCATGTGCAAGGGTTGACCGAACCCCGACATCCCCTCTTTCTCAGGCACTGGATGGGGCAGCTCTCTGACATATGGCCCCAGAGACGGTTGGACTTTCTGTTGGCCTTTTCACAGAGGAACAAAGAAATGTTCTCTTTCCCCAACTTGGCAACACGCGTCTCCACCCATGAAGACACCTGCTAACGGCGAGTCGTGCAGCATTTCTTAAAATGGTACATGAGAAGTTTGCAGAAGTAGTTGTTTAGAATCCTTCTGCTCTTAGTTAACTTTGCCGGCTGAGATGTCTTCCTAAGTTAGTAACAGTAGAATCGTGCAGGACTCACCTCCAATCGACCAGACTAGCGGTAGCTCACACTGGCTCCCCTCCCCCAATACCGTTCCGCGCTGCAAATGCTGGACGTGAACCAGGTTGCTTCCAAGTCACTCTCTAGGGCCTCATTAGAGAGTGGTGAATGTTAGGGGGGCAAGGAATTCATTGTGCACCTGTAGAGTTCATTGTCTTTTTAAAATCACGACTTGGGAGACATAACCAATGAGCGCACGGTGAAGACCACAGACCACCTCATTCAACGTTAGAGTCGCTTCTCAGGTTGGGTACAAGTGAAAGTCCCCAAAGAAAGGCCAATTAAGGAAACGCTTTTATTTTTTTAATATGATAAATATTCCGCAGACATTTTGGTAGACAAAGAGCATGTGCTAGAGGCCTTCAGAAAAGCCACTCTGATGTCCGTTGGGATGCGGAGGGATGCAAGAGAGGTGGGGGAAGAGATTTCTCTACGTGATGTGCTCTGTTATCAAACAAGAGCAGCTGGTTGGGGATTTCAGGGTTCCGATGGTTCTGAACTGGTTCTCCCTTCTCTGTGGGGACGCTTCTGTCAATCTGGCTTTTGCTGGCCCTTCTAGAGCCTGTCCCTAGGATGCTCATGGGGTTAAAAGAAAGAATCCGCCTGACTAAGCTTCGCTGTTTAAAGTAGTCATTGCCTGCCTTATTCATAATGTTAGCATCAGGGGAGATGTGTCCCTGTCTGCAAATGGGGAAACAGAGGCAGAGGTCAAGGAGGCCTGCTGCCATGACCACCGAAGGTCTCAGCCGCACTCAGGCTTATCTTCCCAGGCAGGTAGGGTCAGCATGACTGTGGTGGATTCGCCCATGCTACAGGGAGAGCCGCTGCCCTGGGGGTCTGGTTCCACTGCCGCCCCGCCCCCTCTCTGTGCAGGCTGGCGTCCAGATTGTGCTAAGACAGGGATGCTGACCCACCAGGATGGCTATAAATGCAGAAGCACCATGCTGCCCATTATAATAAAGAACCTTAATAACTGCCTAGTGGCTTGGATCGAGGCCACGCTTGATGTTGCCACGGCCTTAGCTCAGACCTTCCAAACCCACGCTCCTGCTTCCAGGCTGTCTGACCCTCGGCTACCCTTCCTATGGCCACCAAGAGGTCCTTCTAGAACCAGCTTCTGATCTGGGACATGATATACTCCTGTTTAAAGGGCCAGTTCTCCTTTGCCTGAAGGGAGCAGCCGCCTACTCCTCTGCAGGGCCTGTGGAGCCCTGTACCAGCCCCTCACCTCCTACTGTCTCAGGAGGACCCTCCAGGCACGCCAAGGTTTTCATTCCGGGCAGGGCAGGCCCTTCCTGACTCCGAACTTCCGCACATGTTCTTCCCACTGCCTGAGGGCTGTTCCCTTCCAGCTTCTCTGCCTGGCAAACACCTCTTTGGTTCTTCAAGACTCAGGTGGCAGGGCGAGCCCCTCTGTGTGGCCTTTCTTGACTTTCTCAGGCAAAGGTCCCACAGTCTTCTGGGAGCAGGAACCTCCTGCCTGGTGTAGGCACCTAGGTCTTCAACGATTCACTCAAGAGCTGGCCCCTGGTTCCCACCACCTGGCAGGTCAATACCAGGCTCGGGCCCTGCAGAACAGTGTAGCCCCGCCACGGAAAACATTCTGGGGCACAGGCTCTCTGCGTCACCTTCCTTAGGAAACATGGTCAACCTTGGCACCAGAAATCGTCCTAGACATGGAAATTGTGGAATTGATTAGGAGACATTAAATGTCATTAATGGTCTCATCATTGGTGTGATGACAACGTGGAGAAACACCCAGAAGGGAATGGAACCCCCAGTAGGGGTTCCCGGTGCAGGGGCGGGGGACAGAGCGAAGGTGTTCCTTCCTACCAGACTGGAGACCGGCGCCCTCCCCAACCCCCAGCCCACCCACCCTCTGTCAACTCCGACCCCAGTGATCACTGAGCATCGGAGACACCCGTGGGCTGGCCAAAGTCACATTCTGAATTCCCACCTGCCTCGTCCAGGCCCTGGCTGGGATGTCTACCTCCCAAGAACATCCTTAAGATCAAAGGAGGGTCTACCTGGGAAGCTCTTAGTAGACACAAAGCAGGGCTCATGCCCCGCCCTTTCCTGGCTGCTGCAGCTGCGGGGAGAGGAGATTCTCAGCCGCAGCACAGAGAGGGGTCAGGGAGCGCTTGGGCAGAAATACACCCCTTTTCTCCCTTCTGTTCCTCAGGGAAAAGCTCTGCCCTCAGACACCTCTGAGCCAGGGGCTGCAGGGATCTGAACTCACGTCGGTGTTCGGGGAAGATCTGCAGGGGCGGGGCCTTTGCCGCACATTTCTGGTCAGCGTCCAAGGGTCCACCTGATTTACTCACGGAGGGGGTGGGGGTGGGGGGCGGTGCCAGGAAGCCTGGCCTCTGACCCGCGGCCCCCCTCTTCCAGGTAGCTCGGCAGGTGGCGCTGTGGAGTGACAGAAGGGACTGAGGGGAAGGATGAGGGGGGCGAGTTGGGAAGGGGGAGGGGCGGGGCAGGCTGGGGACGGACCCCGCCCCCTGCTGGGGGGCATCCTCCGGCTCCAGATGACGTCTGAGCTCAGGCAGGAGGCTCTCCTCCGTGTTCTTTGCTGTTGACAAGAGGGGTCACCATGCGCCACATCCAGTTCTAGGGGCTACGTGTGTCAGCCTGCTCAATTCTCACAACCCTGGGAGCTCGGTACACTAAAAAACCCTGGGAAACTGAGGGACAGAGGGGGTGCAATCCTTGCCCCAGCTGTCCTGGCGGGCAGGTGGGAGGGCTAGGATTGAGCCCAGGGGATCTGGCCCTAGGATGCCTGTTCTTCAACATGCACCGCCCTGCAACAGAGCTCATTTTGCCCCAGCGGCTGACATAACTCTCGTGGTGCCGGCTACCTCTGGCTGAGGCGAAGTCAGCGGCTCCGGTGTGCAGAAGAGACTCCCGGAAGACGGGGGTTCCACTTCCTCTGGTACCTTCTGCTTGCCACCTTCAAGACGCCCAAACCCAGTGGGCGGGGGCTGCCCTTGGATGTGGGACATCCATTCATTTATTCAATGCATGTTTAGCAGTCAGGCAGGGGGTAGCAAGGATCCAGACAGGCAAGGTCCCAGACCTTGTATTGGGGTTGGGAAAAGAGCTAATAAATAAATAAGAAAAATTCAGGTAATCCTAAAAAAGGAAGGAGAGAAAAGATAGGTGAATGAGGCAGAGATTGAATGGTATTGGGTGGTGGGTGGGGGGCAGGGGAGGGCGTGGACAACGCGGGGCAGCAGGGAGATCATTCTGTATGGGTCGTTCTGTATAGATTTTAAACTAAATATGTCCTAGTTCTGTGATCTCCTTCGGACTGAGAAAATGTCATCTGCCTTGTACAGAGAGCTCTATACACACCCACCCGTCTGGCTCCCTCTCTGGTTGTAGGACCGGTCTGGGCACAGGCTAGGCATTAAATAAGGGACGACTTGTACCTGGGAGGGTCTGGAGCTTGGTCAGGCTGTCTGTGCGCCTGCTTGCTCACCTGGCCCCAGGTGCAGATGCTGCGGGAACGCAGTCCCGTTCAGGCTGGGTCACTGGGCTCAGCCTGGGCTCCGAGAGCTCAAGGGCAATCACCGACCTTGAACCTCAGATTTGAAGGGTTTGGAGGAAGGAACCTGTTCATGCTTTCAGCTTGGCAGTGGTGCTTGCTTTTAGCAAAATCTCCAGTTACAAGTCTTCAAGACACCCCCCCCCTCACCGTGCTCTGTGGAGTCGGAGAATTGGAAGGATCCTGAGACATGGCCCAGCCTCTGTCTTCAGACAGGGAATGTGTGATCAACCCTGGCCCCAAAGCCCCATTTCTCTTCTTGGATATATCCAAAGACGGAGGTCACAAGCCGGGGGGCCTCTAATGTTACCAGGGTTACACTCTGCTTCAGGTCGACTCTTTAAGCCCAGGTCACAGTATTTTCATTCATTCAAAAACAGAGTTCCTGAAAGAGGCCTAATGAAGGGCCACTAGAATATTTGATGACTAATATGGTGGCTGTCTCAGCTGCAGACCAGGCTTCTGTTCTTGTGAAAATGCGAAATATTTAGAGAACGGGATCCCACCTGTCTCCACGGCCCTCCCTGCTAAGAATATATTATCTCGATTAAGGCAAGGAGCGGCGTGGGCTGCTCTATTGCCTAAGGATTAAGCAGATGGACTGAACCAACCTGCGTTGGCCAGCACTACGCAGAGCCCTCGTGAGGACACTGTATATCCTGTCCCGTTCACTGGGGACGGCAGGGTGATGGGACACCTTGCTGTGAACTGGCTGAAGGGCACAGATAAGCCAAATGACCCAAGTCAGCCTAATACCTTTGGTGCTAAGCGATTGTTTGGTCTCAAAAGCAGGATCTTCCACGGTTTCATCTGGGGGAGGTGGGTACCCACCATGTGCAGGGCCCGTTGCCAGATGCCCAGTGCAGCCTGAGGTGGAATGAGTCGTGGGCTGTTGTCAAAGGGCCTCATGGTCTGGAGAAAGAGGCCAGCTTTGTGCCCGTCCTAGGAGACAGCTCCTGCCTTGGCTGGAGAGATGCAGAACCATCTCTCCTACGCATCCCTCTGAGCCTCAGCTCCCACAGTACTTTCCAGAACCTTCCTCCATCCTCAATCTGAGATCCCCTACCATCCTTTCATGTATTCATTAATTCCACAAGCACTTAATGAGCACCTGCTGTATGCCCATTGCTGCTGAGACTGGTGCACTCATCCCTTGAGGCTCTAGTCTTCTGTGGACGACCTGCCTGGAGGTCCTGGAGGCCAGGGAGCACGTCTTCACCCTTGCGTCCCCAGGACCTGCCCAAAGCCGCTGCTCAGTGAACATCTGTGGAACCCAGGAGGACAGCAAATAGCAAGGATATCATGTGGGCGGCTCCGAGAATAAAGACAAGCATTTGCACACGTGTTTACAGATGTCACCCTTTCTCAGTAAACATTAAGTCATCAGATTCTTCTCAACAGCCCCTTGGGAAACAGTTGGGCGGGAAGACTGAGGCAGCGTGTGACCCACTCTGTGGAACACGGGACTTTTGATGCCGAGTCCTGTGCTCTCTGAACTCCACACAGGACTGTTTCTTCTCTGAGAACCTGAGGGGGGTAATGAGCCGCAGCAGCTCAGGGCAGGGAGAAACTTCCCTTCCTGCAGAAGCTGGGCTGACGCTGGGTCCAGGCAGCTCCTGACAAGTCAGCGGGGGCGGGGGGGGGGGCGGCTCTGACAGGAGGAAGCCCCAGGGGACATTTGAGAGCAGGCCTGCCCTGGGGTGTGGGTCCAGAGGCCAGTCACTGGTCTGGCCTGCTGGGGCAGAGGTGAAGAGACTCAGAGACCATAGGAGTTAGCAGCGACCTGGATAGGCCTAGCCCTGCCCAGCAGTTCTGAGCCTGCTGACCCTTAGCATGGGGGGAGTTTCTAAATCCATGCTTCCTAGCCTCCAACCCCTGAGCCTTTAATTCAGAAGATCTGGAGCAGATCACTTTAAAAAGCTCTAGAGGCGGGGTGGGTGAAGGGATGGTGCTGGGTGGCTCAGTTGGTTAAGCATCTGCCTTGGTCTCCAGTCATGATTCCTGAGTCCTGGAATCGGGTCCTGAGTCAGGCTCCCTGCTTCTCCCTCTCCCTCTGTCCTTCTCCGCGCTTGTGTTCTCTCTCTCTCTCTCTCTCTCTATCAAATAAATAAATAAAATCTTAAAAGAGAAAAAAAAAAGCTCTAGAGCCTTCTAGAGGCCGAGTCCCCCATTTCCAGTCATGATGAGTCAGAGGTTTGTGGGTGACGGTCTGCATTTCCCCAGTGCTTTTCTGCCAGCTGCACGCTCTCCTGCCTCATCTGACACGTTCCTCTGCCTGAAAACGAAGGGGGGGGCGGTGTGTGGGGTTGACTGCGGGTGTGTGTGTTGTTGACTTCTTCTCTCATGAGCAGGTGTCTGTGGCTCACACCTTGACTTTTCCTAGAGATGGGACTAAGGAATCTAGACTGGTTGGTTACCAGATGCCTTGGCTGGCCCCTCCTGGTGGGGAATGATTGGAGCAGCGACCCACAGCCTGAAGAGCCAGGACCCAGTCCAAGAACATTCCAGTAAGTCCCAGGGTGTCCCCTCCATAGCCCCTCTCCAAGGTAAATGGCATTGGGGGGCAAATGCTCTCTGTAGGTTCCCAGTGCTCCCAGTCTGGCCTTTGCCTCAGTCTGCCTCTCCCACCTCTTCCTGCCCTCTTTTAAAACCCCAATTAAAAGGCATTAGGAGGGCGCCTGGGTGGCTCAGTGGGTTAAGCCGCTGCCTTCGGCACAGGTCATGATCTCAAGGTCCTGGGATCGAGGCCCGCATTGGGCTCTCTGCTCAGCAGGGAGCCTGCTTCCCTCTCTCTCTCTCTGTCTGCCTCTCCATCTACTTGTGATTTCTCTCTGTCAAATAAATAAATAAATAAATTAAAAAAAAAAAAAAGGCATTAGGAGGCAGTGGCTGGCTAGCCTAGGTCCTCAGAGGGGTACCCAACAAATGGGTAGCTCCGTTTGTTGTAAATCAGTAAGGCCATTTTCTGCCACGATTGTACTCAGTGGGTTTCAGACTATTGTGAAATGAGGTGAAAGACTAGTATAGTACTTACTGCATATGGTGTATAGATTTCTTGTTTACATGATTCTTCCCACTAGATTGGAAATCCCAATCTAGAGCCAAGACCTATCTGATTCGTTTTTATGCCCCACCTCCATGCACGGGCGTGGCTAGTTTGTTGGCTCGATGAAAAGATATGGATGTAACTAAGATTTGATTCAGAAAAATCCAACATGCACAGAGTTCTGTTCATGACTATATGTATTTTTAAAAAGTGTAATCCTCGTATCCGGTAAATGCATATATTAATTAATAGGAATATTGAGAACAAAGACATATATCTCCCAGCCCACCAACTGCCCCAGGTTAAGGCAACAAATTCACTGTACTTTGGGTCTTTCGCTTTAACGTCAAAATTATGTTGAAAGACACGTGAGATGTTTAATACTGAATAGCATCAAAAATGTGCAAAATTAGAAAAAACTTTTTTTTTTTTTTTTACAATTTTCAACCAATAAAAGTAAAGAACATTATATCCACAGCAGTAGCTGGGGGTACCGTGATGAAACGTGAGATGCTTGTTATAGGATCCTTCGAAAGCAAAGCAAAATCCACAAGGTGTTGTTTATTTTCTTTGGGTTTTTTTTGGATAATTTGACCTACCAGTCCTATTTCTGGAAACTGTCCTAAAGAAATCATTCAAAAGATTTTGAAAACGCAGATGCAGCGTCAAGCATTGATTTCTATAGCAAAAGCTGAAAACCTAGGAATGTTCCACAACAGGAAAATGGCTTAATAAATTACAGTACAGCGACATGTTGAAATGTTACTCAGCCTTAAAATAATTAGGGAGAGGGGAGAAATTTGAAAAAAAAATTAAAAAAAGAACTTATAACCGCTGTGTTTGTTGAGGTTGCAAATGTTAAATGTATGTGCACCTGCCGGCAAGGGAGTGATGTACAAAATCAATTTCATCCTTAGGAAAGAAATAACATATGCCAAAATATTAATAACAACGGATCTCTGACGGAAAGGATTGTCGGGGTTTTTTATTCTCCTCTTCAATCTTCTCTATAATTTCTAAGTTTTGCATTAAAAAATAAAAAAGGCATGTGTTTTGTTTGGGGGACAGAGCATCGTGGATTCTGTAAGAACCTCTCCTGCCTGGAAAACTGATTAAGAAGGATGATGATGCATATTATGGGTATTTACTTTAATACTGTTTTTGCAAAAAAAAAAAAAAAAAGTAAGTACTACTTTTTAAGATCTGTTTATTTGAGAAAGAAAGAGCACAAACAGGAGTGGCACAGGGAGAGAGAGCATCTCAAGCCGAGGCCATGCCGAGTGTGGAGCCCAATACAGGGCTCGATCCCATGACCCTGAGATCACCACCTGAGCCAAAATCAAGAGTCAGATGCTTAACCGACTGCGCCACCCAGGTGCCCCAAAAAGTAAGTACTACTTTTTTAAAAAGTGAAGGGATGATCTACCCAGCAGCTGACGACCTCTCATAAGGTCTATGGCTATGGCTCTGGTCTTCATGCCTCCCTTGGATGATGGGAAGTTGTAGCTTCTACTTGTGCTTCCACTGGCTCCCTTTTGCCTGTTCTCAGCACAGCAGTCAGAGTGCTGATTTGAAGACACCTCAGGTTCCCAATCCTCCGATCAGCACCCTGCAGTGGCTCCCTATTTTACCCAGCGATGTGCCTGCAGGGTCCCCTGTGATCTGTTTCCCCCACCCCCATGTCTGATGGCTCCACCCTCCCTCACTCCAGCCACCCTGCCTGGGACCCTTCCTCTAAGAGGCTGGATATACTCACTCCTTAGGGCCTCTGCAGCCCCTCTGCCAGGAACAAGGTTCCCCCACCTCCCCTCCTCCCACCCCACCCCCACCCCCTCACCTCCAGCAAGTTCTCTGCCCAGATGCTACTTTGTCAGTTCGGTCAGCCTTGACCACCACATGATGGCTCATCCTCTACCCCACCCCCATGCTCTGCAGATCCCCCTTACCTTGCTCTGTTTTTCATGACATGTATCCGTTTCCACCACATTGCATTATTTATTCCTTATTGTTCTTTTCTGTATCCCCACATTAATTAATGTGTAACCTCCATATGGATAGGGACTTTTGCTCTGCTCTGTTCTGGCATATAGGTTCTTAGTATATACTTTTGGAACGAAATTGTTACAGATGATTTGAATAAGATGAGGGCCCGCTGGGAGCTCCATTAAGAAGGCAAAGAGTGGGGCTCCCGGGTGGCTCATTTGGTTAAGTGTCTGCCTTTGGTTCGGGTCCTGATCCCAGGATCAGTGTCGATCCTGGGATCGAGTCCTGTGTTGGGTTCCCTGCTCAGAGGGAAGTCTGCTTCTCCTTCTGTCCCTCCCACCCCCACCCGCTCTTGTGTGCTAATAAAGAAATCTTAAAAAAAAAAAAAAGAAGGTAAAGAGCAAACTGAGGCCCAGGCTGGGTTGGGGAAATTAATAAACCCTCCAGAGTTTGGATCCGAGGCTTCTGGACTTGGTATACTGAAATCTGGTCTAGGTGGACACTGCAGGGTCCCAAAGCTGGATGCAGGGCTGGAACGGGGGCGGCAGGTCATTCCCAGACTCTACTTCCCAGCTGGCAGCAGGAGAGTTGCTGCCGTTTTCCCACGGTTTGTTGGCGAGGGGCTGGCCACTCTGGGCACCAGTGGGCTGGGCTGGAGCCCACCCAGGGTGTCTGTCAGTGGCATCTGCCAACCAGAGCAGACCTGTCTCTCCCTCACGGGGCAGATGCCGGAACGCACCACTCTCAGCTGCTCACAAAAAGGACCAAGGCCAGGGCGCCTGGGTGGCTCAGTGTGTTAAAGCCTCTGCCTTTGGCTCCGGTCATGATCTCAGGGTCCTGGGATCGAGCCCCACATCGGGCTCTCTGCTCAGCGGGGAGCCTGCTTCCCTCTCTCTCTGCCTGCCTCTCTGCCTACTTGTGATCTCTCTCTGTCAAATAAATAAAATCTTAAAAAAAAAAAAACAGGTGGGTACGAAAATCTTGAAATTTGGAAGCTTTGTTAATTAGGTTGGAGGACAGTGGTTTTCTTTGCCCTTCCAAGAAATACATCCCAAGTCAGCTGCTGGGTTTGAATAAACAGAATGGAGGCAGGCAGGAAAGGAAGGAAAGGGATATAAACAACGCTTTTTTTTTTTTTTTTTTTTTACGGGAACTAATTTAATAAGAAACCTTGGTCAGGAATCATATCCCAAGAGTTAGATGGTGATTCACTGATGTTCAGTGAAGTAACAGTTCTAGTTGCATCTCTTCTCAATTAAAGCAATCAGTGGCTTTCGGATTCTCTGTACACCTCCAAAAACACTCATGTACTTCTTTCCTATGAATATGTTTGCTGGTCAGTGCTTT
Organism: Mustela nivalis; assembly: GCF_964662115.1. Lineage (NCBI taxonomy): Eukaryota > Metazoa > Chordata > Mammalia > Carnivora > Mustelidae > Mustela > Mustela nivalis. The sequence goes on along the minus strand of NC_139029.1, from coordinate 13,527,788 downwards.
TTCCCGGCCCAAGCACATATTCGCGGCTGATGTGTCTGCTCGTTTTTGCAGGAACAGCCCCCCGTGGCGATATGGTCAAGTGATGTCCACTTGGGTGAATCCCCAAAACTATCTTGCCTTTTCTTCCCCCCTTAACCGATAATGTGTCCAGAATCTGACACCTCCCATGTTATCTACGGCTGCTGTTCTGACCCAAGTTAGCTCCGTCTCTCCCCTGGTCACTGGCAACGGCCAGAGCTGGTCTTCCGTCTCCCAACCTGACCCCCACAGTCAACTCTCAACACAGCGCCCAGAGTGATCCCCCCTCCCCCAGCACAGCAGACCTTTTGAGCGAGACTTGCTTAACCCTACCCATGAGCAGTTGTCCTATCCGCGGTTCAGCCTCCTGGAATAGAATTCAAGTGTGTCCAAAAATACCTCCAGAGATTTGATCTTCCGCACAAATCACTAGGGAGCGTTGCCGCTTCCTCCGTGACTTGAAAGTCTAGGAGCACAGAGGGGCATCAGAGAGGGCTACCAGACCCTGCCCTCACCAGCGAAGGAAAACGCCATATCACCAGTGTAGACGCAAAACAAAACACCCAATTTTATTTGTACAACGTGAGCTACTGTCTTGTGTGTTGGTGAGTCACCCCAAGTCCGCTCTGCTTGCATTTCGCCAACTCCTCCACCTTGGCCTCTGACCTTGGTCGGGTTTGGGCTGGTTCTGGCTCAGGGTGAGGGTGAACGGGGTCCAAACCTTGCACTTGACAGTGGTGTGTTGCCTCGTGCACGACGGAAACTGATGTTCCTGCGCTTGCTTCGCAGACTGATTCCAGATGGAGGCTGAAGTTGAATCATCTAGTTTCCTTTGCAGCTCTGTTTAAAGGGTAGGAAAGTAGATCCTCTTACCATATAAAAGTCTCATCTGAGATACACCTCAGACTACAGGAAACCACGCACCCTTTTATCTCAACTTATTAAAAAACTGTGTAGAGAGAAACTTTTTTTTATTTTTTATTTTTTGGCCCCTTGGGGCAGCGTGGTTTTATTTGACACGAGAAATGCACACGAGATGGTGGTAAAATGCTTAGACAAAAGCGAAACTTGGTTCCCGGTACACCTCCTTTCGTAATGCATGCCTGGGACAGTGATCCGTCACTAGACTTTAAGGTTTTTCATGGTAATGGAAACCTCAAGGCTTGTCTACGTTTCTTCGCTTGTGGAGTATTTCTGCGGGATCTCTGGAGTGACTACCGGCCCACGGTCACGTTCACCTACATCTCTTCATCAGGACCGCCCTGCCTTGCCGGCTGTTGGCTGGATCCCCAGGTACTTTGAGGGCAAGGACTGTTGTGTTAAAACCACCTGCCATCTGTTGGTGAAAAGTTTTTGGATTCTAAATGATGAGTCACTTATGTCTCCTGCTGTTCCTTCTGCCGCCAGAACTAATTTACCTCTTGGACTGTGTCAGGGGAGATGCTGGGAAAACTGGTCTTGAAGCTTTGTCCTACGCAAAGTTCACGTCCCTAATGATCGCTCTTCCTGGTGCCATCGCTGGAAAGGTGGGGAGGACTCGCCTTTGCAAGCCAGCGGGGAGACAGCAACAGTCTGTTTCCTCCTCACTCCAGGATCCTTCACGGGTAAATCTACAGCCCCTCACTTGGGTCGGGCTCTCAGCTCCCGAGATGGTTTTACGCTTCCTTGTCAATGGTCCCTTGGTGGGACGCCAATGCCGGTCACCCGTGTATGACACAGGGTAGGCCCTACAGTGACCACTGGTTCAATGAATGAGTGAGGTCTGTGACTACAAAGTGGTCACCCAAAGCCACCCATTAGACCGGGGTGCCCACGTGGCAGCGCCATCTGCAAAGTCACCTCTCTGATAGAGAGGCGGCTCTTGCCAACTTCCTAAGGAGAATACTCGGAATGATTTTTCAGAGAAATTCAGGAGACTCTTGCTATAGAGAGCTTGGTGCGATCCTGTAACCTGAAAGCAAGAGCTATGGGAAGGGTGGGGACCCGGGGTGCCTGGGGACGGGGACTTGGACTTAACAGCAGAGCTCAGTGTTTTCCCAAGGAGGTGAGGTCGGTGAGCCCCTCTGTCCGCCAGAGCCCAGGGGACGGAGTCCTGCTTGAAAACAGAAGGCGTGTTTCTCCGCCGACTTGGCGTCACACAAATCAATTTTTATTGTGTCATCATCCTTTTGTCCAAAAAAAAAAAAAAGTTTATCAAGGTGGCTCAAATCTAGCTCTATTCTCATGTCCTAAGATACCCTAAAATATTTCTATGTTTCATGCCTTCCACTTTTTTTTGCCACCCCCAAATTCCAAGCTAAATTGCAGCAGCAAAGCCCTAAGTGCAGAAGATTCTAGCTCCCTCCAGCATGCTCTGTTTCGCTGAAGTTTTCTACAGATTTCCTGCCTGGAGAAATTACCGAGTCCCAGGTGGGTGGGATTTTATTCTTACCACAGAGTAGGTGTGATTTCGAGGGAGGCTCTTCCCCCAGCCTCCTAGGATCAGAGGCGGATAGGCACCCAGGTCCTGGGTGGGAGGTAAAAAGCTCCTGATCAGCATCCATGCTGATCCCCCCACCCCCACCCCCACCCCGCCCAAGTCCCCTCCACTATGGTCGCTGGTTGGGACAGGTGGCCAGCTGCATGAGCTGCCCAAGGTCCAGCAAGTCCCAGCTTTGCAACCTTTGCAACCGAGCTAGTATTGGGAAATTGGACCACACATTATGAAAGAACCCACTCTTGAGTGATCTGGGTGGTGTGGGATGGGGAAGGACAAGGCGAGCCTTCTTGAGAGGAAACGACGTTGGCGTTAATCTCCATGGCGGAGTATCAAGTTGCTGGATGTAACATTTCCAGCCGCCTTCCTTATCTAGGTACAAGGCGCACTTGCTGCTGAGGCCGCCACGCTGATAGGCTTCTGGAACTCCTGCCTTCTCTGTGTACCCAGGAACAGGGAGGGCGCCTCGGTACTCAGTGCTCCGTGATGGCAGAGCTCCTGAGGGACCGACTCCCCTACTCTGAATGGTGATTTGGCCACAACGAGGATCCTGATGAGACCTGGAGGTCTTGCTGAACTCCCGACATAAGAGGACTCTGGCGAGTTGTCCACGTCAACACTTCAGAGTTGGAAAGCCAAGACCCCGTGGTCTTCAACATGGCTATGGGCTAAGGCATTCAGACGCACCACATGCCAATCAGACGGACACGTGGGCACAGGGTCTCTCGGCACGGGTGCAGCCGAGTGAGGCCCGACAGAGGAACCCTTGTCCTCCCTGGGGTTCCGAAATCACAAAACAGGGACACCACTGTCCCCGCTCCAGGGAGTCTCTGTGGGAAGGAGGCGAAACACCGAGACTACATCTCCACACCCCAATGGCGCCTTCAGGGCAAACTTGTACAGACTTGTATGTTCGTATGGTTTTAAAAACACAAAGATTCCATGAGCGACAAAAGCGAAGGAAATCAGAGTACACTGGTTTATCTCAGTTTGGGAAGACTGCGGCATGTAGAGAGTAGCTACCGATGTTTGCAAACCTACTTAGTCTCTATTTAAGAGTGGCTACTTGGCTAATCCACAGTTGTGGAAGCTATATGCTTTCTAGCTCCCAGACTATTTCAGAAACATTGATGTGTTGGGGGATTTGTATTAGTGAAAGACCTGTTCTCTCCTGTGAAGCCACATCACACAAACTGTAATCCCCGAGAAACTCTAGCCACCCGAGCCCAGCAAAGAGGCTGCTTCCAAGATAGTGTCAACTGCCTGTTTCTTAAAGATGTTTGCAAGAAATACAAATGCCAGTTCGACATTTCCTGAGCCCTGGTTATTTACCAGACTTGAATCCTCTCTGGGAAGTATTTAATCCTGCATCAAATACAGAAAGGCAAACCATTGGCTTCAAGAGAGGGAGAGTTCATTTGTAAAGGCAAGCAGGTGCTCCAGAAAGGACCCAGACCTCGGGGAAGGGGGAGACCTGGTCACGGTGGTTTCAGGAACAGCCCTGGTAACTTGCCAGTTCACTCCAATGCTGGAGGGAATTTCAACAATTGGAAGAGAGCCTTCTCAATGTGCTTGGCGCATGTGCAAATTTCACTCCTGCAGAGGAGAGGCTGTGAAGGTGGGTCGCAAGGATCACAGCCCCCCCAAGTTCACACGGCACTTGGGACTGAGCTGCCCGGAAAGCCACAGCAGCCAAGCGTGCTCCTTGCTCAGAGACCCAGGACCCCGGCTAGGGGGCTGCGGACTCAGGGCTCCCCCTCCCCTTCTTCCTGCGAGATGCCCAGCACCGACTTGTGGGGGATTCTGCACTCCCGCAGGGATCTGGTGAGGTCAGAGAACCGTCTCCTGGGCACTTCCATGGTTTCAATGCTGCAGGGCTGGTAGCTGGCCTGGTTCTTGTCCTCGGCCACAGCGACAACCATCTGTAAGGCGTCGGTGGGCCGGAAATGGTGAACGAACCTTCGGCCCGACGGCGACCTGACGGCCAGCAGCAGCCTGGGCTCTTGATCTGAGGGCTCCTCCGGGTCCCCCGCCCTGGGGGAGGTCTGTCTCCTGGTCCGGATGATGACTTTCCTCTCTGGGGAAGAAGCTGGAGCTCTGGACTCTTCTTCATTCTTATTCACTGTGCCGCTCAGCTGCAGGGAGCCGGCCTGTTTCACCACTGTTTCCACAGACCCCTCCTCCAGGCTCTTCCTGTTGATGGAAGGGAGGACTGGGTATTTATTGAGGGAGGAGGAAGCGCCAGCCGGCACCTGCTGCCGCAGCTCGGGGATCTCGCTGGGAATTCCCTGGTTTGGAGACCTGGGTGCGCAGGCTCCCGGCCTCTGGCCGCTGGGCGGCTCACAGGGGATGGCTGGAGGCAAGGAGGCCGGCGGGCGGTGAGGACCCGGCTCTGTGCCCTGCAGTCTGTGCGGGCTCGGCCGCGTCCGTCCCTTGGCGGACTTGGGCCTGAGGACGTGCATGTTCGCCGAGTCTGGCTGCCAGACGAAGCCGTCAGCGGCCGTGTGGCCCGCGGTGCTGCGTTCAGGGGGGGCTATGTTCACAGGGGCCTCGGTGGCCATTGCTTCTCAAGACCCCTAAGGAAGGAGGAGAGAAGAGAAGCCGTGAGGAAAATAAACAAAGTCGGCACCAGGGAGTGACTTGGTTTGGGGGGGTTGGATTCTTATTCTTACGGGGTTGGGCAGGGAGCAGGGAGCACCGTTGCTGATCTCAGCCCCTTGGCCAGAACTCACAGGGAGGTACGTAGGTTCTAGGCCAGGAGCCAGCATAACTTTTCTGTAAATGGCCAGATAGCCAATATTTCCAGTTTTGCCGGCCACGGGGTCTGTCACACAACTCCACAACTCTGCCTGTAGGGTGTGGCAGCCACCACAGACAGCAGGTGAATGAACGGGGGTGGCTGAGTGCCCATGAGTCTTCGCTTGTGGACACTGACATTTGAATTTCATGTCATTTTCATGGGGCACAAAAGATTCCTCTTCTTTCCATTTTCCCCCAACCATTAGAAAGTACAAAACCTATTCTTAGCCCACAAGCCCCACAAAACTGGCAGTGGGCCATCGTGTACCAAACCGGGTCTTAGACCATCTCCATAGGGACGCTGGGCACGAGGTGTAGGACCCAGAACACGTGCTCCGTGCTCACAAAGCCCCCTATCGGCAGAGCCTGGACTTGAACCCAGGTCTTGTGACCCCAGGTCCTGTTCTGGAGGACCAGGCTTCACTTTCTGTCTTCCTAGCTACCTGGAGAACCCTCCGAGGGCCTCCGTATGCGCACCTCCCGCCAGGGGTGCTCATGCGTGCTAGCAAAGTCCCATAGAAGCTCTGAGGAGGTAGTGTGGGCACTTCTCTGTGCAGGCCCCAATGGCCAGATTAAGCCTCCTTTTCCCCCCCTCACCATCTTGATGGCCCCTTCATTAACCCGGTGGCCACCACCCCCCCCTTCCAGGCCCTGGTGACATCCTTTCCTGTACACTGCGGGACGTCTAGGGCTCCCCCACCTTGGAATCCTGACCACCACCGCATAGGCTGACCAGGTGTCTCCTTGCCCTCTAAAGACCTTCTGGTAATTTCCCAGTGCCTCACAGTGCCCAAGGAGCAGCACGTCTGAGTGCAAAGGAACCAGGACCTGATGTCCTAAGTCTGGGGTTCTACTGCAGGCTCTGCTGGGAGTTAGTTAGCTGGGCAACCATGGGACTGTCAATCTACCTTCCTGATACATCCCTTTCCTCATTTATAGAATTAGCCATATGACCTTGAAGACATTATTTAAATACCTCTAAAATCAGTCCCTTTTTCCACAACAGGAAGTCGGTAATACGAAATCACATAACTGTGGCCATAAACACTGGGCTCGGGGCATATGTAGTCAAGGCTTAAGAAGAGGTAAGGTTCTTTTGCTTTTGTGTTTGGTTTTCTGTTTGCTTAGTGCTTTCTATTATTTTAGGTCCAAAAACCTTACCTGTTGCTGCAGAGTTTTTCCCCCAGGGGACCCTCGGTGGTTCTGCTCCTAGCCACCTCTGACCAACAGGGCAAACCCTGGAACCGGTGCCTGCCCCGCCCACTGCACAGAAATGCAGGAAGGTTGATTTCAGAAACTGCCCATGAACTTGGCTCAAAAATGCAAAATCATGTTTTCCTAAGAAATGTCTTCTGATGTCCCACTTTAATTGCATCCTTACCTCAAACCAACTTACACCAAGCTACCTTCGTCACACAGTCCTGAGCAATGTAATTCCAACCCTGTAGCCTTGCATTCTAATGTTATTGTTCTGTGCCTCTTATCCATGTTGCCAAATTTTAGAAAGCATCCTTTTCCTCTCCATTAAAACCATACCCAAACAAGACACAGTCTTCCCCTATATTCCCCAGGCACTAGCCAGTTTGAAAGCTATCCTTCCTTTCTTAACTTAAAGGCCTCTATGTTTGCTCCCTTCTGTCCACAGACTGGGTCTTTCCACACTTCCCATCTTCTACTTCTCGCTAGGTTTTCACACCCAATCTGGCTGCTGGGAGTTCAGGAACCTTCTCCTTGGCATGAAAAAAAAAAAAAAAAAAAAAGCCGGCCTGTCTCCTTGTTAATTTAATCTGTTTTCTGATCAACTGTGAAGAATGTGGTTTTCCCCCTGTTGGCTGAGTTCTAAAGCCTTTTACTTGTAATTAAGCAGCTCTGCACTTTAACTCAGGGTGACATGAGAAGGTCATTATTGTCCAACTGTTCTGCCAAAGATAAGCGCAATTTGGGAACCAGCTCCCCTTCTCGGTCCTCCCTCCCCCCTCCAGCAATGGCTATTAATTTGCCACAGCTTCTACAGAATTATCACAGACTTGGCTTCTAACTCCCACACATGCCTCAGGAAGGTTTAACTGTCAGTAAGTTTGGTAACTTAGAAACCTCTTCCTTAACAACTTTGATGAGGAAAGTCATGTGTTCTCGCAGGCTCTCTGCTGAATTATTTTTAACAGTAAAACTTGACTATGTGCATGCACTTTCTATACCTTTTGGTACTATATAATTATCCATGTTCGGGGGGTGTCATATTCAAGACACCCTGGTCATAAGATAACATGACTGCGAGCTATCTCAGAGAAAAAAAACCTCAATTATGACTAATTCCTATAAGCCCACTCATGGTTATTTAGAGACTAACACCTCCTTCAGGTAAAACCGTTCCATCGAACCTGCTTTCATAACCCACTGCCTCCTCCCGAGCGCGGGGACCATCTGTTACACGGAGGGAACACCAACTCTCCCCAGCATCTATCCCATAGAAAGGGGAAGCTGGGGAGGTGGTGGTGGGGAACAGGTGTTTAAGGACCTGGGCCAACCAGGCTTTTGTATCTACACCTTGGGTCCCGAACCCTGTCCACTCCCCTAGGTGCCGGAAGGCTTGAGCAGTGCCCATCATTACCAGCCCCCCCCGCCCCCGCTTAGCTCATTTCCCCACCTCGAGGCCTGGCAGACGTTCAACCACAAAGTGATTTGACAAGATCTTGGTGTAGGCACCCATCAAGCCACCAACCAAATAGGCAAGTGGCCTGTTTGCTTAAACAGAATAGCTACACCCCAGAGGCCTGCTAGGAGTCAGGAAACAAACATCAGTTAACGGTTTCCAGGGAACTGCCAAAAGGGCAGGTACCCATTGCTTAAGATGAATTGTCCAATCGACTGGAAAGGAAGAACATTGGACAGGAAAGGTGGAGGCCATATTCCTGCTTTCCAAAGGAGCCCACCTCTTAGCACAGGGTCAGACCACCCCCTTTCACTGGCAACCCAAATCTAAACCCACAGCAAATGCAGTAAAATACACCCACCCACGTACCATCTGCTGGTATATACCGAGCATGCATAATTTGAATTGGTCTTTTAAAAATGTTTATCAGTTAATACTATCCCCTGCCAACAACCCCACCACCCCCCAGCCCCAGTCCACCCCCACCTCTGTAAGGCTTTCAAGATGAAAGCACTCAGAAGAATCAACAGGAGATGGTAGTTGGCCTGAGCAGGAGAAAACTTTGGTACCATTCCCAGTTCTACCCCCGGCTAAATGATTAGAATGCGCTGTCCCACGCAGAGTGCAGAGTGCCACCTTTACAAGGGGGAGTGGAGAAATTGGACCACAAGCCACCAAGTGATCAAAGGTTTGGAAAAGGCAGTGGGGATGGTTGCAAGAGCAGCGTGGGGGAGGGGAGGAGGAGGAGGAGGAGAGCTTAATTATTTCCAAGTAGGGACATCTCTAAAAGGAAAGGAGCTGAGCTGGAACAGCAGAAGCAGACATTTGGAGGAGGGGCAAGAAAGAACGTCTAGAAAGTGAGAGGTGCCTTGGGTGAAAGCACATGGGTCTGGGGGAGGCTCTGATCTAGTTCCCGTCTCTCCGAGGGCAGGACGTCCTTTAGTCCCCGTGGGTCTGTCTGTGTCCCAGTCCGTACTGCCCAGCCAGGAGCGCGCATGGCCCGGCTCCCAGCCCCTTCGGCTTCCGCGGAGCCCGGGAACTGTCCCATCCGACAACGGTGAGCTGGGCCGGGCTGGCTGGCTTTGCCCCGGAGTCCGCTTCTCCCCGGGACCCCTTCCTGTCCCCCCGGGGGCGGCCTGTCCCAGGGCGGCGGGCGCGCTCACCTGGCCGCTGCTCCATCCGCCCCGAAGTCGCCTGGCTCAGTCCGGCTGGTAAACAGCCCGCGTCTCCGGGGCAACGGGCTGGAGGGGGCCACGTGCTTCCGGTCGGTGGGGCACCCCGCCCGCCCCAGGGGCGAGCGGGTGGGGGGCCTCCTGGGTCCTCACCTGGGCGGGGCTGGGGAGCACCGTATGCTGTGACCTGGGGGCAGGCCCCAACACTCTCAGTGTCCCCAGTTTGGGGAGTGGCTGCTGGACTGATTCCCGGGGCACCCTCCATGCTCAGCGGCTGATTCTAGGGCTTGTATTGAGTTGGGGCCTCTCTCTGCCTTGTCTGTTCTCAGGGCAATGTCTTTAACACCAGCGCCACACTCCCAGGGGCTTCGGGATCAACTACATCTGCCCCGTTTTGCCTTCTCTAACCAGGACCCCTGCACTTCCAGCAACCCCATCCACCTCCCCCATTCGTCTTTCAAGTGGAAACCGCAACCCATTGCCTTCTAGGCTTTCTCACTGCCCCCGCCCCCCCCAAACCTGCTTGTTTCCTGCCCTGACCAGCCCAGAGTCCTTTACCCAGGCCATTCCCTTTGGAGAATCCCCCCGCGCCCTTGTCCTGCTGCCACTCGGTCCCTCCCACCTGATGAAATTCCATCAGTCCACTTGCATCCAGGGGCTGAAGACACCTTGACCAGTCGCAGACCTTGGCATAATTTGTGGAAAGGTGTGGTCTCCAACACCTACTGGACCCTTAACCCCAGGCAGAAATCCCCCCACTTCCCAGTTCAGTTCGGTCTCCTCTCTCCTTTGGTGGTTATTTCAAACCTTGTCCTCACTCCTGAAACCTCACCCCTCTCCCCTCCCCCTCCTCCAACGCAGAAGAATCCTTACTTCCCTCTTCAGAGACAAAAGAGAAGCCATCCTATGGAAGCCTTGTTAGTGTTCTGTCATCAGACTACACACTTGCCTGCTTTCCTCCATCCCTCCTGCTCAGTGGGAGGGGACATATCCTCTGCCTCTGTCCAAGACCTACTCCTCCAACGGCCCCGAAGCCAGTCCCCTGCCAAAGGCCACACACATATGCTCCAGACCTTTGTTCCTGCTGTCCCTGATGGCTGGAAGAGTCTTCTCCATCCTCCCCAAGCTTTGCCTCCTCTCTTCCTTTGCCTAATGCCCACGTAGCCTTCAGATCCCAATTTGAATGGATGAAGGCTTTCTTTCAAAATGGAATTAACATAGCTTCAAAAGGAGCCCTTACTGGACTACTATTGTGTGCCAGGCATGGTTCTAGACTCTTGGAATTCGCAGACCAATAATTTCGTGATTGTATTATTGGAGGGTAATGTTAGTAGACAAAAACCAAATTATCAGAAGAAAGAATCAGGGTATCCTAGCATTGTGGCCGGATATCTGCTGTCTCGTGTGTGCTGGACACACGGGCATGGGATTGCGCTAGGGCACTACTGTGACCCTCCTCTGAGATGGTTACAGTCTGGTTGAGAAGGCGTGTCACACGCCCTTGAGGAGTTATAGATCAGATTGTTTTCAAAATACAGTTTGAGCCAAGAATGGAAGAGCGGGCAGGGGTTGGACGTGGTTATATGCCTCTGACACCGACAGGAAGGTCTTCGGGCCCCAGGAGGTGGGGATCATTTCAGCAGTGAGGTTCCCTCCTGTCCCAGGAAAGCTGTGCCTGACCTGTGGAAGCTGCGGGTGAGCCATGCCACCTGCTGGGGTTGCCTCCTCCCTGGCTCTGGACATCTGGGGTGGCACCTGGGGCCCCAAAGAGGTGCATGAGGTGACGATCTTAGGAGCCGTTGGCTTCGCAGCTCTGTGCTGGGTGGCTTCTTGCTTGTAAATGATTCTGTCAGAAATATCTAAAGCAATGCTCTTCAGGCCTTTGACGCCCACCCAAAAAAGATTAAAGTAGATTCTTCATCAGCTATTTTAATAACACCTAAGGATTATGCAATCTTTTGGAAAATCAAATCCGCTTCTCCCCCTACCGTGTGTGTGTGTGTGTGTGTGTCCCTACGTGGGCACGCACTGAAATGGGGCTGATGCCTGGGGTCTGTTTAATATTCAGCAGGACGTGTCCTTTGCTCCCCAGTGCTATGTAACGCACAGTGCCAGGGGAAGCTGGGGGGAAGGAAGCAGAGCCCACCCGCCAATGGCTGTGCCTTCCTGCTCTTTAGAGAGAGCCCTGACTTTGCCACCTTTGTCTCCCCTTTCTTTAAAGAACGTGTCTTCAAAAGACAAACCCTATAAGGCCTAGTCTCTGACGCGCGTGCAAAATGGACTCTCAGTAAAGGTGGCCAGAGGCACCTGCTCTGCCAGGTTCAAAGTGGGGTCACCCTCCTTCCCAGCCGTGGTTCCCTTACTCCCCAGATTCCTCCGTGGGTTCTAGCCAGCTTATTGCCCAAACGGGCCTTTGGTCTTCTCATCTCCAGGATCGTTACTCATGCCTGCCCCTGCTTCTTTCCTCGAAGTCAATCCAAATTGACTGATCCTTCAAGGCCCCTGTTAAAAAGTCAACTCTTTCATGGAGGCCTTTCCTGACCACCTCCTCCCCAACCCCAAACCACATTGATTTCTTTTGGTCCAGTGGAACGTGTCCAAGATGGCGCCACCAGGTCAGTTCCTCCGATCTTCAGGGCTCTCTTCCAGAAAGGCATCATTGGCCTCCTTTGCAAAACAAAACAAAATAAAAACAAAAACAAACAAAAAAAAACAATGGACCCTCGGGATCCCTCAAGTTCTTGAGTGGCCGAGCTGTTCCAGAACCCCAATCTGACTGATTCCACCCCGTACTCCAGAGCCCACCCACATGGCACCTTTACCTGCACCCGCCTGTTGCCCTGGTTGTGAGGTAGTGGGCATGGGCCCTGGAATCCGGGCTTGAGTTTAAATCCTGGCCCCACCGCTTGCTAGCTTGCTAGACACCTTGGGTCACTGATTAGTGTTTTCTGGACCTTGGTTTCTAACTCTTAGAGGTAGATGGTTAAGAATGGGATTGCGTTGGGCGTGAAATCAGATGCTACGTGGAAAGGTCTTAGCATGTGCGGGGAACGTGTGACTGCTTGGGGAGGGTTAGTGTTCATTATCATGTTGGTTTCGCCTTCCGTGTGTCCCTCCGTCAGCAGGACCTGAGCTCCTCGGGGCTAGGAACTTGCCTGTGTCTGAGTCCCCTGCTTTGCCCGCACAGTGCCCACTTCATGATATGCGCTCAGCAAATGAATTAAATTAATGAAGAGACAATGCCGATTCCACAGCCGGCTTTTCCACCAAGGGACCCGGCTGACTGCCGTTTGGCATCCCTCAAGGATAACTGGTTTGAAGTCTAAATGACCTCCCCCAGGGCTGGGCTGAAGGCAAGAGCTTCAGTGTCTCAGCAGCTTGTCCCCAAAGAGCAGGTGGCCTCTTTTTGAACTAGCAGGTTCCAAATTTTGGAGTCTATACCCAGTGTACTATTCTGCCCTCGATCCCATTAGACGTGTTGATTGAGACCGTGGGTAATCTTCAAGCAGAAGTAGAACAGGGTGTGTGCCCTGGTGGAGAGGCCAAGACGCTGGCACAATTACTATGCATCCTGATGCCTGAGCATCCCAACAGGACCTGCAAGAGGGAAGTTTCTAGATAATGAAATCTACCTCTTAAAGTGCAAGATTCTACTGCTTCCCCATATTATTAGAAAACATCCATTAATGTTGTGCCTCCTTCCCTGTCTTCTTAAGCAGAACATAGCAAACATGGTACTTCACCTTGGCTACTGTTGGCCAAGTGCTTTTGACCTCAGGAACTTGTTCAGTCTTGCTGGCAATCTGTGGGAGGGGCAGGCTCATTGTTTCCACCTTGCGGATGATGAAGGGAAGGTTCAGGAACTTTCAGTGGCTCTGCCAGGAAGTGGGGGGCCCCCCCGCTCCTACCCTCTTTTCCAACAGAGAAGCCGGAACGGTTTGCCCCCATCGCGGTCTCTTACACAATGCACCTTTTCTTGATGACTCGAAGTCAACAACACTCCAGGTGCAATGGTGTTACTGCCGCCAGAACTATCCGTCCCCACACTCCGTGGTTCCAGGTTTGCAGGCTTGGTCCGTTACCATTTTCATCACTCCCTTCTCTCCCTTGCCCGCCTACTAAAAGCCACCATTTAACTCCCTTCCCGTTCCACTGCTGGGTCTGAAAAAAAGAAGCTGACCCCTTGCTGGAATTGTGTCTCAAGTAAGAACGTTCACTGTGTTTTGGGTAGGTAGAGCCCTGGGCACGTGCCCTACAGGGAAGCAGGAGAATGGCTCAGGGTTAGGGATGCCAGTTTTGGTGTCCACACACCTGCGGCGAGTCCTGGCTCCATCAGTGTGCAGGACAAAACCCCTCACTCCTGCCAGTCTCTGTTCTCCCATCTAGAAACTGGGGTGGATCATCTGGGCCACAAGGGGAGACTTGGAAGAGAATTAAGGGAGATAATCCACAAACAGTGCTTAGTCCGTGCTGGCCCTGGGGAGCGGATGGTTTTGTTTATGTTTCTGTAACTCAAAGCATCATCAGACCCTGATCACTTCCTTCCTTCATTCATTCCTCAAATACGGATTTACCTCCCCCTCTCCGTGCCTGGCTTTCTCATTCGCACGATGAAGTTGATAGCGGCATTTCTCCGGCCGAGGGCTGTGAGGACGTACCGAGTATCTGTCTGCAAAGTGCTCAGAAGCCTCGCAGGGTGTGGAAGTGTGACACAAAAGTGACTCATCCTCACCATCATCCTCGTGTGTGCCAGGCCCTGCGTGTGCCGGGAGGCACTGGGAACAAAGAGGTGAGCAAAATAGAATGAGCTTTGATGATGGAGCTTGTGGGTTCTTTCCTCCTCATTTTCTCGGTGGGGATAAAGCCAGCCCACATTTCAGCGTTGTCTACATCAGATGAATTGATGGGTCTGAGGGCATTGCTCACCGGCACCTGCTGACCCGCCGGCTGCCGCGCTAGAGGCTGGAGCTGGAGCTGGAGCCCGTGCCGTGCTCCCCACCATGCTCTCGCCCTTCGTCACGTCCCCCGGCCTCCGGCCCTGTGCCCCTGCTGTCACCTCAGTGCAGTCCAAAGCACCCGCAAGAGGTCAGTCAAAGGAGAGGACCGTGCCCGTCCCGCCTCAGTCACAGCCATGGAGGCCAGTAGACGTCTGTGAAAATGCTCTGTCACCCTCTAAAGGCCACATGGGCAAGAGGTCTAGGCAGGGAGCCTGGTGAGGTGGAAAGAGCGCTGAATTGGGAGGTCGGGACCAGAGGCTCAGTTCTGGTCCTGCCACTTGGTAGCTGTGAGTCACTGCTCTCTGAGCCTTGCTTTCCTCAACTGCCAAACGGGAAAGTGATAGGCTTTACCTGTGGGGTTGTAGGAGGAGCCAATAGGAGTGGAATACAAATTTAAGGTAGTTTAAGGCTCCCTCCAACTCCTCCTTTTGAAGGTGAGTTCACTGTTTATCACTCTACATGGGACTAAGTTGGCCTCCCTGGACACAGATTCTGAGACGGAGAAGTGCATTCTCGGGAGGATCCCAGGATGAGATGTCCCAGGAGAGACATCTGTCAGGAAGTGAACAAAGATGGATTGGAGAGAGGGAGAAGCTGACACATAAAGGGAGAAGCTGACACACAGGGAGAAGCTGACAGAGAAGGAGAAGCTGACACACAGGAGTAGAAGCTGACAGAGAAGGGGAAGCTGAAAGACAGAAGGAGAAGCTATGCACATGGTGGGAGGTTGACAGAGAGGGAGAAGCTGGCACACAGAGGGAGAAGCAGACAGAGAGGGAGAAGCTGGCACACAGAGGGAAAATCTGACACACAGGGAGAAGCTGGCACACAGGGAGAGAAGCTGACGCACAGGGAGAAGCTGACACACAGAGGGAGAAGCTGACAGAGAAGGAGAAGCTGGCACACAGGGGGGGAGTTGACACTCAAGAGGACCTGATGCATAGAGGAGGACTTGGCGCCCAGAGGCACACTGATTTCATTACCAGTAACACACCCGAGTCCCTTTCTTTGTCTCTCCAAAGCGTCATCACCTGCTCATCTAAAAGACGTGCATGCCTTCTTCTTGGACTACACCATCGCACGGTTATTTTTGCAGACTCAGAAGAGGAAAGGGAGCCAGCCTGTAGAGACGGAACCTAATTTAAAAATTTCCCTGCAGCACTTGGAACGGAGGCTGAATGAGACCAGGCCTGGTCCAGGCCGAGCCTTACATCCTCCAGCAGAACCAGGCCAGAGAGGGGCAGAGGTAGCAAGGACACCTGACGCCCTGGCCCGGGGCCCTACAGCAGGGAGCTCATTCTGAAGTTTTCCCGGGAAACTTTGTCACAGAGAGTAACGCTAGCCAAAGCTCAGTGCCTATCAAATTCTCTGGGCTCAGCAGAGGTACTGTTTGTACTCCGAGTCCTGCTGTTATCAGATCGAGCCTGATTCCCGATGGGCCACATCAAGGCCACTTGCACTTAGAGCTTGTACCGGAACAGGGGTGGGAAGGCTTCTGGGGACAACGGGGGTCCCTGAGCCTCCTCTGTTGTCCTATGGCAAGCGAGCCACATATGAGGACACCTAGTGCTGCAAATAGTATTAAGAAGGGTGTGTTTCGCTGTCCTAGCATTTTTCGGTACCGAACAGATTTACCTGCCTTGTTTCCAAGTCTGCGAAGCTGGGGGCTCTGTGGGTTCGAGAAGGCTCTTCTGACAGAGCCTCTCAGTTTGTGAGGATGAAACCATGGAATGTTCGCAAAGACCTCGAAGAAAACAACATGTGACATTGAGGAACTCCTTAATAACTGTTTGAAATTACTGACAGGTCTTTTAGACTCACTTGATAGGAGGGGAAGCCCAGGTTCAGAGGAGCTAAGCTCTTCTGAAGGAGGAGCTTCCCTTCCAAGGAGGGAAGGAAGACACGGGTGTGGGCCCACCGTGCTAGCGGGGCTGGACTTCCCGGCGTGGGATTTCCATCACGAACACCCTGGATGCCTTTAAACTTGGGAACAGTGGAAATACCGACTCCTCAAAAGAAAAAAAGAGGGGACGGTATTGCCAGAAAAAGAAAAGAAACACTTGTACTCTTCAGACAACAGAGCCCTTCGTATCTTTATATTTAGGCTCTAAACACCAGAAAGGGTATCATATTCAGAGATAATTAGGTTTGAAAAAGATCCCTTTGCTCTGAGCCCTAAGCTGTGATTGGGGTTTGGCACCCACATGGCCTCGCCTCATTTTGGTTATTTTCAGGAGTTTGGCTGGCAGACCCCTCATGAGCAGAGAAAGGTGTGATCGCCCTGCCCCCAACCCCCTGGTGTCCTCGAGAATGAAGGCCATTGGAGTTCTCGTGGTCTTTGCCTCCTGCCGTAAGTAGTATGGAGCTGGGAGAGCTCCAGGGCTCTGTCCTCCTGTCTGGGTGTCCGTGTCTCTGGGCAGCCCCTTCTGACGTGGCATTGGGTTTGGGGGAAATCAGGTGTTACTCAAAAGAGAATCAGAAGTGGAATAGGCGCCCACCAAAGTCCTCCTCCTTCTGTTACTTCTACAAAATGGGCTGGTCCCAGCACTGGGACCTCATGAAACTTTGAGAAAATCAAAGGTTGCTAACCATTTGCTAAGGAAAGGGGGCCTTGACTACTGTTTTACCCCACACCCCCTTTGGAAGCCTCTTATTTTTTCCTTCTTTGCCTTTGTTTAAAGTCATGTAGATTCCAGAACAAAAACGCAGACATATATCTAGCTAATTTAGGGACAATTAATTCTCATCAGAAAGGCTCTCTTATGGTGACTTATGGAATAATGGATAATTATAAGTCATTGCTACCAAGAGATCAGATAACACACCCCTGCACAGTGAGAAAGAACTTGCTAGCAAACTCTGTTGAGTTTGTTGGAAAACTCTTTTGACTCGGATGGGTTGGATTCATAGAATTTTCTCCAGATCCATTTTTCTGTCTGTTTCAGCTTTGTAACTGTCAGGTCTCTAAGTCAAAATGTCAGAAAAGGAGCTCCCATTTTCCCTTTAGTCTGGGGTGGAATTTACAGTTTTCAAGATGGTGAGTCGTTTGGGGGGGAGGGGATATGCAGGGAGGACCATTTCTGCAGCCCTTGTGGTGGGCTCTCTACAAGATCAGTGCCTGGCCTCTCTTTCTAGAGGTGCTGCTGGGGAACAGCTGTGACTACCCCAGGCTTCCCCACCCCTTCTGTGGTGCTTTAGGACAATAAAACCACAGTTTCACATGGGGAGTCTCCTGTGAACATGTTCCACACGCCTCTGTCTCTGTGTTTCTTCCCCAAGTTCATGTTTTTATGTTATTTTATTGCAAAATTAATATATGCAGGTAATTAAAAAGTAAAATAAATGACTATAACAAGCTGAAGCCATTTCTTATCCTTCCCAGATCCTGGTCCTTTTCCTACACCCAAAGGTAACCACTCTTCAGAGTTTGGTAGACATGCTTCTAGACTTTTCCACATGTTCATTTCAACCATTTTAATAGAAAAGTATTACTTGGTCACAAAGTATTACATGGTCACTGTAAAAAAAAAAAAAAAAAAAAAGAGCCAAATAGCATAAAAGTATATAAATGGTGTCTATCTTCTTCTTCACCTACTTCCTCAATCCCACTGCTCAATCCCGGAGAGATTGCTATTAAAAGTAGATGTTTTCAAGACACAATTTAGTTACTCTCCCTCTGTTCGTAGATATGTGGGTGGTGTTCAATTTTTTTGATACCACAAGGGACAAGCTGCAGCAAACATCCCTCTGTGTGTGTGTCTGTGTGTGTGTGTGTCTGTGTGTGTGTGTCTGTGTGTGTTCTACCCCCCACTTCTGTAAACATTCTGTAGAAGTAAAAATTGCCAGGTCCCTGTATATTTGCAATTAAAAAAAAATAAGATTGAGGGCATCTTTTCTGCCTCTTAAGAGATTGTACATGCCTGAGGATATTAGTAGGAACTGGCATCTCTGGTTATAAAATTTTCCCATTAATGTTGCATGAGACCCAAGGGTGTTTCTGCCTGGGGTGCTGGTTTTTCACTTGGCGGGGCGGGGGGTGCGCTGTGGGGAGACGTAGTTGACGGTAATGTTCCAAACATCATGGAAGCTGGGTTCTTGTCCTGGGGTGGCAAGAAACTGGCTCTGGGGCACAGTGTTCTCTGATCCTATTCCTTTCCCCAGGAAAGGGGCTGATGATCTCGGGCCATGCCCACGTCTGGGGGCATGTTTCGGGGTCTCTTGGTGTCCCAGAGGCCACCGCTCTCGGTTCGAGTCACCAGGCTGGCATGTTCTCACTCCCCAATGTCTTCTTTCTTGTGTTCTGGCTGGCAGTGATGGCCCCTGCCCACAGCAGCTTCTGGCAATTTCAGAGGATGGTCAAACTCATCACGGGACGGAGTGCCTTCTTCTCGTATTACGGGTATGGCTGCTACTGTGGCCTTGGGGGCAAAGGGACCCCCGTGGACGACACAGACAGGTGAGTCTGGGGGCTCCTTTCATGTGCACTGAAACCCAAGCCTGAGGCGAGGCAGGGTGTTAGGACGCTCACGCTGCGAGAGACAGAAGCCCATTCGCAGTCCCGCAGCCACCATCTTGAAATCCTTGTGTCCAGACGACGTGCCCCGAGTTCTCGTGCTGCACCAGGCCTTGAAAAATCATCCAGTCAGTCCTGCCCAGAGCTTGAGAAACGTCTTCAGTTCTCCAACGTCACGGCAAACGTGATCTTCGCTGGGCAACCCAGTTTTTAGGATTAGACCGCGGCAAGGCCGCCCTGCTGTCTCCTGGGCCTAATTCCACATTCCGGGAGAGAGAATCCCAGTGGCCCAGTTTGGAAAAGTTGTCCATCTGGGCGAGGCCACATGGCCCATTGTGGCTGCCAGGCCTACTCTTGAGCGTGGGGTGGGGAGTGTGAGTCCTGAGAAGAAGTGGAGGTTGGCATAACCTGGCGAGGGCATGGGGAGGGAGGAAACAGGAAAGATTGTACATCATTCATGTGGAGAAATACGATGTTTCTCACCACTTTTAAGCTCCTGTGTTTAAATCATGTTCTTGTAGTGGGACCCGAAATGTCACTCCTGGAGCTTGATTCCTTGGGGCTGGGCTCCTGAGAGCCTGGAATATTCCATCCAGAGGAATCCCAGAGCACTACAGGGGGACAGACACAGATGGAATCCCCATCCTGTGCTGAGCACTGGGATCGGTGATTGGCAAGTGGGACCTAACTTAATCCTTACATATCCGGTGGCCAAGGCAGTGGTCCCATCCCTAGGTGACAGGCAGCAGCCATGAGGACCCCCTAAACCACCATGGCAAAACCTAAAGACACGCCAGCCCCTGAGTGGCCAAGTTAGGATTTGAATAAGAATTTGCCTGTTTCCAAATCCGGACCCTTGACCCACTGTCCCTCCCCTTCCAAGCCCAAAGGCTGATGACAATTTTAATACCATGAGACAAAGACGACAAAGAGCAAAGAGCCCGCTCCCAGGTAGGGTTGGTGAGAGGAAGGACGGAAGCATCTGGCCCAGAGCATTTGCTTTTCTGTGTCTTAGAATCCGGTCCCCGGTCCTGCCCCAGCTGCTTTCTCTTCTTCGTGTTCTCCCTTTCGGCCCTGGGCCACTCTGAGCACCATGAGAACATGGTGCTTTGGGTGTTTTGGTGAGCCCTGTCTTCTCAGAGACTATCACAGTGCTTGGCACATGGTAGGTGCTCAGGAAAAATTCATTACGTGAATGACCGAGTCACATGGACCTAGGTTTGAGCCCCGTGTGTGTGTGTGTGTGTGTGTGTGTGTGTGTGTGTGTGAGAGAGAGATTTTCCAGCTGTATCCTTTAATGAAATTCCCCCCTTGGGAGCTCATCTCCTCCCCTACAAAAATAGGAACAACAATCACACTTCACAGGGTTACATGGAGGAACTAATGAGATAGCAGAAGGTACTAGAAAGGGCTCACGAAATGTGAGTGGTAATGTTTATATTGTTAATATCTTCAGGAACTTACCTCCTTGTTATCAATGCTTTCTCGCTCTGGGGAGGAGGCAGGGGCGTCCTTTCCAGGGTCCACCCATGGCTCCCCCCGCCCCTCCGTCCCCCATCCCCGATACCCCGAGGCCCTCCCCCATCACCTGCTCTGGTCTGGCCCCCAGATGCTGCCTGGCGCATGATTGCTGCTACGGGAAGCTAAAGCAGTTTGGTTGCCAGCCCGTGCTGAACAGCTACGAATTCCACATTGCCAACGGATCCGTGGCCTGTGAGTAGCCCTCTCTGCAGGGACATGACTTTGAACCTGGGCCTCTCCTTAATGCCTGCCTCCTGGTAGAGGAGCGCTTTGAGATGAAGATGGACAGTTCTAGCAATCGGAGCTTCTTGAGAGTGCTTGCTTGGTCTCTGGTCTGTCCTGTCCGGGGCTGCATCTCCAGCACCTTCCGGGAGCCTGGGGTATAACACCTGTTCGATAAGTAGTTGTTGACTTGAGATTACATTGCATCTTGCAGCTTTGCTTGGCAACTGTTGCTGTCGAGAACATTCCTCTGTCTGTCATGTGTTAACAAAGCAGCTTAGCTGTCTTTCAGTTGAATAAATATTTGTTAAGGGCGAGGACATGCCAAGCCCTGGTAGGTGCTGTCAGGGGCGGCTGGGGGGGGGCGGTGGGGGACACAAAAGTAATTAGGAGGGGTGGGGGGAGGGAACCCATGTGTCATCAAGGCCATTTGAGGAGGAGAGCAAAGAACAGGGGCGGGCAAGCCTGAGTGTCCAGCAGGTGGGGAGTGGCCCCCGCTATCCCAGAGCGTGTTTGGAGGCTCCTGGGGTGTGTGTCTAGGGAAAGTTTGGTCTAAAGAGCAAGCACTTTCGAAGTCCCTGGCTGTAACTTTCTCATAAATGTCATTCTTTCCGGGGGAGCCAGTGATTTGAGTGTCCCTTCCGGCAACTGGCCTCCCACCTGGCCTTGCAGAGTGACACAAACCACTTTCCTCCTTACGTGTATTTGTGCTCGGCTGTGAGTGTGTCGGGATTCACCTGCCCCCCAAGGTCAGGGAACAACCACCTCCCTTCCTTTCATTCCCCCCCACCTTAGAATGGGTGCTCAGTGCCCAAACCCTAGGGCTTCCCAGCGCCGCCCCCCCGAACCCTGGAGCCCTCCCTCAGGACATACCAAGACGGACCAAGCATTAGGACTATGTGGTGTCCCTGACCCAGTGGTGAGACCTGAGCCGGGCAGGGGTGGGGGATGAGGCTGGGGTCTCAGAGCCCCACAATGGGAGGACAGATGGTCAACGTCTCAGCCTCCACAGCCCTCAGCCCCCGGCCACACTGTCAATGGGGAGAACCCCGATTTCCCACGTGAGCTCAAAGAGACTTCTGTGCTGGAGCTCTCTGGCCATGACGGTGCTCATACCTAAAGCCGTGTGTCTCCTCGGAGATCCTGCAGACCATGTGCAGGGGCTGGGATGGGGTCAGGGCCTGGTGGGTGGCCAAGGGAAGAGGGCCGGAGGAAGTTGCCCCCGAAGTGTTGCTGACTTTGACGCATGATGCCCTCAGAGGCAGGGACCAAGCTTCTGGCTGCCTCTTCTCACCCTTCCTCCCCGCCCCCACCCTTGGCAGGAGTCAGGGGGGCAAGCCTGGCGGTTGGCTGGAGCAGGGGCACGCAGCAAAGGTGCCCCTGACTCTTCTCAGCCTGGCTCATGGTCTCCCTTCCATATGGTTTCTTCTCGTTGCTTTTCCTCTTGATCACAACATTTGTCATGTCAAGTGTTACTTTAAAGGTGCTTGAAAAGTTACCACTTTTAGAGAAAATATCCTCGAGGAGCTCTGTCCTCTGGTGCCCCCAGGAAGTGTGGGGACTGAGGAAGAAGGGAAAGGGTGATCTGAGAAGGGAAGTAGAATTTCAGCCGGTGCGGAGCACCTGCCCACACTGTGGTCCCAGGTTTGGGGCGAGCTTCTGCCCTCTGCACCTGGAGCAGCTTTGCTTTGCTTTGCTTTGCTTGCTTGCTTGCTTGCTTGCTTGCTTTCTTTTTTTTTTTGGTGCAGCTTCTTTAACAGTCCTCCTCCCTCTCCCATGTAGGGCCAGAGCCACAGCCTGGGACCCCAGGAGTTGGGGAAGACAGTGATCTGAGTGACCAGATGAACCCCTCCCCTCCCCCCACCAAGGTGGCACACAGAAGCATCCTCTGCTTGACACCTGCTGGGTGGTGGTGGGAAAAGTTTGCTACCTGGGCTGTGCTTCCCACAGATCCTGCCAGGCAGCCAGTTGCCCCTAAAGCTTGAGAAGACCTCCTAGAGTCTGGCACCCTGTTAAGGGTGTTAGCATGGGGAGGGGGTAGGTGCTTCCTAGACAGTGAGTACCAGGCCAACCCCCGTCCCCCCCACCTGACCTTGCCAAGCCCCAGCTCCCAGGAGGAGGGCCAGGAGCTGGTGATCTGAGTTCTGATGGTGGGTCTGCTGCTGGTACCTGCTGAGCCCACAAACCAGACCCAGGCACATTCATTTACTTGTCCAGTATTGCCTGAGCGCCTACTGGGTGCCCACCCAGAGCCAGTGCTGTGCAGGGGCTGGGACGCAGAGCAAGGCAGACTCAGGTCCTGCTCTCCTGGCATTCTCCAGAGCCGAAAGCACCCTTGGGGTCCCTTTAGACCAACCTCTCATTATAGGGACAGGGAGACAGGCTCAGAGAGCATAAGCGTTTGATCTGATTAACAGGCAAGACTAAAACACGTGTGTCTTTAGCTTTTCCAATGCTCTGGAACGCACTGCTTGGCATGAGTTTTCTGGGCCTCAGTTTTTTTAATCCATAAAACAGGTGCATTAGTGACAGCAGTGGTCTGTGAGCATCTGTGATGGGTGCTTTACACAGAGCACGCTAACCCCTGGGATCCTCCTTTGAGGTGAATGTGATTATCAAGAAGGGCCCTGAGGCTCAGAGAGGTTAGTTGAGATGTCCACAGTCACACAGCCAGGAAAAGAGTCCTGAGTCGGTCCCAGGTTGTCTGGTCCCAGAGCTGGTGCTCTGGCCTCGCACTGCACCCTCCCCCATGGTATGGGGCTGGTTAGAGGGTGTTATGGGGGTGTGCTTGGTTGGAGGGCTCCCACAATTGCAAGTCTTGTTGGACTTGCCTTCCTTGTCGGCAGCATCCTCATCAGAATGCGCAGCACCGGCCCAGCGGACAGAGAAAGGCAGATGAATTCGGCTCCTCTGTGATGCCCCAGATCTTTCTGTTCTAGCTTTCTGTTCCCCGTTAAGAGGCCCAGAGAGAGCACACACTTGGGAATCAGGCTTAGAGCTGGGTCTGAATCCCAGCTCCACCACTTCTAGCCAGATAATTGCATGACTACCCTGGGCCTTAGTCTCCCCATCTGTAAAATGGGGCTAATACTCTGCACTTTGTAAAGTTGCTAAAGTAATCGCACTACAGGTCTGGCCCATAGCAGGTGCTTAGGCAATGCTTTTCCTCTTAGAAGCCGGGACTTCTTTTTGCTCCTAAGTTTTCTTTTCCCTTTTACTTTTGCAGAAAAGCACTGGGATTTTCTTCATGACTGTTAGATTTCTCAGAAGCCTCTCATCTGCCCCTGTATCCCCTCAAGCTAACGTTATTAACTCCCTAGAGAAGAAAAGCTCTTCCCACCTCAGTTACACTGCGGTTCAAAGTGCAGCCCCGTAAGGGTTAACTCTATCCCCACCACCACCAACCCCCAACCTTCAAGTTCTGAAATCCCTACCCAGAGCCTGGCCCCAGGTTGCCTAGCAACCTGCAGCTGATCCTGGGATGCAGTTAGTGAGCAGGGAAGGGAAAGGAAAACAACTTGGCCTGTCCATGTCTTTAAATGTCACTGGGAGATCAGTGCAGAGAAAGGCCTATAACCCAAGCCCTGGGGCCAATTTGCCAGGTGGGGACGGCCGCCCTCAAGCAACCGGGGGGACCAGGGAGGTTGTTATCCCTCCTCTGAGTGGGCTTATGTAAGTTCTTGGCATTTGCAAGGGACTTTAAGATTAGCCAGCAGAGACACCCACCCCCTCCACCCACACAGCCATGTATGCGTTGTGCAAGAGGCCATGGGAAGCAGAGACCAGGTTCCAGCCCTGGTCCCTCTTCCACCTCTATGTCTGACAGCCTCTGACTTCTCCCTCCACCGACGAGGGAAGGTGAACATGGCAACCCTGGAATTCGTGGTGTGCAAAGCTCTTCCTCCCTCATTACTGGATGTATCCCTCACAACACCTCACCACTGACACATCGCCCTTTTTTTTCTCCTCACATTTGTCTCTACCTGAAATTGCCTTGCTTGTTTATGCATCCGCTCTCCTGCCAACCAGAATGTGAGGTCTGGGAGGGCAAGGAAAAGGCCTGCCTTGTGTGGGGGGCACTCGTCCCCATTAGAACCCACAAAGAAGGACACCCTGAGAGCTATGCAAAGTGGGGTCTCCAGGCTCAGACCTGTACCTCCAGTGCCGAGCCAAAGGCCAAGCACATGTTCAGAACTCAATACGTGTTTGATGAGTGAATGAATGAACTCATAAAATAGTCAATGCTAATGTCTGTTTCCCAATTTGAAAGCCGAGGAAACAGGCTTGGGGACAAGCAACTTGCCTGAAATCCTAAAGCTCGCAGGCAGTGGGTCTGAATGGAGAGAACCTGCTTCCCGCTGCCTGGGAAGGGGATCTTTTGCTGCCACACAGAGGGTGAACCTCCAGCCAGTGGGGCAGCAGCGCCTAGGGACGGAGTGCTCCCTGGATGTTTAGGTTGGAAGATATGTAATGAGAAGGCATACTCCCTGCCCAGGGAGCTTGCCTCCAGGGAGCGAGTCAATATTCCCAAATATTGAGAAATGAAGTGTTCCAACAAGCCAACAGGATACAGAAGGATGACGACAGGGAGAGGGAAGGACAGCTACTTCAGGGGGCCGAAGAAGCCTTGACGGAAGCAGCATTTAGCCAGTGTGGCAGGAGCAGAGGCCATGGGCATCGGGACCGCGGTGGCTGGTGTCGCACGGGGAAAGGGTCCGCCGGGCTGGGCCGGCAGGTGAGGAGGGCGTCTTCTCCATCCGTTGCAGGGGAAGCCTCCAGAGCATTTGCTGCAGGATACAGTCTGCTCTTGCTTTAGAAAGATCACTCTGGCCACTATCCATGGTGGTTGGGGAACCGGGAGGAGAGATGGGGAGCCATTAGTGAGCACTGCGAGAAGCTTCCACGGGGCGTGGAGTGGAGAAGGAGAGAAGCATCGGATGCCGGGTGTTTTGCAGGTTGATTGTCAGGGGTCGCTGATGGATAAGATGCGGGGTGTGGAAGAAAAAGACCGAATCCAAGGTTCCTGGACCCAGCGGCTGCGCGGAAGGTGTTGTCTGAGCTTGTGCAGATGGGGAAGAACAACAGGCTACGGAGACCCAGCAAGCACTTGGCATGAGGCTTCCTGAGTTTCAGATGCTTATCAGACACCCAATGGGGAAGTCAAGTGTCCGGGAGCATACGGGAGTCTCGACCTCAGGGGAGACACCTGACTGAGGCAAGAACCCAAGAGCCATGGGCGTTCGGATGGCATTTATTTTTCTTTTATAAATAGATTTTATTTATTTGAGAGAGAGAACACAAGCAGGGGGAGAGGCAGAAGGAGAAGCAGGCTCCCCACGGAGCACGGAGCCCGATACAGGACTCAGTCCCAGGACCCTGGCATCATGACTGGAGCTAAAGGCAGACACGGAACCGACTGAGCCAAGCAGGCATCCTTCAGATGGCACTTAACTCCCTGAGACAAAACCAGAGGCCCAGGGAGAGAATTTAGAGAGCAGGGCAGAGGCCTGGGACACAGGCAGGAGGAGGCCTGTCAGCAGCCCGAGTTCTCTGTGGTGAACATTCCTGTACAGCGTCCTGCTTCGTCCCGTCGTGGAAGTCTACTCCACAGACTGAGAGAAACAGTCCTGAAGCCTTCAGGTCCTTTCTTCAAGACTCAGTTCCTGTCTTGGCATCTCCACGAGCAAACCGAAAGATGCAGGGACTGGATTCAGGCTGGTTGGGAAGAGCTGGCAGGCAAGGAGGACATTTCTCGGCCCAGGCTTCTTCTCCTTCTAGGTCTTGAGGGGCCTGGCCCGGCCATGGCTATGGGATGCCCCGGAAATAATAGCTCACAGTCATTGGGATGCCCCGGAAATAGTAGCTCACAGCCGCTGGCCCCAGTTCAAGATCAGTTCCAGCGCGCCTGGGGCCCAGGTGAGGTGTTCAGAGGTCACACTCTGTGTCAGGAGAGGGTCAGAATCTGTGTGTCTGAAAGGACCAGACAAAGCCAGAAAGGGACAGCGAAGTGAGAGAAAAGACAAAGGACAACAGAGATGGAAAAGAGGAAGCGAGGAACTGAAGACAGAGGTAACCAGAAAGAGGACAAGAGAGAGGAGGGGATCCAAGCAGAGTGACGGTGGCCTGGATGAGTAACAAGTGACCTGGACGAGTGGCAGGCCCTTTCCCGAAGAGAGCATGGTTGAAGGGGGGCAGTGCCCTGCATCCAAGTAGCCCCCCGAGGACACCAGCCACAGGTCCAGGTGGGCCCCTTCAGACCGCGGCAGGAAGCAAGGGGTGTGCTGGGTACGAGGGAGACCAGAGACCCGGAGGGGACAGGGACTTGAGCGGGGCTTCTGGGGGGAGCTGAGGCTTGATGGATCCTGAAGGATTTTTCTCAGATGGAAAGAGGGAGTGCGAGGGCAAAGGTGACCCAGGTGTCGGGAACAGTGGGAGTGGCAGGAGCCCAGAGCCAGGGGCGGGAACATCCCTGGCACACTCCAGGAGGGCACACGGAGGGCACAGCTGGAGTGTAGGAGGGCTGTCGACGCGTCTTGAGAAACGAAGTCTCTGGGGAGGTGTGGGAGGACAGCTTGTTGCCGGAGTTGGACTTTAGTGGGAGAAAGGCAAGCGAACGGAGGACGGCCGGCGCTGGGACCAACTTCGAAGGGCTCCTCTTCTTCCCAGAGGCATCACCATCGTCATCACCGTCAGCACTTACGGAGCACGGTGGGTGTGCCTGCCACGTGCAAACCGCTCCCTCCGTACCCTGCGGCCAGAACCCTCACAAGGAGCCTGCACCACAGACACCATGATTTATTTTTGACACTTATAGTTCTCATCATCATTTTGTAAATGTGGATGCTGCAAGTAACTTGCCCATGATCAACAAACTGGTGAGTCTGGCTGCCTCCCTTCCTCAGCCCCAACCCTCACCCTCAGAAGAGAGCAGAACACACACACACACACACACACACACACACACACACACACACACACACACACACAGAGAGCACTGCAGCTCTGGCAACTAAATAAAAGATCTCCATCTAGTGGTGACTTGGCCAAAGGGCAGACACTCAACCCCAAAGGCCCAGAGAGAGGCTGGCTGCATTCATTTATCTGAGACCCTCGGATGAGCACACACTATGTGCTACCATCTGTTCTGCACACTGGGGATGCTGTGATGGACAAGACAGACAAAACCCTGGCCTCGCAGAGCTCACACTCTGTCGAGGGGAGACAGACACGTGCACGCAAATGCATAAGAGATGCGTGGGTTGCGCAAAGCACAGTGAATGAGATAGACGGGAAAGGGGCTGCTGGATGACGCTCTAGGTCAGGGGCCCGGGAGGGCCTCTCTGAAGAGAGGAAATCTGACCACGAACCAAAGGAGGAGTAGGATCCAGTCACTTGAAGATCCTGGAGAGCAGTGTTTTAGAATGATGAGAATAAAGGCCCTGGGACAAGAGGGAGCCAAGCATGTGACAGGACAATGTTCCCAGAGCACAGCAAAGGACAGTGGGGGAGGAGAGGTTTGCAAGGGCCAGATCACAGCAAGGCTGCTCTCCGGCCCCTGGTGAGGATTTGGATGTCTTCCCGCAGTAATAGGAAACTGCACTGGGGCTTGAAGCAGGAGAGTGGACCTGATGGGGGCGACAGTCTAAGAAAGTCCCTGTTCATTTCCTCCTGTTAGGGAGGAAGAGCTGGTGGGGACCGGGAATGCGGGAGTGGCCAGGAAGGGGGAGAGAAGAGGGCAGAGCGTGAGGTCCTCTAAACAGAGAAATCGGTGGCGTTTGCTGTGGACTGGATGTGCAAAGTGGAAGGAGGGGAGGAACCCAGGCTGCTGCTCACTTTCGGGCTCGAGTAGGAGGCAGTGCCGTTTTCGAGCCGCGAGCGTGGGTGAAGGACAGGTTGGTGGGCGGAGGGAGCACTACATTGAATGTTCCCTCCTGAATGCCTTAAGCTGGAGATGCCTGAGTCATCCCAGCGAGATGTCCAGCAAGCAGCTGGATATACGAGGTGAGTTCTGAGAAAGTGGTCCTGTGTCCTTGGTCTGCGTGCCCACTCAGGGCACCCCCATATGCAGCCCAGCCTCCCCCTCCCCGTTTCCTTCCGGGCTTCTCTGGCATGTCCAGGTGTGACCAGGGACCCAGGAGACAGACTCCAAATTTCCTCCCTTTCTGTTTCCAACCCTTGACCCCTTGCAGCAAGCTCCCATTTTCCCACACCTTAGAACCAAGCGGAGCCCCCAGTGACCCCTTCTCTCTCTGCAGGTCAATGTGCCCTTGACCCCAGCGTCAGCTGCCTCTGTGGGCTGCGGGCATGCGAGTGTGACAGGCAGTCTGCCTACTGCTTCCGAGAGAGCCTGCCCACCTACGAGAAAAACTTCAAGCCGTTCTTCTCCAGCCGACCCCGCTGTGGCAGGCATAAGCTCCAGTGCTAGGCAGCCATGGGCCTCCTCATGGGCCAGCATGGGATCCAAGGTCACCTGTCCTTCCTGAAGCCTTCTCATGCCATCCTCAAGAGGCTCTAGTTCCGCAGTCACCCTTCAGGACATGGCCTCGGGTACACCTTTGTCACTCGACCCCAGAAAGCAGCTGATCAGCAACGTAAAAGATAAAATCCTGGCATGCTATGGAGGGAGCCCCTGCATATAGACACAAATAAATAACACTTTCCGATAGTCCTATGGGCTCAGAAGCAATCAACTGGTGGTAGGATGGAGAGCTATTCTGAACCCCAACCCAGGAATTTCTAGAAGGGGAAGAGGATGCAGGATCTACCCTAAGTTCTCCCTCCACCCTGATCCCCAAATCAGGATGCAGGGTGGACTTAGGAACAGGTCACGCAACCCACATCCAGGTGTGGGCAAAGCTGGGATCTTGCAAAACACAGTCTTGGCACACAGCCAAGGATCTGAGAGCTGCACTTGGACTTCGTTTCTCCTCTGTTCCAGTTCTGCTCTCCAAAAGCCCTCAGGTAGGAAAGATTAATGTCATTTCCATCTCTCCGGAGACAGAGCATGAAGATATTCACACCCACCATTGCCACATGGGTGTCCCAGGAAAATGTCACAGAGATGGAGAAAGGACCTGGAAGGGGGCATCAGAGGGACCCAAAATTTCTACCCAAATTCAGAAGCTCCTAGTGCTATCAGACTTAGAATCTAATGAACACCAAAGTGACCTGAGCTGAGCGGATTCTGTTCTTTTTAATGCCCCACTGGCATGGCAAAATGCACAATTGGCCACAATTGTCCTTAACCTCACTGCATCCTTGGCTCTCGTGAAGGAATGCGCAGCTTTGTCCATCAAGAAGTAGAGTTTATTTTTGCCAGTGGTTGAATCTGAACTCTGCACCAGCCCTGTGAGTTATTTTGGGCAGTAGAATGTAGTGGAACCTAATGATGGTCTGCCAGTTCCTGAGCCTGGGCCAAGGAGACCTGGTGCTCTACTCTCTCAGGATGCCAGGCTCCGCCAAGAAGAAGCCTGGGCTGGCCCAATGGCAGGTGGGAGCCAAAGTCCATCAGCCCCGCTGTGTCCACTCAGACATTGGACATATAAGAACTCTTGGCAAAGGTCAGCAAAACCTATTCATTGTTGACCATGACCCACAAGAGAAGCTCTCTGGGACCAAAGAACACTTTCCGGCTGAGCCCAGGCTAAGTTGCCATTTGCAGAATTGTGAGCTGAATAAAGGCTGCCATTTCAAGTTTCTTAGGTGTGGTGTAGTCTGTTACACAGGATAGCTCACCGATATAACGGGTCTTTGTTCCTGGAGACTCCAGGTTCTCAGCACTGTGCTGCCCTTGGAGGCCAGAAAATATTACAGATGTGTCCTCTGACCCATACCTTGAGGTCTGGGAGGAGGAAGGCCATGGTCATATAATAAGGGAGAACATGCAAGGGGCTGTGATCACACAGTCATCCAACAAACATTTAGTGAGCCCCCACTGAGCATTGGGCACCCCCACCAGCGCTGGGCAGTAGGGATTCAGAGATTTTTAAGAAAACAAACAAAATCAGGGCTCAATGTCCTGGGGAGAACTTCAAGAGCCATAGCATCCTTTAGAAGTTCAAGTTCAGACACTTAGAATCTGGACTGAGTGATGCTTCCCTGATGGGAAGACAGTAAGGGAAGCCAGGGGTGGTCGGCAGAGGGTCTGAGAGCTGGTGCTCTGTGCTCTGCCTCATTCAGCAGGCAAAATCGAGTGGTAAACTCACCTGCCCTTCCTTCCTTCCTTCCTTCCTTCCTTCCTTCCTTCCTTCCTTCCTTCCTTCCTTCCTTCCTTCCTTCCTTCTTTCCTCTTTCCTTCCCCCCTCCCCTACCCACATGCTCTAGTCATTACAACCACAGAGGAGGAGCTTGAGGTCAATGTGTATCTATTGGCGATGGTCCTAAAGGTCTGAGGTAGGCGGTTGCAGAGAGGCGGGTGCGGACCTAGTGTGGCCGGGTCCCAGCCAGGCACCTTGGCTCCCAGCAGGATTTGGACCACAGCAGAGGCAGGCTTAGGGCTCTGGACGTATTGGGCCATCTGCCACCAAGGAAGAGGCAGGCCAGGACTGCACTCTGCATGGGGGACAGAGGTTCCAGTGAGAGATCCAGGCCACCTTGCTCGGGTCTGAGACGTGGGACTGCAGAGGGATGTCGTTGACTTTCCCTGGGAAAGCCTGCTCTCCTGGAAGGACGGCCATTCCCCTGCCCGCAGGTGCACGCCCAGGGCTGCTCCAAGCCAGGCCCTGTGCTAAGAGCAGAGAAACAAAGAGGCATCAGACTCCAAGTGGCTCTCAGGTCAGGCGTCACAAGTCCACAGGCAACCACAAAGCAGGCTGCAGAATATGCTGGAACAGGGTCCACGTGGGGAGCAAACGACGGCCGTCCAGGAGGGCCAGGCCAGGCTGCCCAGAGGAATGCTGAGGGTCTGACCTCTCACAAAGTGGGCTCTCGGGGTGGCCCAGCGGGGTGTGCAGAGCTTCCCCATAGAGGGATGGAAGGTAACTCAATATGCACACACGCGAGAGCCTCTGCCACCTGCCTCTCCCCTTCTCCGCTGGGGGGCCGGGGAGGGCCTCCTCCATCTTTGCCCTCCCCCACCCAGGGCAAAAATCTGCATGTCAAATTCTTTCTCTCATATCTCACATCCCACATCCAATCTGTTGGCACTCCTTTCAAAATAAAACTAGATTCTGTATGTATTTATAAAACACTTAGTAAAATGCACACATTAAAAAAATAAAACGAGAGAGGAAACATCTAGAATCTGACCACTTCTCGCCACCTTCAGGGCTGCCGTGATGGCTGGTCCGAGCCGCCATTCCCAGGGTGGGCAGTGGCAGCTCTTCCTCATTCTCTCCGCCCCCCAATGCTGGGCCTCTGCCATCTCTTCTCCACGCAGCAGCCGGTCAGCCAGCACAGTGCCTGGCGTCCCACCAGGTCCCTGCTCTACCCATGCTGGACAATGGCTCCCCATTTCCCTGTAAGTGCCAACGTCCTCCCGGGACCCAGGAGGTCCCCATAACGCCCCAGCCTGCTTCTGGACCCAGCTCCTACGCTCTCTCCCTGCAACACCTCATGCACACGGGCATGCTCCCTCCAGAGGACCCGGCTCTTCCCTCTTCCTGGAATGGGCTTCCCCACCCGCTCACTCCCTACCACCTCCAGCTGCCCTGGGATCTCCCTGTCTTTATAAAGCTGGTGCCCACTAGCCTGCCGGATGCTGTCCACTGGCCCCTGGCACTTCCCTCCTCCCTGGTCCTGCCCCCTCCAGCTCTGTTCTCTGCCACTCGACACCCGACCTCTGTCTCCCCAGCCAGAGTGTAAACTCATGAGGGCAAGAAACTTTCTTTTCTTTCTTTCTTTTTTTTTAAATCGCAGATGTATATGCTGAATGGGACATGGTCAAGAGAGAATGTGGAAGGTAAGGGGATGGCCAGGAGCTCAAGAGTGGAGAGCCGGGAATGCGGGGAGGGGCTTTCCAGAGCCAACACAAGTGAGGTGGCGGGCAGGGCTGGGTGAAGGAGAGCCTTGCCGCCCCCCCTGAGAAGCCTGGGCTTGATCCTGGGAGCAATGAGATACCCCTACCCCATTCTCTGCAACATGACCGCTCTCCGCATGTGTGAACTTGGGCAGCTCAAGCGTCTTGAGGCCTAATATCCTCGGGGGCAACCTAGATGGCCGAGAGCGTGGCCTGCGGTGATCAAGGGGGACCCACAGGGAGGTGACAGGGACTCTGTAAGGTTCAATCACTTCACCACTGGGCGCTGTTGGAGTGAGAGCCCCGCCTCCAAGGGGACAGCCTTTGAATGTGGATGCATTTTTTACAGCAGCTCTCTACAGATTTTCCCCCGGCTGTTTCTTGCTGCCTGGGGAAGCTGTCAGCCAGCGAGGGAGGTGGAGCGGCGGGCACACCCTCCACCAAGGTGCTAGGCTCAGTGCCCTCCTGGGGAGACGCTCTGCAGTCGCCACTTTGGGCTGACCGTGCACATGTGGGCTGAGTCTGGAGTCACTATTCTGCATTCCCACTCCTGGGGTGTCCGTGAAGCTGTGAAAGTCTTGACGAGCAGACGTGAGGACCGTGGCGTATGGCCGTAGGGGTGTGGCTGTGGGCCTGAGCTCAGGTGGTGTTGGGGCGTGGTGGGGAGTGAAGTGACTGGGTTTCTGGGTCAGTGAGTGCCTGGGCTGGTGGCTCCTGGGATGGGCCAGGCATTGCTGGGCTGGCTGGGAAACGGGGTCCCATCCAGATGAGAGAACAAAGTAGGGCATTGTCCAGGCCCTGAAACCCTGAGTGGGGAGAGGGGGAGTCCACGTGTGCCCCCCCCGGAGTAGCCCCCCATGTCCTGAGTGCTCACCTTGTCCAGACACAGAGTAGAGACCCACCTTTAGGCACGGGCTGTTAAAAGTTCCAGTTTACTGCAAAACCACACAGCTAACACGGCCAGAGCAGGGTGTTGTCAGACTCTGTCCCCGCTACCCCACGGTCCCCCTCAGCAGGCTTGTCCCAGAAGGAATTCAGAACTGGAGAGACTCAGGGGTGGGGAGGGCAGTGACCGAGGATGTTACTCCAAGGGTTTAAACACTTGCCCTAAGGGGAGGCCTAGGTTCTGGCTAAGCCACTAACTCATGGTATGGGTTCATCCATCCATCACACGGATATCCAGCGTGGTAAGACTGGGCTGGGCACTGTGGACTCAGTGGGAGCAGCAGGGGGTCTCCCCTCCACCTGAGACTCCCAGCCCAGGCAGGGACACACAGACACCAACAGCACAGTGAGGAGCAGGGAGCCCGGCGGCAGGCAGACCTCGGGGGGCCCCCCATCCGGACCTGCAGCTCTGGGAAGCCTTCGGACCTGCCCGAGGATAAGTGGGTGTTAGCAGGCAAGGTAGAGAGGAGGGGAGCCCGTGATCCAGGAGGGAGGCTGGTGCAGAGTGGGGAGGTGTGGAGGGGGTGCACAGGAGCAGAGGTGAGTGCAGAGCAGGGGTGGCGTGGGAGAGAAAGCCCAGGTCTTGAGGAAGGCATCTGGAGGAAGGATGACCTCGCACAAGCCCCGCCTCTTTCTGAGCCTGATTTCGTCCTGGTCCCGAAAACACAGCATTTGTGTAGCTTTGTGTTACTGATCACCAGAGGGTCTCAGGAATGACTCATCCTCATTTCACAGATAGAAATAGAAGGCCCAAGGGAACAGGTTGGCTGGAGTCGGAACCCATGTCTTCTGATTCAAATCTCATTTCCCACCCCCTTTCTCAAGAGGAGGGGGCTGGATTGGCTGCTCTCTGACACGGAGGCTCCGGAATCAGGGTTCAAACCCTGTTTCTGCTGCATGACCTTGACCTTCTCTGGGACCCCGTTTGCTCCTTCTAGAAATAAAGCCATCACTAGCCCCCACCTCATGGGGTCGTTAAGAGGATTGAATGAGATAGCAAACACAAAGCCCTGAGCACCTGCTCGGCATACAGCAGGCGCTTAATACATCCCATTCTTCTTACAGGGCCCCGACAGCATGAGATCCCGGATGGGCGGTCCGGGTAGAGGGTGCGAATTCCAGCTGGGCTGCTGTTGGCAGGGCCCGGGCTCCACACCCGCGTAACGGGCAGCCCTGCCTCCCGAACTGTGTTTCTTGTCACACTTGGTGGTGTCAGCTGCTTGTTAGAAAGCCACAGCTGGGTAGCTGACAACCCGCATCGCCGTGCCAGCCTCTGGGGAGGAGAGGGCCGCCTCTCTGAATTCACAGTCCGATCCTGAGTTGGGGGGAGTGGTGGCTCCCAGGCCCAGTGGAGCAAACCCAGGGCTGGACAGATGCCAGGTGCCCACCTGTGGGTTCATGGCCATGCGTGCTGCACGGAACCTTGCTACTGTCTCTCTCCCCTCCTCCTCCTCCTTCTCTGCTGCTCTCCCTCTCCCCCTCACACCCATATGCAAGGAGCCAGATTTTCTTGCTAACCCACAGCTTTGCGTTTGCCAGGTTTCCATTTTGGGGAGAAGGTCCCCCATGAATGTTCCATTAGCTCCTTCTTCCTTCTACCTACTGCTTTTTGCCAATCTGGCCCTGCAGACCTTTGGTCCAAAACGTCAGCCGAGGGCACCAGTGTCCGGTGCGGACAGTTTCCACTCTCTGCTCCAGACTCCGTGCTAGGGCATTCCCACCCGTGGCCTCATTTCGTGCCCACAATATGCTCTTCATTAGGACCCTCATTGTGCAGGGCAGAGGAAGGGAGGTGGCGTGTGCATAGGTGGGTGGGGGCGGTGTTGGGCTCAGGGCCATGTGGCTCCGTCTGCTCTTTGCAGGAGACGGTGTTGATGGCAATAAAGGATGACAGAGGCAATGCTGGTCACCAGTTGGTCATGTCCTTGTGCTCTCCTGGGCCTGGCCAGTCTGCAACAGGGTCCAGAAGCAGAGGGACAGGGGATGTGGAGCATAGAATGGGCGGTGACCAAGAATGACCACTAGGTGTCACTCGAGTCCTGGAAAAGAGCTGGCAGCCCCTCCTGGAGGGCTCTGAAGAATGGGGTAGGGAGAGCTGTGCTTCCAGCGAATGCAGAATTCTGACCTAGATTTGGGCAGAGATGCTGATGTGGAAAACTAGAGCTGGACGGAGGTGCAAGTAAAAACCGATTGTATTCAAGAACTATGGCAACGAGGGGGAAAAAACTTCAGTATATCAACTGCACTCACCTGAAACAGAAAAATGGGGATTTACAGCCAAATGAGCAGGGCAGGGGGAGGCTTCTCTAGGTGGAGAATGGCTAAGATAGTGAGGGGTGGGGGGCTCTTGCTAAACTGACCTAACAGGAGTCTTGCTGAAGGCAGGCCTGGTGACCGCACCGGCGGTGGGGAGTGCGGCGTGGGGGAGGAGGGAATTTGACCAGGTGTTGAGGACAGGTGGGCGCTCTTACCACACAGACATGGCAGATATCTGGGCACATGCCAATGATGTTAGAGGGGCACAGAAGCCCAATGGTCAGGCCTGATTGAGGAGAGGTCTCAGAGGAGCCTGACTGAAGTTTGGTCGAGGAGACAGTCTTCGTCCGTCCCTGTTCTTGTTCGAGGAAAGAAAAAGACATTCTCCTTTCTGAACAATACGCGTCCCTTTCTCATCAGTCATTTTGTTCAGAAGTGGCCCGCAGAACCATCTGTGAGGCTTGGTAGTAGAGGATGTTTGCTGGATGTTGCAAAGTACCAGGCATTTCAATGAGGGAGATTTCCATGCAAATAAAAGAAAACCAAAGATGAATGGCTGGACCTGGATGAAACCCAGTTTCTGAGCCCAGAAGGCAGCCAGTGGAGATTTCTAGAAGTTGAGCCTGGAGCATCTTTAGACGGTGAAGTGAGAACACCAGAGGAAATCTAAAGGACCTCCTGGCGTGTGACTTGAATGTCCTTGGCGATGGCCCAGCCATGAATGTCACCGCCATGTCTATTCCTCCGAGAAGAACGTGGAAGCATCCGGCCTCAGCTCCCAGGGCTTCTTCAGATGCTCCCCCTAAGGATCTGGGCAATGGTGTTTAGTTCTCAGTGACTGCAGGTCAGCAGGAAAATCAGAAAAGTCAGTTTGGAGAGTTGTAGCTAGATCTCCAAGGAGAGATCTTCTTCTCCAGAAGATCCAACACCAGGTGCAGAAGGCAGAACCCAGTCCAGCTTACAGGTGGGCATCTAAGTAGAGAGGAAAACAGAGTTTCACCAAGGGGCGAAAATAGCTCAAAAACAATGAATAGGACTATCATTTAAAAAGCCAAGGACATGCGCCATAGTTTCCCATTGGAACACTGAAAATCTGTCTCTACAGACACCTCCCTTGTTGATTCCCGTTTCTACAATACATCTGATTTCATACAATTCATCTGATTCCCGTTTCTACAATACATGATTGTTCACACAAGGGCAGTGAAAAAGGTAATTGACCCATAGGCCTTTTAAACTTTGCTTTACTGGAATCTTTTGTAAGGAATCTCAGGCTAGCCTTTCAAGAGCCTCTCAAGGTTAGGAAGCAAAGTTAGAAACTCACCACCCGATTTTTCTGGCAATGCCTATAGATTTGGGTGAATTCGTCTCCTTTCAAGGTCCCAGTATAGCCTAAGGTCGCTGGGTCTGCCAGGAAATGACCTTCTCTATTCGCCTGCAAGGCCGGGAGCCCTGCAAAGCCAGGTCCCGGGCTGGTTTTTCCAGAAGGGCTCCATGAATCAACCTTAGTTTCTTCCATTGTGTTCTATGCACATCATTCTCAAACATGACATTCCAGCCAAGGCCTTGGGAATATAACGAGTTTCCAATGACATTCTGTCATAAGGAAACGGATTCTTCTTGAACTTACGCAAATAATTATATTGCCATGAAAATAAGAATACTCAATGTAAGTTTCCAAATTCTGGAGGAATCGGGCAGGGAGAAACGATAACCTGTTTTGTTTCTGCTTGCAAAAGTACCATCTACTAAATTGTCATGAATTATAGACAGCTTGAGATAGAAGGGAAAACAGTTCTGCAAACCCAGAAAATAGAACATTTAAAAAAAAAAAAACCCAGCAACATTTGAAGGGAAAACTAGAATCATCCTTCACTGGCTAATTCAGTCCCATGTAATTAATTCTTGCTCTGCTTGATCTTGGGTTCGCAATTTGATGAACCCGTCAGCTTCTCTACTGGTTCTGGAAACCCTTACTGAGGTCAGCAATGTGATCTAAAGGTCATTGAATGTCATCAGAAGTCTGCTCCCCACAATACCTGCCCTAGTCCTTTCCAGGGGTCTCTGAAATTGTCCTTGCTAATGAAAATAGAGCATTTTGGCTGCCCGGTGATTGGCATAACCTTTCAGGAAAGCATCAGAGGAAAGCTTACTATCTGTAAATGACAAGAGGCTTAAAATAGCTGCGGTTAAAGATCTGATGAGAGCTCATTATAAAACAATTAACCGACAAAGGAATGTAATCATCTCTGTGACATACAACACATTAAGATAATAACTAGAATTATGACTGATAACATTATGCCAGGATGTTTCATAAGCAACAAAGCATAGACAAATTTCTACGAATTTCATACAATTTCTAAAATATTTATATATTTAATTTAAAATATTTACCCATTCAAGTATAACAGGAAAGTTAAAGTACTTCTTCTGATCTGACAGTGCCGTCCAAGCAATCCAACATGTCGAATAAACCAGATTATTTTTAACATCTCTCCTTTTACAAGGTGAGAGAACAAATCCTTGGAGATTTTCCAGGGACCCAGTGCAAGGTCAGTTTAAGACCAGGATTTCATTAAGGAGTTGATTTTTGGGAAGGCAAAATTGTAAGAAAAGTAAAAACGAAACAAGTCGTAAACCCCTAGCTCTTCTCAAAGTGAAAAGTCTGGGGGGTGGGGGGCCGTGCCCAAGTGGTTCAGTTGTTTCAGCATTTGACTTTGGCTCAGGTCACGATCTCAGGGTCCTGGGATGGAGCCCTGCTTCTGGGGCTCAGCAGGAAGCCTGCTTCTCCTTCTCCCTCTGCTCCTCTCCACGATTGTGCATGCACATTCCCTCTCTCTCTCAAATAAATAAAATTTTTTTAAGAAGCGAGAAGTCCGTGTTCTCTTAAATAATCACTGACATGGTATGGTTAATGTAAACACAGGAAATTATTCGGATAAAACATAATCTTTGTTTTCTAGGCAGTTTTACTTAAAAGATAAAGAAAAGCTTTCTACAATCTCATAGAAAGAGCAGACGAATCATCCAAGAAGTTTGTTGTTTCAACAGAAAGCAAACCAAATGCTAGTTTTGCATCTTACACCATTGCGCTCATTTTTAAAACTTTATAAATCAATCAATTCAACGAAGCCAGCTTGACCACACAGGAAATTCCTTCTCACAAACCCTCTACAACTTTCTATAGCCATGCAAATTTTTTTTTGCCCTATATTTTCCTCTTTTTCATTCTGAAATAACTTTTATTTTATTTTTTTAAAAGATTTTATTTGACAGAGAGAGAGATCACAAGTTGGCAGAGAGGCAGGCAGAGGCAGGGGCCGAGGGGAAGCAGGCTCCCTGCTGAGCAGAGAACCTGATGCGGGGCTCGATCCCAGGACCCTGAGATCATGACCTGAGCTGAAGGCAGAGGCTTAACCCACTGAGCCACCCAGATGTCCCTAAAATAACTTTGAATCAACCTCTAAACAATTTGTACGTTGAAGACAAAATTTTTCTCCTTTTCCTTAACAGAAATATAGCCTACATTCTTGCATAATTTCCATGCAGTTTTTTCTTTATCCTTATTATTCCTAGAAATTTCTAGCAATTCACTTATACATAACTGGGATCTTTAACCCACAGGAATCTCAATTTCCAGTGAAAACAAGGAAGTAGACACTTGTTAACTGTCTGCTATATGTCAACATTCTATAGTAAATTAGTAAATTTTATGAATATACCATCTCACAATTCCTAGAAATACTTATAGTTCTTCTGGTACAATTTTTCCTTTTTATTAATAAACCCAAAGGTATTTCTTCATACCTTATAAAAGTAAAAAGCCAAAAGTATATAAGCATATACTTGTGTTTAGTTATTAATGTCTTAGTGGTTTATCTGACTTGGAAATGATTTAGATAGTTAATGACTATCTATTACTTAATTTAATTAGCTTAACTGTTAAGATGGCAAGCTACTCAATGTCCACAATAGTCAAACTATGGAAAGAACCTAGATGTCCATCAACAGATGAATGGATAAAGAAGATGTGGTATATCTATACAATGGAATACTATGCAGCCATCAAAAGAAATGAAATCTTGCCATTTGCAACTACGTGGATGGAACTAGAAGGTATTATGCTTAACGAAATAAGTCAATCAGAGAAAGAAAACTATCATATGATCTCCCTGATATGAGGAAGTGGAGATGCAATGTGGGGGGTTTGGGGTTGGAAAAGAATAAATGAAACAAGATGGGATCAGGAGGGAGACAAACCATAAGAGACTCTTAATCTCATAAAACAAACTGAAGGTTGCCAGGGGTAGTGGGGTAAGGAGAGGGTGGTGGGGTTATGGACATTGGAGAGGGTATGTGCTATGGTGAGTGCTGTGAAGTGTGTAAACCTGGCGATTCAAAGACCCGTACCCCTGGGGCTAATAATACATTATATGCTAATTAAAAAATTCAAAAATTATTTTTAAAAAGCTGGCAAGCTACTAAAAAAATTATGGAAGCTGTTCTTAGGCGAGCATAGAAAAACATCAAGCAAAACTCTCTAGCATCTCAAGCTATTTCTGTTAACTATATTAACAGTACCTGCACGTTAGGCAAACATTGTAGAAACCAAAACCTAAAAAACCTACAGACACGGGTTTTCTGTTTTCTGCAGTGCTTGATCAACACAAATGAACAGATAACAAGCAACTCACTTTTACTGCACCTTGACTTAACAAGCAACTCACTTTTACTGCACCTTGACTTAGACATTTTTTCCTTAGGTTCAGTTTATAATTTTTTATAATCTTAAACACCTAGTCGGTATGACATTATCTTATTTAACTACTAAACCCCAGTAGAATGAAACATATGCTCATATCGTCCTTTCCTGCTGGTAACTCAGAAGACATTTCTGTTTTTGTTCCACCAATGCCGTTAAACCAAGATTTGCTCGAATCATATGGGCTTGGAAAATACCTGGGTTCTTTTCTAGATTTCTGTGTGATTTAGGAATACTTAATTAACAGAAGTGCTGATTTCTATCCAAGCCCCTTTGCACAGAGCTCCATGAAGAGATGTCGTGAATTAATCTGGCAATGCTATCTTGAATAGAATGATATCCCATATATATTACATACATTCACACACACGCACAAACTATTTTACAGGCAGACAGAGACCTTACCAGTTTCTCTCTAAAAATTTAGCCATGAATAGCAAAACCTAGTGATGCACGCTCTCTGATTTATACAAAATAGTTGGATCTGGTCTTCACTCCGTTGTGTATTTTTTATCTGAATTGTGTTTCTGGCAGATGGGACAAGCTGAGGTTGTGTATTCAGCATGAGAGCTAAGATTTTCACTGGTGTTTGTGGCAGAGACTTTTAAGCTTTTCAGTTGCCCCAATATGTAATTTTTTTAAAAAGAGGTTATTTATTTATTTGGGGGGGCACAAACAGGGGGAAGGGCAGAGGGAGAGGGAGAGGCAGACTCCCCACTGAGTGGGCAACATGATGCGGGGCTCGATCCCACGACCCTGAGATCATGACCTGAGCCAAAATCGAGAGTCGGAAGCTCAACTGATTGCACCACTCAAGTGCCCCCCCACCCCAATATGTAGTTTTA
Source organism: Mustela nivalis (assembly GCF_964662115.1). NCBI lineage: Eukaryota > Metazoa > Chordata > Mammalia > Carnivora > Mustelidae > Mustela > Mustela nivalis. The sequence goes on along the minus strand of NC_139029.1, from coordinate 13,486,650 downwards.
AGGAGGCCATGGAATACATTTTAAGGGAGAGATTTGAGGGGACGTCAAGCAGCTGCTGGGATGTCTCCAAAGCCCTTCTAAATGAATAAAATATCTAGTTGTTTCCAAAGAGCATTTTCCTTCTTAGCTTTAGGTGGTTGCTTCTAGGGGTCCCGGAGTCCCTTAAGAAATGCTTACGGAGGCAGAGAGCTAAATATGCAAGGACCCAAAGGGCTGGCCTGGGCAGGGAAAAGGTCTGGCAGGGGCAGGCAGAGGGAAGGAGGAGGCAGGGGTTCGAAGGCATCATATAAGAGGACACAAGGGGTCTGAAGGGAGGCTCAAAGAAGGTGTGGGTGCGGGGCGTGGGAAGGGAGAGGTCTTAGAGGAAGCAGTGAGTTTCCAAATTCAGCAGAGGGTCAGGAAGGAGAGGGGTGCGCTTGAGTCAGCTGAGAAGTTTCCTTGGAAGAAGCAGGATCAAATAGAATAGAGAGGCATTCCAAGAACCAGGAAAAGTATTCCAGCCTCGGGAGTCAGGGAGTGGATCCCCACTCGAAAGGGCCAGGAAGAAAGACTTGCAGCCCAGCAGGTCTCTGTCAAACAAAGTAGCCTATACCTCTCATCCGGCTTCACAGAGTGTACTCAGAACCTTAAGAACCAAAACCTATCCTTGCCGGGCCTCAGTGGACCTTTACACAGAGCCCCGGCTCAGGAGTGGGGCTCACAGTGGATCCCCCATCAATCAGTCAGGGCTGAAGACAAAAGCCTCAGGATGTCCGCTTGGGGTCCTGGGTGACATGGCGAGGGGCCCAGTATGATAACTCTGTTCTCACACGAGTCATGGCACCACGGCGGTTAGAAAACCAGAGCCAGGGGCACCTGGGTGGTTCAGTGGGTTAAGCATCTGCCTTCGGCTCAGGTCATGGTCTCAGGGTTCTGGGATTGAGTCCTGCATGGGGCTCTCTGCTCAGCAGGGAGCCTGCTTCCCCCTCTCTCTCTGCCTGCCTCTCTACCTACTTGTGATCTCTCTCTGTGTGTCTAATAAATAAATAAAATCTTTTAAAAAAGAAAAAAAAAGAAAAGAAAAGAAAACCAGAGCCAGACAGTCGTTTCGGTGGTAGAAACAGATTCTATTCAAGAACTATTGCAACAAGGGCCCGTATGGAACTGGGCTCTCATTCTCAGTAAGACAATTATGAACACTCCCTTTTCTTAGATGGGGACGTATCGCCAAGGAGTGGGAGAGAGGCTGGGGGACGGAAGACCACCTGGGAAATGGGGGAGGGGAAGGAATTTGATCAGATACTGGGAGGCCCACCCCTTCTCCCGAGTGCGGTCCCTTCTGGGACTGCCACAGACACACTTGGGGCTTCAGTCTCCATGCTCCCCACGCTCCCATGACACCACTTGGCCCCGTACGGCCAGGTTATCTCAGGTTGCCCCCACCGCCAGCCTCTGGGCTTCCTTGGGTAGAGTCCGAGACTGATCAGAGATATACCCCCACCCCCCGGTTCCCGATGACCATCGGTACAGGTCCATTGAATGAATGAACCAATGGACAGTCTTGTCCAGGAGCTTTCAAGCTTTGAAAGAAATTAATGAAGAGTGTCTTTTTCTTCTTACAGTAGTTCGTGTGAAAGCTCAATACATAATAGAGGCAAAGCAGAGCTGTTCAATGGAAGATTGAGGTGGTGGGGAGCAGAGCCCCAGAGATCATTCCAGATGTGCCCAGGAAAACACATGGCTTTGGGGAACAGTTTCTCTGGTCCCCTTGCACATTGGGAAACTGATGCCCACAACAGGGAAGGGACTTAAATCAAAGAAGGGGCGGGGGGGGGGGGGGACCAGGACTTGGTGTCCTGTGGATTTTCAGTTGCTGGCTCCACTGTGCCCAGCTGCACAGGTCATCATTAAGAAAGTGCAAGGGAGGGCAGTTAAAAGTCAGATGCAGGGTGTCTGTCTGGCTTTATCAGTTAAGTGTCCTACTCTTGGTTTTGGCCTCAAGTCATGATCTCAGGGTCATGTGAGAGAGCCCCAAGTTGGGCTCTGTACTCAGCTCTGAGTCTGCTTATATATCTCTCTCTCTGCTCCCTCCCCCAATAAATACATAAAGAAAAGAAATCTTAAATAAAAAAAGTTGACCCCGAGGAGTCAGACCCAGCCCCATCACTGACAACCTGTGTGACTTTGGACAAGTTACTTTCCCTCTCTGGGCCTCAGATGTTCAGCAGTAAAGGACGGGGTGCCTGACAAGCACCCAGCCCAACAGTTATTGTCATCCGGCCCTTGCAACACACCACTCTCCAGCCTTCCTGATACTCGCTTCTCTGCTAGAGCGGGACCACTGCCTCCAGGCCCCGGGGCAGGAAGGGGACAGGCCATGCCAGATGCTGGGTGTTTTCCCAGAGCTTTCCCCAGAGCTCCAAACCCTGGAGGGAGTCTCTGTGCCCTCCCCTGATGCCTGGTCAGTGCGCACCCAGCCAAGGAGGAAAGGACCAGCAGGGGGAAACTGAGGCAGGAGGACTTTATTAGATTGAGGAGGGCGTGCTGAGTCCTAGGGAGTGTCTCTGGGGTGCAGCATCCTGAACAGGCCGGGGCAAGGTGGTGGGGGGGGGGGGAGCAGGCAAGACTGTTGGCCAGAGAACCTAGTCCCAACACATGGGCCCAGACTCTCTGGGGTGGAGGGGTGTGCAAGGTGGAGAGGCACAGCCCAAAACCTGGGTCCCCACGGGGGAAGGGCGGAGGCTTCTGCAGACCCCAAGTCCAGCGGGGACACTGGGTGCCCCATCGTGGTCCCACCCCTGGCTTGGTGGGGGCTTCGGCTCAGAGATAACGGGCCCTCCCAAGACAGCCAGGAGAGGGTAGTTCGTTAGCTGGAAGACGTCAGCGATGAGGCTCACAGCAGACCACGGCCACAGTGACAGCTGACGCCAACGGCTTCATCTTCAGTCTCCGAGGCCGGTGTTCTAGAAGGTGCCACTAAGCAAGACGTCTGCCCCGTCCTGCTGTTTGGGGGGTGGGCAGTCTCTCCCTACCCCCATGCCTCTCTTGCCTCCAGCTTTCTTGGCCATGCCTGCTGACAGCAGCCTACGGGGTGCTGGCAGGGCAGGGCGAGCTCCTGGTGGCTGCTCTCGGTGTCCAGGTGAGTCACAGTGCTGGGCCAGGGGGTCATCGGGGTGAGGCAGGGCGTGCTGGTTACTTGGAAGCCGCTGAGGTCAGGAGGTGAGGCAGGCAAGACAGGGGAGGGTGCACCTGGAGAAACAGCAGGGCTGGCGCAGAGTCAAGAAAGCTGCACCCACCCCCCCACCGAGGCTGACCCTCCTCCACCTCGGCCCACAGTCCCACGGGCTCAGTGGGAACCTGGGCCCAAAGAGGGTCCTGCAACCCAGGCTCCTTTACCTGCCCAGACCCCTCAGGTCTGGGTGCCTCTGGGCCCCACCTCTCTCCCACTTTCTCCGCTTCCATCCCTCTGCATGCTGCTGCCTCCCCACGGCCTTCCTGAATCTTCCCCACAGCCTCCTTCCTGGACCTGGTCCCTCTTGCCTTTGTCTCCCCCTTCACGGAGGTGGGTCCCCGCCCTCGGCCTCCTCCCCATGGAGAGGACTTTGGACCCCAGGGTGCAGCCTCGTCTCTCCCTGGCAGGGAGAGAGGGGTTTGGGGTCTCTCCACCCACTGGCCTGGCTGCTGCAGGACAGGAGGTGTGGGAATGGGGGGACAGCCCTGTCGCCTCCACGTCTGCCAGGGTTCCAGGAGCCTGGGGTTGGGAGCTCCTCTGGGCCATGCCCTATGGCAGGCCTGGCTCAGCAGGGAGGCAGAGGAAGAGCTGTGAGTTCTTGGGGACATATCGGTGCCCCCATCTGGGTCACCCTGCACCGAGGGGAGTGCCACTAGGAATGTGGGTTCTGTCGGAGCCCTGGAGACCGCTCTGAGGCCAGACTTTGGGGCAGAGACGCTAAGCACTGTGGTCACCCTCTGATGTCTGGGCCACCTCTGACTCTGGGCCACCTACCCTGGAGCTCCAGGGAGAAAGCAAGGGTCACCCTGAGTCCTCCCAGGGGCAGCCAGGAGGCCCCCAGAGCCCAGACCTTGGGACCAGCCCGCCATCGGTCTGGCAACCTGTCTGAGAACACACAAGCTCTGAGGTTGTGCCGGCAGCTAAAACTCTCAGTCTCTAAGTCCCCGGGGTCCAACCTGGAGGGTGAGGCCGAACAAGTCAGGCTGTGGCCAGGAGCAGAGGCCCCACTCAGGGGACCTCCTCTCTCTCAGGCCTTGCCTTCCACACTCAGGAGAAGCCCCAACAAGCTGCATGTTCTCTGCCAAGTCTAGGATCGGTGGCAGAACATGGCCACACCCAGGGCCGGGCTGGACCAGCCTGGGGGCCACAGTCAGAGCCCAGGCCTTCCCGAGCCCTCGGGAGCCTGTCTCACAGAGGGGCTTCAGGGAGAAGCAGCCAGGCAGTCCTTGGACTCCCAGTCTCCCCCCGCCCCAGCTCCCCCTGCTCAGTCTGTCTTGTCCCCAGAGGGCACTAGGGAGGTGCAGGGGGAGTGGGGTCAGTGTGTCTCCAGGCCACCTCCTCGGGCAGTGGCTCGTAGATGCTGCAGTTGGGCGTGGGGCCCTGACAGTAGATGTTGAGGTAGTTTCGATACTTCTCGTTGTACGTATGGTTCCGGAGACACAGAACCACACTCTTGTCACATTCGCACGTCTGCTTGTCGCACTCCGTCTCGTTGAGCTCACCTGCGTGGGGCAGAGGTTCTAGTGGGCCTCAGAAGGTGGTCCCATGGTGGGGGGATGGGCAGCAGAGCCTCACTGGGGGTTCACCCCTGGCCCACGGCTCAGTGGGCCCCGCCATCTGCGTCCACCGCCCTGCCTGTGGCTCTGGGGCGCGCTTCAATCGGAGAAGCCCTGAAGTCCAATGGGCCACTTTATAGATGGGGAAACCGAGGCAGGCACAGAAAAGGGGGGACTGGTTTACCTAAGTCACCCAGCCAACCTAAGGCAGAGCTGGGCCAGACACTCAGGGGTCAGGAACTCCCTGCCCCGGGGCCTCCTCTCTTCCATCACGGAATCGCAGGACCCCTGCCCTTGGAGGGAGCTGGTGGTAAGGAGCCTCGGTGGAAGGCTGGCTTCCTAAAGAACCTGGCGCAGGGCCACCCACGGGCAAAGGCTTAAGACCTAGTCACTGCTCCCACTGCCACCGTTGCTGCCAGTGTTGTGAGAGCCCAGAAACCCTCCACCCTGGCCGTATCGACCTGAGGGCTGCCTGGGGATCTGCCGGGGGCTTATGGAAACAGAGACTGCTGGGCCCAGGCCCCATGGCTTCGGGTTCACTTGGTCTGCATGGGGCCCGACAATCTGCATTTCTAGCAAGTTCCTAGGTGATAGCGATGTTGCTGGGTCAGGGAACCCTCTTTGAGAACTGCCCCCAGCTCAGTGGTGTGCATACTTCTCAAACTTTGCATCAGCAGAATCCTTGCTCTTAAATGAAACTCTTTGCAGGAGGCTAATGTATCAAATGGCCTAAAGAGAAGCACTTAGGCTATCAGATGGGCTAACGGGGCCAGCTGGACCACTTAGAGGACCCCCATGCCCTGACTCCCCATGACCCCAGGAGCCCCCACAACCCAACGTGAAAACCACTGCTTGGGTTAGTCCACTGCCTTTGGGGATCCCTAAAATGCTTTAATGAGGGACCACCCCACTCTCCCAAGCCAGCCCCGCCAATCCACTGTTTGAATAGCAGAATACAGGGACCTCAGCTCCCAGAGGGCCCCACCTGAGCCCAGTTCCCCACCAGAGAACAGGAGACTTGGGGTTTCTTTGCAAATCTGGGCTTGCTGGTGAGCTTGAAGAATAGTGAGCAGAACCTGGTTAAGCCAAGGAGACAAAGGGGAGCCCGGGGCTGCCCATGGGGCCGGGCCAGGAGGCACCTGCTACCTAAGGGGAGAGAGGGCAGGGACACTTGAGCCATTAAATTGGATGCCACATCCCTCAACTGAGCAATGGCCTGGAAAGTCCATGGCAAGGGAGGGAATGTTGCCAGGCCTGGTTCTCATCGCTTAAATCCTGGAAACACTGAGCATCCTAGGATGAGACCATCTTCCAGCAGGGTCCCAAAGGCAGAATTAGAAAGAAATAAGTCTGTTCTGATCCAAACTCTTCCAAGGACTCATGGAGAGACTGGGGCCAGGTAAGGGAACACCTTGGGTAGGGTTACACCCAGCAGGAGGTTCTGGCAGAATCCAGGTTTGAACCCAGGTCAGCATGTCACAAAGTCTCACCATCACCAGAGGATCTGGTTAAAAACAGATTTCTGGGCCCTCACCCAGACCCACTGACTTAGAACCGCTCCTTAAACCCCGAGAAGCTGAGGAATCAAGGATCAGGGAATGAGGGTACTCATTCAGGCTGAGCACATCAAGATGAGGACCATGGCTGGGGTTCTCAGATTTAACGAACAAGAACAAGGGGCCTGGCTAATTTGAATTTCAGACGAACAGTAAATATTTTAGTATAAGTATATCCCAGATATTACATGAGATATACTTATGCTAATTCTTACTTTTATACTAACAGTAATTGATTTTATGCTAACATTGAATTTTTTTAGTATGAGTATGTCCCATGCAATATTTAGGATAGAATGATGTGAAAATAGTTTTCATTGTTTATCTGAGACTCCAATTTAACTGGGCACCCTGTCTGTTGCCTGGCAACTGTGCACACAGGGTGGTGGGGAGAGGGACTGGCAATCTAAGCTCTTCTCCTAGGTTGGGGAGGAGGGAATGGCAAGGGGAGAACTCACTGCAGACGACCTCAGTATTATTCTCGATGGTGTGCTCATAGTGGTCCACATAGGGGTGACAGCCCAGGTCAAAGAGCTTCTGGTAGCAGCAGTCATGGGCGTGGCAGCACCTAGGGGCAGGTGGAAAAGAACAGGCGATGTAGGCAGGCTTGGCCTGTCTCCTACTGTCAGAGATCCCAACTCTCTGTACCAGTTCTTACAGATCAGACCTGCAGACTCTGGCCCAGAGGGGGCAATCACATGACTGAAGTCACACAGCCCGGCAGAGCCCGGCCAGTGCCCCAGTTTCTTGCCCATGATCTTGCCTCCCACCTTTCCCCCTGAGAGCCCTGAGTGCAGCTGCAGGAGGCAGGAAGCGTCAGGCTCCCTGGCAATGCCGTCAGGATGGGAAAGAGGATCAGGGCTCAGTCAGTGTCCAAGGAGCCTGCCTGGCTATAAGAAGGGGCCATGCCTGGCTATGCGGGATGGCCAGGGAGAGACAAAGTTGCAGGGACAGGAAGCAAATGTAGTGTGGCCAACTCCATCCCCTCTGGTGGAGGAAGGCAATCAGTCAACATGAATCTATCAAGTCTCCCCCTTGTCTCCTGCCCCCCATGATGCCAGACTTAGTGCTGGCTGCTTCTGGGGAGATAGGAGCAGAAAGTAACCATGCCTTCAGTCAGCAGTCTGATGGAAGAAGCTCAAGCCCTCCATCAGAGCCCCCTAGGGTGATGGGGGCGAGAGGGGTCACAGTCCTTGCTTTTGCTGAGCGTGAGCTGTGTGTTCGTTGCTCCCATGTGCTTTGGGGGCAGGTCAATGTTTCCTTCCTGGCAAGAGTGCAAGTTCAAATGCCTCCAAGACCAAGACTTGGAGAAGGACAGTAAAAAGCATCCACGACAGTGGAGGAGGGCATGAGTCAAGGTCACTAACTCATTGGACCAGCCTCATCCTTTGGGGAAAGAGTCCTCTCCCATCTGTCAGAGATGGAGACCAGTCCAACCCTCACTGTCTCCCCTCCCTGTCCTGACACAACAGCAGCGCAGGCGCTCCGGGACCTACCAGTCCACCTCGTCCATGGGCAGCCCGCGCCCTCCCAGCCCACAGTAGCAGCCGTAACCCACGAAGGACAGGATGGCGTTCCTCCCCGTGATGGCTTCCACCATGGACTTCAAGTTAAGCAGGCTGCCGCGGGCCTCGGGCAGGACTGCAAGAAAATCAAGGGGTGCTGTGAGTGTCCTGCCTGGTGGGTGCCCACCCCTGCCCCATCTGAGTGACTGTCCTCCCCACACCCCAGGGCCAGGGAAGGGGGGCGGGAGGGAAGGTGAGCACAGGCAGGAAGGGAAGCCATGTATAAAAAGCTGTGACAGGGGGTTCCTGGGTGGTCCTCAGGTCATGATCCTGGGGTCCTGGGATCAGGTGCTACATTGCGTTGGGCTCCCCACTCAGCGGGGAGTCTGCTTGCCCTCTCTCCCTCTACCCCTCTCTCCCTGCTCATACTCTCTCTGTTTCAAATAGATAAATGAAATCCTTTTTTTTTTTTAAGATTTTATTTATTTATTTGACTGACAGAGATCACAAGTAGGCAGAGAGAGAGAGGAGGAAACAGGCTCCCTGCTGAGCAGAGGCCCCGATGTGGGGCTCGATCCCAGAACCCTGGGATCATGACCTGAGCCGAAGGCAGAGGCTTTAACCCACGGAGCCACCCAGGCACCCCTAGATAAATGAAATCTTAAAACAAACAAATGAACAACCACAACCGTGAGGCACCAGGGGCCTTAGAAAGTAATCATTGTTGCTATTTGTTGAGGGCTCTGTGCCAGGCTCTGTCCTAAGCCGCTCCCAAGCATTAACTCACTGAGTGGTGTTATTATCTCCACTTTATAGAGGAGGAGACTGAGGCCCAGAGCACCCAGCAGCTTGCCCGAGAACATTATCAAAACTGGTAGGGATAGAACTTGGACCCGGGCAGTGAGATCCCAATGCCCAGTCCACTCACCGTAACGGGGTTCACAAATGCCATGTGCTCCCCTGAACACAGGGCTTTGGTTCTGGGCCCTGGGCTTGGTCGGGTTTCTCTGCCTCCAGCAAGGACTCAGTGTCCCTGCCACAGTCCTGGGGCTGGTGCCAGTCACGATGAAGCCAGAGACAATTCAGCGCTCTGGTCGTTAAGCAAAGACAGATGGACAGACACACAGACAGACACACACACACACACACACACTTTCTCCTTTGGTCTGTGTCTCGCAGGAAGCAATAGCACAATGACCCCTTCCCGCACCAGCAAACTCAGCAGCTTCCCCACACCTGCCAGGCCAGCCCACCCTGGCAGACTCTCCCCTCCCCGGCTCCCCGACTCCTGGGCCCTGGGCCTGTGCTGACTCAGCATCTCCTCCACGCTCACCGCTGAGTCAATCCCAAGCCAGGTGCTTAAGTCTTTTCTCGGGGGAGATCACCCAGCACGTAGGCAGGAGAGCCACTGCAGCCCCATTTAATGGGCTTGGGGATCCCTGCTCTTCCTGAGCCTCCCTGTCTGCTGGCTGGGTGATTTTTGTCATTACAGAATATAAGGAGCAAAGGAGAGAGGAAATGGGGAAGGAGTTGGGACAAGTGCTTTAAGAGGATGCTGCAGAGCAAAGTACATGTGTCAGCGGGATTTGGGGCAGGGAGAGGCAGGACCCCATGTCCCATGGGCCGGAGCCCATCCCTGAGCTGCACAAGGGTGTGAGGGCTGTTGGTGAGGGGAGGGAGAAACCGGATGCTACCTCTGTCCCCCAGGCCTTCCTCCGGCAGCTGGTTCAGGGTGGGCGTGCCGAGCAGCACAGGGAGTCCGATCTTGAATCTGACCTTGGAAGTCAAACCCAGACACCCGAGGGTTTGCAAACAGGTTTCTCCCTGAGTGCTGCGGCACTGCAAGCAGGTCGCATAAGCTCTTTGACACCATGGCCCAAGCTGGGGAGAACACCACACTCCTGCAGGGTGCCCTATGGGGTCCTGGCCTCCTGGCTCCCTGGCCCGAAGCCCCCGCCTCCTGCCACTGCAATCTGGCCGCGCAGGTGTTACCCTGGGGTGGGGGGTGGAGGAGCTTCCCTCCCCGGGGCGCCCTGACCAGCAGCTCCATTCGAGGTGGGCATGATCACACGAGCCCTCCACACCTCAGGCACAGGGACACACCCCCTTACATTCCCACGGACACACACAAACTTCAGACTCTCCTCTGCACACCACACTCTGGGGCACACACTCACCCACACGTACCTCATACACAGTCACGTGTTCACGCCCAGCGGCCTCACACTCAGACACACACAAGTCACCCAGCCATGCATAGTGCACATAGAAACACACTTCACTTGCACACATTCCCCCGCCTCACAGACAGCACCCTCAGGAGAGATGCACACTCACACTTGCCCCTACACACTACACGTGTGTCGAAGCACACACCTGTGACACGCTCACAGACATCCCCCACATGGATACACACTGTTACGTACACAGTCCTGCTCATACTCACCCACAAACGCCTCACACACTCACACACCTCACACCCGCAAACACACCCATGATCACACATACACCTCATACACTCAGGCTCACATCTGCACACACACACACATGCGGCCTCTACAACCCACACGCGTGCTCCAAGCAGAAGAGACGGAGTCCATGCTAAGGAGCAGTCCCCGGCCAGCGCTAGCGGCTCAAGGCAGATGCTTGTTTTCTACACAACAATCATGTTAGCAGCCGATTCAAGTCCCCCCCTTTCTCACTTCTGGCCGTGTTGAACCCTATTTTGTACCTGGTGTCTCTTTCTTTCCCTCAAACCAGGCTGCGTTTGGATGCTGTATAACAGGCAGGAGGAGAAGTCAGCGAGGGGTCCGGCCACCTCCCACCTCCCCAAGACACCTGGTTGTGTGGGGCCATATTTGTGTCAGGAGCCTCAGCTGTCCCCAGGCAGTGCACCTGGGAACAGCAGTCCCAGGAAAGGAGGGGCCCCCAGGCTCTGCCCCCAGTGACTTGAGCGTTCACAGATACCTGCTACACACACCTCATGCCGGTCCCAGTGTCCCAATTAACATACACCTACACGTTTTCCCGACATGTGCTGAGACACACCTCTGCACGCAGAGATAGACATGCTTACAGCCACACACAAACTCATTACCTCTTGTCTAATGTACACATGTACACAAACACCCAGGCTGTCCCAGGGCGGCCAGACGCCCTAAGCAAACACGACCGTTTTATGACGCTTGCTCAGCTCTGGGCCCTGCCGCCTTGCAGGCTCGTAAATGCCAAGCCAAGGGCCCCTGGTGTGTTGACGGCTGGCCAGGGGAACAAAGAGCCCCAAGACAATGAAGGGCTCCCTGGTGGCCCAGACAGGCAGCCCAGGCCACAGGCTTGTTGCCAGCCAGTGGCTTGAGAACCTAGGTGCCCAAGGTCACAGGAGAAAGTCTGGGAGCAGGAGAGAAAGAGGAGCCTCCCCAGAGCCTTTACTCACCGCTGCTGACCAAGATGACCGTGGCGAAGAACTTCTTCATACCCAAGCTAGATCTGAGAGAGGAGAAAAGTCCAAGTCCTGGGTCCGTCCCTTCCACTCTCCTGCAGCCCCGGGCCTGCTGTTCCCTCCTGGGCCTCATTAGAGGCCCCATCAATGGTGCCCCTTCAGGCCTCTGTTCCTGGCTCCCCGGGCTCTGTGGGGCGCTCTCCCCACCTTCCCAGCATCTGCTGAAAGGATGGTCCCCAGGATGGCAGAGCCAGGAGGCACCGGAGCCTCCTTCCTTCTTACCCTGAGTAGGAGTACACTTCCTGCACCAGCTTCCAAGACAGGAAGCTCACTGTCCCATGGGGTCGGGCCACTGTCACGGATCAGAACCAACCCCCTTTCCATACACACTCCAGGAAGTCACATGACCCAACCTGCTGGCTGGGTCTTGCACTTGAAGCCAAGAGACCTGGGTCCCTACATTCTAGACCTGGCTATTCTTCCAAATGGCTGTGTGACCTCGGGTAGATCTCTTACCCTCTCTGGGCCTCAAGTGCCTCATGAGCATTGACTAGATGATCCCAAGGCCCTTCTGGTGCTGCAAATGCAGTGACATATCTCAGCCATCACTCAGAGACTTAGAGCTCTTCTTTCTGGAGAAATGAACTCTAGGCACCAGTTCCCCAGCCCCATCCCTGCTTCTCCCCATGGAGGATTTCATCCCAGGGTAGTAGGCACATACCTGGAGCTTCTCCAAGGAGAAGAGGCCCTGAGGCTTGGGCCCCTCCACCCAGAGAGATGCCTAACCAGCACCTTCTTCCTGAACACTCTGGGGTTGGCCTGTGCCCCATCTGCCATGTTCTGTGTTCTGGGGGTCCAGCAACATAGGGCTTGTAAGGTCTGTGATCTCTCTGAAGGCTCCGGGGACAGGCCCCAGCTTCACACGGCCACACGCACTGGCAGGGTAGCGCTGGGGCAGCGCCCCTGGGCAGGAGGCTGGTGACACTGCCCTAGAAAAAGGAGACTCCACCTCCTCCCTCCCACAGCCACCGCCCTGCCCACAGCTGCCTGGTACGGTCCCTGCCCCAGGGAGGGTGCAGGTGGGGGTTTGCACACCTGCCCAGGAGCTGGTCCCTCCCTGCACAACTGGAAGGAAAATCACCTGGAGGTTTCCCTGTTCCCACCTGAAACGGATGTGAAACAAAAAATGATTCAGTTACATTTGTTAAAGCACAGGGCAGGGGGTCTGGCACAAGGGGGCATTGGAGAGAAGTGGGGCCACTTCGGTGGGGGACAGAGACTGTGTCTGACTCCAAATACGGGGTCAACAGATGGAAAATTACTAAAGGGGCGGGGGGATCCTAGCAAAACCCACCTGACAGGACTCCTGTAAAGGACAGGCCAGGGTGACATCACCTGGGGGTGGGGGTTGATGGGGACACCTGTCAGACATCGGGGGTGATCAGATATGGAGGCTGGGGGCTCCTGGCTGAGCTGGCTCCCAGAGGTTCTTGGAGAGAATGCAGGTCAGCGCAGAGACGAACACAGGAGTCCGAAAGTCCAGCCCTCTTTGAAGAAGAGTTCAAGGGAGCCCGAGGAGGGCTTGGTCAAAGAGGAAGTCTCTGTCAGGGGCTCTCCGTGTGGCTATGCCCATGTCTGTAAAGCATCCGTGCACAGCTGGAAGGGTGCTGGTCCAGAATCTGTAAGGAATGCTCTACCCACACCTGCCAGCACATCTGTGAGGACTGGAGGAAGCCACCCGCCCCCCCCCCAGCTGTCATCTGAAAGGGCGAGCCCATCTGCTCTGGGAGCCGTCTTCTGCGCCATAGCACCACTGGGCTAACCCACCACTGGGGGTTGTCCTGGGCATCCAGAGTGCTGGGTAGCGTCCCTGACCTGAGACCCAGCAGGGGCCCCCTCCTCACGCTCCTCTCCCCAAACCTTGCCAAGTTGTAACAACCAAAAACTGTCTCCAGACATTTCTAGAGGTACCCTTGGGAGCATAGCTGTCTCCAGTTGAAAGTCTGGTGGCCTGTGAGTTGCTGCCATTCGCCTCTCTTGGGGGTGGCAGGTGTGTGGGAGGAGAGGGACAGGAGAGAAACAGAACAGGGCTGGAGCCCTGGAGCCCCCAAAGGTTTGGACAGTTGCACCGACAAGGGCTTCAAACTCAGCACCGCCTCTTCTTCGCTCTGAGAGCCCAGCAGGAGGGTTCCCTACCCCGGCTTCTGAGTCTGCAGCTGTAACCGGGCCTCACCGAGTCAGGATCACACGGACAGGTGTCCAGTCATCCGGGACCTGTGGCAAGTTAAAGATCTGTGGCCCAGTTAAAGATCTGACTGCTACTGAGCAGAAGCCTGTTCTCCAGCCCTTGAGGTGAGCTGAAATGTTGGGAAGGGGAACAAGGAAGAGGGAGAGAAGAACACTCTAGGAAATTAGCCCATACCACCTCTCCCACCTTCATGCCGGCCTGTGTCCCCCAGCGTCCCCAAACTTGCTGACAAGGGACAGAAGTGATCCCGTGGGGCTTCCCTTCCTACCCTTCACTTTTCCAACTTCCTCTTCTGGTTCTGCCAAACCAGGGGGCCTTTGTTCCCCTTCTCCCTGCCTCCACCTCCCCTGGCCCACTTCCTCTCTGTGGATGCCAGGCCTCCTCTTTCCGAGAAAGTGACTGTATCCAAACCCCACTGCGCCCACTCACGTGTCCCTGCACGGAAGGTACTACCGCACACTTGCTTACTCATTCCTTTGTAGGTACCTGTCCATGTTTGGACTTGTGGATCTTGACCCTTCCCTCGGCCTGGGAATCCCAGAGAACAGGGGACTAGAACTTTATCCAAATGTCTGGGGGGTTCCTCATGGGACAGGGGCTGCATTGGTCCCCAGCAGACTGGGAGATCCCTGAGGACGTAGCAAGACGGGAGAATGAAGCTGGTCTCTGCTGTCGCATGTCTGCACAAAGCTTTTTTGCAAACACCTCTTAATGATATCACTCGCTCGAGGAAGGAAACAAGAGCCAAGAAGTAAGGCCCAATACAGTCCACACACTGAAGATACAGCTCCAACCTGCTGATCTATGCAAGAGGCCATGGCCAGAGCGGGGGACTCCTGAGAGCCTCTGAACTGCCTTTTTGCCATTTTCCCATCTCACATTCCCTCCCTGGCTGTGCTGGTTGGGCTGTTCTCTAGAGACAGTGAGTCCCTGGGGGGTGAGGGGAGGGGTTGGGATGGCTTCTTCCCTCCCCCTACTTCCCTACTTCCCCTGAAGCACAGGGTACTCAACACCAGAAGTCAAGAATAAACCGGCCAACCCAGTCATTCCACTGCTATGCCTGTAAACCAAGATGCACACCCGAGTTGTCCCCAGCAACAATGCAGAGAGCACAGACTGTGGCATTCTTTGTGGTGCTCCCTCCACAAATCAGAACAAACGTCAGTTAGGAGGTGAGTGAAGCACATTAGTAGACATCTATCTACAATTGTGTCTTCAAAAATTTGGTGATACAAAAAACAAAAACCCTGGGTATTAAGAGTAATAACAGTTTTATTAAAAAAAAAAAAGGGGGGGGTGGCAGGGGGAAATAAGGAAGTTGGTGTGCCCGTATATAAAAATTATCTGGAAGAATATACAGCAAAACATGAGTAATGGTTATTTTTAGACAGTAGGATAACTGGTGGCTTTGTTTTCTTATTGGTGTTTTTTTTTTTATTAAAATGAATGCAAGACAATATATTCAATAATCAAGATGGAAAGGCCAATTTCCTTGAAAGAGACAAGCTCACACATCTGGAACTATCCCTATATCTAATAAAGAAATTAAATACATAGATTAAAACATTTTCATAGGAGCGCCTGGGTGGCTCAGTTGTTAAGCATCTGCCTTTGGCTCAGGTCATGATCCCGGGGTCCTGGGATCAAGCCCTGCATCTAGCTCCCTGCTCCATGGGGGGCCTGCTTCTCCCTCTCCCACTCCCTCTGCTGTGTTTCTTCTCTAGCTCTCTCTCTCTCTGTGTCAAATAAAGAAGGAAAGAAGGAAAGAAGGAAAGAAAGAAAGAAAGAAAGAAAGAAAGAAAGATAGATTGATTTTTAAAAAAACATTTTCATAAATAAATTCCAGGTTCATATAACTTCACTGGTAAATTTGACCAAATACTAAAGAAGAAATAATACAAGTTGTATGAGACTGCTAGAGCTACTGTAGCAAACTACCATGGGTTGAGTGACTTAAGTAACAGAAATTTGTTTTCTCATAGTTCTTGCATCTAGAAATCCAAGATCAAGGCACTGGCAGGTTTGGTTTCTTTCTGAGGGCCTCTCTCTTTGACTTACAGGGGGCCATCTGATTTCTGTGTCCTCACAAGGTCTTTCCTCTGTATGGGTACATCCCTCTTGTCTCTTTCATGTCCAAATTTCCTCTTTTTTTTTATGTCTTTAAGATTTTATTTATTTATTTGGCAGAGATCACAAGTAGGCAGAGAAGCAGGCAGAGAGGGGGAAGCAGTCTCCCTGCTGAGCAGAGAGCCCAGTGCAGGGCTCAATCCCGGGACCCTGAGATCATGACCTGAGCTGAAGGCAGAGGCCTAACCCACTGAGCCACCCAGGTGCCCCCAAATTTCCTCTTCTTATAGAGATACCACTCTAGGGGCGACTGGGTGGCTCAGTTATTTAAGAGTCTGACTCTTGATTTCAGCTCAGGTCATGATCACAGGGTGGTGAGATCCGGCACTCAGCAGGGAGCCTGGTTTAGATTCTCTCCCTCGCCCTCTGCCCCTCTCCCATTCTGTCTCTCTCTCATAAATAAATAAATAAATCTTTTTAAAAATAAAGACACCAGTCCAATTGGATTAGGGATCACTTAATGACCTTATGTTAACTTAATCACCCATTTAAAGCCATATATCCAAATACAGTCATGTTCTGAGATATTGGGGGTTAGCATCAACATATAAATGGGGGGGAGGAGGCACAATGCAGCCCATAATTACCAATTTCAAGCAAATTCTTCCAGGGAATTAAAGTGGAGGAAATGTTTCCACTTAACTTATTCCGATAACCAGGATTATTCTGATACCAAAACCAGATACAGACATTACAAGAAGAGAAAACTACAGATTAATATCCCTCATTAAGATACATGCAAAAATTATTTGGGGCTTCGAGTCCAATGTGGGGCTTGAACTGATGACCCTGAGATCAAGACCTGAGCTGAGATCAAGAGCTAGACTTATAAATAACTGAGCCCCCAAGGGGTCCCTAGAGACAAAAATTCTTAACAAAATATTAGCAAAGAGTCTGGCAATATAAAGAAGGAAAAAAGACCATGAGAAAGTGGGGTTTATCCCAGAAATGAAGGTTGGTTTTACATTAAAAATCAACCAAAAATCTATAAAGAACTTAGCAAACTCAACACCAAAGAACAAATAATCCAATCAAGAAATGGGCAGAGGACATGAACAGACATTTCTGCAAAGAAGACATCCAGATGGCCAACAGACACATGAAAAAGTGCTCCATATCACTCAGCATCAGGGAAATACAAATCCAAACCACAATGAGATATCACCTCACACCAGTTCGAATGGCTAAAATTAACAAGTCAGGAAATGACAGATGCTAGCGAGGATGCGGAGAAAGGGGAACCCTCCTACACTGTTGGTGGGAATGCAAGCTGGTGCAACCGCTCTGGAAAACAGCATGGAGGTTCCTCAAAATGTTGAAAATAGAACTGCCCTATGACCCAGCAATTGCACTACTGGGTATTTACCCTAAAGATATAAACATAGTGATCCGAAGGGGCACGTGCACCCGAATGTTTATAGCAGCAATGTCCACAATAGTCAAACTATGGAAAGAACCTAGATGTCCATCAACAGATGAATGGATCAAGAAGATGTGGTATATATACACAATGGAATACTATGCAGCCATCAAAAGAAATGAAATCTTGCCATTTGCGACAACATGGATGGAACTAGAGCATATCATGCTTAGCGAAATAAGTCAAGCGGAGAAAGACAACTATCATATGATCTCCCTGATATGAGGAAGTGGTGATGCAACATGGGGGCTTAAGTGGGTAGGAGAAGAATAAATGAAACAAGATGGGATTGGGAGGGAGACAAACCATAAGTGACTCTTAATCTCACAAAACAAACTGAGGGTTGCTGGGGGGAGGGGAGTTGGGAGAAGGGGGGTGGGGTTATGGACATTGGGGAGGGTATGTGCTTTGGTGAGTGCTGTGAAGTGTGTAAACCTGGTGATTCACAGACCTGTACCCCTGGGGATAAAAATATATGTTTATAAAAAATAAAAAATTAAAAAAAAATCTAAAAAAAAATCAACCAATGTCATTAACCATATTAACAAACTAAAAAATAAAAACTATATGATATTTTTAATAAATACAAAGAAACAGCCCATTTGACAAAATCTGACAACCATTTCTGATTTAAAAAAAAAAAAAGTCAGCAAACTGAAATAGAAGGGAACATCATTAGCTTGAAAAAGAACATGTACAGAAAACCTTTGCAACTAACATCATAACTAATGGTGAATGACTGGTTGCTCTTCCCCCAAAGATTAGGAACAAAGTGAGGATATCTACTCTCACCATTTCTACTCAACATTGTACTGTTTGTTTTAGCCAGGCAAGAAAAGAAATAAAAGACTTTCAGATTGGAAAGGAAGAAGTAAGATGTCTCTACCGGCATAAACATGGCAGTCCATGTAAAAAACACTGTAGAATATTTAAAAAGCTACTAGAACTAATAAATGAGCTTAGAACATTATGTAATAGAAGATGAAATTGTAAGAAAATTAGTTGTACTTCTATATATTAGTAATGAACAACTGGAAATTGAAATTGAAAAACACATAATAATATCCAAAAATATGAAATATTTAGGGATAAATTTGATAAAATACATGGAAAACATGTACACTGAAAACTATAAAACAATGTTCAGGACAATCAAGGAAGACAAAAATAAATGCAGGGATATACCATGTTCATGAATCAGAAGACTGCATGTTGTTAAGATGTCAGTTCTCCCCATTTGCTCTATAGAGCCAATGCACTCCCAATTAAAATACTATAGGCCTTTCTTATAGAAATTGCCTAGCTGGTCCTAAAATTAAAATGAAAATTTAAAAACCTTTAGAATATCAAATCAACTTTGAAATGAAGAACAAGGTTGCTGAACTTACATCATCTGATTTTAGGCTCGTAACGTGTGCATTGGTATAAAAATAAACAACAAGACCAATGGAACTAAATAGATGATGCAAAATCAAAGCTACACAATTATGGAAAAAGCATTTTAAGATTTTACTTATTTGAGAGAGAGTGAGAGAGCATGAGTGGGGTAGGGGGTGCAGAGGGAGAGAAGGAGGGAGAATCCCAAACAGATGCCATTGAGCATGGAGCCTGACACAGGGCTCAATCCCCAGACCCCAAAACCTGAGCCAAAATCGAGAGTTGGTCACTTAAATGATGAGCCACCCAGACACCCCTGGAAAAATTTATTTTCAACAAAGATGCAAAGGCAATTCTATGGAGGAAGAATAGATTTTCAATAATAGTGCTAAAATAATTAATCAATAGTGCTAGAATAATAATCAATAAGAAAGAGAGAGAGGGATGAAGGAAGGAAGGAAGGAAGGAAGGAAAAAAGGAAAAAGAAAAAAAGAATATCCATTCAAGCCTCTCATTATATACAAAAATTTATCAGAATGGATTATAGTCTGATGAGGGTGCCAAGACAATTCAATAGGGAAAGCCTTCCACAGATGGGGCAGAGACAACTGGATATCCACATGCAAAAGAATGGAGTTGGATCCCTTCCTCACACCATACACAGAAGTTAACTCCAAATGGATGACAGATCTAAACGGAAAAGTTAAAACTACAAAACTCTTAGAAGAAAGCATAGGATTAAAACTTTGTGGCTTTGGGTTGATGAAGTTTTAGATACTACAATGAAAGTACAGTGGGGGGAAAAGATAAACTGAAGTTCATTAAAATTAAAACCTTTTCCCTGTGAAGTATGCTATCGAGAAAGTAAAAGGACAACCCACAGAATAGGAGAAAATACGTGCACATCCCTAATAAGGGACTTGTGTCCAGAATATAAAAAGAACTCTTACAACTCAGCAATCGAGAAATAACAACCCAACTTGAAAATAGGCAAAGGCTTTGAATAGACATTTCTCCCCAAGAAGGAAACAAATGGCCAAGAATCCTATGAAAAGATGCTCAACATCATTAGTCAGTAGGGAAATGCAAATAAAAACCATAATGTGATACCAATTCACATCCGCTAAATGGCTATAATAAAAAAGACAAATGACAGCAAGCAATAGTGAAGATGTGGAGAAATTGGAACCCACATACATTGCCTCTGGGAATGTGAAACAGAGCAGCCACTTTGGGAAAACACTTCAAGGGTTCTCAGAGCACTAAACGTGGAGTCACCATGCGACCCAGCAATACCACTCTTGGTTATATACCAAAGAGAAATAAAAACACACATCCACACACACACAAAAAATTGCACACAGATGTTCATAGCAGCATTATTCATAATAACGAAGAAGTCGCAAAAACCTAAATGTCCATCAGTTGATGGACTGACACATAAAATGTGTCTTATCTGTACTGTGGACTGTTATTCAACAATGAAAAGGAAAAAAAATATTGATGAAACATATTCCAACATGGATGAACCTTGAAAAAGTATGTGAAATTAAAGAAGCCAGCTACAAAAGGCCACATATTATATCATTTCATTTACATAAAATGTCCAGAATAGGCAAATCTGTAGAGACACAAAGTAAATTCATGGCGGCCTGGGGCTAGGGATGGGGGTGGGTACGGTGGAGGTTGGTGGGGAGGGAGTGTGTGACCGAGGGGGTTAGAGAGTGACTGCTAATGAGTAAGGTTTTTTGGGGGCGGTGTGGTAAATTAGATTGTGGTAATGGTTGCATAACTGAATATAGAGAAAAAAATACACCAAAGTGTATACTTAATATGAATGAATGATATGGGACTAAAATTATATTTCGATAAAGGCATTTTTTAAGATTTTATTTATTTATTTGACAAAGAGAGGGAGATCACAAGTAGGCAGAGAGGCAGGCAGAGAGAAAGGAGGAAGCAGGCTTCTTGCTGAGCAGAGAGCCTGACGTGAGACTTGATCCCAGGACCCTGAGATCATGACCTGAGCAGAAGGCAGAGGCTTAACCCACTGAGCCACCCAGGCACCCTAAAGGCATTTTTTAATGGATCATATTATTCAGCTTTAACAAGGAAGGAAATTCTGATTCATGTCATCTGGATAAAACTTGAGGACATTATGTTAGGTAAAACAAGCTAGTCACGAAAAGGACAAACACTATATGATTCTACTTCTATGATGTTCTCCAGAATAGCCAGATTCATAGAGACAGAAAGTAGAATGTTGGTGGCCAGGGACTAGAGAGAGAAAGGGATGGGGAGTTAATATTTAAAGGGTGCAGGGTTTGTTTTGCAAGATGAAAGGCATTCTGTGGACGGACAGTGATGACGGTTGCAAAAGTGTGAACGTCCTGGGTACCATTAACTTGTACACTTGGAAATGGTAAGGATACCAAATGTTAGTTTTGTATATATTAATAAAATATTTATAAAAGTAAATATTTAAAAATGGATCACAGACCTAAATGTAAAAACCTAAGCTTATAAAATTTCTAGATGAAACATAGGAGAAAATCTTTGTGTCAGAGGAGTCAGATTTCTTATTACAACATCAGAAGAACAACATATAAGAAGGAAAATAAACCTAATAAACTGAACTTCTTGAAAATTCAATTTCTGTTTTTTAAAAGAGGCTCCTAAGAGCATGAAAAGATAAGTCACAGACCAGAAGAAAATATTGCAAAAATTTGATTAAGGACTTATATCCAGAATATATAAAGAGCTCTCAAAACTCAATAATAAGAAAAGACCACAATTTTTTAAAATGAGTAGATGATTTGCACAGACTCTTCACCAAGGAAGATAATAGCTGACAAATGAGCATATACAAAAGGTATTCAGGCTCATGAGGCATTAGGGAAATGAAAGTTAATACCACATGAAATTCTACTACACATTTATGAGAGTGCCTAAAAGATAAAAGACTGACCGTACCAAATTTGGGGGATGATGTGAAGTAACTGAACTTTCACGTACTTGTGGAAGGAATGTAAAATGGTATGGCCACTCTGAAAAACAGATGGGCACTTTCTGACCAAATTAGACATACACCTACCATATGACCTGGTCATTCCACCACTTGCTTTTTACCGAAGGGAAAAGGAAGCACGTGTTCATACAAAGACATATACACAAACATTCCTAACAGCTCCCAATTATAAATGATCCAAGTGTTCACCAACCAGAAAAAGGATTTTGTATGTGATGCATACATATACATATACAGTCATACAATGGGATACATACATGTGATACAGTCATACAACGAGATACCAGCTCCGCGGTTGAAAAGAGGGGACCCCTGTTCCATGGAACAGCACAACCTCCAGGGGGGCCCGAGGGAACTCTCTTGGGGAATGGAAGTGTTTCCTGTGGTGGCTGGGGGTGTGGTTCTACAGTCTGCACATCTGTCAGAACTCATTGAACTTGACACATTTATTGGTACATTTTATTCTATGTGAATCGTACCTCAGTAAAGTTGATTTTAAAAGAAACAAAGAACCTTTCTAAGAAAAAACAGACGGCTTCTACATTTATAACAAAAATGTTTTATATATCCATATCTATAATGATTGCTTTGCCAAGTCATCCCTAATCATTAGACAGCTGACTGTGGAGGAAGTGAGGCATCAAAGGACATTGCTCCCATTTCATGGAGGCGGATACTTGAGGCAATAAACCGGAGGGCCTTATGAGTCAGGGAAGGCCTGTCTACAGGCAGTGTCTGGAGGACCACACCAGTCCCTCAGATCAGATCCCTGCACTGCAGGCACTGTTTGTGTGTGTACACTCAGGGTGGAGAAGGGGAGCAAGCAGAAGAAAGAGGATGATGACTAATAGAAGCTCACCTCCTCCAGGGAGCCTACGTGGGTTAGGCTTCTCTCTGGGCTCCCTTAACACCTGTGTTAGTCTGCTCCAGCTGCCATCACAAATCCCACAGGCTGGGTGGCTTCAACAACATTTATTTTCTTATACTTCCAGAGGCTGGAAGATGCAGATCAAGGTGTCAGCTGGGTTGGTTCCTTCTGAAGTCTCTGTCGTTGGTTTACAGATGGTCATCTTCTCCCTGGGTCCTCACATGGTCGTTCCTCGCTACCTGTCCCTGTCCCAAGTTCCCCTTCTTAAAAGGAGTCCTATTGAATTAGGACCTACCCTAATGACTTCATTTTAACTTAATTACATCTTTAAAGACTCTCTCCAAATATGGCCACATTCTGAGGTACCGGGGACTAGGATTTCAATATGTAAATTGAGGGAGGACACCATTCCTTGTCCACATGACCCACAGCTACAGCCCACTAGAAAAACCAGACTTGGGAGTGACATTGGGTCCAATTAGCCCTCTGTTTGAGTGGTTTGACCCTTTAAAGTCCCACTAACCCCTCTGGAAGTGAGCAAATAGTACCAGCATCTAAATTGTGCTTTGAGGAGGGAGTGAGAGCAAAGGCTTTGTGCAAGGCAAAGCGCTGTTATTTTCCACGGAGTTAATGGTGTATCCCTCTAAGCTAACCCTTTTACCGGGGCTCACAGGGCCTCTGGGTCATATCAACAGTAAGAAATGCCTCTGGTTTATTATCCAGCCCATGTAAGTCAGAACCCCCTTGAGCTCCTAATTCCCAAATAAAGTCTTGCTGTTATTTCTGGGAGTCTCTGTAGGAGCCTTGGGAGCCCCAGGCTTCTCCTAGTCTTCTCTTCTGCTCCCCCATGTGACCTACACAGCTATTCATGGAGGTCTCAGCACCCCAAAGCTGCAGGCTCTCAGACACTCATTGGGGCCACCCCATCTCAGAGCCACTCTTGCTCTGCTCAGAGGAGGGGACATTTCTCCAGCTCCACACTGTGCCCTGTCTGCTCTCCTCTGTCCCCTGGGAAGTACCTCATGACCGTAGCCTAGGCCTGAAACTTCCGTATGGCCCTCTCCATGGGGCTCCAGCCAAATCCCCCAAACAAATATCTTGGTGTCCACAGTCATCCCCCCATTCTGACTCCTCAGGCAGATCAACTCACCTCCATCCAAATCATCTCATGTAAATTAGTATCCCCACCGGGAGCTGGGCCACCAGGGGTTGGCACAGCCCAGGTTCCAACCAGCTCTAAAGTGTCTGGTTGCCCTGGGGACATAATGAGTTCCCGGTGGGGATCTGCCTTACTCCTTCCTCTCTGCATCCTACCCAGGGTGCTGTACTTGTTGGCAGCTGGCGTGTAGTAGGTACTCAGGAAATGCCTATCAAATGGAGCCATTTGCTGGTTTCCCATGGAATTTCTTGGAAGTGTGGTCTTTGCCTCCCATAAGCCAATTATCAGTAATGACACTGGCTGTCATTATGGAGAGCTTACAGTATACGAGCCAAGCACCACATATGCCCCTTGGAATCCTTACAGAAACCCCGATGGGGTGCTTTCTCCTTTCCCTCCACCTCATTTAACAGATGAGGAAACAGATGAGCAGTGAGAATCCACATCAGGCCAGGCGGTCTGGCCCCATTTCCTTCTGAATGCCCAGGCTCTGCCGCCTCCCAGGTTGGGGTGGTGCTGGAGGAAGGCAGCAGGAGCAAGGCTGGGGCTGGGAACAGAAGAACCTTCTGGCAATGACCACCACAAAGCTGCTGCCTGTGGGGATTTCAAGTGATTCTGAAAGTACATTCCATGGCCACTTGTCTGTGTTTAGGTCACTCTGAATGAACTGAGAAGTCAAAGTGGAAATCCCCCTGCTATGGGTGACCAGCCCTGGGTCATTTAGAAACAAGACACTCTGGGTCTGAGACATGTGGGGAGGTCAGTTTGCCCAGCTCCTTGCTTTGGTCAGAACTTTCGATTCGTTCTTCCTAGGAGGAAGGGTCACCAGGTGCCATACATTTCCCGATCACTGCCTGTGTACCTGTGTTCCCTGTCATTCCACCTGAACTCATGACAGAGAGCCAGCAGGGGATGCATCGCTGGCCCCATTTCTCAGACGGGAAAGCTGAGGCTCAGAGAGATGAAGTAGTAGAATTAAGGTAATGCCATTGTTAAGCTGGAGTTCAAAGCGGCAGGAGTCTGATTGCAAAGATGTCGAAGGAATTTTCACAATGTGAGCACGCCAAGGTAACCAACACCCAGCCAACACAGGAGATCAGAGACAAAGCTCAGAGCCTCCAGGGAAGCACCCTTTCCTGAAAACCTTTGGTAACTCCGAGATTCCTCTTTGATGCTTTCTGCATGTTCCGGTGGATGGAACCCAGGCCCCGGGACTGTGGCAGTGAATGGAGCTTTGAAGCGAGGGATGGGTCTAGGGGAGGATTCCATCACTGGCTAAAAGGACAGGCTTCCCCCTTGGGGATACCCGTTAGAAGATGGGGTCCACCTTCTTCTCTTCTGCAGTGAGGTGGGGGAAGCCAGTTTCCAGACTCAGGCCAATTCTCACTTCTATCTCCATCAGTGTGGGGAGGGCAAGAAAGTTTGGTGGAGCCCCTGGGTTGAATAGTTCATCTGTAACATGGAGATTAGGGCAGTATCTACCCTTATGTTACGATGTGTGAACCATTAAGAGCGGTGCCCAGCTCACAATAAGGGTGACTCTGGCAGATCTGTGTTCAGACCCAAATTCCCTGTGTACCAGCTATGTGACCCTAGACAACTTTCTAACCTCTCTGAGCCTCACTTTCCTCACCTATAAAATGGGAATAGCAGTATCTTCCTCAAGGTGCAGTTGTGAAAATTAAATGAGACAGCAGCCCAGTGCCGAACACACAGTAGAGTCTCAGCCAATGGTAAATATTCCTAACAGAATTTGCACGCCAGCATCTAAGCCCCTCCTGCTCCTTTCCACCCGCCACCAGGAGGTCTTGATGGGTTGCAGTCTAATGGTATCATCAAGTGTTTTTCCTGCCATTTCCAGGGAAGTAAAAGCACACAGAACTTGCTAACAAGTCCCGAGGAACAACCAGGCCCAGTGGAAACTCATATGTGCCAATGGGGACAGAAGCAAGAGAGTTTCTAAATTCTTACAGACTTCAGAGAATGGAAGAGGCTTAAAACCTTGCTCTGTGGGGCGCCTGGGTGGCTCAGTGGGTTAAAGCCTCTGCTTTCAGCTCAGGTCATGATCCCAGGGTCCTGGGATCGAGCCCCGCATTGGGCTTTCTGCTCAATGGGGAGCTTGCGTCCCCCTCTCCCTGTCTCTGCCTGCCTCTCTGCCCACTTGTGATCTGTCTGTCAAATAAATAAATAAAATCTTTAGAGAAAAAAAAAAGAAAACAAACAAACAAAAAAACAAAAACAAAAACAAAACCCTTGCTCTGTTCCACCCCAGCAATTCCACTTCTGGATATCTATTTTAAAGCAAATACTCTTTGGGGCGCCTGGGTGACTCAGTGGGTTAAGCCTCTACCTTCGGTCGGGTCATGATCTCAGGGTCTTGGGATCAAGTTCCGAGTCGGGCTCTCTGCTCGACAGGGAGCCTGCTTTCCCCCTTTCTCTCTGCCTACTGCTCTGCCTACTTGCGATTTCTCTTTCTGTCAAATAAATTTAAAAAATTTTTTAAAAATAAAGCAAATACCCTTTAAACATAGACAAAGCTTTAACATCCCAGCGTTAACCATAATAATGAGTGGTGGGGGGAGTGACTGAAAGTCATAATAAGGAAAAAACAATCTATAAAAACAGACCCAGAAATGATCCCAATGACAGAATTAATAGATAGAGCTATTAGAACACTTATAATAACAATATTCCTTATGCTTAAGACAGGAAAGCTTGAGTGGGGTAAGTAGAATCATAGATTTTTTTTTTTTAAAACCCAGATCAAATTTCTAGCAAAAAACAAATACACTCAGAGGAAAGGAATAGTGGACAGGACTAAGGCAGATTTGACAACACAGAAGAAAAGGCTAGTTGCTTTCTGTTCATTGAAGCAGGAATGGTACTGATAAAGATGGTGGTGATGGTGGGAACCATCATAACTACCATCTGTTGATCTCCAGCTTTGGACCAAGCCCCATTCACCTACCATGTTGTTTAATTCCTGCAACAGGCCTGTGAAGTAGGTACTGTCATTGTTCCATTTTACACATGAGGAAGAGGAAGACATGATGCTCCAGGTGAGGCAGCTGGAGCTCCAGGGAGTTTAGCCTTAACCCAGGTGGTCTGGATTTGAACACCACCTGCCACGCTCTTCACCTCCATATGATGCTACACGGCCTGAGCTGTGGTCACTGTGGCGGCTTTCTTTCCATAGGTGGGGCCTGGTACAGTGTGCTGGATGCACATGGTCTCTAAACTCCATAGTGACCAGAGAAGGGAGGTACTATTGTCCTCATATTGTCCCCACCAGCAAATGAGGAAACCAAGACTCATGTAGGGGGAGTGATTGGCTCAGAGTCCCAGTGTTGGTAAGAGAAGGAGCCAGAATTTGAAGCAGGTCCCTCTGGCCCCAAACCTAGCCTTTCAGGTGTGCCCTGGGATCTCAGGACATGTCAGGGACAGTGGTTCTGAGGCCTCTTTGTAGCATGAATGGTATGTCTTCTCTCCCATTAGGGAA
Organism: Mustela nivalis; assembly: GCF_964662115.1. NCBI lineage: Eukaryota > Metazoa > Chordata > Mammalia > Carnivora > Mustelidae > Mustela > Mustela nivalis. The sequence continues at coordinate 13,459,657 of NC_139029.1, read as the reverse complement.
AAGCCTCTGGAATCAACAAAGTACCTGTGGTCCTTGCTGGTTTTGCTCCTACCCAAATGATAATTAGATCAGGAGAAGCTGGGATTCTGAGAGGTACCCACATTCCCATCAGGAGCCCAGATCTAGAGGATAGTATGGTGAAGTCCCACACTGAGAGCATGTAAGGGAATGACCACAGAGCCCATAACAGGAAGACATGTCGCAGACCATGCCCGGGACATATGGTGAGCTTACTGCTTGCTTATTTTGCATGAAGATTATTTTCTCACAGATGAAGTGGTCGATTGGTGACTGAGTCAAGGAACAAAGGAAAAAAATTAGACTCGAGAAAGAACTCTCAGCAGTGACTCTTACTGGCACACTTTTTTGGGTGAATTGGCAGCAAGGTCAGTCTGTGGACTATGTCCTTGAGCGCCATTTAACAGGCATGGGAGAAAACCAATCTCTACTACCAGTGGACCCTCTATTAAAGCTTGAAAGGTTACCAGTGGAGTGTTTGCGGGAGACCATCTCTAGAATGCCTGCTACCACTCACCCTAGCTAGGCTGGGTCCACACCATGGAATGTGTTGGGATTCTTCTACGCAAACGGAGGCAGACCCACAGAATAAAATGGCAACACCCATCAAATGCCTTCAAGTTGTGCCCATGCTGAGACGCTCAAGTTCACTTTAGGAACAGAACCTATGAAATAGTTCTGGACACAAACTGAGATCTAGCCTCAAAGATGTCTCTCACTGTACCACTGTATGGACTAGTATTACAAAATTACAAAAAAAAAAAATGAGTGGAAACAACACATATGTCCATCAATAGGGGATTCATTAAATGTACAGCAGAGATGTGTAAAGGAATACAGAGTTGCCTTGCCAACTGTTACCACAGAAGAATCCTTAATGACATGGAAATAGGTTCAAGCTATATGGGTCAAAGAAAAGACAAAGGACGACTTGTAACATTTTTCTGATCTGGAAAGGGAAAAGTGTGGAAAGGTCCGTAAAGCTATAGAACCAGAAGAACAGACACAAAAGGTTAGTGGTAGAAATAACTCAGGTGCCTCTCAGTGGGTGAATGAAGTTGATGGGGTAAAGATACCAAAATGAGACAGGATTTAGCTGTGAAAACAAGGCCATCCGGCCATTTGTGACATGAATGGACCTTGAGGACATTATGCTAAGTGAGATAAGTCAGAGAGAGAAAGACAAATACTGTTTAATCTCACTTATCTGTGAAGTCTGCAAAAGTCAAACGCAGGGGGCACCTGGTTGGCTCAGGCAGTAAAGCATGAAATTCTCAATCTCAAATCCAGGGTTAGTAGTTCAAGCCCACATGAGGCATGGAAAGTACTTAAAACAAACAAACAAACAAACAAAAAACTTCATAAAAACAGAGAGTAAAATGGTGGTTACCAGGAGACAGAGAGGAGCGAAAATAGGACAAGTAATATTCATAAGCAAAAGCTTGCAACAAGTAATAAATAAGTCCTAGAGATCAAATGCACAGTCTAGCGAATACAGACAACAATATTGCACTATAATCACTCAACTTGCTAAGAGATTAGATCTTTATTCCAACCACTAAAAAGAAATTATAATTCTGTGACGTGACGGAGGTACTAATTATTGCTAAATTGGCAGTCATGGTGTAATATATGAATGTATCCACTCAACATGTTGCACACCTGAAATTTACACAATGTTATATGTCAAATATATTTCAATCCCAAAGAAAGGGAATGGTGTATACCGGATTCACAAGCGATTTTAAATTGTTTTGTCTATGATTTTCAAGTCTCCTCCACTGAATGTGTTCATTTTGCAATCAAAAGGTTTAAAAAAAACTGGTATTAAAAATAAAAACCATAAAATTCCCCGTTGCTAAAAACAGGAAATGGAAAGAGTGTGCTGGATGCCAGAGCTGGGAAGGACAGGGGTGGGCTGTGCCGGGTGGGGCGACTCTGATATAAAAGGCTGCCAGTATGGAAAGGTACTTCCAGCAGCTGCGTCCACTGCTCTGTGCTGGGACCATGGAGCTTCCCCTGCTGTGCACGCTGCTGGTGTTTGCTGGTGAGCTGGGAAGGGAAGGTGGGACGTGAGTGGGCGCTGTATCTTCTTCCTCAACTGAGCCTTTGCTCTGATCCCCTACGCTGGCCCCCAGTCCTCAATCCTTCTGCCCCTGCAAGGAGCCAGCAGCAGTGGCTGGTCCCCTAGAACACTGGCTTTGGCCGGGGAGCTCTGGGCTGCCACGCTGTGCAGCATGCCTCTGGTTTGCCATGAGGGTATGCAGCTAGAGGCTCAGACACTGGGGCTAGCTAAGCAGGTGCCTGCAGGGCTTTGGACGCCAAGTTACAGAAAAGGATCTCCCCGCTTCACTCTGCTCCCCTTTGTCACCTTGACCAGATAATAACAATTTTTCACTTATGCACAGTACCATGTACTTTTAGAACCCTTTCTTTCATGTTCATTGTCTCCTTCGAACCTGGGAAGAGGGTCCTGTTAATGGTGGTGGGAGATGGGGCGGTTTCCATTCAATCTTGCGCAGATCAAATGTAAAAATGTGCTTGCTAGCAAATCGGTGTTTTTGTTCCTCAATCCATCCAAGTATCCAGTGTTAGAAAGGATTTGTACTTTAAAGTGGGGCTTTATATAATCCTGGGACTACTACATTTTTTTAGAGGAACACATCTCCAGGGCTACAGCAAAAACCATCGGGGAATTTGCAGTCAAGCTACAGGAACTCATCTCTCAGATATAAAGAAGCAATACGCTGGAGAGATAAAATACACAGGCGAGCCTGCATTCAAATGCTGTCTCCTAGCAGGATGACCTTGGCCGAGTCACCCCACCTCTCTATGTCCTCACCTATAAAATGGACACAATAACACCCTCTTCGTAGGGTTGTTAGAACTTTGAAGAGAAAATGTATCCAAAGGGTTTAGCAAGTGGGATTAATAACACAGCATGTGCGTGATGAGCCGATAGCCTTGTAACTCTTGGGGGAGGGGCGCCCATCCCCCTTGGTGGCAGCGAAGGATAGAAAGAGTTGCCAGGACAGGAATTACTGACAAGCTAAGCCAGTTCACCAAAGGTATCCTGACCCCAGATGGAGCTCCTCGGTGTCTCAGGACTGGTTTCTCCTTACTGTAAAATTATAAGAGATAAGACTACCATACCAAAGCATTCTGAACCAAAACTCAACGTACAGCTTGCTTGGCAAGGGAAAACGACATCATTCAAGTGTGAGTTTACTTGTGTATTGCTAAGCTGACATGGAAAGAGCCAGACTTGGGGCAGAAAGAGGGAGGAGGTAGACCAGGAAGGCAAGATTCTGAACTCAGGTCCCTGGTTGACGCACAAGGTCGGGGGGAAGTCCGCTGTGGCTTGCCTCCAGTTTCCTTAGCACAGAAACTGGGCTTCCGGTGGGCCTGGGATGGGTCATTAGTCCCCTTAAGACTTAGCAAGGGTGTCCAGTTGGAGCCACCGTGTCAAACAGGAGTAACAACATGGGTTCCTGTACATTGAGGGGACACACCAGGGACAGAACAGACCTGCAAGTACCAGACACCCCCGGTCGCTTTTAGCTGCAGCCCAAGGCAACCTGCTGGGGATCTCACCCTTGGCCCACTGTAGGATCCCTTCCCAAATCTCCTCTTCCCACCTCCCCCTCCCCCAATTTAGGGCTCACTCCCAGGTGAGCCACAGGAGAGCTTTTTTCTGTAGCTTTCTCTAAGGGAGGTGGGGAAGAGGGTGTGCAAGGCAGGGTGCAGGGAGAAGGGTGAGTCTTCCTGTTACAGACTGGAAACTCAGTGCAGAAGCAGGAAACGGTGCCAAGCTGCCTGGGATTTCAGCCCTAGCTCGGCCACTGTGACCCAGTACGAGGCTCGAGCTGCTCATCTATCAAGTGGGCATTAATCGTAGTTCTTGTTGTATTAATATCAGTTTCTTAGTTCCCAAAAGTATACCGTAATTACGTAAGCTGATCATAACTTCAAAGGGAAGTAGGCGAGGGGTGTATAAGATCGCTCTGTAACTCCTTGCAACTTTTCTGTACCTCTAGAAAGTACCAAAATAAAAAGAGTAATTTATTGGGTGGGGGGGATTTATCTCACAGGTTGAATGAAGTCACTAAATGACTACATGAGCACGTGGTTCAGCATGCTCCGTTGGTTCAGCATCCCAGGGTCCTGGGATCAAGTCCTGCTTTGGGCTCCTTGCTCAGCAGGAAGCCTGCTTCTCCCTCTGCCTCTCCCTCTGCCCCTTCCCCCTGCTCGCGCTCTCCCTCTCTCTTTAAAAAAAAAAAAAAAAAGAAAAAGAAAAGAAAACGCAATAAGCCCTCACTAGTGCTGTATTTTTAACAGCCATAGTGCACAGTGGCTGTTGTCATTTTATTATCCAAGGTCACTGGTTTGGTGCAACCGGGCACAAGTGCCAGGCCTGTGGTCTGCTGGCCACCTCTCACGTTCACGTCCTCTCTTTGTTGCTGGACTCTTCTGCAGGTGTGATTCCAACCCAGGGCGGGATCTTGAACCTAAACAAGATGATCAAACAAATGACCAGAAAGATACCCCTCGTCTCCTACTGGTCCTATGGCTGTCACTGTGGACCTGGGGGCAAAGGTCAACCCAAAGATGCCACAGACAGGTAATCCCTTCACGGGCAGGGCGGCGGTCCTGTCCTGTCCTGTCCCGTCCTGCCCGCACCCCGGGACTCTCCCCTTTCCTGTTCTCCCATGGATTCGTTCCACGAATTCATTTTGTGGTCTGTTCTAGCAACCCTGCTGAGGCCCGGTACCGTCCAGGCCCTCCTGGAGCTTGCCTTCTGGCTGGTTCTGCAGAGTCTCCGAAGGCCCCCGGCCCTTCCAACCCTGATCTAGTTAGAATACCCACACGCACTCCCTGCTGCCACAGCATGCTAGTTTTTGTTTGTTTGTTTGTTTGTTTTAAAGATTTTTATTTATTTATTTATTTGATAGACAGAGAGAGATCACAAGTAGGCAGAAGGCAGGCAGAGAGAGAGGGGGAAGCAGGCTCCCTGCTGAGCAGAGAGCCCCGATGTGGGGCTCGATCCCAGGACCCTGAGATCATGACCTGAGCTGAAGGCAGAGGCTTTAACCCACTGAGCCACCCAGGCGCCCCTGCGTGCTGTTTTTTTAAAAAAATTCCTACTTCTTTTTTGCCACCGTCTTGTGCAATCTTCACCAGGCCCCCTGGGGAATCGGCCAGGAGGGAAGAGAGCCATCCAGACCCAGGGCCACTTCCCTCATCCACCATTTACAGGCTGTGTGACCCTGGGCATGTGGCTTGACCTCCTTGAGTCTGTTTCTTCATTTGTGAAATGGGGATCATACTAGTGCCCCCATCACAGGGGAGCAGTGAAGATGAAGGGAGTATTCACGCAGGAAACACATGCCTGGCTCACAGGAAGTCCTCAATAGGCCTGAGCTAGTGCACCCTCCATAGCGTGCGCTCAGTTTCCCCCCTCATGCAGCCGTGCTCCCTGCCTGTCCCTCCTCCTGTCCTCTCTCTCCAGGTGCTGTCAGAATCACGACTGCTGCTATGGTTACCTGAGGCAGCACCAGTGCCGTGTCCACACAGACCACTACAACTACACCTTCTCCGACGGGGACATCCAGTGCCGTGAGTGCCGGGGGTCTCGGGTTTGGAGTTAGAGGCTGAGGAAGGGAGGTCTGGCGCTTACTGCCTTCACGTGCTCTGTGACAATACACAAGCCCCTCAAGGTGTCTGTTTTTCTCGTATGTCCAGCGACAGTAGCGGGGTTCTGGAGGAATGGGGCTGGGAGTAGGGAGAGGTCCAATGGGCGTTTGGATCTGGAAGGGTGGAGGACCTCAGCTTGGATCCCAGAGCCACAATCAACCGGCTGCGTGACCTTGAACACATTGTTTAACCCCTCGGAGCATCAGTAGTCTCATCCGTAAACTCAGGATGATAAGAGTGTTCTACTCCCTAAAGTTAATTCCAGAGCTAAAATGCAAGCAGACCGAATGAGCCTCACATGCTGCCAGGCGCATGCTCAGATCAATCACTTGGGCTAAGTATGGTATCAAGTTACAACTTACATTGTTACTGGTCCTCAGAGCAGCCCGGCCAGGAGCGGCATCACCCTGATGATCTCCATTTCACAGACAAGGAAAGTGAGGCCAGAGGGACGAGGTGTTTGTCCAGGGTCACCCAGATGCAGGTGACAGAGCCTGAGCTAGACCTCCAGTCCCCCCCGGCCCTGGGCCCCTTCCTGGAGACAGCGAGCAGCTCCCAGGCCTGGGAATCAAGTGGGCTCATCACATCACTGCCTATTCATTGAAGGCTTAATAATAATAGCAACAGGGGTGCTTGGATGGCTCAGTCAGTTAAGCATCTGCCTTTGGCTCAGGTCATGGTCTCGGGGTCTGGGATCAACCCTCATGTCGGGCTCCCTGCTCAGCGGGTAATCTGCTTGTCCCTCTCCCTCTGCCCCTCCTCCCCCTCATGCTCACTGTCACTCTTTTCTCTCTCTCTAATAAATAAATTAAATCTTTCAATAATGATAATAGCAATAATAATAGCCAACATTTATTGAGCACCTACTGTGTGCTGAGCGCTTTGCTTCTCCTGTACTCTCAGCAGCCCCAAGGCCAGCTCTTACCTTCATCCCAAGGAAAGATACTAAAACTGATGCACCAAGGTCCGTTCAGCCTTAGTCTCTGCACATGCTGTCCCCTCTGCCTGGAGCACACCCCCTCGGCCACGGCGGCTTTCCGTAGGGGGAGCAGACCCCTCCCACCTCAGCTCAAATGGCTCTTGGTGCTGAGTCCCCTTCCCCCATTTTACTGTCTTGTAGACCCTGCCTCATCCCTTACTTCCACGAGGAACAGGCTATGATCCCCATTTCTGTGCTTCTCGAATATCCGCTGCCCCCCGGGAGTGTAAACCCTATGCGTCAGTTTGGGTCAGTCCTGTCCCCCTAGGGCCTGCCATAGGATGGGTGCTCAATTGTCTAGTAAATGGATGAATAAATGAAAAAAGGAGCAAGGCACCCAGGGAGGTCACCATACATGCCCAAGGTCATGCAGCTAGAGCCCAAGCAGCTGGGCAGGGTACTCTAGCTGAGCAAGGACAGGACTGCCTTCAGAAACTCCCTCCAGGCACCCTAAGGCCACCCTGAGCTTTGCTTCGGGAAGGAATAGACACTGAGCTCTGTTCTCCTCCACCTGCAGCGGATAAGGGGAGTTGGTGCGAGCAGCAGCTGTGCGCCTGTGACAAGACGATAGCCCTCTGCCTGAAGCAGAACCTGGACACCTATCAGAAGCACCTGCGTTACTACTGGCGACCCCGCTGCCAAGGCCAGACCCCCACGTGCTAGGAGTAGCCCAGCCTGCTGCCCTGCACTCCCTCCTCCGTTCCTCAGCATCTGCGGCTCTGGAACTCCACCCCTGCCCCAGCGTCGGACCCCCTCCACTGGCCTGGGAGGGTCTCAACCACGCCCCACCCTCCTTCTTGTTCTTGGACCTTCCAAATCTTTCCGACTGAGGCAGACACTCTCTTCTGATTGTGGATTAAGATCTGAGAAGAAGGCAAGTCCAGGAAGCCCCCGAGGGATGGTGTTTAAGCTGAAGCTGCAGGTATTAGGGGTGGGGACTTGGGGGCCATGGTGCGGCGCGTCCTCCCTGCCACAGCCACTCGCCAGCCCGAGTCTCCCCCTGTCCGACACACTGTCCAAGCTGCAGCCGGGATGGCCTCTCTGAAGGGCAATGCTGACCCTTCTGTCCACATGGCTCTACTTCTTAAAACCCAAAGCCTCCCACCGCCCCCGCCCCAGGGAGGACATCTCACAGAGTTTGGGACCCGCATTGTCCACCACTATGTCGCTCTCCCAAACTAGGCTGGGCGGTCCTTGTGGGAAGCACCCATGACTGTTTTGGACTTGTTGCATCTGTGCATCCAAAGTCATGCCCAGGATCAAGAAGGAACTCCACGAATCCCTCGGGAGGTAAAGGCCAGATGAAGCTGCCTGGTCCTCTTGCTCCAAACGCAGGTCCGCACGCACACCTGGTGTGTCCGCTCCTGCTTCTAGCTTTCTCGGGCTGGAACTTTGGCGGAGCCTCCTCCTGCCATCCCCAGGTGGCCAAGCCCCACCGAGGCTCCTCAGGGTCCCAGGGCCACTTGCAACAGAAGCCTCCCCTGGCTGACTCCTCCTTGGCTCTGAGGGCTTGTTCCATCCTCCAGACCCACATAGCACTTTACGGGGCTGTAGTCTACCAGGTTTGATCTTAAGTGGGATTTAACATTTGGCCTTTTCTGATCCCCTCCTGCTGGACTAGAGGTCCTAGAGGACACGGGCTTTGTCTCTCATCTTTGTTTCCTCTGCTCCCCGAAATAGCAAAGGGGCTCGATTAATGTTCGTAGACAAAATGATCCCATGATGGATGGATGGAGGTTGTGGTAGATGCTGCTGGTACCCAACCCAGATCCCCACCAGGCCCTTTCCCCAATCCCCAGCTAAGCCAGATGTTTGGCTGCTGTGTGCTCACATCTGTCTCCTCCTCCTTGTCTGCTGGGAGCTACCACCCCCCCACCCCGCTCACCTCTAACCAGTGCCTAGAGAGTGTAATACCAGAAGGACGTAACTGACCAGCCCCAGCCTCTCTGCAGGACCACCGGGCAGCATGGAAGCAGGCTTGAGGCCAGATGTCCGGAACACCTCTTTGCTTAGCTTCATACCCTGGTCCGGCCTGTTTCCCTTGCTGCCTTACAGGTTTCTCCTGAGAGCATGCCCTCAATAAATCGCTCACTTGCACAAGAATCCTGTCTCAGGCTCAGCTTCTGGGGAAACTGACTTGTGATGGGTGGATGGATGGACGGGTGGCTTCTTCATATAAGGATCTGTCATTTATATGTAATTATCTGTGTCCCCAGCAACAGGGCTGGAGCACCAGGAGCTACTGGCCCTCCAGCCTGTGACACACATAAGTGAAACAACTGTCAAAGCATGTTTCCTATTTTCCCATGAAGTTCAGTGGCTCATGAGGCAGGTAATTGGAATTAAAAACCGTGGGCACTGGGTTCAAATATTAGTCATACCCCTGACTGGCCATGTGACCTCACCTAAGGAATCTTGGGTTTCCACACATGTAAAGTATAGGCAAAAGTTAGAAGAAAATAAGACAAGGTCAGCGGATTAAACAAGATTTATGCGTAGGTAGCTGTCAGCACCATACCCCACACATGGTAATGCCTCTTTATTTAAAAAACAAAACAAAACAAAACAAAACAAAACAAAAAGATGTATTTATTTTAGGGAGAGAGCAGAGGAGAGGGGCAGAGGGAGAGAGACTCCCAAGCAGACTCCACGCTAAGCATGGAGCCCGTCTCCGGGTTCGATCTCATGACCCTGAGATCATGACCTGACCTGAAACCAGGAGTCCATCACTTCACCAACCAAGCCGCCCAGGTGCCCCGATAATGCCTCTTTAATGTTACCTGTAGTACTCTTGCTCTTGTTGTTATGTAATGACCACATCTGAAATCAAGACCCATCAGGAAAGAATAGTTAATCGATGTCCCCCTTCTTTCCACCCAATTCCTCTCTCCCATCCACGTGACGGTGCAAGCCGTGTCAGTAAGATCCTGGTGCACAAGGTTCATTTATTCAAGAGCTGGTGACCCTGCTTGTCCATTAGCACTCCTGTATGCCAGGCTCTGTGATGGTGACAAGATCCGTCTTGGCAGGCTTGGGCGTTACTGTCCTCATCTTACAACCTGAGGCTCAGAATGGGGTCGGCAACCTCCGAGGTCCCACAACCAGCAAAAGGCGAAGCCAGGATTCCACCCCAGACTCTCCCTACTTGGCCCCTGGCACCCTGTCCCATTTGTACTGGTCAGGAGGCTTCCTGTGACTTGATGGGCTTCAGCAATGACCTCATATGACAAGAAGTCCAGGGGTTAGGTGGCTTTTTGGTGACTTGGTGATGGCATCAGCACCGGGGGTCTCTCCAGCTCATGGACCACCTTGGCCGTGCTGTTTTGCCCCCCCTCCCCACCTCGTACCCTGGGTGGCTCCTCCCAGCTTCCAGATCACAGCTGTAGTCCAGACCCCAAACTTGGACATGATAACATCCAGCAGAGAGCATGCGGTCCCTGTTGTGTCTGTTTTCAATGAGCCTTACCACCACCCGCAGGACTGACTACCCCAAACCCTAGTGCTTCAAGGTGATGGGATTACTCTGGTTGGTGTCGATTCCTCCGGTTTTACTTACCCTTGAGAGGAGACCGGGTCAATGTCCCAGAGTTGCAGGTAATGGCTACAATGAGAGCGGTTGGGGTTGTTGATAGGATGGCCTTGGGTGGGCAAGTCCAAGGCTGGGTCAGGAGCAGGACCGTGCCTGTAGCTAAGCACCTGGGGCAGGGCCTGGTGGTCACAGTTGCCTGGTGATCGAGAGTTGTTTGTTATGAATGAATGAATGATGAATAAATGAATGAATCCCAGGTTGGTAAAGACATGGGACTTTGGACCAAGAGGTGGGACGGGCACATGGGGTCTCAGGGCAGCCAGGACTGAGTCCGCAGAGTAAGGTAAGACCCCGCTCCCTCCCGTGCATTCTCATTCTGGGCCAATTTCCAGTTTCTGGAATAGTTCCTGGAATTGGGTAAGAGGCATGAAGGAAGGAGAGACTCACCGGCAGTTTCCGTTCTCCGCGCCCATCTCTCAAGGAGCCTGGATGCAGGAGGCAGACAGAAGGACAGGAGTCACCGTGCTTCCCCGCCCCTTCGGGGGTCAGACTCACAAAGGAACAACCACAGGGGCAGGAGTGGAGCCAGCACAGAGCTGCCAACACAGAACACCTGGGGTGCCCACTCCCCCACTCCCCACCCCTCCCTGGGGCATGGTATTGCATCTTCCAGCTGCAGAAACTGAAACTTGAGGGTGAGTCACTTGCTGATAAGCGGCAGAGTAGGGACTCGAACCCAGTTCGCTCTGGCTCCGGGGCTGTGTCTCCCCCTACCTCCCACACTCTTTCCTGGGAAAGTTGGTGAATAAGGGCCCTGGGTGCTCCTTAGTGGGTAAGAGGATGAGGAGGTAAGAGGGGATGTGGCCAGGCAGGAAGCAGCCTGGGGAGAGAGATGGGAGTAATATTGTACTGAGAGGAGCCCATCACAGCAGGGCTCACTTAGAGCCCTCAGGGTGGGAGCCCTTAATCCCACTGCTGGCTGAATCCCCAGGCCACCTGGACCCAGGGTACCACCTCCAGGGGGCAGGGGACCCAGCCTGGGGCATGAGGGGCCTTCTCCACAGCTCTGCCTGTTTTCCCAGTAGGAACCTCTCCCAAACACCCAAGCTCCTTCCCACAGGTCCTCTCTGTTGCTGTGATGTGAGGGGGTGGGGGGTGGAGGGGTGAGGGGGTTGGGGTGGCTGAGGCTCCTGTGTCAGTACCCCTGGAGGGGGCTTGGGGGTGTTCCCTCGGAGTGCAAGGTGTCCTTGCTCACTATTGCGGACAGACCCGCCCCGACCTCACCGGGCAACCTGGACAACAGGGAGTGAAGGCCTGGCTCTCTCTAGAACTTGGGGTTGGTGGAGGTCCTCTTTTTCTTTTTTTCCCACTTAAAATAAAGGAGAGATTTTAAAGTAGTCTGTGAAAACTCGAAGCAGGTCAGAAAAGGCAAGGCGGAGAGGTTCCTTCCTCTCTCTGCTTTAGGTTCCTGGCCAAGCCTTGCTTTGGCGCCTCTCCTGGATGCACTTTCCCGGCTCTTTCCAAGACCATCCCCCTTCCGTCAGGAGCTCAGCCAGGAGTCACTCCCTGAGAAAGATCAGGGTCCTCCCAACCTAAAGCAACCCCCTCACACCCTGACTTATCTCAATGCTCTGCTTGCCTTTTCTGTTGGTTTTCTTAATCACTCATCCAGCCATTTGTTTATCTTAGATTGGAAAAACTTAGTTGATCACCTCCCAGCCCCTCCCTCAGAACGCTCAGAAATCAGCCCCTCCCTCTGCCCAGGACACGCCCCTCCTCCCAGGACACGCCCCTCCTCCCAGGAGACCTTGCTGTCAGAGATCATTCTCCAGGCCGGCTATCTCTTTTGGAGCCCCTCCCCCGGGCCCAGGCTGGCCTGGGGTGGGGCTCTCCTTTCCCCTGAAGCCCCAAGATGAGTCTGCCCCAGGCCCTGGCTCTACGGATCCCTGCTGTACTTGAGTCTCCTCGGTCCCCAAAACCCCAAGTCTGGGCGCCACAGAGCAGCAGGAAGAGGAAATAATTAAACCAGGTGGTTTCTAGCTTCTTAAGAGGGAGATGGGAAAATGCCGTTTTTCAGGGTTCCCCGGTGCTAAGAACCTTCTACACATGATCTCTTACACCTGCCCCCCCCCCCAGCCGGGTATTTTGACCTTCTTTTATAGGGGAGGAAGCAGGCTCTGATAAGTAAAATATCTTGCCCGAGGTAACTCAATCAGCAAGAAGCTGCAGAGGCTGGGCACACGAGGCCAGACCACACCAAGCTCCGAGTCCCAGGGCCACTCTCTCCGGCCCGGAAGGTGGGCTCCCGAAGGGGGAAGTTCTGAAACCTCACAGTGGACAAGAATTCCCAGGAGGAGAGTGTTTAAAATGCAGGTTCTTAGGCCAGAACCCAGACCGGGGAGGTCTGATTCTGTAAGTCTAGGATGCGACCCAGGAACCTGTATTTTTACCAAGTGCTGCTGGACATTTGGCTTCAACTGGCCCAGCAACATTTTTCAAAAAGGGTGCAGGCTGTCACCGCTAACCCCAGGTCCCCATTACCCACTCCCCCTATGGCTAGCATCCAGAGCAGGCAGAGTCTGTCCCCATGGTCAACTGTGGGGCTGACCAGCCCATTCATGCCAAGGTTGGTTCCTCCTGTGCCAGCACAGCTCAGCCAGCTGGAAGCCTGGAGACCCACCTTCTAGATCAGACTCCATGCAAGCCTCGTTCTCCTGGCCCCCACTTATTCCTCTGCCAGGTAGGAGGGGGCAGGAACCTGCTTCCCAAACCTCAGCCTTTCACACACCACCATCCAGATGTCTGATTTAATAATTCAATTTCCTCCTCCTCCTCTTCTTCTCCTCCTCCTCCTCCTCCTCCTCCTCCTCCTCCTCCTCCTCCTTCTTCTTCTTCTTCTTCTTCTTCTTCTTCTTCTTCTTCTTCTTCTTCTTTTAACTTTTCTTAACCTAAATAAATGTATTTAAGAAGGAAGATAATTCCATTCTGGTATAGAGAAAACCAGTATCACTTGTCATCCACAGAAGGTGACTGAAAACAAACAAACAAACAAGTCAATGGAAATAAAACTCTTATTGGAGAGAGAAAAGCAGGACCAATAGTTGGGTCAACTAGCCAGTACGGGAGAGGCGCTGAGGATGCCCGGGCTCCACGCAGAGACCAACTTCAACTGGTGGTATTCTGAAGGACTAGAAGGAACTAGAGAGAGAGCAGGTCAGGTGCTCCGTGAGCAACACTGTTTGTCCTCTTCTCTGGCGAGTCCCAAGCCAGGTGGGGAATGGGGGGACACCAGCTGGTTGATGCTGTAGAAGGTTCTGGAGACAAGGGAGGAGGAACACAAGATCTGCTCTTGGGGAGCACAAGCACACAGGGGAAGAAGGCAGTCACGGAGTGCCGGACCGGGAGCTAGGAGACACCCACGCTAAGCCAGCTTCTGTGATACTCTTGCTCCAAGGCCTCAAAAGGGATCAGAATATGTCATCCCAGAATATGCCACTTTGCATAGAAATTATTTTGAGCTGAAGACAGTTGAGAATGCAAAGATGCGGGAAGAGTTCTCTGTCCATCCCTTATCTGCCTCAAAGCAGGACATAAATTTCCTTTTGAGGAAACTGCCCCCAACCTTGTACTTGGAGAGAACAGCAGCTCTTATCATCAAAGCTGGGGAGTCAACTGCCAGATTGGTTTGCATAAACAGACTTTTCTAAAATAGCCTTTCTTCCATTAGTTGCCCCCATATAGCTCTTAGTCATTTCCTCACAGGTTATGTTCCTTTAAGTCCAAACCCTCTCTCTGCTATAAAGGAATCCTCTGGGTCTTATCACTCAGAGTTTCACTTCTTTTCTGTGAACTCCTGTGCATGTCAATATGAATAAATATCATGTGGCTTTTCTCCTGTTAATCTGTCTTTTGTTAGTTTAATTTGCAGGCCCCCATGGACTACATCTAAGAGGGTAGAGAAAAGTTTTCTTCACCAACACTGGCCTACAGTTCCCTGTTGACCCCATAGCGGTCAGGGTGAAAAGGCTCATGTTAAATGGAAAGGTGAATAAAACAAGATGAACAATTTGACTCTGTGGGGAAAATGCACTACATGAAAAGTTGGCAGGAAAAATGCTCTAATGTAGTGGTCAAGAGTGTGGGCTCAGAGTCCCACATATAAGGTCTGCCAGCTTTTGGGGTCTATAGGATCTTGGGCACAAGTCACTCTTTGGGCCTCTATTTATTTATCTATAAAATGGGAATTATCATACTGTCTTCACAGGCTGTTGTCAGGGGTGAATGACAGACCTCTGGAAGGCACTTGGCACCCTAGAGACCAGCCTGTGGAACACATAGCAGTCACTGTCAGGCTCATTGTTGAAGGACTGTTAGCAGCAGTGGTCGTGGGTCCTAGTGGTGGCATCCCCATCATTATTTTACTGTTGTTTCTTTCCTTCTCCCCAGAGCTCGTGCTCAGCCAGGCCTGCTTGTTGGAGCTCTATGGCACTTGCAGGCAGGCGGTGGAGAAGACACCCCTCCTTAGCCACCTCATTGTGGCTGTCACTGTGGCTTGGGCGACCAGGGTAGCCTGCGGTGCCAGCAACTGGAAACGCATCCCTCCTGGGTCAGCAGGCGTGCTGGCCAAGGTCTGAACTGAAACCTTGTCTGGGCATCGTTTAAAGCCGGGGCCGCCATACTGATTCAGCACAGCTTTCCTGGGCGAAGAGGGCGGGCTCTGGGGTTCATTCCCTTCTGCATTGCTTACCAGCTGTGGTTCCTGGGGCAAGCTCCTTGACCTCCCCGTGCATCAGTGTCCTCACATACAGGATAAGGTGTTTGCTGTACTTCCTTTGTAGGTTAATATGAGGATTCAGTGGAACCATGGCGAAGCACACTTAGGATACTATCTACACTGGGATCTGCCCCATTGTGTCAGACACCAGGCAAGGCAGTGGGCGCTCATGAAGAAATGCCAGTCCAGCCCCCAAGAGGTCCCTGTTCCCATGAGGGGGAGAATCCCCCAAACTTCAGCTTCTGAGAAGCTGGTTCAAGTGCTGACAGCAATAACTTCAAGCAGGACCTTTTTCTCTCTATCCCTCAGTTGCCCCCTCTGTAAAATGGGGTGTTTTGAGGTCCTATTGGATCATGGATTTGACAACACTTTGCGAAGCATAAAATATTAGAAGGTTTTTAATATGGAGAGTTTTCTATGGAGAGTTCTACATAGAAAGGAAGTGTGCAAGCTGAAACACGTTAGAACTTGGGCTGGATGCACAGTATGATAGCACAACCGTGTCCAGATACAGAGATCCTTAGAGAAGATAATAAGAGGTTGTAGGTTTACAATCAACACGTTTATTTGAAACCTGAGTAATCTTGGCGTCTGGCAGGAAACCAATTGTGCAACATTCCAGATTTATTAAATCAGCTGTTTAGAACTGATGATTCAAAGAGTTTTTAGGCACGGCAACCAAACAATGTTCAGATTCTCTGCCTCAGGGGTTGTCAAACCTGATAAATGAGTTGTTTGCCAATTCCCAGAATCTATCATTTTGGTGTTGATGGACTGATGAGTCTGAGATGTGATTTTTTTTTTTTTTTTTTTTTTTGCTAGAAGATCCATCTCCCTTTCTCTCCAGCTCCTTGCTGGAGAAAGGACAGGGCAGCTGAAGTAGAATGAAAACATCAGTGCAGAGGAATTCACACAATGACCAGGAATCTTCCAGGAAAAGGTAAAGGCAAAGGAAATCCAGAGGTGGGCAGTAGTTAAAGGGGTAAAAGTAGATTCTAACCAGGGCACCTGGGTGGCTCAGTGGGTTAAAGCCTCTGCCTTTGACTCAGGTCATGATCCCAGGGTCCTGGGATTGAGCCTTGCATCAGGCTCTCTGCTCAGCAGGGAGACTGCTTCCCCCTCTCTCTCTCTGCCTGCCTCTCTGCCTACTTGTAATCTCTGTCAAATAAATAAAAATCTTAAAAAAAAAAAAAAAGTAGATTCTAACCAGGAATGATTGCAATGGGAGACAAGAGCCTTCACATACAATAGGGCTCAGTTCAGAATATAGGATGGACATGTGGGGATTTACAACCATGGAGCAGGTGGGCCTGGAAAATCACTAAAAGAATATACATCAGAAGTAAGGGGCGGGGGGGATTCCAGCTAAGCTGACTGAACAGGATTCTTGCCAAAAGCAGCCCTGGCTGATCAGACATCACCTCAAGGATGATGAGGGGTGAGGAACCTGATCAGATATCAAAGTGATCAGATATCGAGGATGAGGGTTTTGGTTAAAGCCCCTTGGCAGGATTCTTGCTCTTAAGGATGTGGCTGAGTCAAAAAAGGTCTTAGAAGAGCCTGACTCAATTTGGACCAGAAGAGTCTTCATCCGTCCCTCTTCTTGTTCAAGGAAAGAAGAGACAATCTTTCCTCGGAACACCATGAGTCCTTTTATTATTCTGCTGCCTTTTTTTTCATGAAGGATCAGATAACCCACTACTTGGGACCTGGCCCTAGCAGCTAGCTGCTGGATGGTCTGAGCAGTCAGGCATCAGATAGGGGAGTTTCTATGAAAATAATGGAGAGACGAAGATTAGTCATGGGGAGCCAGCCCAGTTTCTGAGACCCAAAAGCAGCCAGTTGGAAGAGTTCTAGATGTGGGGTTGGAGACATCTACGGGACGGAGTGAGGACAGCAATGATGATCCAACGACCTTGCCAGCTTGCGGTTCGAATGTCTTTGGCGATGGCATCGGGCATTCCAGTAAACGTTCTGAGTGGCTCACACGACAGCAGACACCATCGATCATGAGTTCTCTAGATTTTTTTTCAAGTCGTCCAGCTTCTGTTTATAGGGCATTGGGAACCCGGCAGTTTCAGTTCTCAGGGATGCGAGCCAGGGAGGTGGGAGAATAATTAGAAACTTCAGTCTGGGGAATTAGAGTCAGATATTGGAGAACCCCAAGGGTGAGCTGTTGTTTTCTGTTAAAACACGAAATTTCTCTCTGCAGTCAGCCTCCCCTTTCTGACCAAAGATAATCTAAGCGCAGCTGATCTTGTTTACAAAATTATTCTGGTCTCATCCAACTGGACATGATTATTTACATAAGGATGACAAAAACAGATTTTGACCACATATCCCTTTTTTAGTTTGCTCTGTCCTAGAAGTTTTCACAGGGAATCTCAGATTAGACACTTAAGAAAACTCTGGAGGCTGGGAAGTCTGGGAAATCTTCACCAGACTTTGCCTTCTGTATCCATAGATTTGGGTGACTTCCTCTCCTTTCAAGGTCCCCAAGATATCCTGTGGTCCCTGGGTCTGCCAGTAAGTTACCTTCTTTACTCATCTGCAAGGCTAGGAGCCCTATAAAGCCATGGATTAGAACATTTTTTTTTTTTCAAAAGGGCTTCATGAGCATTGGTTCCATGAAGTCAACCTTAAGTCCTTAAAACTATGTACATCGTTCTCAAATAGGACATTCCCATCAGAGCCTCAGTTACATAACCAATGTTTCCACTGAGTATCTGTTGCAGGGAGAACTGATTCTTAGTGAACTCAGGCAAATAATTATATTGCCATGGAAATAAGAAGACTCACTAAGAATTTCCGAACGTTGGAGGGAGCAGGTAAGGAGAAGACATAAATATTTCATTTCCGTTTACAAAAGTAGAGTCTACTAAATTGTTATGAGCACAGACAACTTACAAGACAAGAAAAAAGGCATGAAAAATAAAGCTGAAAAATAGAACGTTAGAGACCCAGCAATGTTCTAATGATCCTCGCTAAAGTGACTTAACAAAATTCTTGCCGTTGGGGACGAGACTCAGGGACAGAGCCCAGTCAAACAAGGGCTTAGAGGAGCCTGGGTGAAAGGTTGGGTAAGGTGAGCCTTTGTCAGTAACAAACTTACAGGGGTGTTCTTGGTTTAAACAGTGGAGACGTGAGTAACACATTTTAAGAAAATATTCTATCATAAAAAATGAAATATGTTTTAAAGATTTATTAATTTATTTGGGACAGAGAGAGAGATCGGGGGAGGGGCAGAGAGAAAGGAAAGAATCTGGAGCAGACTCCCCACTGAGCACAGAGTCCCATCTCACGACCCCGAGATCATGACCTGAGCAGAAATAGTCAGATGCTTAGCAGACTGAGCCACCCAGGCGCCCCCAAAAATGAAAAATGTTTTAAGTAAATTTTTTAAAAATATTTTATTTATTCATTGGACAGACAGAGATCACAAGTAGGCAGAGAAGCAGGCAGAGAGAGGAGGAAGCAGGCTCCCTGCTGAGCAGAGAGCCTGATGCGGGGCTCGATCCCAGGACCCTGGGATCATGACCTGAGCTGAAGGCAGAGGCTTAACCCACTGAGCCACCCAGGTGCCCCTTAAGTAAATTTTTTAATTAAAAGGGAAAGTTATGAAATGTACATGGGTTAAGTGGACTAGGATGGTCATCTATAACTCAGTATTGTTAGGAGGGCACACCTCCTACACCTTTACCCCTGGAGGCACCGTCTAGAATTTAGAAATGTGCAAAAATAGGGCTAGGACTACAGGTCAACCTAGTCTCTGTGGATGTCAACAGGCTGTCCCCATGGGTATATGCGAGTGTACCAGATAGGTCTGGCTCATCTTTAGTGACCTGCCCTGCTTCCCGCTTTCCCCACACCTGACTGCTTTGCACATCTGGGTGCAACTGGGAACTTGTTTACAAACACAGATTTCTGGTCCCCAGCCTGAAAGTTGGGACCCAGTCTGGGGATTTGTTTTGGCAGCAACAGGTAATTCAGAAGTAGGCCTTCCACCTGTCAGGCCAGAGGGCAGCCCGAGAACACATCAGGTACCTGGGGCAGGCGTCGGGGGGACGAGCTATCCCAGCTCCACTGGGACTAAACTCCTAACCCTTTCTATCCCAGCAGAAAAGATGCACGACGCTAGGAGGTCGAGCTAGAGTCACAGGGTCACCTGGCGTGGCGGTCTGGCTCAGTGACCTCGCCAAGCCTGAGCATGTGTGAACTGGGGCCTTCGTGTGCAAGCAGCACTGTTCTTTGCTGCTTTGGTGGAGATGGTGTCCAGCCGTCTGTGCCGGACCAAGAGGCTCTGTGGGGAGGGAGGCTGCTGGCAGCACCACCCACCACCTTCCTGCTTGGATGTAACTCGCCTCTTGGTTCGACGCAAACTCCTTCATCGAGCATCTCATTCTTGCCACGGTGGGGAGTGGCTGTCTCCTTCCCCGACTGCGCATCTTGAGGGAGAGGTTGATGTTGTGTTGTGATGGCTATTCTGTGTCCCCATGCCTCACCCAGGTGGGCAGTGAAGACCTGGTAGGTGGCTTGAGTGGACACATGACTGGTACTCCACGGGAGCCCTGGAGAGGAACGGTGGCCTCTGCTGGAGACACTGGGACAGAGGTCATCTGGCAGGAGCACATAGCTGGCCTGGGCAGGTGGGAGGGATTTAGCTGGTAGGGGTGGGTGGACAGGTGGCCCGGGGTAGTGGGCAGACAGAGGCTGGAGGTGCAGAAACGCACAGCCTCTGACCGGATGCAGGGCTCACTGCCGCAGGCCCACAGGTGCAGCCTCACCTGTGAGTGCTGCTATGCTCGCCTGAGAGAGATCAATCACTGTGCTCCCTGTGGGGTCACCGCACCTGTGATGACAGCATCACCAACGCCCACGCTGAATGTGGTAAGCACTTCACGGGGCAGCCTTCTGCCCTGGACATCAACCTCGGCCTCTAGTGCTTGTGTGTAGAACCAGCCGGTTGCAATCAAACTCTTGGGCTTGGGTTTGGTGGTCCTCTCCCACAATAGGTGCCATTATTGAGTGCCTACTGTTTGCCGGGCACTGCAACAGGTAATTTACGTGCATCATGTCATCAAATATTCCCAACAGCCTTGAGGAAGGTATTATTAGCCTGTTTGACAGCTGAGAAACTGAGGCTTGGAGAATTAGAATCACAGGCCTGGGGTCACTCAGTGAGGAAAAACACAGAGCTACCACCTTCAAGCCAAAGCCCTGGAACGCTGTCTCCCCAGGACTTAAACTCATGGCTTAGTTCTCTGTATCCCAGCCAGGAGCCAAACACCTGTGTTTATGTCCAGTTCCTCTGTTGTGTGGTTCCAGAACATTCAGGGACTCATGCCATCATGAGCTTGGAGGTCCATGGCCAGAAGCCCTGTTCCAATCTAAGGCTTGAGGAGAAGGATGAGGGGGCACAGGGGCCCCAGACCCCAGGGGTGCCTTTCCGGGTTTGCGCAATTAAGGTTCAGACAGGGAAGCCACTCAGATGCCCGCAGCTTCAGACCCAGGCAGGTCTGTGAGCAAGGGTCTCTCAGATCCTTTTGATGACAGCCCACAGAATTTAAGAAATTTCACACCTGGAACCAGCCAGCCTCCAGCAGACACACACACATACACACACACACACACACACACACACACACACACACACACCCCTACCAGAGAGGCACAATTTGCTGAAGCAGCACTTTACTGCTTGTGATATATTAACACGTGCACAGCACACACATGTGGCACACACACACACACACACGTGCACACACGCACGCACATGTACACACCAGATGCAACCCTCAAAACTGATTTCACAACCCACTCATGGACCAGGGCTACGGTTAAAATTATCTGTCAAACTGTGGCCCAAGGTCACCCAAGATGTTTGCAGAGTCAGGACTAGAACCTGGTATCTAGTTCCCAATACTTCTCGTTATTGAATTCCGATTAATAGAATGCTAGCCCCGTTGAGTGCGGAGGGAGCAACTGATGGTCTGGGTATGAAGTTGCTACTGCTAGTCAGGGTCTAACAGCACATTTCTCCGAGTGCTCAGAAGACAGAGTGGAGGCTCTGGGTCCCGGCTGTGGCCATCAGCTCTCACTGAGCCAGTGGAGTCTCAGGTAGCTAGGCTCCCCTCACGCCCAGGTTTTCTGTATGCACCTAAGTCTGCCTCCTGGCTGTGGTTCCCTGCTCACTCCCTGAGCGTCTCTGATGTAAGGCAGCACAGACAGACACAGCAGCGTGCCTGGGGTCTGACACAGGGCACACTCACCGGACACGCCCACTGTGCCAGACCCTGTGCCAAGCAAGGAAAGATGAGCCGGCAGCAGGGAGGCACAGGCTCCCTGCCCCGGGGAGCTTGGGCTCTGGATCTGTACGGCCCCAGGTTCAAATTTCCACTCTGCTTCTCTTGGGTGTGTGGCCAAGGTTTCATGCTTGGCCTCAATGGACTTGCCCAGGAAGCGGGATTGTGACACCTGCCTGTCAGGTCGTCGGGAGGATGAAGGGACATAACTCGTGGGAAAGTCCCTGGCATGTGGCAGGTGGTCAGTAAGTGGTAGCTTTCATGATTATTATGACTGATAAGGAACAAAAGCAACTCACGGGTAAAGGAGAGGGGACAACATCCCAGAAGAGAAGCAGCAGCAAGAACAGAGGCAGAGTGGAACCCACAGGGCAAAATGGGAGGCGCGGAGATCTGGGGAAGTGGAGAATGGTTGGGAGATCGAGTGGAAGGGCAACACAGCCAGCCGCGGAAAGACCTTGAACATCAGCCTGAAGAACACAGCAATGGGGAGCCACTGAGGGCCTTAGAGGGAGGGAGTGGCACAATTTGGAGTATGTGAAAGAAAAGATGGATTAAGGATCCTTGACTGATAGCAACAAACCTGCACCAGGGCTTGACTTATGCCATGGTGGTGAGCTTTCTGAGTTCAGCAGGGAAGGGTATGGTCACCATCCTAAGAGGCCTCCAAGAGGCGGCAGAACTTCAAGGGAGGCTCTTGCCACCTGAGTGGGATAGGATGGTTCTCTCTGACGGCAGCAGAGGGGAGCACTCTCGTGCTGGCACAGGTCCGGAGAGCAAGTGTCAGAAACAGAAGCGGTGACCAGAAGTTGGCGTCCTGTCTGGTCAGGTTCTGGACACATGGAGCAGTCTGGAACCTCATCCCAGAGGCAAGCCAGTTGCAGGAAGACCACACCCCCTTGCTAGACATCAGGGCACCGAGCTATCTCCCCTGGCTCCTGACTGTGTCTCATTCATTCATCTGATCATCCAGCCCCTTACTCAGTCAGCATACACTTGTGACGCCCCAGCTGTGTGCCAGGCACGCCGCTACGTCCCAGGAAGCCGGCTCTATCAACCAGGGTTTGATCGGAGCCCCAGAACAGCAAGGAGATTCCGATATAAAAAATCAGGAACTTTGGGGACACCTGGGAGGCTCAGTTGGTTAAGCGGCTGCCTTCAGCTCGGGTCATGATCCCAGCATCCTGGGATTGAGTCCCACATCGGGCTCCTTGCTCAGCAGGGAGCCTGCTTCTCCTACCACTGTGCCTGCCTGTGCTCGCTCTCTCATTCTCTCTCTCTCTCTGACAAATAAATAAATAAATAAAATCTTTTTTAAAAAACCAGGAACTTTTTACGGGGATTGGACTTCCATGATTGTGGGTACCAGTAAAAAAAAAAAAAAAAAAAAAAATTCTATGAGAGGCTGTTTCTTGTTCTGCTGGTGCTGTTGGAATACTGTGGCCCAAGTGACAGGGAGAACCAAAACGGCAGGGGTGAGTGGAACCCGTGAGGATAGTCCCGGATACCCTTCACCATCTCGTCACCTCCAATGGGAGGAGCTAAAGCAGGAGGCCCGGCAGGACCCGGAGCAGCTGTGGTCCTGGTACTTCCTGACACCGGCACAGTGAGACAGCCGATACAGGACAACAGGTGTCAGCCTCGACAGGTGTTTATCTCACGCAGAACATCTCCGGAGACCCACACCAGCCTGGGATTCTGCAGGGATAGAATTTCTGGGAAATGCAGTTTCCACAGAGCCAAGGGACATAGGATAGATCCAGGACAGTCCACCCCTTGTGGGGGCCTCACCGTTTCGAGACATGACTTCCCTGATGGTTCTCCTGTCACTCAAGAGCTAGTCAAATAAGAGAGTCAGAGAGAACATTTCCTCCCAGGTTTTGGTGATTCCTGGATTTCATCATTTCCCCAGAGAGGTTCATGGCAGCGAGACAGGATCTGGACCAGTCACCATGGAGGACCCCAGTGGGGTCCCCCTCTCCAGAGGATTAAGCTAGAGCTCCAACTGGCCTAACCACCCAGGGATGGCCTCTGTTATCCAAGACAGTTAGAGCAGAGAGGAACCTGGCCCTCAGGTGGAATCCAAGGGATCATCCTGAGAACCCCCTAATACGGACGAGTCCCTGAACCACCCGAAGTTCTGTATTCTCTCTTTGTGGACCGGAGTAGAAGACAGTGGA
The DNA here is from genome assembly GCF_964662115.1 of Mustela nivalis. NCBI lineage: Eukaryota > Metazoa > Chordata > Mammalia > Carnivora > Mustelidae > Mustela > Mustela nivalis. The sequence continues at coordinate 13,436,181 of NC_139029.1, read as the reverse complement.
GTTAGCAGTCAGGGACTAGGGCTTAGAACCAAGATCTAAGGTCCAACTCTACCTTCTGCTGTTGATGTGCTGTGTGACTTTGGAAAAGTCTCCTGATCTCTCTGCACCTCAGTTTTCTAGTAGATTAAAAAAAGCTCCCCCACGGGTCCTTTCAGTTCAAGCCCATCTCAGCCTGTGGTGTTGCTTTCCCAACCTCACAGCCTCCCTTGTTCAAAAACACCTGCCTGCGCCCGTCTTAATACTGGTGCCCCGAGCTGGGATGCCCAGAGAGGACAGCCTGCAGTCTGCCCGTCCTGCAGGACCTAGCACCAAGGCCACCCCCGCCTGCCACCTGACCCTGACGGGAGGTGGGAGAAGCCAGGCCTGGGATCTCTTATCCATCAACCAGGATATCACAACTGGGGAGAGATGGCATTAGAGCAAAGATTCTGACTCTCCAACAGCCCTATTTAACTTTGGACTTAGGACGTGGTTTTGATTTTTAAAAAATTATTTTTTGATGATCAAATGGGACATTTGAACGCCCTTCCGTGAAACTCTGTCAAATACAGACGCAAACTTTTCTAAGACATTAGGAGTCATTTCATAAAATTAAATTTTATTTTGGAAACGTTCAGCGTTGGAATTTTTAAATATAGATCCCATTTATCATACGGTTATTTTGGGGTTTGTCGACGTAAGGAAACCAAAGGTCCTTTCTTGGAAGGGACTCTCCTCTGTTTTGGAATGTGCGCTTTCTTCCTGCAATCTTGGCATTAGAACATCCTTTCTTTGATGAATCAATAGATGAGGTGGGTTTTTTTTTTAAGAGTCCTTGCTTGGTAAAAATAAACCCCTCCTCTGAAATATATATATATATATATATATATATATTTTTTTAGAAAGAAACAGATTCTTTTTTTTTTTTTTAAGATTTATTTATTTAGGGTCGCCTGGGTGGCTCAGTGGTTTAAAGCCTCTGCCTTCGGCTCAGGTCATGATCCCAGGGTTCTGGGATCGAGGCCCGCATCGGGCTCTCTGCTCAGCAAGGAGCCTGCTTCCTCCTCTCTGTGCCTGCCTCTCTGCCTACTTGTGATCTCTATCTGTCAAATAAATAAAATCTTTTTTTAAAAAAAGTAGGCAGAGAGGCAGACATGGGGGGTGGGAAGCAGGCTCCCTGCTGAGCAGAGAGCCCGATGTGGGGCTCGATCCCAGAACCCTGGGATCATGACCTGTATCGAAGGTAGAGGCTTTAACTCACTGAGCCACCCAGGCGCCCCCCCCCCATTTTTTTTTTTTAATGTCTTTCTTTATGACATGCCAGAACCTCAGGGTTCCTGTGTCAGCACCCAGGTGACCTCTGGATTACTCACTTACATTACGTGAAATGTTCTCCTTTCTTTCTTTCTTTCTTTCTTTCTTTCTTTCTTTCTTTTTTGATTTTTTTGATTTTTTGATAAACATATAATGTATTATTAGCCCCAGGGGTACAGGTCTGTGAATCTCCAGGTTTACACACTTCACAGCACTCACCATAGCACATACCCTCCCCAATGTCCATAACCCCACCCCCCTCTCTCGAGCCCCCTCCCCCCAGCAACCCTCAGTTTGTTTTGTGAGATTAAGAGTCTCTTATGGTTTGTCTCCCTCCCGATCCCATCTTGTTTCACTTATTCTTTTCCTACCCCCCAAACCCCTCCACGTTGCATCTCCACTTCCTCATATCAAGGAGCTCATTTCTTTTTTAAAGAAACGGGAAGTCAGAGAGGTTTGGTAACAAGCCTGAGACCACACAGCTGGAGAAGCCAGTGCTGGGATTGGACCGTGACCCTCGCTGGCCCAGAAGCCCAAGCTGGCTTGATTCCCAAGCATCTTCTTCTCCCCCCCCCCCCAACTCAAGGTAGAATGAAACCCAGTGCTTGGCTGGAGAGACCCCCCCAAGGTGTCAGGAGGTGAACTCCAAAGGAGACTTGGATCTGGTCTCTGAAAAACTTCTCTCTTTTTTTTCTTTTTTTAAAGATTTTATTTATTTTTTTGACAGAGAGAGAGGTCACAAGCAGGCAGAGAGGCAGGCAGGCAGAGAGAGAGGAGGAAGCAGGCTCTCCACGGAACCTCAATCCCAGGACCCTGAGACCATGACCTAAACTGAAAGCAGAGGCTTAACCCACTGAGCCACCCCGGTGCCCCTGGTCCCCCGAAAAGCTTCTATTTATGAACCCACACTCTCTGTTCCTGAGAGTCTACGGTAAAGTTGGGGTCCAGAGCCCCAGTGGCAGAGGGAGAAGAGGTGCGGGTTATTCCCCGGAGCAGAGGAAAGTGCCTATGGGATTTTGTCTTAAGAATAAATTTTATTTAATATCTCTATGGCAGACTTATAGGGTCAATTTGGCTTCTGCCTTGAGCAAACATTCTCTAGAGGGTGGTGGTGAGAATCCAAGATTACAGAAACTGGAAAGTAAATGCATCTTCCTGGATTGGGGGGTGGTGCTGTCTTCAGGGTAAGGGGGAGAGAGCCAGCCTGGAGCTAGGGGCGAGCTCACAAGCGGAGGTCAGGGACCCTGACCTTACCATGTCCTACCAGCAGAGATCCTCTCCTGGGACTTTGTGCAGCATGAAGAGTGGCCGTGGGGCTCCTCCAAGCCCCATGGGCCATGGAGAGAGAAGGAGGGCCGAGATCAGGAGCCTCTCTCAAGAGCCTAACAGCAAAGAACCCAGCAGCATGAGTGAGCTCCGTGGTATAGAAGGGGAAAAAAGCCTCGGTCAACAGTCGTCTTTGGGAAACTTTAAGTAGAAAGGGTTGTAGCTCCTCAGGTTCCTCTTTAGACAGTAGGCGAGCTTCTGGTCACAGGTGCAGAGCTGCTGTGGGCAGAGGGACCCAGACCCTGCAGACAGGACACCAAATGCACAGTGAGGAAGGGAAAGTAGGCTCGATCAACAATGCCCCTCGGGCTTACTTCCAGTCTGAGCGGACTCCCCAGTCTGCTTCCTGGCCCAGGAAGCTCTCAGTCTGATGAGGGAGGCACAGCTTCCAAACTGGGAAATGTGGGATCTGATGGAAGAGGCACAGCTCCTGCCCCAGGGAGAGGTTTTGGCTCCCTGCCCTCCGGGGAGTCCCCAGTCTGGTGGTAGAGACACCTTTTCTGCCCTTGGGAGTCCCCAGTCTGATGGTAGAGTCAGCCCCTGCTCCGGAGGAACTCCAGCTCTCATAGAGGATACACCACCCCCAGACTTAGCTCTGAACTCAGATGGATTCAAGATGAACTTGAACCCCAGCTGTAGCTGTGGGCACTGGCAAGGCTCTGAGTTCCAGTTTCCTCATTTGTAAAATAGGAAGACTAAACATGCCTCAAAAGGTGTTTTGGGGAGCAAGTAAATGGAGGTAAGCAAAGCATTTGACACCTGGTGAATCATCAGTCTGCAACGTTTTTCAGCCCTTCCCCAGAGGTCAGATGTGGCTGCAATAATCCTGCCTCCCTTGCCCGCCCCCCAGCTCTGCCCTCCAAGGTATAGGCTGGCTAACATCTAGGGGAAGCTGAATTCAGAACCAGCAGAGACCCAGGTTCTATTAGTGGCTCGAATGGGAAGCCCCAGTCTTACCGCAGGTGACCTGTCCTTGTGCAAATCTGTATGTATATGGCTGTGTCCTGATTTGGCAGCCTTTCTCCTCCAGCCACGCATAACAGTAATCATGGGCCCAGCAGCACCTGTCATTGCAAGAGGCATAGATCCTGAGCAGAGGGGGCACGTCACTTGAGCAGGGGCCACTAGGTGGGTGTGGTCTGGCAAAGAAAGAATCTAGGGATACGGCTAGATACATCTCTGCTCTTCCACTGAGGCTGCCTGCCATCGGCAAGGGGTTCACTGACCCCCTCTTTCCTCCAGGAAAGCCTACGTGAGCCTACGTTTCCCAGCCTTCCTTGCAATTGGGTGTGGCCATATGACTTGGTTCCCACCAGGGCATCATGGGCAGAAGGGATGCCCACCACTTCCAGACCCACCCATGAAACCCTCCCACACTGTCCATCTCTCAGCAGGATGGCGATGACCCTGCAGGGGACCCTGAGGCCACCGGGGATAGCAGAGCCACAAGATGGAAGGAACCTGGGTCCTGGAATTCACACATGATTCACATGGAACTGTCATGTGAGCAAAAAAACCAAACTTCCAGTATGTGAGGTGCGGCCAATTGCATTTCTCGTGTGTGTGTTGATTTACAGAAAAATAAAGAAGGTCGTACAGAGTGTTCCCTTTTACCCCACACCCAGTTTTTCCCATCATTAACATCTTATACAATACACTTGTTACAGTGAACAAACCAATGTTGATGTCACTGACTAAATAATCAGTGAAATCATAACACAGCATTATTGATTCATTAATTATAAAAAGTCCATAGTTCATTTAGGTTTCCTTAGTTTTTACCTAATATGTTTTCTTACGTGAGGATCCCATCCAGAACGCCTCATTACATTTAGTGGTCATGTCTCGTTAGGCTCCTCTTGGCTGTGACAGTTGCTCACACTCTCCTTGGCTTTGATAACCTTGATGTTTGGAGGATGATGGGGAGGTATTTTGTAGGATGCCCTCTATGGGGTTTGCCTGATGTTTTTCTCATGATAAGACTGGGGCGATGGGTTTATTTTGCTTCTCTAATTACTCCAGCTTTGACCAATGGGAGCCCTTCCCGTTGGCGCCTGTGCTCCCTCACATATCTCTATCAAGGGAGAACTTCCTTATCTTTTGGCCTTATAGGAGACTCCAGACTCATCCTGTATATTTTCTGCCCTGGTTCTAGAACCAGTCAGGTCTCCAAGGAGCCTTGGTTCCCCTTTATGGCAAATAGTGTTAGAGACCACGTTTGGGCACTAGGAGTTGCTTACTGCTCTTGGGATGTTGTTTCATTTAGTCCTCTCAGCTGCCAGAGCAAAATAAATGTGTCTCTATTAACCCGTGTTTGTACACACATCTGTACCTATTTCTGTATGCAACCACCTGTGCCTATATTAAGCTAAACAGGAGTTCATACTGACGTCTTCATCTCCAATCCATCGCCCCAGAAGTGAACTCCAACAGTGGAAAACTTGGCTCCCACCATCTGCCATCCATTTGCTCAATGGACCTATGCCATCATCCACACCAGGAGTCTCAGAATTTTCCAAAGAACCGTCTCTCTGTCTCACATGTTCTAGAATTTGAACACTTCCCAATCAAGAAATGGAACCTAGGTCCCTTTCCTTCCAAAGTCTTTGTGACTGCCTCCACCAATGGACACCATAGAATTTCTGAGGCTAAACCCTTTTTCATGCAGTCTTGGAACACTCAGTCTTGGAACCCCATGGTCACTTGCTGTGGGGAAGTCCCAACAGCCTTGGAGAGGCCTACGTGACAGGAATCGAGGTCCCCAGCCCACAGCCTCTACTGAGCCCCCAGTCAGCAGCCAGAAGACGTGGGAGCGAGCCATCTGGAAACTGGATAGTGCAGCCTTGTTCGAGCTGCCCAAGCAGAAGCCGGGTGGAGCAGGGACAAGCCATCCCACCAAGCCCTACCCCAAAGGCAGATTCGTAGCAAAATAAATGGTCATGGTCACTTGCAGCCACTACACTTTGGGGTGATATGTTCCATAACAACAGACCAACTGACACGCGTGGTCACTGAGAAGCATGACGTTTCTAGATGTGTCTTGGGCCAGTCAGTTAACCCCCCAGATACACAATTTTCTCACATATAACATGGCCTTTGAACACTCATCTTCCAAAACTGACACGGAATTACTCGAGCTCATGTGGGCACAGAAGCTGAGCATAAAGGATTATCGTGGTAATCAGCTCACCAATCAGTGCCATCCCTGGGGATCCCTTGACCACCCCAGCCACAGTAGCAGCCGTAGAAGCCATAGTTCATCAAGGCGTTCTTCTTGGTCACCTTCTCAATCATGGACTTGAGCTCCAGCAAGCCCCCGCCTACAGCAGGAGCACCTGGAAGACAGCCCCCGGCCCCCGGGGAACATGCTTCTTATCGGGCAGGCACCTGCCCCTGCCCCCACCCTGGGGCTTGTGGGGACCCAGGCATCTCTTTCTCCCCATTAGTGTGACAGGAGCAAGAAGGGGGAGGCAAGCAGTAGAGCTAAATGTCTGGACTTGGAGAATGAGAACCGTGGGTTCAAATCCTGCCTCTGCCACTCATTTCACAGCATGAGGTTGAGTGTGTCACTGAATCTCTCAGAGCCTCTGACTCCTCCTCTGGAAATGGGGTGGGGTGGGAGGGCCCAAAGTGAATGCCTACATTTTAGACTTATCCTAAGGGTTAAAATGAGAGAAAGCATGTGTCTTTTCTAAGCAGAGAAAGTATGTGAATTTCACTAGGCAGACACCTAGTGAACGACCAAGAAATGGGAGGTCTAATTAATAGGGTACCTTTCTCTCCTGATGATGCCATGTATACCATTTAGGACATGAGGCCCAGGACCTTAGCAAGGTGGGATCCCTCCAGATCACTGAAGCCAGCTCCCTTGCCTTCCAGATTGGGAAACAGTAGTTTGGAGGGAAAGGTTCAGGGTTTCACAGAGAGCCAAGGGTTCCCTCCCTACACTAGATCTCCACCCTCTGCTCTCCGGCAGTCTCCAGGGATCTGGCAAGACATTGAAGATTAGGCCAGCCTGTTGGGGTGCTGTGCATATGGTAATGGGGCTCCCCTGTGCTATGCCAGTTCTCCCCAGCTGGGAGGTATTAGCAGGGGCACCAGCCTCTGCAGAGAATGACCCAGGACTGAACAGTTACAGATGGGTCTTGTTCTCATTTGGGTTTTATTTTGTTTTGTTTTGCACCAAAGGAAAAAATATGCCTCCCACATTTGCAAGCCACCTGTTGTCTCATAGCACAGTCTTCACTCGTCACCACCTGAAATCGTGTGACAGCCCCATCTGGGGGCTGCATATCACCCTGGGTCACAGAGGAGGACACAGAGGCTCAGAGCCGAGATTCAAACTCAAGACTCCCCATTCTCAAAGACTAGGCTCCTTTCCACTACCCTATTGTTCCTAGAGGTGAAAGGTCACAAGTTCAGAGGCCATGGGGCCAGCACTTACTACAAATGAGGAACCAAACCAGTGGGAGAAAGCCGTTCATCTCGGGATTCTGGAAAAGAAAACACATCCCGTGACATGTCTCTCAGGAGATACATTCGGACCCTACCTCTGGGTCCTCGCCAGGCCCGACACACTCCTGTTGGGCAGCATGTGGGTGACCTCAGTCAGGAAAGAGGCAGAAACCGTAAGGAGTTGATCCCAGAGCCCTCATGGGGTACTTTCCCCCATAGAGGTAGGAGAGGACTTTCCCACCACAAAAGCCCCAATGCAATAGCGCACTTCGCAGACCATGTGCCCACCCTTTGGGGCCTTGTTGTGGTTGGTGGGTCTTGAGCACTTTTGCCCACACAGGCCCCTTCCTCCAAAAAAAAAAATTCTCTCAAGTGCTATTTTACAACTGTGTTGGCATGGAAACGAACCCAGTCCAGGCTGAATGTGGTATTACCTATTCATGACTCTTACATTCGTTTTTTTTCCTCCTGATTTTCTAAGAGTTCAAGTTCAGACATTTCCATGGGCCCCAGGCACTGTGCCTACCTAAGGAATAAGTCGACCGGAGGTACGCATGAGGGCTGCAAAAGGTAGGTGTCCTTGTTCCCACTGAGAGCTCACATGGAGCTGGTGGAGAAAAAGGAGTCTCAAAGGGCTCATGGAACTTGCCAGAAGCCATGCAGCTAGTAAGAAGCGGAGGAAGGGCTCAAAGCCTGGCCCATGCACCTCTCACGGCAGGACACAGCCTCCTGTCATGGAGGGTGAGTTGCTCTTTGAGCCATGGAGCCTGGAGACCCCAGCTTCCCTCCCCAGCACCTGCCTTCGGCAAACATCTGAATCACCCACTTGAGTGCCGAAAAGTCACACCCAGAAGGCAGAGGACATTCCATGTGTCTTGGGCCAGTGCCTGATTCCAACTTGGCCTCTCAGAGGTTCTTTACCGGCAACTGCCTGTTTCCCTTCCTTTCCCTTCCTTTCCCCAGAATCCTTGTTTATCCACAGCTGCTCGTTTGGCTGATGGTTTGCCAGGATTTCCCCTTCGGCGCCCAGCTGTCTCTGATCCCTGAGGCTAGAGGTCATTTGTGCAGTGTTGGCCCCGAGCCCCCGGCACCGCCCGAGGCCTGGCTGCAAGCACACACAAGCTTCTGCTCCCCGGGGCTTCTGGCTACCCGGGCTGGCCTCTCCCGGCCGCCCTTTGTCCAGCAGCACCTCTGCGTTCCAAGAACATTCCTCCAGGCTCTGTCCATCCATGGCCTCTGGCCTGAGAGCTCTAACCGGCCAAGGGAAAAGGCTCTAGACCCTATCCTTCCACACTAGTCTTCCTCGGCTGCTTCCCAGAGCAGCCACAGGAGGAGAGAGACAGCCACCACGCACGGGGCATCCGCAGCGTGCCGGGTTCTGTCCCCTGTCGCTTCAAGCCTGCCGAGGACCCTGCCAGGTGACTATCGCTAAACCTTCTGGCACGGTGTCTGTCCCTTCAACTTGCTGAAGGAAGGGATAACAGTCATTGATCCCACGGATGGGGGAAATGAGGCTCGGGCAGGGGGACGTGAGTTACCCAGTGCTTCGGCCCAGGACTGTGACTCTACTCTCCTCACTGCCTCTGAGCAGCCCCTGTGAACTATTCACGGGGTCCCTTTTCCATATTTGATGATGCTTTGATGTCCTGTGGATGCTTTGCCGGCCTGGGAAGACACAGGCCCTCCCGGGAGTAGCTAATTTCTAGAGGGAACAAAAGACCCCTGGGAGTCTGGCTTTCATACAAGCAAACCAGCCAGTCCGCAGCTCACACCCCAACCCCTCTGTGGAGCTCTTCCACTTCCAGCCAGCATTTCCACTGCCCTAAATCATGCCGGGACCAGGAAGCAGGCAGCGAGGGGCCCCCACCCCCACCCCTGCCGCCCAGAATCCACTGAAATCCTTGGAGCCGGCCAGTCCCGAACTATTTCCCCTGCCCTGCCCTGCCTTGCCCGTGGAAAACACAAGAAAGGCTCTGGGCTGAGCTTGCTCTCATTTCTTCCGCCTGCTGATCGGCCCTGGTGCTTCCCTGCTTGTCCCTGACCACGCCGTGGGTCCCCTTCTTTCAGAAACCGTAAATAACAGGCTGTCTCCTAAATGGCCGATCTCTTGGCCTCACGACACCGGAAAGGAACCAAACTCCCAGGCAGGTTTTAGAGCACCTTGGGGTGGGGCCGCTGGTGGCGGGAACAGCGTGAGGCCCCGTGGGAAGGGATCTGATGCAGAGAGGTCTCACGGAGGAGGCGACCGAGGCATGGACACAGCTGGCCCAGTGGCCAGGAAAGTGGCCCATCTCTGGAGCTCAGAGCCAGCCCCCAGGAGAAGGATGTGGAGCTGGCTATTTTTATCAAGCGACCACAGAGGGAAATGAACACAGCCGCGAGATAATTTTGGAGTCAAGTGGTGGCTGAGGTCATGAGAGGTGGAGGGAGTGGAGACAGACAGCCTAACAGAAGCCCAAAAACGTGGGGGTCGGAAGTGGCCGGGTCCCTGGAAGGAGAGGATGGAGCAGCTGTCCCCCCCGCCCCGCCCCCACCACGGTCAGGTCTCTAACCACAACGGATGGACAGCTCCGAGCCCCACAGCACAGCAGACATGTGAAAGACAACCCCCTCAATCTGGGGGGATGCACTGGGGGGTCAGGGGCCTCCTCCCCCCTCCCTGGGCCCTGCCCACCACCTCACCTCAAGCAAGGCAGCCCCCAGAATGAGATTCCTCACCAGGGAGACCTTCTCTCCGTCTCAGGCCTGCAGAAGACACAGGGGCTGGGCCCTCGGGTTTTAAAGGCCTCTCTGCCCTCCTCCCATGCTCTGGCCTGGGCCGGATCCAGGAGCCCTGACGGCTCAAACAGGAAGGCCTGTTTCTGCCCCCTCAGGACCCCAGAGGACTTTTTGCCTCTTGTGTCCCGAAGCTGCGATTCCTTGGAGCGTGTCACAGTGCCCGGGCGATGTTCAGGAGAGACACACCTAGGAGGGTCTAGCTGGGGCCACCCGTGGTCCGGGGCTCTCCAGCAGGGAAAGGAGAGCTGGAATCACCCTCCCAGGGTAGCCGCCCTCCTCCGGTGACCCTGCGTCCCCGTGCAGTCCTCATTCAGTCTCCCTGGGGTTCAACTCAGGGACAGCCATGGCAGCCAGGCAGCACCCCCTCTTCCTGTCACTCCTGACCTGCCAACCCCCAACTCTGGTCTGCTCCTGGGGTGGGGCGACCCACGAGCCTCTGAGATCCCCACTCTGGAGACGCTGGGAACTGTCGCCGGCACCTCCCTTTGGGCACCGGACTCTTTATGGAATTCCTACACTCCTTCTCTCTGGGAAGGAGATCCCACCAGGCTTGCGGTGAGAGCCATGCAGGTCACCGTCCCCACTCAGCCACGCGGGAGCTGTGTGACTCGGGCCAAGTCACCACACTTCTCTGTTCCTGTGATCTCGGAGAATAAGGGCTCCCTGCCGCCCCAGAGGCTCATGGTGTGGAACAAACTGTATGAAATAAGGCCAAGCAGGAAGCGTGTGGCTCAGGGTTGCCATCACAGACTCTCAACGAGCTTCAAGTCCTGGGTTCCGAACCTGTGGCTTCCCCACCACAAGCGACATCTCCTCCAGGCTGGCTGGACCTGTCCTGCCTCAGAGAGTCCTTGTGAGGATGAAGTGAATGAAGGCCTTTTCCAACAGAGCAGTGGTCAAACAATGCGAATAAGTAAATGATGAGTAACCTTCTAGAACGTTCTTGAGGAGCACGGCTAACTGTTATTATTCTTGATCCTCCACTTCTGTGCCCCGTCCCTGACCCTCAGGTGCACACACTTCTCTGAGTCGTGGGTGTGAGCTCCTCCTCCTGCCTCCTGTCTCCGCTCAGCTCGCCGCAGCATCAGCGAGAAGCTCCTCTTCCAGCCCTCACGAGCCCTTCTCTTCCCGAGACCTAACGGCCGGGCACCCCGTGGAACCCTGTGAACCTCAGTTCAATACAGAAAGGACCTACTGAGTATCTCCTACACGCAAGGCGCTCGGGGGTTCTGCTGTGAACTAGACAGAGGCCGGGCCCCCTCGCGCCCCACCTGAGGTTGAGGGAACAGATAGTGAAGGCGTCCGGGGGCGCCAGCGGAGAGGTAGGGGAGACGCTTCTCTGTTCCTCAGCAACTTTTCCCTTTCCCCACCAGTTCCTCCCACAGGCCTCGCCGTCTGAAACTAAACAAAATGAGTGAGGAAAAGGAAGCCTTGCGTCTGCCGACCTGGCTCTCCAGCATTTTTTTTTCCTCTAAAAGCCACGTTTCTGGGTATTTACCCCAAAGATACAGATGTAGTGAAAAGTAGGGCCAGCTGTACCCCAATGTTCACAGCAGCAATGGCCACAATCACCAAGCTGTGGAAGGAGCCAAGATGCCCTTCAACGGACGAATGGATAAGGAAGAAGATATGGTCCATGGATACATTTGCATCAACATGGACGGGACTGGAGGAGATTATGCGGAGTGAAATAAGTCAAGCAGAGAAAGTCAATTATCATATGGTTTCACTTACTTGTGGAGCACAAGGAATAACACGGAGGACAGTGGGAGAAGGAAAGGAAAAGTGAATTGGGGGAAATCGGAGGGGGAGATGAACCAGGAGAGACTGTGGACTCTTAGAAATAAACTGAGGGTTTTGGAGGTGAAAGGGGGTAGGTGAGGGGCTGGGTGAGGCTGGTGGTGGGTATTAAGGAGGGCACGTACCGCATGGAGCACTGGGTGTGGTGCATAGACAGTGAATCTTGGAACACTGAAAAAATAAAATTTAATTAAGAAAAAAAATTAAAAAATAATAAAAGTCACGTTTCTGGACTGAGAAGTCTCCACTCGCTCATCACACACTTCCTTCTGAATGCGGGGCCATCTGAGGCCTCCGCTGTGTTCCGGAGCCAGCTCCAACACACACACACAAAGCCTGGTGTTGCCCAAGATTGGGCTTCACTCCCTATCCCCAACCCTCTCTCTCTCTCTCTCTCTCTGGCTTTGGGAGCCACGCTCCGCCCTCCGCCCTCCGCGGCTAACCCCCACCTCTGTGGGCCCCCCACTTACAGGTGTTTTCAAAGATCTGCCCTTGAAGTCTGCTCCTGTCTGTCTCCACCTCTCCCGAGCTGAGCTCAGCCATGGTCAGGGACTTAGGGCTTATCTCTCTGCAAATGTCCAGGGGCTAGCCTGGCCAAACAGTGTCCAGCATCAACTTTGACGCTCCCTGAAATGAGTAGGGGAAGGAAGAGAAAGCACAAGGTCAGGTCCAAGCGTCTGAGCTTCCAGTCGGCTGGATTCAAATCTGGATGTCCCCTCCGACCACCAGCATCCCCTGGTGTCCTCAAGACTTGCTTTTACCAGCACCTGTAGAACGGGCCAGTCACGGGCCCAGCTTTATTCTGTAGCTGTGATCATTCACTGAAGTGGACAGAGAGACTCAGCACAGTGCTTGGCACCTCGTGGGTGCTCAGTGAATCGTAACCATTATAAATATTATCATTATTATGACATCGCGCTGAACTAAGAGCCATGCCCCGCCGAGGGTAGGCACTGTGTCTGCTTTCCGTCTGAGCTCCTGGCACTTGGCACACAGAGCAGGTGCTAAGGTAGGTTTGCCAAGGAAATGCACGCCTCCTCTGGCTCCAGCTTCATACCCAGGGCAGCGGCCCACACTTCATATATGGTGATTAAATATATACAATCATTACAGTTCAAATACCTGCCTGAGAGTGTAGCTCAGGTCCCGCAGGAACACCAGGACCAAACTCACTGTCTCCCCCACAATCCAGCCTCTCCCAGCACCCCCTGTTCCAGGTGCCAGATCCGGTTAGTCATTCACACCTCAGTGATGAAAACACCCTAAGCACTTCCACCTCCACTGAGTGGAAGCCTCTGGAGGGCAGGATCCTTCTCCGATTCATTTCTGACCCCAGCACCTAGAGGAGCATCTGACACCTGCTCAGCCCTCAAAAAGGATCTGTGGGTGGGGCGCCTGGGTGGCTCAGTGGGTTAAGCCGCTGCCTTCGGCTCAGGTTATGATCTCAGGGTCCTGGGATCGAGTCCCGTATCGGGCTCTCTGCTTAGCAGGGAGCCTGCTTCCCTCTCTCTCTCTGCCTGCCTCTCCATCTACTTGTGATTTCTCTCTGTCAAATAAATAAATAAAATCTTTAAAAAAAAAAAAAAAAAGGATCTGTGGGATAAATTAAACATCTCATAAACATGCTTGCTCTGTGGCACTTTCCTGCAGGCTCGTCCCAAGGCCGAAGCCCCGCAGAGGGCAGCCGGAGACAGCCGGGCACTCTCTCATCCCGAAACCAGAGCTACCAAAGTGCCCTTGGTCTCATCAGAGGGTCTGTAGCTGCCCCTACCCTGGAGGCGGGCACATAGAGCAGGATTGCCCAGAGCTCTCTAACTGATGAGCCGTATTGAGCCTCCTCCTCTAGGAAGTTCTCCTTGATTCCTCCTTCCACAAGAAGCTTGTCTGTCTCTGGAATATTGTAGAACTCATCACACATACTGCTGGCTCTAGCACTTCCATCTGGAGGGAGTCTCGAAGCTGATTTATCAGGAAGGAAAGAGGGAGAAACTCCATACTTGGTGACTGTCCACAGTGCCACCAGCACAAGGCGAGGTCACTACTTGGGATCTTGAAATCCCACAAAATCTTGTGAGGCATATGGAGCCCAGACTGAGGGACAGGTGTGTTAAGAACACCGAAAGCCTAAAGCCTGGCCAGTCACCTGGCCCATGTGGTTGCCACCCCACAAGGGGGTTGACATCCAATAAAGACCTAATCATCATGATTTTCACAAGACCCCTGAGAAAAGTGTCATGTGATTTCCTCATACTCCACATGGAGAAGTGAAAGCTGAGCTCCTACTTCCTGATAATTGCTTAATGAGTGGAACTGGGTTATAAACTTGCAGCCCGAAGCTAGCGCTGAGCTTGTCCTCCACGGTGCCTTTCAAAACATTGGAATTAGCCGCTCACTCATGAGCCTTAAGAGATCTCAGACAGAAGTCCAGATTGTCAGCTTCTCATTTAAGAACCTGTCAAGGGGCATCTGTCAGTCGTTGAGCGTCTGCCTTCGGCTCAGGTCATGATTCCAGGGTCCTGGGATCGAGCCCCACACCCAGCTCCGTGCTCAGTGGGGAGCCTGCTTCTCCCTCTCCCACTCCCCCTGCCTGTGTTCCTGCTCTCACTGTCTCTTGTGCTGCCAAACAAATAAATAAAATCTTTTTAAAAAAAATTTTTTAAGGGTGCCTGGGTGACTCAGTTGGTTAAGCAACTGCCTTCGGCTCAGGCCATGATCCTGGAGTCCCGGGATCGAATCCCGCATCGGGCTCCCAGCTCCATGGGGAGTCAATTTCTCCCTCTGACCTTCCCCTCTCTCATGCTCTCTCTCACTCTCTCTCTCTCTCAAATAAATAAATAAAATATTTTTTAAAAAATTTTTTAAAAATTTTAATAAAATAGATAAATAAAAAACCTAGTGATCCCGGCTCTAGATTCCTACATGACAACAGCTGGCCAGAGCGGAGAAGGAGCTGACCCATCCACTGGACATGTGTTTAGCTTTGCCTTGGTTCTTACTGTCTTACCCCCCACCAACTGGTCCTTACTGTCTTATCCTGCACCAACCATACGGTTGCTCCCTGCCTGGAGGGCCCTCTAGTGGCCTGTTATAGAACTCCAGTCTGAGTCCTACCCTCTGTCCCTCAGTAATAGGACAGGGAGCGCCTTGAGAGCAGAGATCATCTCCTGTGCAAACTTATGCTTGAAGGGCTGAGCTCAGAGCCTAGCACACAGTAGGTCCTCCGTAAATGTACATTAGGGACACCTATCCCAGGACAAGGAGATCACGGAGGGCTCTCTAGAAGAAAAGACACCTGTAACTGAATCTTTAAAAGCAGGTTGGAGACATTGGAACCCTTGTACACTGTTGGTGGGAATGAGAAATGGTACAGTTGCTGTGGAAAGCAGTACAGAGAGTCCTTAAAAAATTAAAAGTATCATCACCATATAACCCAGCAGTCCCATCTGTAGGTATGTGCCCAAAGGAATGAAAAGCAGGGTCTCAAAGAGATATCTGTACACCTGCGTTGTTTCTTGAATGTGGAAACAACCCACTGGACTGTACATTTAATCTGGTTGAGATGGTAACTTCGAGGTTGAGTGTATTTTGCCAAAAATTTAAAAATTGGGGAAAAGGAAAAAAAGTCGATCAGAGTTCACCAGGCAGGGATGCAAGATAGGGCATCCCAGGTAGAAGGATCAGCCTATGCAGGACTTGCAGGTATACGTCATGAGGGCTCATTTGGGAAGCCATAAATGGTTGAGACTGAAGGCATTAGGCAGTGATATTTGAGTGAATATTTAATAACTGGATCTCAGGGACGGTGGGGAGACAAGCCCTGATTTTTAACATCTGCCCGTTGCCGTGTTGTAATAACTCACACCGTGGGCAATAGCATGTTCTTAACAGAATGTTACCAGATGCAGAGTCAGGAAGACGTCCAGGAAACTGACTGGGGCACGCTGCCTGCTGATAAAGAGCCCATGTTCTGGAACCACCGCTCATTAGCTGTGTGACCTTAAACAAGGTTTTTAACTGCTCTGTGCCTCGGTTTGCTAAGCTCGGTAATGGGGATAATCATCGCACCCGCCACATCCCAATGTTCTGAGCTGATGGTGGCAGGTGTTCAGAATTGTGCTGTCACATCAGAAGGGCTCAGCAAACATTTGCTATTTTTAATAGGAAAGTGGGGCAGGCCCACGCTCGATTTCTCAGAAAAAGGAACTTTTCTCTACGCGTTTAGTAGGAATTGAGGAATGGTGGAAGGGCTGGCTGAAGAGAAGCAGCTGGGTAGGTCCCAAAGAACCTTGGGGGTCAGGCTAAGGAGTTTGGACTTTTCTCTTGATGATGTCCCAGAACAGCCTCGATCAAGAGCAAGATGAACATGAGTTCAACAAGAGATGAATAAATCCTACCCCGAGACCCCCAAAATGGATCCCTGCAAGGACAGGGCAGGACAACACAGCTCAGCCATCAGATCTGTGACCCCAAGCCTGGTAGCACTCAGATTACAGAGGTGGTGCCATCCTTGCCATGATGGGGCGGGAGGTGGGGTGTGGGGGGCAGTGTGATGCCCTGAGTGAGGGATCCTAGCCGACCTCATTGGGAGGGATGCGCCTGGTCCTGACCCCCGCTCTGAGAGTGCTTCCAGAAAACTGGGGGTGTCTGGGTCACGGGATACCTGTCGGATGGAGGGAACAGGGGCTGACTGGTGTTTGGAAGGGGGCTCAGGGTACCCAGCCTCTGTCTCCAAATTCGTGAAGGGCCGTTGAGGCTAAAAAGGGACCACAGTTGTCCCACATGGTTCCAGATCTCTGAGCCAGCCCCAGGTGAGGCTGCTGGTTTGGGGTCAAGCCCAGGAAGTTTTTTTCTGAAAAGCCCAGATGTCCTGGGGATAGAATGAACAGTCTTGAGGGTGGTGAGTTTCCCGTCCCCAGAGGCACTGTTTTTTTGTTTTGTTTTGTTTTGTTTTATCGCATTCTGAGAACAAGAAATATAGTTCAAAAGGTGGGGACTGAGGAGGTGGGGTCAGCCGCCACATGCTCTTCTGGGAAAGGAACTTTAAGTTTTAGGAATACGAGAGACCAGTCAAAAGCACATGAAGTTAGCTAAGTCAATTATGAAGCAACAGTTCTAGTCTGTAAAAGTGTAAAAAAATGACAATTTAGCGAAATTAAAAAACACACACCCAGAAAAGTCAGGAGCCCTTCAGTTGCATGGGGAGAGCTGTCAAATAGTCTGTGCTCCCTGCCTCATGGGGCTCCCCACGCCTGACATTGATTCATCCCATAGTCATGTTCAGGGCTGTTGCAAATATATATATATATATATATACAAAACAAACAAACAAAAAACATTAATTGAGTAGGATACGGACTGGATGAGCTCCAGGGTGCCCACTGGCTCTGACCTTCTACTGACAGTGCCTGCCGTCACATTAACCTTGAGCACTCCAAGATTTCTACTGAGGACTTTGGCACTTGCCCCTCTCCCTGCCTGGAATACTAATACTTAGCATCAGTATGAGCTCTAGGTCTCATAACGCCACCTCTTCCAGGAGGCCTTCCCTGACCACCAACCCAAGGTAGCTCTTCCTCTCCCTTCAAATTAAGCCTGGATCACTGCTTTTCCCCTTTGCGGCCCTGACCATCATCTTTACCTCTCATGGATTTCTTTCCTGACTTGTTTAGGACTTCTGTCTCCTGCCCCTTCCACTAGAGGCCAGGAAACCCATCAGTCTTGTTCGTCGTATTTTCAGCAGCTGGCACAGAACCCAATACATAAGGGTATTTGATTTTTATCTGTGGGATAAAGAATAATTGGAGGAAAGGAGCCAAGACTTGAGGGAGCAGCAAACCTCCCCGGATTTCAGTCATTCTCTAAGTTGGCAGCCACAGGGGCACCCAGCTGCCTCAGATCTTTTGATGTCAGGGTCACAAGTTCGAGCCCCAAGTTGGGTGTAGAGATTCCTTAAATAAAAATAAAATAAAGTTACACACAGCTCGTCTTATCTGGGGCTCAATCTGTTCCTACATTGGCAATGGTTATTTTTCAACAACAAACTGAACTCTGATTCCACCAAAACCTTTGCTGAAAACGCAAAATCAAACACCTAGTCCCTGACAAGGACCCGCTTTGTTTTATCTTTGAGAAACCAAACTCTTCATGCTCAAGAAACATACTTGGAGCCAACCTTCTTTCTGTCTTTGTTTCTGTTGTTCCCTGCGCCCCCAGAATGTTCTTCGTTGTCGTTTTTGCCTTGTAAACGCCTACTTGTTTTTCCACACTGTAATGTCACTTCTTTTTTTAGAGAAACCCTAGAACAGACTCGGACTGGCAAGATCCAACGTGGCGCCCGAGATTCTGGGCTCATGATCCTGACACAATCCCAGGCCCTTCCACTTGTCTCCTATCCCAGTCCAACCTAGCAATCATTTCTGGAGCAACTCCTGTGGGCAGGGCTGCAGCTGGGCCCTGCTGGAGACAAAGGAAATCAGCCTCTGCACTCTAGCCTCCAGAATCCAGCATCTGCTGGTAGGATGGGGGAAATGAGACCAGGCCTTTAGAATGCCATAAACCTAGAATAACATATGGACCCCTTCCTTGGGACTAACAGGTACTGTGCCCTCTTTGAGAGGCCTTTCCTGATACCTGCCAGCCTGGTTTCCTCCTGTATTCCTGGATCAAGCTTCTTAACCTCTAGGTCAGCACATATCACCTGTTGCCAAGGTCAAAGGTGCCTGTCCCCCACCCCACCCCCCAGGAATGGGACCCTTCATGATCTGGCCCCACTACCACCCTCTCCAGCCCCGCCTATCTACCACCTGCTTCCCAGTGCATTCCTGGGAAGAACCCTTATGGCTCCCCAACTTGTCCCCAAATATACCGCATAGAAGATACAGCTTAGCATAGAAGATACAAAGCTGGGAAGGGAGACCAGAGGGTTGTGGGCATGTGTTGGGACCGGGAGCTTGACAGTGGGCTCTGCCAGTTTAAATAGGGTGGCCAGGAAAGGTCCAACTGTGGAGGCGACATTGGACATAAGCAATGAGGAGGTGAGGGAGCCATGGAGGACATCCTGGAGAGGACCACCGCAGACAGAGAGAAGAGCATGGACAAAGGTCCTGGAGTAGAAGCGTGGCTGTGAGTTGGAGAAACAATAAGGAAACTGGGTCTTCCTTTGCCCTCCCCCGCCCCCCAAAAAAGGCTTTTAGTGAGCCCAACGCCCCCCCCCGGACTGGATGGGTTCCCTTCTCTGTCATCTGTGGCCCCTGAGCACCCTCATCCCAGGACAATCGTGTTCTATCATAGCCTCTCCCCCACAAGACTGTGCGCCACCTGGGCACGGGGACTGTGTCCTTTATTTTGACCCCCTCAGTGCCCAGTGTTGGGTTTAATATACATTTATTGGCTGCCTGAGTGGATCCATCAATGAATGAACAAACTGGGCCATGCATCCATGAGGAAGTCCTACTTCATCTCCATGATCCAACACACTGGCACGGACCGGGTCTGAGAAAAGAATGTTTGTGGAGTGACTAATAGAAATAGCCAAGGCTCACTGAGCACAGATATCATGCTAAGCTCTTTATGTGCCTTCTCCTCTTTTACCTTAAAAGGATCCTAGGAGGTGGCCACTGCCACCATCTGCCATTTGTAGACTAGGACAGCGAGGATGGAAGGAGCAGAATTGGCTCGCCCCATCATGCAGCTGGTAAGCAGCAAAGGCTTTTTTTTTTATTAATTAATTAACTTTAATCCAATTAGCCGAGGTAGGGTACATCATTAGGTTTTTGGTTTTGTTTTTAATTTTTTTTTATTTATTTTCAGCATAACAGTATTCATTGTTTTTGTACCACACCCAGTGCTCCATGCAATCCGTGCCCTCTATAATACCCACCACCTGGTACCCCGACCTCCCACCCCTCTCCCGCCCCTTCAAAACCCTCAGATTGTTTTTCAGAGTCCATAGTCTCTCATGGTTCACCTCCACTTTATCCAGGATCTATAAAGAAGTCCTCAAACTCAAGACACACAAAACAGACAATCATATCAAAAAATGGGCAGAAGATATGAACAGACACTTCTCCAAGGAAGACATACGAATGGCTATCAGACACATGAAAAAATGTTCATCATCACTAGCCATCAGGGAGATTCAAATTAAAACCACATTGAGATATCACCTTATACCAGTTGGAATGGCAGCAAAGGCTTTTGAGTCGAACCTGATGGGTCTGATCCCCAAGGCTGCATAAATTCAGCCCAAAGCTAAACTGTCTTCCAGAGAGAGGGGGCAGGGCTTGGGGGTGGAGAGAGGAGGGTTGCAGGGGCCAGAGGAAGAGCCCAGCGCCTTTTCCCTATTGAGCTGGAATGGCAGCCCACAGCTCTGCATTCCCACCCACGTGTACCCAAGTGCCTGCCTACAGGGGATGCTCAGAAAAGTTCAGGAATTGTTGATGATTCTTTTTCCCAAAGACGAATATTTTCTTGTGGTTTGAGTTCAGAAGAAATCCAGGCAAAGCCTCAGATTAAAGTAAACACAGATTCCAACTCTAACCCTCTTCCTAACTGTGCTGGCTTTGTCCCCCAGTGTCGGGGACAACCTTCTAGGTGATGTCCGGCTCCCTTCAGGTGGGCCTGGCCTCCATGAGAACCGCACAGCTCCCAGGGCTTGCCACCTTGTGGGAAAGGGACCCCAAGGCCCTAGTGAGACTCCTCCAGCAGGGCCTATGTCTTGCCGAAACTCCCTGGGGATCTGTGCTCCCAGAGCGCCCTCATTGCTCTCCAGACCCCACCTTCTCCCATCTCTGCCCCTCCCCTATAAGCAGCCTCATGCCGTGACTGACCTTTCTGGCCTGGCCTCAGCTCCTGCTCCTGGGACCTGCTCTCACGAGCAGCCCCATTGGGCTCCAGGTCCTGCTGGCTCCCTGCCCACAGCCACAACATTGGGGGTGCAAATCCCAATAGACTCCAGAATCTTAAAGGCCCGAATGGGAGCAAGGGATCAAGACAGGTCTGGAGGTGGTGAGAGACACTTCTGCCTGCACGAGCCAGGCTTTCTTCTGCTCCGGCCCCAACTGCTTTCACAGATGCAGGAAATCCAACAGGAAGCCAGAGCCTGGGCCTGGAGGTATTACTCAGGTGTTACTGTCTGTGGCCAGTGACCCAGAGAATTCCAGGGGCAGCGGCTTCAGAATGATCCTGGTCACAGCCTCATCCTTTGCTAATCCCCCTAGCCTGGAGGATTCACCCCCACCTCGGTGGCCCTGAGCTCAGCACTCTCTCAAGGCTCTGACAATCTGCTAAGTAACCTGCCTATTGGAGTATCCCGGGTCCTCGGTCTTGGCTGAGACAGGGGCGTGAGCACAGAGCCCAGGGATGGGATGGCCAGGAGCACACATGGGGAGGAGCGGGGGAGGGCGCAAGGTGTTGGAGCCATTGAGGAAGTAAATATATTGAAAGTGAGCTCTGAGAGTGAGGACCAGCGGCCAGAAATGCAGTGGTGTCAACACTCACTCAAAACCAATGTCCTGAGTACCCACTCCGTGCCAGCCGCCGGATACAGAGATGAATGGGAGCAGGAGACTCCTTGCTTGGAGTTGAAAGGTAGAGACAGCAGGAGAATGAACACACCACCCAAAACATTGCAGAAGTGCAGAGATGGATAAGCCCAGAGCAGCAGCCTAGAGAGGGCCTCCCTGCCCTGGTCAGTGGGGGCTGGGGAATAATAATACAGCAGCCACTGCAATAATAGTAGTGGTGTTAATGCTTACCGGACGCTTACTGTGCGCCAGGAGCTATGTTAAGTGCAACACATGATTTACCCCTTTGAATACAGACATTAACTCCATGGGGAAACGTGTTATTCAGACAGGGGGTTCAGGAAAGTGGCCAAGGTCACACAGCTAACCAGAGGCTCCCAGGAGCTTAGAAGGACTCTGTTTGTCCAGACTGGCAACTCCTAGTTTGATTGCTATAATCCGTGACACAATACAGATATTAAATCTTATTTTTCTTCATGATCAGAGAGGAGGGGAAAAAAATCATTAAAAAAAAACAAACTAGAAATGTGAAACTTCCCCATATTCACCCCCAAGAGAATTTTTCTTTTTCTCCCTGTTTGTTTTTGTCTAAATTGGCTTTTGTATTTGTTTTGTGTTTTTGTTGTTTCTTTCGTGTGTGTGTGTGTGTGTGTGTGTGTGTGTGTGTGTGTGTTTAGTTAGCTTTGATTTTTGTTTTTCGGGTTTTTTTTTTCCTTCATAATTAATGCCTTACAAATTAAATGGAACTGACTCATTGCCCTTTTCCCAACCCACCTCCATATCTCCTTCCCCTTCCACAGGCAACCAGATTCTGAAATTGATCGAGTGCGCAGTTAATGCTCCTGCTGCATACATGTATCCATAAACAATATACATTATTTCTTGTTGTTGTTATTTATTTTTCTACAAGTGGAATGATAGCATACTTAACATCACACAACTTGCTTTGTTCACTCAATCCATATTGGTCCCTCTGGGTCCGATTTCTTCTTAGGTATGTATTGAAAAGGGCAAGGTTGGGTCATAGAGTTTTCAGGTTTTTTCCTAAAATTTTATTTTGAAAAATTAAAAATTTGAAATCTATAGAAAAGTTGCAATATTCATACAGTGAACACCCATAAACCTTTCGGTTCACCAACTGTTAACATTTTGCTACAATTGCTCTGCTTCCCTGTTATACACACACACACATTTGAGGATAAATCGCAGATATTTTATCCTAAAGAATTCAGCATCTGTCATCTAAGGACAAGACATTTTCTTAAATAATCCAATACAACTATGCCAGGTAACACTATTATCTGGTGAACATTAAAAAATGTCTAATATTCTATTTTCTCCTATTGCCAAAATAGCATCTTTTAGGTCCAATTTTTTTTTTTTTTTGCTTTTTTTCCATACAGAATCCAAACAAGAATCAGGCATTGCATTTAGTTGTAATCTGTTGTGCTCCTTTATTTTTTTTAAAGATTTTATTTATTTATTTGACAGAGAGAGATCACAAGTAGGCAGAGAGGCTGACACAGATTGAGGAGGAAGCAGGCTCCCTGCCGAGCAGAGAGCCCAATGCGGGGGCTCGATCCCAGGACTCTGAGATCATGACCTGAGCCGAAGGCAGTGGCTTAACCCACTGAGCCACCCAGGCGCCCCTGTTGTGCTTCTTTAATCTTCTTTAGTAATCTACCAAGTTCCTCAATCTTTTTTTTTTTAATTTAGTGTTTTATGACATTGACATTTTTTAATCTAGGCCATTTGCCTTGCAAAATACCTTTCAATTTAGATTGGTCTGGCTGTTTCCTCATGGTTGTCAGGCTAAGCATGTTTGGTAAGGATGCGAACCAGGCGAGGCAGGGGCCATGCACATTTTCCACTCTATTAGTCACATTTGTCAATTTTTCCTAATGAAGTGGTATATTAACACCATTAGGGCAGTCATTTTGTATACTCTTAGTGACCATTTGGACCTCCTCTTTCATGAATGGTCTGTTCATATCTGTGTTACTTCTGATGCCATGTGCCCCAGCTCCATCCCTTCCTCAGGCACTATGCTCAGCTCTATTTAGGGGCAGGGGTGCTGTGAAGGGGCACACTTCCTGTATCAGATGCTTCCGGGAAGCAGAAGATTGGCAAGACATCAACCTTTTGCTACCTATGTGGCACATATATGCTCTAAGCATGCCAATTGTCTTTCAGCTTTATTTATGGCATCTTTTATAGTATAAAAACGTTTGACTCTTATGTAATAAGTTGCCAGTCCACTTTGGTAGTTTGTTTGCAAAGCCGCTCATGACTCTGAGGTCAAAAGAAGAGTTTTCTGCATTTTCTTCTATCAGAGTTGGCTTGTGAGCATGACGGGAATCAGGAATTGAGTGTCTCCATAAAGGTCAAATATTACAAACCCTTTGGTTGAATGATCCAAACTTTCCCCTCCGATTTTAATATTTCCTCTGTAACAAAAGCTTACACCTATACTTAGATCTCTTTCTGGATTTTCCTTATTTCACGTTCATCTACCTGTGAATACTTGCCCTGGTATCACTCTGCCTGATGTCTACGACTGTTTAAGCCTTCACGTATCCTAAAGAAAGTTTCTTACCTTCCTTCTTCTTTAGAAAGGTTTTGGTTATTCCCAAAGGATTTGACTAAACACTACCTCCTTCATGTGAATTTTAGAAGAAGGTTTTTCAAGTTCCATGACAACTTCCATTGGCATTTTGTTGGGATTACACTGAATTTTGCATATGGCTTAACGATCTTTCATCCCACCAAGTCTGAACATAACATAGTCTTACTATTTATTTGGGTCTTCTTATATGTTCTTTGATAAAGTTGTATGATTTTTCTTCCAAAAAATAGGACAAGGGGATTTTTCTTCAAAAGAAAAAAAATCTACTAACTATATAGTAGATTTCCTGTAGAAATTCTGTATTTTTTGGTGTTTATTGTAAATGGAATTTTTTCCCATTTTATTTCCTAAATGGCTCTTGGTGGTATGTGGATGTGACTTCAGATTGTTTGGTATATTGTTATATTTAGCAATTTTGTCAAATTCTCTTAGTCTCTAATGCTAATTGTCTCTGCAAAGAGAATCATAGTGTCTACAAACAATGATATTGTCTTTTTAGACTAAATTTTATACCTTTTTTAAAAAAGATTTTATTTATTTATTTGACAGACAAAGCTCACAAGTAGGCAGAGGGGCAGGCCGGGTGGGGTGGGGGGAAGCAGGCTCCCTGCCGAGCAGAGAGCCCAATGCCCGGCTTGATCCTAGGACCCTGGGATCATGACCTGAGCTGAAGGCAGAGGCTTTAACCCACTGAGCCACCCAGATGACCCTATACCTATTTATTTTTGATATCTTATTCCATTGGCTTAGACTTCTAGTAAAATAATGAATTGCTGTTGTGATAGCAGGTATCTGTCTTATTCCTGACTTTAATTGTAGTTTTAACATATATTTATTGAGTGCCTCCTTTATGAAAAGAACTTCAAGTACACAGCAAAGCAAAATAGGAGGTTTGTCTTGTCAAATTGCACTTAGCTCTTTAAATTAAATTCCAAAAATTCACTATATAACTACTGCTTATACTTTGAATGATTTTAGATATGTTGAAAAAAATTAGTTATCTGAAGTTAAAAAAGCTCTTTGTCTCCTTTGAGTTGGTCTGTTATTGGTGATTATTCATTTTAGATATAAACTTGGGAGTTTTTTTGGAAGATTTTATTTATTTATTTGACACAGAGAGAGAGAGAGCGAGCAAGAGAGGGAACACAAACAGGGGGAGAGGTAGAGGCAGGCTTCCTGCTAAGCCAGGAGACCGATGCGGGGCTCAATCCCAGGACCCTGGGATTATGACCTGAGCTGAAGGCAGACACTTAACGACTGAGCCACCCAGGCATCCTCAAACTAGTTGTTTTCAACCCACTGAGCCACCCAGGTGCCCCCCAAACTAGTTGTTTTTAAACTAATAATCATTTGTTATGCATTGCATCAATAGTCAGAACTCAGTCTAATTATTAATATCAATGTCATTTATAAAGAAATAAGAGTAAAAATTGAGGATTAAAAACCACCAGTTTGTAGGGGCGCCTGGGTGGCGTAGTTGGTTAAGCATCTGACTCTGGATTTCAACTCAAGTCATGATCTCAGGGTCGTGGGATTGAACCTCATCTCAGGCACTGTGCCAAGCATGGAGTCTGATTCACTCTCTTCCTCTGCTCCTCCCCACTGGTCTAAATAAATAAATAGATCTTTTTAAAAAATTGATATTATTTAAGATGAAAAAAATCCCTGATAAGAAATGACCATCACCATATCTCCAATGTTGGGGGGAACATATGAAAATTACGAGCAATTAAACAAAAAGAAAGAGAAAATACCAATATTTTACCTACATACACAAAACAGAAAAACTTCTACGGCACACAGAAAAAAAATGATTAGAAAAGTCATAGAACAATTGGAATGATTCAATAGACAGTGAGAGGCAGTGGTTTGCCCGCTAATGTTCTACAACCAGCTCTTGCAGTGGAAAAAAGAAAAAATAAAACTTGCTGTGTAGAGTTCGCCAGCTCCAAAGGATGGTGAGTGTTTACATTATAACCCATTTCAAGCTACCAACGTGACACCACCCAGTGTGGAATTGTTAAGTTGGACTTTATTAATATTAAAAACTTCTGCTCTGTGAAAGACACAAGCCGCAAGCTGGAAGGAAATGCTTGCAGAAGACACATCTGGTAAAGGACTTGTATCTAAAATACACAAAGAACCCCTGAAACTCAACAGTAAGGAAACAAACAACCCAGTTACAAAATGGGCAAAAGATCTGAGCAGACACCTCATCAGAGAAGACATACAGAAGGCAAATAAGCAGATGAAAAGATGCTTCACACCATCTGTCTTCGGGAAATAAAACAAAAACCCTGATACACCTATTACAATGGCTAAAATCCAAAACACGTACGACACCAAATGCTGGTGCGGGTGGTGGAAATTGATGGTGGAAATGCAAAATGGTACAACCATTTTGGAAGATAGTTTGGCTTCCCAATTTTTTTACAAAGCTAAATATAGTCTTACCATATGATCCAGCAATTGTACTCTTAGGTCGTTGCTCCATTGAGTTGAAAACTTACACCCACACAAAAACCTGCACATGAATGTTTATAGCAGCTTTATTCATAATTGCCAGACACTGGAAACAACCAAGATGTCCTTCAGTAGTAAACAGATAAACAAACTGTGGTACATCCATACAGTGGGATATTATTCAGCGACAAGAGATATGAATCATCAAGCCACAAAAAGACATATGGAGAAGTCCTCAAGACAGATTACTAAATGAAAGAAACCAATCTGGAAAGTCTACATATTATATGATTTCAGCAATATGACATTCTGGAATAAGCAAAACTAATGAAAACAGTAACCAGATCAGTGGTTGCACGAATGTGGGATGGGGAGAGTGGATATCTAGGTGAAATGCGGGATGTGGGGTGACCTTAGGGGCATGAAACCATCTTGTAAGATATGATCATGGTAGATACACAACATTATGCATCTGTCAAAACCCACAGAACATAACACACACTAAGTCCATCTTCACATAAACTATGGGCTTTGGTTAATAATAATGTATCAGTATTGATTCCTTCATCATAACAAGCAACCACAATAATATAAGATGTTACCAATACAGGAAACTTTGTGCACATCCAAACTGAGAGGAGGTATATGGAAATCCTGTGCAAAATCCGGAACTGCTCTAAAAAGCAGAAAGCCTATTCATTTTAAAAGAACCATTTTTGCAATAAATGCTTTTATATGATTACATATATTCTCGATTACAACACAAGCATGATCAAAATTTTCTTTTCTTTCTCTGTTCGGAGCCTGTTTTGAGTTTGACTGGCTTTCACGCTCTAGGGAAGTGCTTCTCAAATCTTTCTGTGCCTACAGATTACCCCAGGGATTGAGTCAAGATGCAGATTTTGATCCACAGGTCCGGGGAGATGCTGGAGATTTGACATTTCTAACAAGCTCCCTGGAGATCCCAGTGTTGCTGGTATGTGGTCTACACTCTGCTACACAAGAGTAGCGGGACATGCAAACAGACAACTTAATGGGACCAGAAAACCCAGTCTCAACCCTCTGTAATCTGCCTCTTAAATAAAAGGGAAGGAAGAAATATCTAATTTCACAGCAATGCTAATCAGTGTTTTTAGGGGTAATTTTTATATCCATCTTTAAAAGGCTCTTTTCCCTGCCCTTTCTCTCAGCATCATATGTATTTTCCATTTCCAAAGGCATTGGAACTAAACGAAGCAGCTGAGATTAGAAGTTCATATGTCTGAGTGAAACTCAACAAAAGGCCAATTACACTCTAATGGCTACCCGTAGGGCCACCAGATACGCGTGTCTGCACAAGCCAAGTGCATATAACATTCTAGACGCTTTGAAGGTCACTCCTGGGGTTGCCCAGACAACATCTACTTTGGGGTTAGTAAGGACATGCTGCTTACTTGAAGGAGAGTCTTGAGTCAGGGGGCAAACACTGTGAGAGAGAGGTGGTTGCATTGTACAAAGTCTATGTTTCCAGCTAGCCATGGCACAGTGCAGCAGTCCCGGAGGACTCTGCCCGGTTCTGTCCCAGTTCTGCCAGGAACTCTCTGAACCTCAGCTTCCCCATCTGTAAAGTGAGATGCTTGAGCTCCACCCTCATGAAGGGCCCTCCCAGCACTGCATCCTCTACTTTCGTTCTGAACATGTTCCTTCCAAATCAAGGTGTGGCTCTCCTTTTTCCAGAGCGAGGATTTCAGACTTCTAGCTGTATCACTCCCCACCCCAACCCCATGCTGATTCCTCCTTTGGTCCATTGAGCAGCAATCGGACAAGGTTCTAGCCATCCAGCTGCCTGACTTCATATCTCAGAGCTAAGGGAGAATCCCTTTCTGGGACAGACAGCCTCTCCTGGGCACTAATAGAACACCTTCTTCCCCCCAACTTCTATCTGTAGCCTCCATTGACTTCAGACAGCCATGGGGACAACTGGCTGGAGACATTCCTGGCTCTTTCCTGGAGCTTAAGAAGATTTCACTGCAGTTGAAACAGATGCAGAAAGTCAGCTAAGGGGGCACCTGGGTGGCTCAGTGGGTTAAAGCCTCTGCCTTCAGCTCAGGTCATGATCCCAGGGTCTGGATTGGGCCCCAAATGGGGGGCGGGGGGTGTCTCTGCTCAGCAGGGAGCCTGCTTCCTCCTCTCTCTCTCTCTCTCTGCCTGCCTCTCTGCCTACTTGTGATCACTATTGTCAAATAAATGAATAAAATCTTTAAAAAAAAACAAAAAGGAAAGAAAGTCAGCTAAGAAAATGACTAAGTAAGTGGCCAGTACTATCTAGAGCACCTACTTACCATGAGGAAATCAAACTCTTGACCTAAACCAAACACAAACTTTGAGAAGCCATGAGTGGACACTGGCCCTTTGTTGCCAGTTCTAGGACTCTGGAAACTACAGACCACAGTTCTTTCCAGACACAAGACAGACAAGCAGCTTATCTGCCTGTTCAGTGGCTTCCAAAGGTGGGGTCGTGTTGACCAAGTACATGGTGTCTGGGATAAGCACTCTACATCACATATTTATAGTCCATTCATTCACTCAACACACACTTATGAGCCCCTTCCATTCCATTCCTGAGCCATGTGCTAGGAACAAGATGCAGGTCAATGACTACCTTGCCCTGTCAGCCCACAGCAAGTGCCCTCTGAGTGTTCAGCTCTGAAGAGGGGAGGGGGCTCTCCTTGACCTCTTCTGTGATGAGATTTTCCTCTGCGGTGGCCTTCCTCGTTCACCTCGCCGCTGTCCTGGCACCATCTGTGTGGTTTGACTTAAAGGGACAAGTTTTTTACAGCTTCCTAGAGTATGACATGGGGTGATCGAGCTATATGAGAGGGAGGGAATTTCCTGTCTGATGGGAAAGAGATGGCACGGCTTGATGCTTGGAGAGCCCCCAGACTTGGAAGACCTCCTTGTCTGGCGGGCGGACTGGACACACAAATATTAAGATCCACGGTCTTGCACATCTTATCGAAGAGCGGTGGGCCGGCTTATTGCCAAGGGAAGGGAGGGAGATGGCTTCCACCCAGGAGAGGTCCGTTGACATAAGATATGCGACAAGGAGGATTCTCTGAAGCCCTGCTCATTTCCAGCGCGAAGGAGAAGCCCACGTTCATAGTTATGCTGAGAGATTTGCGTGAGCGCAGCCCTCACACCGGCGTGGGGCGAGTGTGAGGAGGCCCCCCCAGGTGCCAAGTCTTCATAGTGGAAAACAGAATGAAGGACGAGGCTCTGGCAAAGATGGAGACGTGGTTTTATTTGCGTCCCTGGATCGCCTCCCAGAGAGAGGTGTGAGCAAGGAGACACACAGCCAAGTAGGAAGGGGGGAATGGAATCACCAGGCTGCACAGTCCACGAAGGGTCACTACGAGTCCAACCTGTGCAACAGTGAAAGACTTGCTCCCATCTGGGCTCATGGTTTGTTCCTAAAGGTTATTCTAACACTAGCCTCTAGTTGCCTGTGGGTTTTTAAATTATCCCCAAATGAGGTCCTCTTTAGCAAACCTAAACCTGCCACAATACTCCCTCTCTCTCTCTCTCTTGAAAATATTGAATTGTTTGAAAATAAGGGCTGATGAATAAGAGTCCATCTTTCACAATATGGCTTCACAGTGCCAGAGGTTGAGCGGAGAAGTCTGGAATGCCTGCAGTAACCTGGACCCTTCTGACTTTCCCACCAGCACTCCAGCCTCTGGGCTCTGTTGGCCTTTTCTCACTTCCTCCAACAGCACACTTCCTCTCATAGCCAGCCACAGGACTTACAGCTTCCTCTGCCTAAAATGCCCCAACAAACTTCCTCTAGGGCACCACTCAGGGCTGGAGGTCCAGTTTATGTAGAAGAAAAATATTTACAGGAGAGCAGCAAATCCTACAGAAGCCCTGGGAGTGCCGAAAGGCAGGCTGAGTTTCCAAAACAAACCCCCAGAGTCACCTCACAGAACTGACCTGCCACGGGAGCCATTGCTCTGGCAACAACACGATCAGTGCTCCTTCACCAGCCATGAAGCTGGTGTCACAGCTCCCATCACAGAGTCATGCCTCTACCAGCCAAGTGAGGCTCCATGTCCTGTCCCTCTTCCCATCCCCTCAGACCCCAAACAGATACATCTGATAAGCAGAATCTTAAGCTATATGGAAACTTACCTGCAAGCAAGTCTTATAAACAAGTTTTAAGCTTTCCAGCCTCAGCAGTACAGGAAGATACAACAGAAGGAGTTGTATGACACTTGAATAAACAAAGAATTCTATGGACTGGCTTGTCCATAGAATTCTTTGTTTATTCAAGTGTCATACACATTCTTCTTCCCATATTTGTACCTCACTTCCAACTAAGTGGTCCCTCTTTGAGCTGATTTTCCCAATGGCATGAGCTATTCAACATGGCTATATGGTAATTCCATGTGAAATTCAATTTCAGTTTAACTAAACCAATTTTGTATACCCTAATGAAGGTCAATATCTATTAAGGAAATTGAATCAATAATTAGTAACCTCCTTAAACCTTCCTAAACAGAAACTACCAGACCCAGATGAGGTCACTGGTGAATTCCACTAAATATTTAAGGAAGGAGTTAGACCACTTCTCTAAAATCTCTTCCAGAAAAGAGAAACAGAAGAAATATTCCCTTTTTCTTTAATAAGGTCAGCATTCTGACACCAAAACCAAAAACATTGTAAGAAAGGAAAACTACAGATTGTCATTTCCCATGAACATAGGTGTGAAAATCCTCAAAAATGCTAACAAATGGAATCCAATACTGTATAAAAGGAACTATCCCTCACAAGCAAGTGGAATTTATTCCAAATATAAAAAGTTGGTTCAACATTTGAAAACCAATTAATGTATTCCATCACATCAACAAGTTAAAGAAGAAAACCACATGACCATAACAATAGATGCAGAAAGAGCATTTGACAAAATCCAGCACCATGCATGGTAAAAATTCTCAGCACCTGGGAATAGAAGGGAACTTCTTCATCTTGATAAAGAACATTTACAAAGAAACCTACAGCTGAAGTCACACTTGAGTGAAAAACTAGATGCTTTCCTACTAAGATCAGGACAAGACAAAGATGCCCCCTCTTACCACTCCTATTCAACATCATTCTGGGGATCCTAACTAATATAATAAAGCAAGAAAAGGAAACAAAATATACTGATTGAGAAGAAAGAAATAAAACTGTCTTTTTCCATTGTCTATGTACATTGTCTACAAACAAACCCCCAAATAATCAATAACAACAAAAAGACCCTGGAACTGAGAAGCAATTACAGCAAGATCAGAGACTAAAAAGTTAACCTACCAGAGTTAATTGATTTCCTATATAGTAATAATGAACAATTGATACTTGAAATTAAAAACAGTATCATTTACATTAACACCACAAAAAATTAAATACTTAGGTATAACACTTACAAAAATGTACAAGATCTATATGACAAAAACTATAAAACTCTGATGAAAGAAACCAAAGAACTTTAAAAATGGAGAAATAGTCCATGTTCATGGATATGTAGACTTAATATTGCTAACATGTCCATTCTTCCTAACTTGATCTATAGATTCAGCATAATCCCAATCAAAATCCCAGTAAGTTATTTTGTGGGTATTAATGAACAGATTCTAAACTTCATGCAGAGAGGCAAAAGATATAAGCCCACAAAAATAGAATCAACTGATCTTTGATAAAGAAACAAGGCAACTCAGTGGAGAAAGGATAGTCTTTTTAACAAATGGTGCTTACACAACCAGACATCTACGTGCAAGAAAGAAAGAAAAAAAGAATCTAGACACAGACTTACATTACATACTTCACAAAAATTCACTCAAAATGGATTACAGACCTAAATGCAAAACACAAAATCATGAAACTCCTAGAAAACAAGATAAGATAAAATCTAGATGACTTTGGCTTTAAATTACTTTTGAGATACCTTGGACAACTTCATTAAAATTAAAAATTTCTGTGCTGCAAAAGACACAGTCAAGAGAAAAGACACAGATCAGGAGAAAATATGTATAGAACTTCATAAATTTGTTTCTCACAGAGGCATGGGTTTATGATTCTGAAAGTACTGTATTTGTCCTAAAACTGAACAAATAGGTAAATATGTAGTGAGTAATGAAACTCCTTTCAGAAAAAGTTCTAAGGGCACCTGGGTGACTCAGCTGGTTGGGCACCTGCCTTCACTCAGGCCATGATCCTGAAGTCCTGGAATCAAGTCCTGTATCAGGGTCCCTGCTCAGCAGGCCATAAGTTTCTCCCTCTCCCTCTGCCCCTCCCTGCTGTGCTCTCTCTCTCTCTCAAATAAATAAATAAAATATATGTTTTAAAGTTCTAAATAAGGAAGGTAGAGTGTTAGAATGAACCCTGTGGTGTTAGTTTGGAATTGGAGGCATTAGTGTAAAGTCACTGTGCAAGTGCATATGAGTGTGTGTGTGTGTGTGTGTGTCTACTTCCAGCTTTGAATGCTGAGAAAGCCCTGAGGCAATGACACCCCAGTAGCAATGAGCACCGCTGGCTCTTGGATATCTGCTTCTAAATACCATCCTCAAAAAGAGGCAGGGAGGTGGGGGAAGAAAAGAACCAGGACTCCTTGGAGAAATGGCTGATTCTAGAGCTTGGAAAGGCAAAATATAAGACAAGCTTGGGACATCTTGTGGTGTCAGAAAGTAAGGAAATGCTAAGAAAAAAAAAAAAAAATGATGAGGGCATACCAAAAGACATAGGTTTCAACTTGAATGTGTTCTCCATGGCCAAGATGGAACAATATGAGAGAAAGAAAAAGAATGATGCCATTAAATTATAACCCATAGATGAAAATGATGACTGCATAGAATATAAATAAATAATTGAATAAGGGATACAGGAAAAGTTCTTGCCTATAGCAGAATTCGAATTCCTTATGAAAAAGTAATAATAAAAAATACCAGTTTTAATTATTGCAGGTAAGAGACATTGGGTCATGCCGAAATTAGTGAGTGAAAGTATGATGAGAAAAAGATATTTGCATGGTCTCTAAGTATCTCTCTTCGAGATAACTACTAGCTACAAAGAGAAAAATTGTTACTTTCCACTGGGAAAACCTGGCAGATACCACCTTAACCAACTGATCGAGGTGATCAGTATCATGGACCATTGATTAGACTCTCTAAGAAGAGCTATAGATTAATGAATCATGTTCATTTCCTGGGTTCCATGTTGTCCCATGGTTCCATGGAGGATGATAACATTCAGGGAAGCTGGAGGAGGGAGATACAAGAACTCTCCTTCTGTAACTTTCCCGTAAGCACGAATGTATTTCAAAATAAAAAGAATTTCCCTCCAGCAAAAAAAAAAAAAGGAACAGTGAGTAATTTTTTCTCACAAAGGAAAAATCAGGAAACAGCAGAGATTCATAGAAAAATTTCAACTGCAATCCTGACACCGAAAACCACCACTGCCAATACGCTGACTCTTAATTATTAAAAATTTGAGAAAATTTTCCTGAGTGCTGAGTATGCTCAAAGCACAATGCCTTAGAGCCCACCTGTCCTAGGAAACACTGCAACCCACCTCTCACCATGCACTCCTGCAACCCCTTCTTGCTGCATTGCATTGTCCCCACCTGATATGCGTCTGATTTACCTACAGTGTCTTGTTTTTATTGTCTGTCTTTCCACTACAGGGGAAGCCGTATAAAGAGAGCAATGCTTTTGTTTGTTGATGTCCTCCAAATGTTTATATTAGTCCTTGGATGAAGGACAAAAGGACAAATTGTGGACTTGGAATTCTTGGGGAAAATCCTGAAAAGATGGGACCAAAAGAAGCTGCATTTGACATAACCAGAGTTCTTGGTTTGGGGGCCTGGATGTGACAGCGGGGGCCACCAGAAATGTCACAGTTCTGGAGACAGAAGTCAAGGTCTCAGTGCCGTTGGTTCCTCTGGGGGCCAGGAGGGACAGTCTGTGCCAAGCCTCTGCCCTGGCTTCCGGGGTTTTTCTGGCAACCTTTAGCATCCCTTACTTTATAGAAACATCCCCCAATCTCTGCCTTCATGTTCACATGGGCTTCTCCCTAGGCACGCATCTCCTTGTCCAATTTCCTCTTCTTAGAAGGACACCAGTCATCCTAGATTAGGGCCCGTCCTAATAACCTTACCTTAACTGATCACTTCCACAAAGACCCTGTTTCCAAACAAGGTCACATTCTGAGGGACTGGAAGTTAGGACCTCATCACAGGAATTTGGAGGGGGACACAACACAGCTCATAACCAGCTCTAGCCCCCAAAGTGAATTACATCTTAGAGATGAAAGAAGCCTAGAGGGTTGTTAGAATAGATTCAATTATCTTGGTGTGAACCCCCAAGGTTGGGTTTTCTCTTTTTTGTAATTCAAGTGCCTGACTTGAGCTTTGCTTCCAAGGCATCCACTGCAAAGACTATCTCAATTAACTGTGTCCATAAATACATTGCCAGCCACTAGTTAAAGAGCTAGGGCACCCACATCCGTCCATTCTGCTTCCTTTGTTTTAGAAATCTTGGTTGGTTTAGATAATTGACCATTCCATAGCTTGTTTTTTTCTCTTCCTGCTCTTTAAATTTCCACTCTTATGTTTTGGGTTTGGGTTTTTTTTTAAGATTTTTTTTTTTTTTTTAAAGTATCTTTACACCCAGCATGAAGCTGTAACACACAAACCCAACACTCCACTGGCTGAGCCGGCCAGGCACTTCCCCCACCCCCTGGTTGTTTTTTTATTTTTTAAGATTTTATTTATTTATTTGACAGAGAGAGATCACAAGTAGGCAGAGAGGCAAGCAGCGAGGCGGGGAGCGGGGGGGAGCAGGCTCCCTGCTAAGCAGAGAGCCCGATGTAGGACTCCATTCCAGGACCCTAAGATCATGACCCAAGCCAAAGGCAGAGGCTTAACCTACTGGGCCACCCAGGAGCCCTGCTCTTAGGTTTTAAATTCACCAATAAAGAATGAGCCTGCAAAACCCTAGGTCCTCACCCCCAAGAAATGCAGAACCCCAGGCCAACACACACTCTCTCTACCCATGACCTCGCTGTGTGGCCCCAGGTGTGCTATGTAATTCCCAAGTCCTAGAAGTAATAAATCCTTATTGTTGGAAAGTTTCCTGATGGTTATTGCTGAAGGGCATCGTGCCATTGCAGTAAGAACCACAAGGCCTGGTCCTGTCTATTGAGAGGTACCTGCAGTCACTTCCAGTCTCAATGATCGGTGGCCTCAAGCAGCAAGTGTTTCTGTGTGGCTCACACTAACACCCCTGGGTCTGGGGAGTGCTCCAGGACAGGTGCCTCTGGTCCATGACTCACAGATCCAAGCCTCTTTCATCTTCTGCTGCTGCCACGAGGGGCTGAGAAAGGCTGAGTCGTGGCACACGGTTTTTACCTTGTTTCAGCCTGGACCTGGCCCTTGGCACAGATGCTCGGGTTCTGACAGTCAGAGCCGGTCTCCTGGGCCTGTGTACCTGGAGGGGGGCCTGGGGAAGGTGAGAAGCAGATGGAGTGTATGTGAGTAGCACAGCCTCTCTCGGCCACGCTGACTTTGGGGGGACTGGTATCAAGGGATGTTTATTTAAGGCCGCAGAAACTAAATTCTGAGCAAGTATGGCAGGGCAGGGAAAACAATTTGCTTCACAAATGAAAGCTGGTGTCCCTGTGTCCCTGAAAGCTGAAAAGGAAAGAGCAAGAGACCAGAAAGCATTAAGCAGCCCCATCGGCAAGCATGTGAGGCCTGGGATAAGGTGGCAGGAGTGCTTCGGCGGGGGGGGAATCCGGGACAGTATCTGACTTTTTCCAGAAGGGAGGGAGGGGGAAGAAGGAGAAGAAAGATGGACAAGAAAAGAAGGTGGAGGTCCTGGCCCAAATCACTGGGCAGGGACCCTCTGCCCACCCCCCTGCCTCCCATTCCCTGCTGAGGGCTCCCAGAGGCAAGTCGTCCTCACCTCCCGAGAGGCTCTCTGGTGTCTGGAACTTCCTAGAGGCTTAGCATGTACTTTCTGTGAATGAGTGATTGATTGAATGCATGAGTCACACAAAAGGCCCCGTTTCCTAGTCCCAAATGCCACATTTAGCAGAGGAGAAGAGCGGTCCTCACTCAGTCAAAGGCTCTGTGGGCCCGGGAACAGCAGCCAGCTTCCGGCCCCTCCCGGAAGCGCGGGCAGGGAGATGACTGGCTGCGACTCCCAGAGCCAGTCATGAGAAGTCACTCAGTCAGGAGTGAGGTCCGCAGGAAATATTCTAAAATAATCTAAGGCTTGGGCATCAGCTCACAGCACCCACAATTCTTCCATCCTCCTCTCTGTCCTGCCAGCTGGTGAGGGGAAGGAGCAAGGGCAGTGTGGAGGCCAAGAAAAACAAGGCTGTACCCACCTCGAGTCTAGCCCTGACATAAGTACCGCCATCTTGACAAAGCAAAAGCTGGCACCTTGCACCCCCTCTCCACCCGCTCCCCTCCCTTCGATAGTATGTGTGAACAAATATTAAACTTGCAGAAATCACAATTCTGCAAGACAGGAGTCTCCTTCGGTTTACAAATGTCCCAGTGCTAAATCTCACTGACAAGGATGCTTGATAGGAGGAATGTGACATTCCACCAGGAAACTCCCAACTGTCTTCATGTTAGTGCCTCATTAGAGGGAAAAACGGCCTTGGCTTGATAATAACCAGGCCTCCAATATCGTGACAGTTTTCTTTACCCTGATAGCCCTTCTAAATATCGCCTTTGTCCTCACCCACCGCCGAGTCCACCCCTACTCTGCCTTTAAAAACTGACTGTAATCTGGTTCGGGGTCCAAGTCCCTACTCCGCTGTGTCGGGTGTCCTTGAGCCCACGCTTAAGCTTACAGAATAAACCCTTGTGTGTTTACATCGTTGTTTGCTCCTTGGTGGTCTCTCGAACTTGAAAACTCGGGCATAACAGGCAGTCCACTCCCCGGCCCCACACACCCCTGTACTCCTTCCTGCCCAGCCCCCAACTTCTCAGAGGCAGCGGCTTCTTAAGAGGGGCTGGAGTTCAGAATAAATGAGGCTGTCGCTTGGGGATACCAACTCTGGCGGCCTCTAAAGGGTAAATACCTAGAAATTAATGCTCTGTCAGGAGTATGAGTCCCTGCTCATTGGCTGCCTTCGCAAGGGGCTGTGTTGTACATGCGTGTGTGTGTGTGTGTGTGAGCATTCGTGTGTAGGTGTCTATGAGCATGAACTTGCATGCACATGATTTGCTATGTACAGAGGGTTGATAACAAATCATATGTGCTCCCACGTGTCATGTGCATGTGGGGATATATTGTATGAAAGGAGGTCTGCCCTAGTGGGTGAGCTCTGAGTGTGTGTACACATATATATGTATGTGGGGAGGTGTTTGTGCTTGTTTTTATGTGTAAAGCATTGGAGAGTCTTGCATAAGAAGGCTGCTGCTTTAATTCTGAAGAAAAACATTGGGGATCCAGTTCCATGAGTGGAATTTCCAAGCCTTGAATCCAAGGTGGGGATGAGTATATCATGTCTAATGGGGGACATATCACCGATGACCTCAGAGATTCCCCCTTGCCCCAGTCTCTTGAGATGACCCCCTTGCAACCTTCCAGAAACTTCAGTCAGATGAGGAGTATGGAGGTCTCTTTAGGGCATCATGGGGAGGTCTTGAAGGATCGGAGGCCTGCATGCGTGTGAGATGTTTACCTGGATGGGAAGGGCCAGGAGCTCATGTGAGTGCACACTCCTTGTGTCCTCTGTGTGTGATGAAGTTTGTCACCCTGGACCCCACCTGGCATGGAGGAGCATGTCGAGAACACTCCTTTCTCCTCTCCGGGGGTACTGAGTGTAAGTGGGATGCCAGGTGCCGGGACAGATGCTGGCATCACCTGGTCAAGGAGTCTAGGCCTGTCCCTCTACAGTACTTTCAACATGAAGTCCTTCCTCTTGTTGGCCACTGTCTTGACCTTCAGTGAGAGCTGACCCCAATCTCTGACCCAAGGAGGGGCACGTCCTCATCTCTCAGTTTCTGGTCTCATGGCAGCAGGCTGTGTCTCAGAGGGTGAAAGAGAGAGGCCACTGGTGGGGGGGGGGGGTTACCAGAGAGGGAGGATACAGGGGCCCAGCCCCATCACAAGGTGATGTCCTTCTAAGTCTAGGGATCTGCCTGACTTCTTGGGAAATGACCCCACTGGCAACAGAAAGGAAGCTGTGCCCCGTTATGCCATCTATGCTTGCTATCAACAGCGAAGGTCCCCCAGGGATGCAGAGAAACAATGAGTGTGCCCCATCTGTCCCTTCCCTTGGCCCACTTGTGGCCCCAGCAGGCCTGGGAGCTGCAAGGGTGACGGTGAGGCTCCGTCAGCACAGAGCCCCAGCCAGCATGTTGGAAACTCTGCTCTAGACTATTCCAGAGGTACTGGGTCTCAGCCCAGGGTCAAGTGGGTGAGAGAACAGGGAACCAGGTACCTGGGAGGGTGGTGAGCCTCAGTACGGTATTCTTGTCGCAGGGGCTGCCCCACAGAAAACTGCCCCACAGTTTCTGCACAGCTGTGCAGAAACACAGCTGCGGCACCAAATTGCTGTACTCTGAGTTTGCTTACCGCAGGGGAAAACTTGCGTGTGGAATCGAGAGTCCGACAACACCACCCAGTCCCCCTTGTTGGCTTTGCTGAGCGTCTGCTGTGCCAGGCACTATGCTGGGCACCAGTACAAGGGAACAGGGTTCCTGCTGCATGTAAGAGGCTCAGAGCTGAGTGAAGTAAAGAAAATGAGACTCAATATGGTGGACTCCAGGAGGAAGAAAGCAAAAGGGGAAAAAAGAAAGCAAAACCTCACAGCCTGAGGTTCCAGGAAGGTTCAGTCTTAAGGGAGTCAGAGGAAAGGAAAGCTGGGCCACTGTGATGAAAGAGCACAGCAGGGTCTAATGCACCCTTGTAGGGGTGCGGTGCAATCCAGAGGAGGAGTGGGCGGAGGGGATGATTCTGGGAAGAGGAGAAGGAGGAAGGATCTTGACCGAGCTTAGCTTTCAAGGTCATATGGCATTTAGACTTTGTCCTAAAGCAGCAGGGGGCTCTTAAGTAAAGCAGTGACCTGATCAGATTTGGTGGTCAGAGGACTGACTCTGGCTATAGGGAGGTTGGAGATAAGGTGGAGGGTGACCAGTGAGAAGACCATTGCTATCGCAGTCAAGAGATAGTAAGAACTTGACACCTAACAATGGTCTTTGGGACCACCTCACACCTGTCGCCATCAGAATGGCTGGTATTGAAAAGACAAGAAACAACAAGTGTTGGTGGGCATGGCTCCTGCCCAACAGCCCTTAAAGAGCAAAAATTGTCTCCCTGTCATGACCCCTTCATGGGATCAAAGTGCCCAGCAAAAAGAGGTTTGGACAATGAGGAAGACTGACTCTCACATGACAGGAGTCTGGAAAGAGGGCAGCTTTCCAACCGTGTTGGCAAGGACTCAGCTTCCCCGACCGTCAGCTCTGCCATATTGGCCATCTCTACACTCGTGATGCCAAGACTCATGCTGCAGCTCCAAACATCGTAACCTAAAAATGGAGGGCTTTGTACCTGGACACATCTGTCAGTAAGAAGAAAAAGGCAATGGCTGCTGGGAAGGCCTTTAGTAGAGTGTCCCCGTGCTTGGCTGTTGTCTGTCCCTATCAGACCGGGGCTGGCTGCCCAAGGGCAGGAATTCTGTCTCCCCATCAGCTAGAAATATCTGATGCCTAGGCACTTATCTCAGATTAGAAGCTTCTGGAAGACAGAGGCTGTGTCCTCTTCCCCAGGGTTCCCCCCAAAGCCATAGAATATTAACCCCCCCATCTGGTGTTTATTTCTTAAAATTTCAACTTAACAGGACCACTGTAGGAGTCAGCTGTGTCAACATGGTAAAACTGATACCTACTGTTCTGCAAGACACTGGAAGACCTCCAGTAGGAGGTACTCCCGTGGTGCAAAGGGAGGGCCCTGGGTGCCAAGAGTCCCCTCCCCCTAGAATCTTCCCACCTGACACTGAGTTTCCTTCTCTAGCATTCCATTCCCTGCCCTAGCCAAGTTCCCTGGAAAGAAGAGTACACCCTTCTTCCATTCTAGAGACAAGACAGGAGCCCTTCTATCCTCAGACAGAAGTCTTCTGTCCAGAGTGAGAAGCCCAAAGCCTGGGCCATGTATGCCTTGGCCCCATTCCCCCTGCCTCCTTGGGCAGGAGATTTCCCCATTTCCACCATCTCCAAGCCCAACTTCCTGCTCAGCAGCAGCAGCTCCACTCCTGGAACCTCCTCTGAATAGAGCGATTCATGGGTCACCTGTGTGTGTGTGTGTGTGCGTGTGTGTGCTGTTGGCATGCAAACCAGCCAGTACAAGGCAATATAGCATAAGGGGTGAAAAGACAGACTGGGGTCACACGGGCTGAGTCCAGTCCCCCTCCACCCACAACCCGAGCCTTAATTTCTTCATCCCAACACAGACAATATTGATGTCCAAGTGCACAGGGTCACTGGAGCATTAAAAGAGACAACAGATGCCAAGGGCTGAAGGGCTGGGTCTGACCTGTCTGTGGCTGTCATTATGATTACCCATGGATTACCCCTTTCCAGGGTGAGAGCAGCTTCTGCTGGCCTGCTGGGAGGAAACAGCCATCGGTCTTGTCCCAGGAAGCTACAGTCTGCATCCTCTGCATGGTACCTTCCTCTCCGGTGTGGCCAGTCGCATGCGGGTGGGTCAGGATAATGCTGGCCCCCAGCTGGGCACTCCACTCAGGACACCATTCCCTCTGCCCCCAGAGCCAGCTTCCTGGGTCCAGAACCTCCAGCCCAGTGCTTGGAATGGCGCTACACCTAGTTTAATGCCCTCCTGCAGCCATTGTCAAATCGTTCATAACAAGAGGTCCCATTTTTATTTTGTAAAGGGACCCACAAACTAGGTAGCTGGTCCTACCTTCACCTGGATGCTTCTTCCCTTGGGGTCATCCAGGGTTCAGGGTTCCTCTAAGCTCTTCCCACCTGCTTCTTGAATCATCAGGGCTGCTGAGTGTGGATCCCGATACAAAGGCACCCTACTTATGGGGCGCCATGGGAGCTGAACTTGAACCATGCACAGCTCAGCCGGCTCTGCATTCACCCAGACGTGGTGCCTTTCTGTAATGCTCAGAAGGGTGACTTGTTCTAATTCTGCCCCAAAATGCTTTGTTTTGGGGCAGTATTCCTCATCATGTTCACCCTTACTCATAATTAGAGACATGCCAATTAAGCTCCACTGGGGTACCAACTGTATCTGTTAGAAGAGATAAAAATCCCGAACACCCAACGGGGGCTGGTGGGAGAGCAAAATGCCCAGAAAGGGCAAACTGAAAATAGCTACCAAAACGATAAATGCATTTATTCTTTGGCTCAGTGTCCCCGCTTCTGGATGCTTCCCCTGTGAAGGCGCACACATACACACATGCACACGCACAAGCACTTACCCAGTGATTCATGAGCAAGTGTTTTTTTTTTTTTATTGCCACATTGTTTTGAATTCGGTTGCAAATAACCCAAGTATGTGTGGAGAGAGGACTAGTTAAATAAACAAGGACACAATCTCAAACCAGGAGACTCTATCTGTTCAATGCCGGAAGCTTCCTCTGTTGCAACATAGTGAATCTCCTTCCTCTGTTGCAACATAGCATATCTCCGGGGTATGGTGGCAAGGGAAGCAGACCACACGATAACCAGTGTGCAGTGTGCTCCATGTAGGTAGGGGAGCGCGGAAGGGTGAGCATGTATTTGCCAATATTGCCAGAAACACTTCACACACAAGAAGCTAATTTAAGTGATGACCTAACTGGGGAGCAGGGCTGGTGGGGAAATGAGCAGACACAGATGGGGTACAAGGGAGATTTCTCAATATATAATTTTTAGCCTATGGATATAGTTCTGATTCAAAACAAAATTAGCATCATCAAACACACACAAACTTTCTCCTCTCCCTAAATCAGACGCTAATTCTCAGAGACAATAGAGTCTAATCCAGGGATTAGGTTTGCCCCAAGTCATTCTGCTGCCTGTTTTTATAAAGCTTGCAAACTAAGAATGGTTTTTACATTTTTTAAATGGTTGGGGGAAAAGTCAAAAGAAGGATAATACCTTGAGACACAGTAAATGCTCCAAAAAAAAAAGCTTTAGGGCTCCAAAATTTAAATTGCAATGGCAATAAATCAAGTTTTATTGGCACACAACCATGACCTTTGGTTTACATGTTGTCTATGACGGCTTTGAGTTACAACAGCAGAATTGAATAGTGTGACAGAGAATGTATGGCCTTTTGTAAGAAAAGTTCACTCGTTCCTGGTTAACAGGGTGCTTCTCAAACTGTCCCTGGTAAAGGACCAATTCTTTTTGTCTTTAACCTGCCTCAGATCGCTGTTTTGGCAGAACAAAAGACAGATGAAATAGGAACATAATAAACTCATTTTATCAAATTGCTTTGAAATTTCTAAACACTCTCAATCTCTATACATACCTCCCTGTAGATGGGAAATGACCCACACTGGCCAGTGGACCCCACTTTAGGAAGCGCTTGTTGAACCTGTATTGAAGAAAGACAGATGCCCTTTACAACTTCATAACTAGCGATATGTGTCTGTCCTTTGACTTAAAGTAAGAGACTTACTGCTGTGTAGGTAAAATTATTTCCTTTCCTATATATATTTTAAATTTTTATTTATTTATTTATTTTTAAAGATTTTATTTATTTATTTGACAGAGAGAAATCACAAGTAGACAGAGAGGCAGGCAGAGAGAGAGAGAGGGAAGCAGGCTCCCTGCTGAGCAGAGAGCCCGATGCGGGACTCGATCCCAGGACCCTGAGATCATGACCTGAGCCGAAGGCAGCGGCTTAACCCACTGAGCCACCCAGGCGCTCCTAACGATTTTATTTATTTGATGGAGAGAGAGAGAGCGCACAAGCTGAAGTTACTGCAGAGAGAGTGAGAGAAGCAGGTTAACCCAAACCCCAGTGAGTGCAGAGCTTGATGGGGTTCTCGAACCTAGGACCCTGGGATCATGACCGGAGCCGAAGAGAGACACTGAACTGACTAAGCCACCCAGGTGCCCCAACTTTTCTTCCTTTCCTGTTACTCTTCAGCCCTGGTGGGAGGAGTAAGGATGTGACCACATTATTCCTCTGTATCTGCTTTTCAGTTTCAAGGGAGGCCCAAAAGGGCCCTTTGTAAAAAGCCACAATTCAATGCTTACCAAGAGCTTTTCTTTCCTCTCAGTGCCTCAGTGCGTCGCTCTGGTCGGGAAAGGAAGGGAGGGACTTACTCGCTCTGTTACAGCTCTCCCTCCAGGAGAGACCTGGCACTTCTTAATTGAGCATTCTTCCCAGAATATTTTCAGTGTTAAGTTTTTGTGTGCAAAAAATCTGGAGGCCTTCCATTCCTGAGAACATTGCTTTTACAATCTCACCTGGAATGACGTTTTGAAAGGATATGTTCTTCCGCTCAGGATTTTATCATTAAACACCTGGGAAGGAACAGAACTGGCAGGAAGCCATGTCCCGAGATTGAAATCAGCGAGACTGAAATCGGCAGTCCCTGGGACTGCACACTTGGGAGGGGAAGGAGAGGCACAAATGAAGGGCTAAGGGCAGCCGAGCAGCCTACGCTGTTTTCAACAGTTCCTCACTCCAGCAGGGCTTTGGACAGTCCTCATATTTGCCTCCAGAGCTTACGCATCTCAGGGTGAAGAAGCAAAGGGACAGGAAAAAGAGCATTCCGGAAGATTCCTGCCATCTTAGCCAGTCATTGCCAAAAGAGGCTGTCCTCTGCTCCGGGGCATGGCTGGTCCCTTCTCCCCAACAACCATCCCCAGCAG
Organism: Mustela nivalis; assembly: GCF_964662115.1. Lineage (NCBI taxonomy): Eukaryota > Metazoa > Chordata > Mammalia > Carnivora > Mustelidae > Mustela > Mustela nivalis. The sequence goes on along the minus strand of NC_139029.1, from coordinate 13,392,047 downwards.
TGGAGATCAGATCCCTCTCTCCCCGAAAAACCCAAGCTTCTCTCTCTAATCTGGCTTGGCCACATTGGCCTCAGCTAAGGGACACCTAGGCCAGTTTGCAAACTTGACAGAAGAGAAAAGGGAATGTATATCACAATACCTTATGTATAATTTGAGAGCACACACAGAGGCACTACATATCTTTCAAGCAACCATATATCTAAATAAACATATGAAGAATAAATCCCTAGGGGAGAGAAAGAATGAAATTAATAAAATAAAACGTGTCTTGCACAAACCAATAATAACAGCGTGCTGGGAGGGAAAAGTGTGGTGTAACAGGATAAGCAACTGGTCAACTACAAACGCCTTTGCCCTTTGACTTAGCAAACCTACTCCTGGAAATGTACCCCATCATGCACATACGCACGCACAATGTGCACAAGCAGTGTGTAAGGAACAGGGAGAATTCAAAGCCAGAGCTGTCGTGATCCAGAGTTTGTTGTTCTACTGCCCCTGATGTTTAAAAACTTGACCAGAATATCTGTATGAGTAGCAGCCAACACACCTGCCCGGGAGGCCTCAGGATCCTAGTTTATACAGTCTGGCCAGGATGAAATCAGAATTCCCCAATGTTTACTATTGCAAGGAAGGAAAAATTCTTCCTCTACCCTTCGCGGTCTTCCAGCAGGACTAAGCATTACATTTACATGAGACAGATTGATAGGAGAAAAAAGGAGGGTTTTATTACATGGTCATGGGGGCCCAATAATGAAATTGAGACCTACAGAAATGACCAGGACAGGCAGTTCTTATACTTTTTAGACAAGAAGATAATAAATCTGAGAAATCAACAGAACAAACAATACTGAAGTTTGGGAACTTCGATTAGTAAATAATTTTACACCAAACTTGGGCTGGGGTAGTAAGTGAGTAAAAAGTAACAAGGGTCGTTTAGATGACCTTCTTGGCTCTAAATTTCCCATCTCTGGTGAAAGGGATGTCTCTTTACCTCTAAGCAAGGGAGGACACCTTTCACATGGGACATTTATTTCCTGCTTTCAAGAGGGTGGGGGGGGCGGGGGCAGTGTCGAGAGTCCTTTTTGTGCAGGCTGTCCCTTAGGTAATTTTATTTAAAATAATCAATATGCAGGGGCACCTGGATGGCTCAGTCATTGGAGCATGCAGCTCTTAATCTCGGGGCTGTGAGTTCGAGCCCTGTGTTGGGTGTAAAGATGGCTTAAAAATAAATACATAAAATAAGGGATGCCTGGCTGGCTCAGTCAGTAAAGCATGACTCTTGATCTTGGGGTTGTGCCCTACATTGGGCATAGATATTACTTAAAAATAAATCTTTAACAGTGATGATCCAAAATTTTTGCCTACAAAGCATGTCAGCCTAAGCTGGATCTACAGATCTGTTAACACTTGAAATACAAAGCAGTAGTTGGAGCAATGAAAATAAATAAATTTCTTAGGAAAATTGTATAGAAAAGTAGGATGGTCAAATTTTAGAGAGAAAAATAGAAAGAAAGACAATAATGGTGCTAAGTAAATTTACTGGTTCTATTTCTGCTTTTCATACCTTCCTGGCAGATCTTTTATCAGAAGAAGAAATAGAATCAGTAAAATTTGTTTGGAAAGAATGCTTTTGCATGGTGGACATTTTAAAACTCTTTAAAAATTAAAATTAAAATAAATAAAATGAAATGAAATGATCAATATGTCAAAGTGACATATTTGGGGGAAGCCTGCCCTTGGCCCCTGCACTATTTCTCAGCTATCTTAACAGAAATCACACATAATCCAAAAATCATTTTTGTTTGGCCTTGGTCCTGAGTTTTAGGACAGAGTTCAATGGATGCAAGTAGAATAAAGTCCGGTGCATGCCAAGTGGCAGGAAGGGGACCGACTGAGACCGAAAGTCTTCTATACACAATACAGTGAGATGTAATTAGGTGTGTGAATGAGTGAATAGCAGATTGGGAGAAGCTCAAGGGTAGAAACCACACCTGGTTCATCACCTGAAGCCTGGCCTGGATGCAGGCTGCTGAGGGTCCAGGACACAGGTGGGGCCTCAAGATTCACGGGGCACCTGGGTGGCTCAGTCCATTAAAAGCATCTGCCTTCAGCTCAGGTCATGATCCCAGCATCCTGGGATCCCCCACTCTTGTGTGCTCTCTCTCTCTCACTCTCAAATAAATAAATAAAATCTTTTTTTAAATATTAAAAAAGAATATATATTCATATATATAAAGAATTTGGGGAGACACATCAATGGTGTCTGACACAGTCCTCCCCTTGAGCCAATGAACTCTACTCAATCATCCCATTCTACCCAGCTTCCACTGTAAACATGGGGCCTCCATCATCTCATGGTAACAAGGTGCCCTCACTCCTACACTGAGAGGGAGGCATAAGGCCAAACAGGTCACAGTCTTTTTCAAGACCCAGTACATATCTCCTAAAAGACTTTAATCAAGAAGATTAGTGATATCCCCACATCCCCACTCTTTCGGCTACTCCAAAAGACTTAGATGATACTCACATCTGCTTCCTCTCACACTCATTCCAGATTCCTCTCATTCTCAAGCCAGCACAGTGGCTTGACTGGAAGCTGGCTTATTTCTTGCTCACATAGCATGGCATCCGTCACCTTCACTCAAGAAGATGGACTTGGGCAAACAACCCACAGGGGCCCTGGAGATGACTCAGGGTCATTTGGGCAAGGAAATTTCAGAGTCATGAGCACCCAGAACAAAGTCTAGAAGGGGAACCACGGGCACCAGGGAGGCACAACCTTGGCCCGCAGAGTCCTCACCCCAGGGCAGGGGCACTAACTAGCTCTCTGGGTCTGAGAATGGGACTGCTGCTCTCTTGGCTCAAGAAACTCCAAGAATGGACTCTTGGAGAGAACTGCCCCCAAAGAGGGGGCTGTTTCAAGAAGGGATAAGCCTTTGGAAGAAGCCAAACTGTTCTAACCACCTTCCGGCAAAGATATCTTTATTTGATTTCCACGATTTTATTTGGCCAGTGAAGCAAGGAAGGTTTCACTGGTCTCTGAAGACCTTGACAATGAAATCCAGACCGTCTGAGCTTCCCACATTTAGTTCAAACCTAGCCCCAGAGACTTTTTTTCAAGGGCAAAGCTACTGATGAATTCCCTTCCCTAAGGGAAATAAATCACATCAACCACTTTATGTTGCATGGATGGGATGAAAAAGCCAGCCGGCTGACCAAGGGACTTTCCCACTTTCCAACTGGGTCATGGCCTGGGAGTAATTTCCATCCGAATGAGACTGTGATGGAGAGAGGTGCTTAGAAATGGGGATATTGACAGCAGCAACAACAGTGCGTCTGAACAACTCCCACTCGCTGGCACGCACTTTGTGGCAGGCCCCAGGCCAAGTCCTTTTTTTTTTTTTTTTTTAAACTAAAGTATAATTGACATACAATATCTTACCAGTTTCAGGTGCATAGTATGGTGATCTAACAGTTACATCCATTACGAAATGTTCACCCCAATAAGTGCCTTCACCCTCTGTCTCCACACAAAATTACTAAAGTGTTACTGATATTCCTTAATCTGTACTTCTCATTTTAAATGCATTTCTTGCATTCAACTCACTTAGCAATCCTATGAGGTAGATTATATTGTTTTTCCTGCTTTCCATTCATTCATTCAATAGGGTATGTATCACAAGAACTTTTAATGTTTCAGGTGTAAAACCAGGCACTGCCAAAAAAAAAAAAAAAAAAAAAAAAAAGCCTGACAGGCAAAGTCCCTATCTCTTGGACTTGGACTTACAAGTCCCTGGGAGTAGATGGAGATAGCCAATAGCCAATAAACAAAGTAAAAGGGGAAAAAGATAGTCATAAGTATATAAAGAAAATAAGGCAGGAGAATAAGAGAAGGCAGGATATGAATTTGAGAGAGAGTGGCCAGGAAAGATATTGCACAGGAGAAGATTTCTGAAATGAGGCCTTCATGATATGAGGAAGTCAGTCCTAAGATGATCAAGGAAAAATAAAGCCAGGCAGAGGAAGCAGCTAATGCCAGGGCAAAGAGACAGAACTGAGCTTGACATATTTGAGAACAGAAGAAAGAAAAATGTGGTGCAGAACAGAAGCATAGGGACCCCGAAGAGGAGCCGTTAGCAAGCAGGAGAGTAGAGGAAATAAAATCGAGACTGCTTAATCCTACCTATGTGGAAAATGTTTTCTCAGATAGATAAGCAAACAGGGGGGAAAGGAAAGAAAAAAGTCTTAGATATCTGGAATAAAATATGGTTAAACGTATATACAGAACTGGAGGTTTTCAGAATTGATAATGATAATAAGCTTGTGTCTCTGGATCAAACTGTACCTGAAAGCCTCAAATCTTTTTTCTTTACAGAACTCAATAGATTTTCTTTATTGTTTAAACCAGTTGAAGTCAGGTTTTCATTTACTTGCATTAAATCATCCTCAATTATTTGCATACATCCTTATGTTTAGTATTTTTCAACTTCCTTAATGAAATATCTGTAATTAACTCTACTGTATAGGTGAAAAACTGAGAATGAAAAAGGTCAAATGATTAACACAAGTTCTTATTTCATTAGTGGCAGTTAGAATGAGTGCTTAATCTCTCTGATATGTCAGGGCTATGGAACCACAGTAACAAGTCTTCACAAAGCCTGAATCCCAGGATCGCTCCACACCTCAACCAGTCCCTTGGAAGGGCAGAAGAGAGAGCCAGGAAGTCCACCACCAGAAAGGAAGAGAGAGAGAAGAGAGCATCACTTCCGTGTGCTTTACTGTTTTATTTCAGGCTTTTGATTTTTTGAAAATGTCTGACATATACAAAGTAAACAAAATTATATCATGAACTCCTCTGTGCTCATCACCATGCCTCAACATTTATCAGCATCCTGCCTTCTTGTATCATCCGTCCCTCCACCCACTCTGCACCTGCACTCAGCTCTCATCATCATCATTATATTTATGGTTCTTTCTTAGAGGGAAAATATACATATGCTGAAATGAGCAAATTTTAGCCGGACAAGTTTGACAAGTCGATACACCCACGTAACCCACATCCCATCATAGTATAGAACATTTCCGCTTCCCAGAAAGTTCCCTCCTGTCTCTGCCCAGTCGGATCCCCAGATTGGGTATATTAGTCTGCTCAGTCTACCATAACAAAGTGCCACAGACTGGGTGCCTTGAATAACAATTTGGAAAGCTGGAAATCCAAGATCAAGGTCCCAGTGGGGTTGGTATCTTCTTGTTGGCTTGGGTCTGGTTGATTTCTCCCTGTATCTTCACAAGGTCTCAGGGTAAATCCCCGGCCACTCCCTTGTGGGTATTTGTCCTGCTTCCACCCCAGAAATAGTAGGGTTTTATCCTCCAGGACTTGGGGCCTTTTTGCTGTTGTGTTTTTGTGTCTTTCAACCCCAAATACTCTCACTTTACAACAATGGCGCCTTGTGGCATATAAAGAGTAAATGGACTTCTCCAATCCTGGCTCTGCCACTAAGAACAAATATCTTAACTTCTCCAAGCCTCCCATTTCGTAGGAGAAAAGGACACGAATACCTAGGGACTTTTTGTTAAGATTTAGGTGTAATACCACTCCCCTCCTGGGGGTGGAGCTCCAGCACAACAGATGGACCAGGGTTGCCCCAGGAACTCACTTGGGAGGACGCTGCCCCAGCCCTGCTCAGGGAAGGTCCCTGCAGGGAGCTTCAGGGGAAGAGGGTGCTTACTTCTGCAGCATGCAGTATGGAGGAAGAGAGGGGTTCTGTGGTGGGACAGGGCAGAGCTAGTGGGGGGACCCTTGTCCCTATGGGACTGCCCACCCATAACAGTCCTGCCCAAGAAAAGAATGAGCTGCACAGCGCACACTGGGCACCCCCACCTTTGGCAGCCGGGGGCTCACGGTAGATAAGGGCAGGCGTCGGGACAAAAACAGCTTGAACATCCTTGGGAGAAACAAGCTGAACTTCTCAAAGTTATCCAGGTCCTGATCCCTGGAAACCAGGACTGTCACCTAATGTGGTAAAAGGATGTGGCAGCTGTGATCAAAACTGGAATCTGAGATGGGGACGTTATCCTGAATTATCCAGGTAGGTCCTAAATGGAATCACAAAGTTGTCCATTGCAAGAGGAAAGCAAAGCGAAGGCTAATACCACAGAAGAAGAAAGCAGAGTGACCACTGCAGCAAGACTCCTTCTTGTTGGCTTTGCAGACCAAGAAAGGCGCCATGAGCCAAGGAATGCACCTCCTGAAGCTAGAAAAGACCTGGAGACAGATTCTGCCTGGGACCTCCGGAAGGGAGACCAGCTCTGACTACACCTGCATTTCCACACCATGAGACTGACTTGGGACTTCTGCCTCTGATTCAGTAAGAGAATTCCACGTGTTCTTTCAAGCCACCAACTTTGTGGTAAGTTTAGAGCAGGCATAGGAAGCCAAAATGGAGACTATAAACAGAGGTGAATTTGGGAGGACTTGGACCACCAGGAAGGAGGTGGGAGGAGCCTGTGCTTGACTGGCAGCTGACCCTAGGGCAGCCTTGGGCACCCGAACAGACCACCAACTCCAGATGGCTTTGCCCCCAGAATAACATGTGGGCGGGAAGGAGTGCTGACACCAGAGCAAGTTCCTGGCTTGGCAGCTCAGAGCTAGGGCCTTGAAGAAGACTTTGGAAGTAGCCCCAGCATGACTGGTGACACACTGACCAATGACCTTGCCACTGACCAATGACCTTGCCACTGTACAAAGCTCACCTAAAAGGCACTGGACCTGCCCCTGCTTTGCCTCTTCTTCCACTGTCACTAATAACCTCATTCTGGTCTTGGACACAGGTTCCAATTCTCTGTGCTCTGCCTTAAGGGCTGAAAAGGGGACTTCCTGATTTCCAGAACCACTGAGCAGGTCTTGAACACCCCAAACCAGGGGACTCTCACTGGGTTCCCCTTCTCAGCCATCTTCCCTCTCTCCAACCCTATAGACCAGTTCATTCATCCTCCACCACCTCCTTGAAGAACTGCGGGAAATCGACCCATTCCCAAGAGAGGAACAACCAGGATCAGATAAATAGGTGAGCCAAGCCAGGCCAGAGAGGACCTCCACTTGTCCCCTCACTCAGAGACAAGAAGACAGTGGCAGGTGGATGGACACGGGCTGCTGTCTGCAGGGTGGAAACCCAGTGACATCTCTTGGAGACTTCAGGACCCTGGTCAGTGGCTCTGGGAATCTGGAAGCCCCCTCTCTCAGACCTTAAGGTGGGAGACTTGGGATTTGAGCCCATATCAAAGACCAGAGTGAGACCAATAGAGACCATAAAAGAAGGGGCACAGGAGATGGGCAGTTTTGTTGTTGCAAATGGAAGAGTCAAGCAGACACAGTTAACTTCAACAGACAGTGAGAGTTCTACCCCATGTTGCAGCTGACCGGTAAGGAGCCTGGCTACCTCATCTCAGTGGTTCGGCTGTGGTTCAGCTGTGCCCATCCCCCGTGCCCTGGGAGAGGACAACATGGATGCTGATACCACCACCACCTCCGAAGGGATTTCTTGTCTCCTCCTAATTCTGCACATTTGTGCTGCTCTCCCTTTCTGAGGATCAAGCTGACTGCAGATTATGTTATTTCAGATTTTTTTTTTGCTCTTGAATCGGCTCTTTGTCAGTTCTGCTTTTTTCTGTATTATCTATTGTCATATTTTCTTGTCTCTCTTGCTTTCTTCCTGCTTATTTTGTCCTCCTTTTTCTAACTTCCTGCATCAAATAACTCATTCACTGCTCATATTCTTCCTGATTTATTATAAATGCCTCGAAGGCAGTAAGCTTTCTGTGCACGGTTTGATCTGTACCCCTGAAATGTGAAATGTCGTGTGTTCATTGTTATGTTTTTCACTATCCTGTAAGACTAAAAATGTCTTCATGTTTGTACCAGTCGTTTAGAAGGATGACCTGTCCAGGTGGCTGGGGACTCTCCTTCTGTCTTTTGTTAATTATTACTGCTTCTTTGTGCCTTAGAGACCAAATCCACCCTCTTTTTGCTTTTTTTTTTTTTAATTTATAGGGCACAGAATTAGACCAATTAGATTCTTTATACCATCATCTAATAGACATTGACGGAGCATTGAGTATGTTTCAGCACTGTTCTGTATGCTCAGAGCACATCACAAACAAAAGTAAACTAAACTAAACTAAACACAGATGTCTGACCAAGGTCCTGGGGTGGCCACGGGGAGCGAAGAGGAGGCAGGAGACAATCAATGCTCAACAAGCCTAATTAACAAGTAAGTTACCTAGTACATTAGAAAGTGACAAGTGCTGTGGAAATAGGAAAAGTACAGCAGAGGGAGAGGAAATCCGGTCAAGGGAAAGGATTGTCACTGTAAGTACGGTTGGGGGTGGGGAACCTCAGAGAAAGTGACATTTGAACAAATAGCTGCAGGAGACCAGGGTGTGGACCATGCAGATATCTAGGAGGGGACACCTGCCAGGCAGAGGGAACCAGCAGGGCCGAAGCCCCAAGGCAGGGCGACCAGAGCAGGAGTAGAAGGAGCAAGAAAGCATCCCAGGGATTGGGATCAGGGGGTTGGACCAGGTGGGGCCCCGACCGCCACCGTGAGACTGTGCCTTTCGCTCTGTGACAGAGTGAGATGACATGACTTGCATGTGACATGATTCACTCCAGCTGGTGCGTGGAGAAGAGCCTGTAGGAAGCAAGGAGGGAGCTCGTGGCAGCCATCCAGGTGAAGGGCGTGTGGCGACGGCGCAGACAAGGCGGTTTCCGTGGAGGCGCTGAGAAGCCATCAGTGGCTCGATGCCACTGGAAAGCAGAGCCAGCAGGACCTCCTGACAGACCGGATCACCGGAGTCAAGGATGAGTCCAGGTGTTGAGTCCGAGCTCCTGCAAGGAGGCGTTGCCGTCTGCTGAGCCGGGCAAGGCAAGGGGAGCGGTTCTCCGCGGGCAGGGCAGGAGTTGGCGCCGCGGCTCGTGGAGTTTGAGACGCTCAGGGGACATCCGAGTAGAGAGGTCGAGCAGACAGTCGAATACATGCCCCTCGAGCGGCCGGGCTGCAGGCATAGACTTGGGACTCACCAGGCACGCAGAGCAGCGCCGGGGAGAGGATTGCAAAGCTGGTGGGGTCGGTTGTAGCACCCTAGGAGGGAGTAGGAATCCATGCTCCATGGGGTTAATGAGGCTGAAACCCACAGAAAGTTTAAAGCATGTTTTTCATCGAACTGTTTCTCCCTAATCAGCTACTGTGTCTTTTCAGGGTCAGCTGGTAGGGTTCTGGTCTAGGAAGGGGGGAGGCCCCGCCTTCCCTCCCTGAGATAAGGAGACACCAAGCCCAAGAACCCACCCAGTTTGCACCAGCTCTCAGAGCGTGCCCATAGCCCTTCTCCTCATCCTGAGAACCTCCGGAAGGCTGGGCTGAATAGGGCCTGGTTCCAGTGTCAAGTCTCCCCCGGCCCAGGTGAACGTGGAATGTTACATGGACGCCACTCCATGCACATGTCTGTTCTTTGTAGTGAATGCCCCCTAGTTTCCCGGCCCTTTTCATCAGTATGTGTGCTATCTCAACCCCTGTGATTATAAAAACCTGTTCTCTCCCCTTCAAAGGCAGATTTGAAGTTTGTCCTCTGGTCCCCTCCTTCGGCTGCCTCTGGAATAAACCCTTTCCTTGCTGCAGACCTGTTGTCTCAGTGACTGGCTTTGCTGCCCACCAGGCGGAAGGACTTGGGTTCGCTTGCCGGTACGGAGAAGAGAACAGGTTCAAAGACAGCCTGGCACACCCCAGTGGGAGGGACGGGGAAGGAAGACTCAGAGCAGCCAGCAAAAGGGACTGGGAGGTGTCCAGGAGGTGGGGGGCGACCTTGTCCTTTCGGCAAGGATGAGCCTGGGCTTGGTAGGTGGGGGAAGGATCAACGTGTTCAGTGCTGGGACAGGTCCACTAAGATGAGTGTTGAGAATGAGCCTCAGACCGGCAGCATGGTAGTCATCAGTGACCTGGGGAAGGGCCATGTGAAGCCCTGGGAGGGAGGCAGACTGACCAGAGTTGCATTTTTAATTCCATGGTGCCCGATATGAGCAACAGAGCTGCACAGGAAAGAAGTAGATGCTCAGGACTTACCGAAGGGAAAGACAGTTTTTTCCGTTGAAATGATGAGGTCATGAGAAATGTGATTTGTTTTTGTGGGATGGATCTTTCAACAGAATGTTTCTAAAGAAGCAGAGTAAATCATGTGACCAGAGAAAAACCACAGTGGCCCTGATCAGAGTAAGAATGAGAAGCCCTCATGCTGCTTCCTCAAACTCTCCCTTCCTTTCCATCCACACTCTCCTGATTTTCCCCTCACCTCACTGGCCACTTTCTCTATCTCCAGGGCAGGCATCCTCCTTTATCTGACCAGAGTTCCCCTGAGGTTGGCCCTCATCCTTCTCTCTAAGTGGAATGTGAACACGATAGCTGGCACTCAAGCAACCATATTGAGCCATGAGGTCCTACACTTAGAATAGCAGAGCAGCAGGATGGAGGACACCCAGTCCTCAGGGCTTGTGAACTCGTTTTTATGTTCAAGAGCCCCTACTTCCAGACTTCTTTTCTGCGAGAGGGAAATAAACTTCCATCTTGGTTAAGCCATCATTATCTGGGGTTTCTGTTATTACAGCTGAACCTAGTTCTGATACACCACCTTGAACCCAAAGCTGAAAATACATTGCACATTCTGTTACCCATTTCATGTTCAGCCTCATTGTCCAACACAGCCTATTAGGTTCGACAATGTCATAGTTCAGATGACATCAGAACGATGCTCTAACAACAAATTCCTCCATTGAAATGAACCCTCTTCTGTTAGTCAAACCCCCAGGAAGAAAGTGAGGTCTGAAAATTACCCTAATACATTTATTCTAAATTGCACATTTCTCCACTCATGTTAATGCATCCAGACTTGATGCATTAATACCATCCAGACGCAATGACAAAAAAAAAAAATCAATGACAATTGACAATTGTCTGACAGGGAGCATTTTCTTGACCCAGTGGTGTACAAATCTTCTGTTGACCACTTCAGGTAAGATCAAAGAAGAACCAACATCAAAGCATATTAGATTAAAGAGAGTATAATTTTGCCTGGCATGCTAAAATCCAAGGGAATTTTGGTTCAAAATGTGTCCTCCCCAGCTCCTCATTGGCTTCGTCTCAGCGGCAGATCTCAACTTCTCCGGTGTGTTTCTACCTTTCTAGCTGGTTCCCTGATATCTCAGCCTTTCTCCCAAGGCAGTGGTTCTCCAACCCGTGCGAGCAGCAGAATTCCCTGAAAAACTTCTAAAAATGAGTTCCAAGGCCCTGGCGTGGCCCTAGAGTTTCTAGTTCAGAAGGTTTGGTTTGGGGCCTGAGATTTTGCATTTCCAGCAGGTTCCCAGGTGCTGCTGCTGCTAAGAATTATAATTCGAAGGAAAGCTCTCCCCCAAATTCACCTGCCTGTTTCTATTTTGTTTCCCTTCTTCTATTGCTCTTGTTGAGATTTTAAAAAAAAACAACAACAACAACAACAAAAAAACGAGGTAACTTCTCAAATAATTCTGACCCTTAAAAATTTCCTGGATCCCTGAGTAGTTGCATCATTTCTATACTCAGTACAAGTGTTATGTTTCTAATAAGAGTGGGTGGTTCAGTTGGTTGGACGACTGCCTTCAGCTCAGGTCATGATCCTGGAGTCCCGGAATCGAGTCCCGAATCAGGCTCCCAGCTCCATGGGGAGTCTGCTTCTCCCTCTGACCTCCTCGCTCATGCTCTCTCTTACTGTCTCTCTCTCAAATAAATAAATAAAATCTTTTTTTTTTAAAGATTTTATTTATTTACTTGACACAGATAGAGAGATCACAAGTAGGCAGAGAGGCAGGCAGAGAGAGAGAGGAAAGCAGGCTCCCCGCTGAGCAGAGAGCCCGATGCGGGGCTCGATCCCAGGACCCTGAGATCACGACCCGAGCCAAAGGCAAAGGCTTACCCACTGAGCCACCCAGGCGCCCCATAAATAAAATCTTTAAAAAAAAAAAAAAGAGTGCCTGCTCCTTTCTCATTATTTTCTGTTATAGAACCTACCCTCTGTCCACCGGTGAATCCAGTGTTCGGCCATGATCTGACTTCTGTAATTAGTAAATTGGAAATAATAAAAGCTAACTGGAGACTTCCATGGGACTGACCACATTGGACAAGCCATTGAGATACAAGGCTGGTCCCTCCGCAGGAGGGTTTTTCAACCTCACACCATCAACAGTTGGGCGGGATCATTCTCGACTGTGGGGCCATCGTGGGCGTCATGGGATGGTTAGCAGCTGGCCTGGCCTGGCCCTGCTGGATCCCAGGAGCTTCCTGCCAGTTGTGACTGTCAAATTCATCTCCAGACATTGTCAAATAACCCCTGGGAGCCCAGATCCCCCTTGGTTGAGAGCAGTCCTCTATACCATTCTGTCCCTTGGCTCTGAAACAACTCAAATGGAAAGGAATTTGGGCATTCCATCTACACCAACCAGACAGGGCCTTAATGCTAAAAGCTAAAAGCCTCGTGCCCTAGAGTGGCGCTTCTCCAAATTTAACATGCCCCCAAATCACAGGCAATCTTGTTACAATGCAGATCCTGATTCAAGGTCTGGGTGGGACCTACCTGGATGCCCAAAGCGTGGTCCAACCCAGACTAAGTGAATCAGAATCCACATTTGAACATGATCCCCAGGTGATTCGTATGCAAGTTACAGTACGAGAAGCACTGCTATATAAAAACACTCGAATTATGCCAAAGCTAAAGTCCTGGCATGCGGGCCTGGCCGAAGAGACAGGAAAGGCAGCCAGTCGTCCTTCTGCCCTCAGCCTCTGCAGGACTTGCCCGGGGAAGCCTCTCTCCCCCATCCAGGCCCCTCTTAAAGGAACCATGGCTCAGCTGCCCAGGTTCCCCGAGGCTCCCACAGCCCTGGGACATCTGCTAAAGACCCCTGCTATCCCTTGCACTGTGCTAGGGCTGGCCTCTTCTGATGCAAAGTCAAGTTGAAGTAGTCTATACCCCAAGGCCTGCACGGCCCATGTTCCCGCTAAGTCCCTCCCAGGAACCCGCCCATGTCTGCTAAGACTGCCCCCCAAAGCTTCAGCTATAGGTGAGCAGCAGCTTGTCACAGATGTCCCTCGCGTGTTCCTCCCCGCAGTTCTCCTCCTTACACATTTCTTAAATTCCTAGCCAACATCCGATTTGGGATTTGCAGTCATTAAGTAATGTGCTTTCCCCTTCCCGTGTTAGGTGGCTGTTGCAGCGGGCCTTAAACTTTCTTTTGTTAACCCATTCCAGAAGACCATCTTATCTTTGTTAACATTTTAACACAATTACTACAGAATTACATTTCTAGGAGCGCCCGGGTGGCTCAGTCGGTTAAGCATCTGCCTTCAGCTCAGGTCGTGATCCCAAGGTCCTGGGATCAAACCCCATGTCACTCAGCCAGGTGTCTGCTTCTCCCTCTCCCTCTACCCCTCCCCCTGCTTGTGCTCTCTTTCTCTCTCTCTGTCAAATAAATAAGTAAATACAAATCTTAAAAAAAAAAAAAAAAAAAGAATGACATCTCCACCTCTCCTAAACCTCTCGTAAGCTGTTTATCAGCTTCTACTGAGAGTTAAAGTTATTTCTGCACCTGCTTGTCTCCTCTTTGGGACAACAAACTTGGAAGACAGGCTACCTATTTGATTCCTTTTTGCAGGAAAAGCTTGCACTTAAGAGATGCTCAGTAAACATTTGTCTCATGAATGGTTGTGACTGTTTTCACTATGCCCCTTGGTCCATTTTACTTATGAGTTAGGCAATTCTTCAACTCCTTCCAGATGTGACATAGAGCCTGGTTCTCTGGGTTAGACCACCCAGAACAGATCCGCTCCCACACACCGGAAGTCTGACATTTCCATCTTATAGATCATATGCCACGTTGTCTGATTTGCTGATTGATTTCTCCTTGTGTTTTTCACTGCTAGCCTTTAGCTAATGTTTGAAGTCCCTTGTCTGCTTTCATCTGTTCTCAGATCACCTTTGCTCCATTACCTAGGCAAAGGGTATGATTAACGAATTATTTCAGATCTAGATCTGAAAATGTTCTCTGCCTAACATCAAAGTATAACAAGGTGACTCTGGGTAGGAAAAGACTCGAAGCTATTTTAGTCCTCGGTGAGGAACAATGAGACAGGGATGGGCTTGAGCTTGGCTGTTGGTATCTCCCACATGGGCAGGGGGGAAACATGAGAGGACGATAAAAATGATCGGATAGAAGGGGGAGTCATCAGGATGATTTCTTCCACGACACTCAAGTATAAAGAATGTCTAAAACAGATCAATTTGGCTCACCTTGCCCAGGTTGGTACACTATGGCTGCACTTCTTGATGGTCAATCAGTCTGTTTACCTCCATAGACCACCCAGGGGTCTCCTGATTATGAGTAGACTAGATTTCCCAAATGAATCTGTATCCTTTATCAGTTTCAAATGGCAGACCCAAGTCAAGCAAGCCTAAGTCACAAAGAGAATTTACTGGGTCACATGATTTGAAGGTTCAGAGTGGAAGTCAAACAATGGTGGATCCAAGGGTCTTTGTCTCTGGGAATCCCTCTCTGCCTCCGATAGCCCATTAGCTTCCTTCTACAGGCAGCTGCTTCCAGGTAGGTAAGAAAGGTGGTCACAGGCAGCTCCAGACTTGTATGGTCCTTATAGCCAAGGCCCCAAAGAAAAAGAAGACTTGTAATCAAAATCTAATGAAACGTTCTGAGTGGTACCATTTGGGTGCTGACACCTGGAAATTTCCCCACGGTTAGGAGAAACGAAACTAGTGTTTGGACATCATGGGTCACAAGCCAACCCTTGTGGCAAGTACAGGGCCCCATGACAAAACCCTGCAAGATCCCATACTATGGAGCAGAGTGATGGTTTTTCAAGGAAAAAAAATGATTACTACCAACAAGATGGACAGAAGGTATTGACATGAATTGCTCACTACAAGACACACACACACACACACACACACACAGAAAACCTAGTGCCTGGGAAATCATTCTCCCCATGCCCTACTGTACCATCACCACAAACTCCAAGCAAAAAATCAGAGGACTTTTCTCTATATATGATAGCTGGAATTCTTTAAATCAAGAAAGATAAAGTCAAGATATTTCTCAGAAAGTAGAACAAAAAGACTGTAAAAAAAGAAAATATTACAGAAAAGATAACAGACTCAGAGGATCAGTCCAGGAAGTCCAACAGTCAACTCTAAGGAAATCCAAAAAGAGAAAACAGAGCAACAGGAATTCTCAAAGAAACATGAGTATTCCCCAAAACTGAAGAATAACAGTCCTCAGACTGAACGACCCCACTGAGTGTTAACCACTCAGGTGGGAAAAAACACTTATGCCCAACCCCATCATGGTAAGCTTTTAGAACAATAAAGACAAAGCAGGGATCCTAAAGGCTTCCATGAAAGAGGGGGAAATATATAGTTTGTCTACAAAAGAACAAGAACTGGGCACAAGGTCCATGGGCCCTAGTCTGCCAACCGCTGGGCTGGACTTCTACATCCAGAAAAAGTATAAGGGAGCCACAATATTTTGGGACACGGAAAGATTCAGATGTTTGCTTCTTTTTCCCAGAAAATTATCTGAGAATGCATTCCAACAAAATAAGAAGGTAAGCTAAAACAAAGATATAAAGTAAAAAAAAAAAAACAGTGCATCAAACTCACAAAGATACTAAAAGGAAGTCCTACAAATGAATGACAGCTGTGTCTGATAGAAATTCAATGCCAGTCTGACTCTCTTCTGACAGGGTCCTGGACTCTAGGGATTTCATTCAGCTCATTCAGATGTGTCAACCACAAAAATCAAACGAAACCCAGAGGGTCACCAGCCCCACCCATGCTCTGAGATCTCGTCACCTCACCCACTGACTACCTGTCATGGTGACCCCACTCATTTGTCCTGGTGACTACCTGCTGCCTCCTGGCTGTGCATCCCTGGCCATCCCTCAATGCCTCTGAAATAATTTCAGCTTCAGCCCTTCCACCAACATCTCTGGTCAAGAAAGAAAATCCCAGGATAAGCTTTCTTAAAATTATGACAACCCCCCATCAGGTTCTCAAAGTGAGAGTGACAGAAGAGAAATATGGACCCTAGGAGGTTCAATGGGGTGATGAGTGAGAGAAAAGCCAGGGAGCATGGGATAGAGAACAATCAGAAATTCCTGTCTCCTCCTCGTGCATCAAGACAATGAATCTGGCTTTCCATGCTGTGTAGCATATACCAGTATTTGAACTTGCCAACCCAGGCAATATTAGACTCAGAGGGCTGCCCAAATCCTCACCCCAAATTGCAGAACCATGGCCAAGGCACCCATAGTCGTATGTCCAGCCTGACCCAACATCTCATTCTTGATAGAGGAGCCCCAACATCTATGCTTATGATTTCTCCCCAGACTTTGGATAACATGAATTAGCAAATCCCTTGGATTCTTCCTGGGATAACTCTTTGCTTCTTGCTCTGGAAATCCTCAACTTGAGCTAGATGTTTATTCCCACGTGCATTTGCCCGTGGAATGCTGACATGCCTACTGGGTGCCAGGCATTGTTCTAGGGCTGGAGATGGAGCTATGCTCACAACAAAGCATTTGTCTTCAAGGAACCCACATTCTCTTTGGGAAGAACAAAAAAAATAAACAAAAAGAAACCTGACATGGATTGTGTAAGGCGGGGCCAGGTATGATAAATATCTCCCTCTTTAATTACCCTTATTTTGTCAAAGCAACCATCCCATCATGAGGCCTCCCCATTCTTCATCCGCTTTAAATTGTTCTTTGTCAGCAACCACCCAGTCCTCCAAGGACTTGGTGAGCAGGAGGCTATTTAGTGACTGTCGGTATCCCGGTCCCACCTCTGCCTAGTTCCACCTCTCCCCTCCGGGCCTGAGGCCTACAACCTTCTTCCTGGTATCACTGAAATATCTTTGCCAACCATAGAAGCTTCTGCCCAACCAAAGCCAAAAAAGAATTGGGTTAAAGGAAGTTGGATGTCTCGTGAAATAGGAGGGAAAGCTGATCCAGCAGGGCTTGGGAAAGACAGAAGGCGAGGTATCGCCAGCGAGACCACATTAGTGTCTTTAGGACACTAAGGACAGGGGCACCTGGGTGGCTCAGTCAGCTGAACATCCGACTCGGGCTCGGGTCGTTATCCCAGCGTTGTGGGATGGAGCCCCAGGTGAGCTCGGCATGAGTCTAAGATTCTTTCCCTTTCCCTCTCTCTCTACTTCCCCTACCCCACACTTTTTTTTTTTTTTTTTTAAGACATTAAGGACAGAATGGCTCTGTCCATCTGCCCCAAGCTAGGGCCTGGTTCTGAGGAGTGAGTGGAGTTTCTGTCTGATTGGTCGGTTTGGGCCATGCACCTGCCCTTGAGGGTGGGGCCTCACTGTGATTGGCAGCTCCACCAGGACCACCTAGAATTTGAGGCGGAAATTGGGATGATGGTATCCAAGGGGAGGAAGGGTTCCGGGCAGGGAAAAGCAAAGACGTCCACAGGACTTCTGAGCCCCTGGGGATCTGTACCCACGGCTCGCACTGCGTTTCCCTCCTCGGGGCTTCCATCCGCTGGACCCAGTTTGCCCTTCAAGGCCCAGCTCAGGTGACAGCTCCTCTCGGTGCAGGAAGAGGGAATCGTCCCCTCCGTCCTCCACGGCTCTCCATCAGCCTTCTGCAGGGGCGGCCCGCGAATTTGCTCGTCTGTGCGCTGGGGTCCGCGGTGGGGCCTGTTCCTCTCGGCGATGGACACGTGTGAGAGCCCTACACGGTGGCCAAGTGGAAGGTGTTGGATTCTTTTCTCTCGTCGCGGGGACTCGGTAACTATTAATTTGCACCTACTTGGGAATCTCCAGGCGACCCTGGGGCGTCCGTTCGCTGCTGCCCCGGCAGTTTCTCTGACTTCTGGCAGCTCCTTTATTTCTGCTGGGAGCCTCCCTAGGAGCCTCTAAGCTTTGTTTCTGAGATGTGCTCTTTATCCTTGCATTTGATCTTGCTGGGCTATCTTCCTAAGGCCAGCATTTCTCTGTAAGGAAATCCAATTGTTTGCTTTGGGTTCTGGCTGCCGGGGAGGCACCCCAGCCTCCGAGATCCTCCGAACGCGGACTTCCTGGATATCACACACGCCTCTTCCAGCGACTTCCGACAGCAAGATTCGTGTCCTTGGCAGTCAGACTCTGGGGCTTAGAGAAAATACCTCCAGAATTGCCCAGCCCCAGCAGGGGTCCTCCTGGATTTTCCCTGCCCCACCAGGTTACTGAATCGACTTGGATCTGGTTCAGGGGTTAGTGGCAGAGCCCGAAGCCTGAGCTCTCACCTCCTTGTTTGGAATTCTTTCTTCACGCCTCTCTCTTGGGCCTCTTACGTTCTGAGGAGCAGCACGCAGGAGCACTGGGTCACTGGGGGTGTCAGACGCTGGATCTCAATCAGAGGAGGAAGTTCTCAGTTTCAAGGAATCCAGGTCAGGAGCCAAAGAAACCCTAAGGATTGGGTTCTGGGCACCTGGGTAGCTCGAGGGAGGGCAAAGCAGCAGGCTGGTGGAAAACCAAAGTGCAAATGGTCAGAGGAGGCCACCGAAGTCAGCTTCAGTGCCTCCACGGAACTAGACACCAGCTTCCAGGACCCCCTACCGACGGCACCTGGGTGAGCAAGGACGGCAGGCCTGTTCCTAAACTCACCACTGGGAGGCAGCATGGAGCAACAGCAGGAGACCGGCTTGGGAGCCATCCCGGGAATTGGGCAGTCTGTGACCTTGGCTGGTTCCTTCCTTGGCAGGGCTCTGAGCCTAAGTCTCGCCATCTGTAAAACAGCAACAACAATGCCCACTTCACAGCGTTGGGGTGAAGGTTAAATGTAAAGTCCCTAGAACACACAGGAGGTGCACTACACCAGGCCCACCGTGGCTCCTGTGCTCCAGAGGACCCACAACTTCACACAGGTGAACACACAAGCACACACAGACACACACATGCACACATATGCATACACACAGATGCACATACACACACACATGCACACACATGCACACACACACCAAATTTGTTGGAAGGCCCTTGAGTGCCCCTGGCCCCTGCCAGCACCCAGCTCTACGTCAGCGCAGTTTCTGGCCTCTTGGCTCCTCGTTTGCAATTCTCTCCTCTGTTCTCATAATTAACACTGCTCGGCCTGGTGAACCACTTCCTGGCATCTCCTGCCCCGTGTCCTGGCAATGAAAGGCGCCTGCATGGAAATCTCAGAAGGCTGTGAGCCGTGGCTGCTACCTCGTGGTCACGTGGTTGTTGGGGCCATGGGTGGGCAGTGGGCACTCCGGGACAGATGACCTCATCAGAGCCTTCCTCTGGAAGACACACCAGGTCTTGCCTAGCAAATATCACTTCCCACCTGTTCCAAACACCCATTTTCTTGTGCATGGTCATTCAGTTCACGGTGTCAAGACACTTGTGGGCCCCAGTTTCACAGGGTCACTGAGGAACCCTGGGCTTTATCAAACAATGCCTGTCACTGGGAAATGTATATCAGGCAGGTTGATGCAAACACTGTGTGGTGAGAGCAGTGTCTTTTATTGGTAGCTACGTGACACCAAACGCCTGAATGGCTAATAGTCACATTTTTAAAAAGATATTTGGTAAGGGGCACCTGGGTGGCTCAGTGGTTAAGTGACTGCCTTTGGCTCAGGTCATGATCCTGGAGTCCTGGGATCGAGTTCCACATTGGGCTCCCTGCTTGGTGGGGAGTCTGCTTCTCCCTCTGACCCTCCCATCTCTTGTGCTCTCTCTCATTCTGTTTCTTACAAATAAAATCTTTTAAAAATATATATTTGGCAAGATGTGATTCAACAAAAATGCTTCCAAAGAGCCAGCTTTATTCAAATCATTTAAAATTTTTTATATTCATTGCCTATAATTTATATTTTGCCTACTCATTGTAATAGAGAATTCAGAGTATTTTAGAAGACCTTTTAGCAAGCAACAAAATATTTTGAATTTTTCTCCTTAGATTTGCTTTTTCTTTAGATTTACTTTGTTTTTTATGAAACAAAGAATTTTTTTGTTTTGAATATTGTATTGAAATTCATATTTGATATTGTATTAAATTGGAACTTAATATTTGTATTTAATATTGTATAAATAAATTATATAAATAAATAAGTATATTTAATATTGTATTAAAATTTTATTTGAATATTGTATTCAAAGTGAATCGTATTCGCTTTGAATACAATTACATTTTAAAAATCGTTTCAATCATTATGGTCAGAGGAGCAAAAACTACATAAAAATTTGATTATAATGTATTTGATTATAATGTAATTGGAGATTTTGCTGAAATGAGAGCAAGATAAAGGTACAACCATTTATGAAATATGTTTGTCTATATTCTATAAGTGATTCAAACATGACAAACCCATCAACAAAACACCTAGACACACACAATAATAATTAAACTTGAGTGACTTGGACGTGTCTGACTTGATTCATGTAAGAACTGTGACTTTCCATATATTCTTTAGCCTGTTGTTAGGAAAGCATATTCAGATAGAAGGATAGAACATATTTTATTTCCCACCTTGGCAGCTTGATTATAACTTTTAAATATTGAGACATATGACACGGGGATCCTCACATGTACTCTTGACCCAGACCCCCTAAACATTAAAGTCTAAGGGGTGAGCCTCACCACCACTACCCAGAACAGGTTCTGGAGTCTTCTGGGAAAGAAAGGATGGGGAGGGGGCTCCAAACAGGAAGGGGTTTTACAGGGGAGGCCCGCTGGTTAATCTGTGTTAACTAGTATGACGGCTCCTAACAGGTTCCTCTTCTAGACACTCTGCAGGTCCTGTTGGATTAACTCCCAACCATATCAGGAACGGGTGCCACTATTACCCCCATTGTACAGGTGGGGAGACTGAGATCATGGGAAGTGAGGTTGTTTGCCCAAGAGTATCTGGTTAGCCAATGGTAAAGTCAGGCAGCCCGACCCTAGAGCCCAGAATGTCCTCTCCATCGGGACACTACTGCACTCAGGAGCAAAAGGGTCCCCCACAGTGGGTGGGGTCTACGTGTCCCCAACATCCAGGCACTCAGAGACACAGGCATCCCAGCAAAACGCATGGATGCTTGTGCCGCACCAGACACCTGCCTGCACCTCCGGGGGCATCCCTACTCCCCTGGGCCTCCCTGCTCCCTCTACCTCCTTGGATCAGCCTTGGGCAGTAGCACTTTCACAGGACAAGGGTCTGTGGTTTCCTGTCCCTCCCCCACGACCCCCACATCCATGAAGCCCCAGTGAACAGGGTGGTAGCCCCCTACACTCCCACCATCTCTCAGATGCCACTACCCACCTGGTCTGTCCCAGCACAGCCCCTATGTCAACTGATACCTGCAGCCCACACCATCCTGGAGCTGGCCATACCTGCGAACTGGGCTTCTCTTCCCGGCTGGGGTCCCTCCTGATGGATCCCTCCGCGGCCAGCGCTATCCTGTCCAAACACGGCTATGAGCAGGACGCCTCCTGGTATAAAACCCTTCATTGGCGTTGCATTGTTCCCTGGACAAAGACCAAAAAGGCACAGCTGTACCATTTTACAAGGACGTTGGCGACCTTATAAAAGATGACAGCAGGCCCACACCGAGGAGTCTTGTTCTTTCCTCTCCATCACAAATGGGAGAACCCAGCTGTGTGATGACAACTGTACAAAACCTGTTCCCAGCGGAGGGGACTAGTCTCCCTGGACTTCGGGTGCCCACGGTGTCTCCCCATTGGGATGAAAAGACCACAGATCTCCTTTTGAGAGGGGCCTCATCTTCATGGGGGAATCCAGGGTCCTCTCCAGCATTCTTCAAGCTCTAAACCACCTGCCCCTCAGGCTCAAGCAAAAGGCATACCAAGGGGTGAACAGGAGGTCAAGTTCCTGGGGTCAGCTCCCCAGTGAATTATGCCCTTTGAGGCCCGCCCACCAGTAAGTAGCACAGCAACCTCTGCCACCTCTCAGCCCTTCCTGGATGCATTGTCCCTCAGACCACAGGACCTTTGCACAGGCTGTCTCCCTATCTAAACTCTCTCTGCCTTCCTCTTCACCCGATTAAATTCTTGAGACTCCTGCTAAACAATTTTTTCCTCAGAGGAGCCCTCACTGGCCCCCTGCCTGGATCAGACACCCCCATAAATGCTCCCATAGGCCCATGGAACATCCTGTCAAACCACTTATGCCTATTTGTAAGTTTCCCTTCAGTGTGTAATTATTGATGTCTGTCTCCCTGCTGGACTGTGAGCTCCACGAGGGCCAGAATCACAGCGTGTGGCTCTTTGGTGTCTGCTCTTTGGTGACTTGCCCATAGGAAGTCCCCCGTGGAGGTGACTGACTAAAGAGGCAACGAATCCTTTCAGGAATCCGGTTCCCCCCACTCCGCTGGGAGACGTCTGCAGGAGTCACTGGACTCTGAGGGAAGCCACAGAAGTGATGAGATCAAGCCTTCAGTCTGGTGCCTGCAGCGCGTCTGGAGCTTAGGAGATGGTGAGATGGTGACAGTGGTGGTGGTGATGGTGACAGCTTCTAAGCTACAAGGAACTCATTTACACCACAAGGAAGAAGACGTTGCTTCGAGACTGGGCTCTATTCCTTCCACTCACCTCACCCAGACCACCCTCCATTGAGGAAGTTAAAAATCTATCAATCGGGGACCATCATCCTATCCGAGGGCTGGGAGCCCTGGCCTAGCCACCTGTGCTCCACCCCAGCAGGAGTAGGTGCTCGGAGCTCCTGGGACAGCGACCGTCTCCCCTGTGGCCAGGTAAGGAGGAAAGGAAGGAGAAACCCAACATTTGTGGGTGCCTCCTGTGGGCGCGGCATCCCACAGAGAACTCTACACCCTTCATTTCCTTTCCGTCCAGTCCCAAACTCTGCAAGGTAGGGCCAATGATCCCCCTTATTATGGATGACAAAGCTAAGCTCAGAGAGGTGACAGGCCTGGCCAAGGTCACACAGCCCCTACGGGGCAGAGCAAACACTCCAGTCCTAATCCTGTGGGTGCAGAGACCCTGGCCCTTTCCACCACATAGTGTCACTG
Source organism: Mustela nivalis (assembly GCF_964662115.1). Taxonomy (NCBI): domain Eukaryota; kingdom Metazoa; phylum Chordata; class Mammalia; order Carnivora; family Mustelidae; genus Mustela; species Mustela nivalis. Next base: position 13,368,916 of record NC_139029.1, on the reverse strand, counting down.
TGTGAAAACTATAAAACCAACCACATGTCCCGAATCCTGAAACTCTCCTCCACATCCAAGTCCTCCCCAGAACCTCAGCAGCAGACACCTCTGCCTGCAAGCCCACCTAGATTTCTTCACCTGGCTCTGCGACCCACCCCTACCCCAGTCCTTGATTTTCTGCTCCAGGCACTCATGGGAAGAGCTGGCAGGGGCCCCATCGTGGCCAGGCCAGGAGTCAAAATGGCTCACCCAAGGAACTGCCTCAGAAACTCAGCCCTTCCTGGGAAACACCCTTACGCTGCTGCAGGAAGGGCTAGGGGCCAAACCTCCCAGGAATCAAAGCTCCTTTTCAGTTGTTTAGACTTAGCTCCTCAGTGACTCACTGTTTGGGCTCTGATGACCCAGGCCAGGAGCCAGGGGCTGCTAGGAGGGGCCCTCGTTAAAATCAAAAGGCAGTGGTGAGCCATGGGGAGCCCCCTCTTTGGAGCCCATGACTCACAGCTGCTGGATGATCCTGGCCCGGTGCACACACCTCCCTGGCCCTTCCCCACCCCCAGTCTCATGGGGCGGGGTTGGGGGGTGTGAGTTCCCAGAGGATCAGGAGCAGGAAATGGGAGTGATTTGAGGCAAGCCTGAACCCCAGCTCAGCCAGTGCTCACCCGGCCTTACCTTGCATTAAAAACTTTTAATCCCAAATCGTTGGCTAAGATCCCGTCACCCAGATGTCTCTTCCCCTCCGCAGGTGGCACCCGCCCCAGTCCTGGACCCCTGACCTGCACCCCCCAACCACAGTGTCACGGATCTTGTCGGGAAGTCCGTCCCGTCTGCAGGCGTGAGACCCAGCCTCTGCACCAAACCAGCTCCTGAGCGGCTGGCCTTCTGCCTGGGGTCAGTCTCATGTGGCGATTTTCCTCCAAGGGCACTTTCCTCCATTAAAATAGAAAAGAAATTAAAAAGTGAAAAGCATATGTATGACCGCATTGGTAGGAAGGCAAATATAATCTAGGCTGTGTTATAGTCATTCTGATTGTAAAGAAATTCATGCATTTGGGGAGCCCTTAAAACGACCATGCTAGGCACCAACCTTACTGGAAGCACGAGGTAGGCCCTTTAAATTGTCTGGGTCCATATTCTGGCTCACCGTGGACTCAGTTTACCTCTCCATAAAGTGGGGATGATCAGAGCAGCAGCATCATGGGACTCTTTGAAGCCTCCTTGAGATCTTGCCTAAGAAGGGTTTGGGGCACCATCCTGGCCATAGCAAGTACTCAGAGGGGACGAGCTGCCTGGTGGCATTTGAGCTTCCCATCCTGCCAGGAAGGAGGCAAGCTGGGATGCCTTCCGTCCCCATAATACAGACAGGAAAACGAAGGAGACGAGCAAGGCAAAGGACCTGCCTCAGTGGCAGAAGCAGGACCACGAGGCTGCAGATCAGGCAGCTCCCAGGTGCTGTGCTGACGGAAATCGCTGGTCAAGTTATCCCCACTCCAGACCAGGAACAGGGAGGGCAGGGCATGAGGTGTCCCAGGCCAGCACAGGGGGCATCTTGCTTCCCCTTCTGCCGCCGTGGACTCAGGGGTGTGAGCAGCAACCAGCCCACGAGGTCACGGTGCGCCCGTGACTGCTGGGACTTGGCAATCTCCTAGCACAACAGAGCTGGACCCTCCTCCCATCCCTCGGCCCCCTCCCGACCTCTAGCCAAGCTCTGAAGCCTGGCCTCTGTGTTCTGACCTCACCATGGGGATGGCAGCTCATGCTGGGAGACAAGCTGGGCCAGGGGGTACTGTCTCCCCAACACATTCCCTAAGATAACATCAAAAGGATGGAAGTTTCCAGTCCATGCTGGAATGTGGGTTTTCCAGCTGACTCAGACAGAGTCTATTTCTATGGCTACACACTACACCACTGCCTGGGGATCTAGGGAGACAGAAGTCACATCTGGGAGCATTTTCACTGCTTGTCAAACAAGCAGGAGCCTGCCCAGGAAAGAACAATGAAGAAAAATCTCTAAGCTCAGCTGGCTGAGCTCCCAGCCTCTGGCCTATTCGATCTTGGACAAATGGCCCTCCAGGTCCCCCAGGGTCCTGCCTCTTGGTCAAGCTACACTCAACGCTCTCCTACTGGGTAACATGGAGCAGGGGACACGGAGCAGGGGACACGGAGCAGGGGACACGGAGCAGAGGGCTTGCTGCAGTAGCTAACGGCATGGAAACAGGACAGACTTGGCGATGTGAACGTCAGTTTCTTAGCTTTTCTGGGCCTCAGTTGCTGCATCAGTAAAATGGGGGTGAGAAAAAGATGCCACGAATGAGAAGCCTTTGGTACAGCCCCTCGCTCACAGCCCAGCCAGTGAGAGCTATCACCATGGTTTTTGGAAAGGGGTAGGTGAAGGGAGAGGCAGGGAAAAGAGAGAGCCACAGACTGCTCCCCCAAACCCCTTGGGAACCAAGTGCATAGGCCCCCGACTGGCCCCTCCCCTGGGGAATTGACCAAAGACCTGGAAGTATAGTTGCATCACTGCGCATTCGGGGGTTAATGATGGGGAGTGGACAGGACCCAGTATTTAACTAATTGGGGAGCTGCCCTGAGATCAGAAGCACCCCGCTCACTTCCTTCTCCCGCAGCCCAGCTCCTCTGCCCCCTGCTCACCTCCCCTCCCCTCGGGATGAAGCCTCCCCCTCTTCTGACCTTCCTCTGCCTCCTGGGTAAGTGACCTATGTGACCTTCTCTCTTCCCCGGAGGTCCTGGGACCAGGCTCTAGGGAAGTTGTGGGGGGGTCAACTCTAGGCCAGTTGTGCCTAAGGCAGCACCGGCCAGGGAAGAAGGGACAGGTGGGGGGAGGGAATGCAGCCCGGGGGGCCTGGAAGGGCACAGGAAAGGGGCTGGTGGGGACCCACGGTAACACAGACGGGGTTCCTGCCCCCTGCACTCCACGTCTTCCCCATGAGCTTCCATTTTGGGCTCCAGCCTGCCTGGATGGACAAACCCCCACCGCTGTCTCAGCAGGATCTGGAGGCATTCGGGGAAGTCCAGGAGGTCATGAAGCCGATCCAGTGGCATCTGATGGGACTTGGTGGGGAAGAGCGCTCTGGGGGCATGGAGTTGATGCCTGGGGAAATGACCAGGACCCGCTGGGAGACATTTGGGGTGCAGTGGGGGGGCAAGCAGGAGGATGAGTGGGTGGTAGTCTGGAGATGAGGGAGGGGGGCGGGAGGAGCCCTGGGTACGTTGTCACAGCGGGGTGAGCACTAGGGATCGGGATGGGTTGGCGGCGTGGGAATATCATTACTGGCTGGCGTCATTGTTGTTGGGATCAAGGTGCGTGGTGAGGTGGGCTGGACGATCTGGAGGTGTCTGACTCAGATTTAAGGGGATGTGAGGGAAGCTGGCTGCAGAGGGCAGAGCCCTGATGGGTCTGCCCGCCTCTGCCCTCCGTCCCCGCAGTGGCCCTGGCCAGCGGGAACCTGGTCCAGTTTGGGGTGATGATCGAGAGGATGACGGGGAAGCCAGCGCTGCAGTACAATGACTACGGCTGCTACTGCGGCGTTGGGGGCTCCCACTGGCCCGTGGACCAGACGGACTGGTGAGCAGATGGCCCTGCCGGCGGTGGCGGGGGGCGGCTCCCGGGGGCAGGGAGGAGCTGGGACACCCTGTGAGTGGAGGCTGACCTCTCCTTGGAGCTCTGGGCCCCCTGGCAGCCCCTGGTCCGCCCCCGCTTGGCTCCCAGGCCCCTCCAGACTGAACGTGACCCTTCCAGGTGCTGCCATGCCCATGACTGCTGCTACGGGCGCCTGGAGAAGATGGGCTGTGAACCCAAGCTGGAAAGGTATCTCTTCTCTGCCAGCAAGAACAACATCTTCTGCGGTAAGCGAACAGCTCTGGAACGCCCCAGACCCCAGGTTGGATGGGGGAGAGCAACTTCAGACAGGAGCACCCCGCCCCCCGCCCATGGCGGCCCCTGCTTCCTCGTCAGGGCCGGACCCTGGGCTAGAGGGATGGGCGGGGTGGGTCTTCCATCATCAGGGCATTGTAGAGAAAGACTGAGCTCCCCCCGCCAGACTGGTATCCAGTCTAAAGTTCCCAGGACCCGTGGGCTCCTGCCCTGGCTCCAGGCCTTCTCCCCACCAGAGAACCCCCAGCTCCAGCCTGGGAAGGAGGCACAAAGGAGGCAGAGCTGAGCCAGGCCCAGAGGAGCTATACCCACACCCCCTCTCCAGGGCCTGGGCAGCAAGGTTCAGAGCAATGTCCCCAGGTCAGAGCCTCGAGGGCACAGTCCCAGACCGAGCTAGAACTACAATTTGGGACAGCAGACTCCACTGTCGAAGGCTGACTCCCCCTGGTGGGGCTCTCAGGCTGGATCTATTTGCTCAGCTTTGCCAGATCCAATGCCCACTTGAGGATTAGTTTTCCTCTGGTCCCCAGCCCCATGGAAGCCTCCCAGACCAGGTGGCAGTGTGGAGGGAGCCCAGATCCAAGCATCAAGCCTCCCCGCTGCAAAGCCAGAGCCGCCTGGAGGGAAGGGCGGGGGCTGAGTGAGGGGGTGGCCGAAGAACCCAGGGGAGTCAAAGAAGACAGCTCTGATCTCTAAGGCCTGTCCTGGGAGCAGGGTGGGCAGAGCCAGGACCAAAACCACTGGAGGCAGATTTAGCTCAGTCTCTTGCTCCCACAGCCATCTCTTTACACAGCAAGGCAGCTTTGACAGGTAGTGAGCTCTCCGTCACAGCAGGGTTATGCAAGGTAGGAACAAGTCACCTGTCTGGAATGGCACTGAGGGCATGATTGCGGAGAGGTGTCAGGAGGACAGGGACAGAGGATCAGGGCTTCACTTTCTCCCCCACTGGGTGACTTTGGGCAAGAGATGTGACCTCTCCAAAGCCTCTGTTTCCTCATCTATAAAATGGAGCCAGTCACACTGCCTTTCCCAGCTTAATCTAGCTCCTAGCAAGAACCACCCAAAAGACCCCAGGCAGCCGATAAACCCCTGAATTTTGCTGGAATAGCAGATGTGAGCAGAACCCTGGTGGGAAGTGGAGGCTGACCTTTGAGGGGAAAAAGAGGAGCCTTGGACATTTCTGTGAGATGTATTCATGGGAACAGGGAGGAGCCAGAGCTGCCGAGGGCCAACAGAGGCCTTGGAGAGAAGGGGAGGCCCTGGGACCCCGCTGTTTAGAGAACCGAAGCCGGCTCTACCCCAGGCCAGGTGTGAGCACACACTTAGAGAGGGAGTCTGAAGACAAGTGCCAGAAAAACGGGCTCTGTCCCCTCGAATGGAGACAGCCCCAGGGCCCGAGCAAGCCCCGAGCTTCAGTCCCAACAGGCTCCAGTCTGGGCCCAGGCTGCTCCGGGATGCACAGGTCACCTGGGACTGAGTTGCTGTCATTTCTTGCTCCCCTGTCAGCTCGCTGGCTGCCCTCCAGCCCCATCCATGGCTCCCACAGGGAAGGGGTTGTCTAGAAATCTGTCCTGGGGCTGGAGCAGGTGCATTAGAGACCCAGACGGCCAACCAGAGGGCCGGGGCGGGGGTGAGTGATGCATGGGCGTGGGAGAGGAAGGCAGAACAGCTAGGACAGATGTCCCCCAGCTTCCCAGTGTCCTGGGAGTCCCCCAGACACCCCCTGGGCCCTGCCCCGCCCCCACCCACACCCAAAACACCCCCGCGGCTGTGGGCTCCCAGCAGAATGGGACAGAGAACGCAGACCTCAGAGAGCGGGAGGCTCAAGCCCTAGGGTCCCTGACTCACCTTGTCCCATCAGCCGGCCGAACCGTCTGCCAGCGTCAGACCTGCGAGTGTGACCGGACTGCCGCCCTCTGCTTCCGCCAGAACCTGGGCACCTACAACCGCAACTTCGTGCGCTATCCCAACACACTGTGCAGCGGCCCCACACCGCCCTGCTAGGGCCAGGCCCACCTCTGCACTGGGCCTCACCTCCAGCGGCCCCGGCCTGGGCAGCACTGACACCAAAGGCTCTCCCTCCAGAAAGTCCTTTCTCACACCCCCACCCCCACCCCACCCCCGAGAGCTCCCAGACTGTGGCCTGGACCATTGCTGGTCCTCCTAGGAAGAGCCAAGGGACCCTCTAGCACCCAGAAGATTCTATAAGCCAGCCCTGAGATCCCCGTTCCCTCTCCTAAGTAAGTGAATAATGTCCTATGATTCTAATATTCTCTGATTCCCAGATTCTATCATTATAGGATTTCATTAGTCCGTAGTTTCTTTCATTCACTTTTTTTTTTCTTCTGAGTCTCTACCCTGTGCCAGCAATGTGCTAAATAAGCACTGGGGATGCGGCAGGAACCAATGGGACACGGTGACCTCTGCGGGTAATTCTAACATTCTGCCCTTTCCATTTCCCCTTATAGTAAGTTTTTGTGATTCTCTTTTTCTAACATTCTACAACTTTATGCAAGACAGTAATGGCGATCTCCAGAAGGAATAGATCTGGCCATATGGTGTCATGTGAGAAGCATGAAAAATACCAACCTAAAAATATTGTCCCCACCATGTCAGCAGGCCTCAAATCCCTCCGATTAGCAGAACGGCTAAGTGTGAAAAAAAAAAGCTCCAGAATCATCCAAACCCTTCCTTTGACCGAAAGGTGGCCAGGGGACAGAGAGGGGACGTTCTACCTGCAGGGGTGTCCTCACTCCCAGCCAGCATGCCTCTGTTTCTTCATGCGTTGGTATCATCCAATGACACCCTGCATGGGCACATATGGCCATGTCAACGTAACCCTCTGGTTGTCAACTTGGAGAGGCCAGAGCGGCCAGAGAAGATCCGCTGAGAGCGTGCCCTGGCCGGGTCAGGCTTCTGATACGGGGGGGGGGAGACGTCAGCCTCCGGCATCTAACTCTGGAGCCACGAAGATTTTAAGGCACTGAAGGGTTCCCCCCAGGTGGGATGCGGTCAACCCTGGAAGCGAGGTACGTCAGCAAAGTCTACTCACTATGGACAGAATTCTCTCTACTCTCTACAGTAGGGTGATAAAGCCTGCCAGGACTGGGATGAGCCCATCCAATGAGACAAGCATGGGACAAGGTATTACACAGAAGGGACAGAGCTCACAGCAGACACGCAATAAATGTTCACGCCATTTGTCGTTTTCATGGCGCGTGTGCAACTTTCTGGGCTTGGAGGGCAGGAAAGAGTGAGAAAACATCAGAGAAATGATCGTCATAAACTTTGAAAGGTGAAGATGTTCTGTGTTAGCAAAAACAAAAGGGGGAGGGGAGGTGGTGAGCGCACTTTGCCACTTTGAATGATGCTGGTCCCCTGCAAGGAGTCACAGGACCATCAGGTCTTAAGAGCGACACAGGGATTGGAGAGGCGAGCGAGCGCGTGTGTCGGGAAGAGTGGTCCTAAGGCGCCCTCTGGTGTCCACTAGGTTTAAGCTATAAGGAAGAAACCTAAATTCAGCTCTTACTAGATTTCCCTTCATCAGGGGGACAAAGTAGCTTCTGGGCGGGTGAAATGGGTCCCTCGGCATCATCAATAATATGCTGAGAAAAACCACAAAGCCCTTACAGACATCTTAGAACACTAGATGTCACTGCATAAGCGAGGCACACGGGCAGAGGGAACTGGCGTGGGGAGATGGAGAGAGGGTACGCTCTGGGCGCGATGGGTGTGAGGCAGCAACAGGACGGCCCCCAGCTCACCCGACAGGTGTGCGGCCATCCGGCCGAGTGAAAACTGGAACTTCCGAGCTAGACCCGTGCAGTCCATTTTCCCAGTGATCCGTAACCGTTCATGGAATCAATAAATGGATCTGGATTCCATGTACATGTCTGTGGTACGCACATTCATCGCCAGGTGCACACTTGCAGCAATGACCAAAAATCCCTGAACTTGAGGTCACACAGTTCCCAGGTCAAGACCTCTCTGCTCAGCCAGTTAGCCACGGTGCCTCTGTTCCAGGCCTGCGGCTCTGTGCAGCCTGTGGACACCAGCAACTGCATCTTCCGGGAGCTTGTCAGAAATGCAGGCTCTCAGACCTGACCCCAGGCCCACGGAGGCAAAACCTGTAGGTTAACAAGACACCCCCTTAGCCCGAGTGACTCGTGTGGCCATTGAAACCCAAAACACCCGGACGCGGGGCCCACTGGAACAAGGCGGGCGGGCTGGGGCAAGGTTTGAATGAGTTAGCGTTTGTGAAAGTGCAGACAATGCCTAGCACATAATAAGCGTCGTGTCCTGTGAATGAATGAGCCATAATGATAGCTGACACTTGAACAAGTCTTGGCACTTCTAAATGCTTTCTGTTTATTAAAGCACTGTTCTAAGTGCTTTGTGTTTAGCAATTCACTGAATGAACGAAGGAACGCATGAGGCCCGGGGGCTACCTCAGGGCTGGGGGCGGGACCCTGTTACCTCAATGTTCATAGATGGCCTCTCCAATTTTGATGACACGATTTGGATTGACTTGCTTTGTTCCACTTAACCCCTAACATAAGCTATTCACGAAATGCTCGATCAAGTAACTTGCTGAGTAAGTGATGAGAAATCAAAGCAGATTGGAGTTTCCGATTAGGATTTCACCAGACCTCCATCTGCTTCTTTGGGACTTCTTCGTGGTGTCACTGCTGGAGATTTGAACCTCCGGTAAGTGTGTACGTGTGTGCACCGGCGACACACCTGGTCCTTCGCTGAATGCCAGAGATAGAGACCTATCAGATGTGGCCAACCTGCAGACAGACACCTTATTCTATACTAGTGTTTTCCTAGAGCAAGACTAGACCAGCAGGACCCTCTTCTTCCAGCCAGTCACCGTCCGAGGCTGACTTCCTCTTCCCCCAGTTTGATTTCCATCATGTCGCTCCCTCCTCTGCCCCCAAACCATCAGTAGCTCCCACTGTGCATCAACCCGTGGTGTTCAGGCGTGGCATCATCTGCTTTTCTAGCCTCGGTGATCCAGCCGTATATACAGTTCTTTATAGCACAACATCATCATGAACAGTCCCAGAACCTGCCTCCACCCACCGCCTTTCAGCCTTCACACCTCTGTACAGAGCTGTCTTCAGCCTGGAAGCTTCCCTGTTCACATGTGAAAATCTGCACGCTTGAGGCATATCTCAGATGCCACCTTCTCCGTGATGCTTTTCCAGCTGGAGATGTCACCCTCCTCTGAAATGCCAGGCAACATGTTGGCACCTTTCCTGGTCCACTTACGCCCTATCATCGGGGTCCCTGTCTGGGGTTCCTAGGCAGTGCGTGGAGGTAGACTGCTCTAGATTCAAATCCTGCTGCACGTCTGCAATCGTGAACCTGTTATGTCTTCCTCGTGTGTAAAATGAGGATGGAATCACCAGGCTCACAGAGTGGTTCAAAGATTTAAGTGAGACAATGTATTCAGAGTGCGTGGAGCGTTCCAGAAGCTCCATACCGGCCGAGCTGTTCTAGGCATTTTTGCCTCCCCTACCGCACCCATCACAGTTCATGCTAGATAAGTATCTGTTCGGTTGAATCCATGGACACATAATAATCGGAATTATTTTAGGGATGTGGCAGCAGGCACAGGATAAATCCTATGCTCGTTTATTCAAGGAGCCCCGGAGCTCACTACTCTGAGTGCTCACTGATCTTAAGCTGAGACATTTGAAAATCATTCACTGGCAGTCCCGCAAGCGGAGGTCCAAAAGAGGAAACACCTGGCCAGAGAGAGCATGCGCAGCTCTGTTCCTGGAGGGCTGCGACCTGCGCAGGGCTCCAAAATCAAAATGCACCCAGAGGCCAACTCCCAACACCACTGAACAGTTAGGATAGGCGAAGTCCGCCTCATCTCGGAGAGTCGCGCGGCAAGCACGGCCTTGGTCATTCGGTAGGAAAAGCCACAGGACACATGTTTGAAGACATGCCCAGTCTGGGTGCCCGGGTGGCTCAGTCAGTGATGTGTTTGCTTTTGGCTCAGGTCGTGATCCTGGAGTGGCAGGATAGAGTCCCACATTGGGCTCCCCGCTCAGCGGGGGCTCTGCTTCTCCCTCTGCCTCTGCTCCTTCTCCTGCTCATTCTCTCTCTAATAAATAAAATCTTAACAACAACAACAAAAAGGGCCCAGTCTTTCCCCAAACAAACTGTATATCCTTAATAAACTCTGTCCTCAGAACATGCAATAACCCCCGTAAGGTCTCCCTCTCTCCTCTTTCGGCCCAGGCCAAATGTCGCTTCCTCCGCCAAGCCTCCTTGATTTCCCTCTGAGTTCACGGTCCTCCTGGTATAGGATCACCTTTCACATCGTGTGTATGTCCCCTTTCACTCCTGGAAACTTGGGAGGACAGAGTCCATGCCTGATTCCATGCCCAGAAATAAGAACTGGAAAATACAGGTCCAGTAAATGCAGCATGGACTCTTGGATGCTTGGATGGGTGACAAAATTGAATAAAAGTGGGAGAACCTTGAAGGTACCGAAGTCACTCTGCCATAGGGAGGTTCAGACAAGTTTCTCCAGGGAGGCAAGTTTTCCTTCTGCCAAGCCGGTACCTATGAAGCGGCAAAATTGGTCCCGGCCCCTTACGAACAAACAAGTTCTCAATCGCTAAGTCACTGTGATCCGAGGGCCCACGTCGTCCAGCGGCCCAGCCAAAACCCACACTGGCGCAGAGCATCCTATGACCAATTTTTATTGTATCTCAAGGCACATCTCCACCTTCCGAGCATTGGGGCACGTGTAAAGGCTCGCAGGACGACTGGTAAATAAGAAACGTTAAACCTGGGTTTCCAAACCAGCTTTCTCCTAGGCGACCATGAAGTTACCGAAAAGGGACACATACCAGCCACTGTCCCCCTTGTGGTATTTCAGTCTTTGGCATCCTGCTGTCATTCACCCTGAGTGAGCACTGCCATTTGTAAAACAGCAAACTTCCTATACTCTGATCATTCCCTACTTGGCCCGAGAACATTTTAACCTCACAGGCTCAGCCCGCCCCATAGACAGGACCTCATGGGTCACCTGGGCCCAGGCAGGAAGCCCCTGGACCCCCGCCTGAGCTAGCAGGTGGCACCTCGGGTCTCTGGTGAATCACTGCCGGCTGGAATGGAGGCCAGGGACGGTATCCAGCTGAGGGAGCACCTGAATTGGGACATCGCTTTGATTCTAGTAGGTTCTTTCAGAAAGATTCTCAGTTGGGTTGACAGGATCTGGACCCCTGGCCTCACGGACTCAGGAATGTGCGCCCGGAGGTCTCTCAGTCATGGATGGAGACGAAAATCACTCAAGGAGGATAGTGACTGGGGGAAACATCTGTGCCGGTAGCCACATTTCCATTCACGCAGGGTGCTACTGGATACCTTCTGGCATCAAGGTACTGTGGAGCCAATTTGAGTATAAAATTAGAAAGAAAGAGTGGGAGTCTCGAGGCCAAAATTCCCAGGATGTGGCAAGGCCCAATGAGATCGCACTGGCCTTGACCACGTGATTGGCCAGAGAACTTCGTGTGGGTTGGCCCCTGTGACCGCTGGGGACTTCCCTACCTCCTGGTTTTCTGCAGCTGCCCTTCTCCCTGCCCTGCCCGCTGCGGAGGACCTCTCCCCGCGTCTGTGCTCCAGTCCCAGCTGCCCACGCGTCTGGTGGGCTTGGCCTCCTCCCAGCACGGGTCAAAGCGACCCTTAGAGCTCTGGAGTGGCAGCCAACAGAAGCTGCTCCGTATTTAGACAACTCCGAATTCTCAGACATATTCCTAGGTATCCCTCCAACTTTAGCGCCCCGTCCTTCAGGGCAGCTCTGCCATCGAGCGCGGTGGTGGCACCCACCTGTACCGAAGCTCGTCAGCTGCTCCAAGCCTGGTGAGAACCCAAATGACCGTGCCCTCCCTCTTCCATGCCAAGGCCTCTAAAAAGGCCACTAGCTGCCATGCTCTCCCAGTCTCATGCACTCAAACGGTGGTCCCGCTGGCGAAAACAACGCGAAGCTTTGTCTTTAAACTAGAATTTATTGGTATACAAAACTCCATTTCATAGATAAAGTGGCACATCTTTGCAGCTTCTATTGCACCAAGTATGGAAGATTAAAAACACAAAAAAAAGAAACATTTGGTTTTGAAAACACTGCAAATAGCCAAGTACAGTACTTTGGTAAATAAAAATAAAATGGTTCAGATGAACACAATCTGTGAAAAGAAACCACTGAGAGGAAATGAACTATGGACATCAGACAATGGTCACATTTCTCCCCGTCAAGCTCCAGAGATAAGGCAAGACTTGCTAAGTCTAAGGATTATGACCCCATGGAGGTCTTAAGTATCTCCAGACTGAAGCTAGGATAAGTATAGTGCAATTAGAAAAGAGAGATGGTTCCTGAGCCCGCGAAGGCCCGTGTTCCCCACAGACACACGCGCTCCTTCCCGGGGGGTTCACGCCCTCCGGCACCTCTGCGCCAGCAAGAGGAACACACAGGGCTCCAGTCTAACTCCCAGCTCCTTCCGTCTTCTCACTGAGCTCGGTGGTCCTGGAGCTTGCTGGAAGGGTGGCTGGGGAGGCCGAGGGCCCTCCTGCCATGGAAAATGAACAATGAGTGTGGGAACATGGCGGACAGCCCCACAATAGTGTTCTTCAAGTTTTGGTCAAGGGACGTGCCAGAGGCTCAAACCACAGGCTGAGGTTTCTGACTGAGCTCCAGTGACTGTCCCAGACGGCCGGCCATAGGGCCTGCTGGCTGCTGATGTGCACAGGGGTAGGGGCAGCCCTCACGGGCTTCAGCCGGGGATGGCCGCCCACCTGAAGACAGGCATAGGAAGTAGCAGCCGTTCTGGAGCGCGGGGCTGCCCTGCTGGAAACCGAGCCACGGCGCAGTTCATGCTTTACAGAAACGTTCTTCATGACCGCAGCCCCTTCTCCGGTAGCTCTGCAAGGACGCTAACCATTTTAACCAAGCTACAAAGCACCCCTAACTAGCAGAGAGAGACTAATATGCTTAGAAGACATGGCTAAGAGCCTGAGGCCACCAGGAGCATCACCTGGGGCCTGAGCAGAGCGAGGCAACCTGTAGGCCCACCAATTCCCCGGGGACCAGACTCTGTGACGGGCAGGGGGCGGTCACCACCTCCGCCTCATTCCAGTACCTCATTTGCCCTCTAGTATGTGGCAGCAGATTTCCCTAAACACGTCATCTAGAAGACCTTCGCTTCAGTGTCAGCAGAAAAACACAATCTGCTTTAGAGTCAGGAAAACACAGGTCATAAAAAAGTGCTATTATTCAATCACCTCCGAACAACTGTCAGAAGGCCCCAGAGTTTCAGCCACGCCTGTTCTGAACGCGGAGGTGGACAGTGACGACTGAAAATGACCAAACAGGAGAACAGCAGCAGACTCTGCATCTAGACGTTTGCTACAGACAGACAGAGCCTTGAGGTAAAAAGGTAAAAAGGTGAAGAGCCACGTGTCTGCCCAAAATGGGAGTCTGCGAGGGCCCCAGGTGTGACCCACGGAGACCAAGAGCTCCATTTTCTTCCATTGACTCAGTTAGACCGTTAGTCAGCGTGGACTAGAAATCCCAGTTTCCGGTAACCAACTGCACGTTCAAGCTGACCATTTCTCAGAGGTCAAGGGACAGCATTCTATATAGACCCAGTAAAACCCGGGCAGAGACTGAAGTTTCTCAGAATGAGAGAAACTGCACATTGACGACAGGGATGCACCACGAGGACAGTTCAGCGCTGAAGTCCCTCGATGCCGACCGACTTCACGAGAGAGCGGCTCTCCCCGGCGTCGCACGGCCCCCCTCGCCCAGGCCCCTGTCATTTCACATCGTAAACCCCAGGGAGAGGAGGCAGGGCGCCACCGATGACCAACTCAAAGGCTCCCGTGATGCCTGCTAGAGCCGCCCTGCAAGGGAGACCCCACTTCACAAGCCCTCAGGATCAAAACAGGTTTGGAAGTGTTTTCAGAGCTTATAAAAGAAAATACAGACAACCACCTCCGCTGATATCGAAGATCTTGCTTTCTGCCACCATCTCTCAACCAGGCTCTGCTCCAGAAAGCATATGTGCACACTACTGAAAATTACACGTACAGATGCGTTCTCTCTAATACCTCCTGATGGCAACTGTGTTATTTGGAAGGTGTGGTTCTAGGTTGCTTTTACATCCACCTCTCTAGTACAAAGCTGTTGCCACTAAAATTTTATTTATTTTGACCTTTAAAAAATCTTATTTTAAAATCCATAAAACCTTTATATACAGTTTCTAAGACGAATAAGCAGCTATAGACCACTGCCCCATCCCCTTCTCCTGACCTCACTAAAGACTACGGAGACAACCCCAGGTAACATTAACTTCTAATAGCCAAAATGCAGCCCAGAGGCTAAGCAACACGCGCCTCCTAACGTGGGGTGCACATGAGTCACTGGGCTGGGGATGAGAGTTCCAACAACAGTCAGCCCAGAGCCAAACACACTGGGCCTCCATGCTGGCCGCCAATAAAGTAATTTTCAAATGCCTACAAGGCAACTAAGTATACGGATCCCATCTACCTCATCCTTCAGTGAGACTGGGGCAGTAAAGTCTAAACTCACACGCTTAGCGAGAGAGATCACTAAAGTCGAATACATGTACCCCATTCCTAATAACTAACGTTTTAAACGCAGACCAATTTTAACTGGGAAACTATGAAATGGTAGTAAGAGAAAATCCCCGAAGCCAGATTAGTTTTTAAAACCACTGTTATTTTATCCCAGAAATGCTGAAGTCTATTATCAGAATTTGGTAATTTGTTAACAAGTGTGCCCAATATTATTTAATAACTTTTTAGCAGCTTCTAGTTAAACTTCTAAAACCCAACAGGGCCCAAGGCCACCTTCACTAACCAGGTAAATAAAGCAATTCTATTGCTCCCAACAAGGGGTATCCCTTATGGTTATTTCAGATTCCGAATCCTGCTGAGTTTCCAAAACCACGATCTTGACCTTCCTGAGAGGATCTGGTCTCTTGCCCTCTAGGCCTACTGGATGGACAAGAAAAGAGTGTTCGTTCAGCAAAGATCAACCACAGTCAGGAAAGTGTCCAGAGTCAAAAGCCAAGAGAATGATCGATACGTAAGCACTGGATCTCACTCCCTTGGAAACAGTAAGGCATCAGAGCCCATGAGCAGGGACTGAACACAAAAGCCTCCGAGTCAGGACTCCACAATGTGCAAAGAAAACATGCTCGGCACTTTCCAATCTGCTGACTATTACAAAGCTCTGTACCAGGAAGAAACTCAAATTGCAATGGCCTAAGAGCAGTTCCAAGAAACTACAGGTGCTCCAACTACAAAAAGTCACCAAAGTCAATAAACAAAAAATTAAAACACATCATTAAAACTGAAGAAAGCAAATCATCTGCTGAAAAAAGCAATTCAGTGAATCCAGGCCCAGCCCAGATAATGGTACATCCATTCAGTCAAAAGGTTTTTATTGTTTTCCCTTGTCCTCAGAACGGTTATAATTTTGAAACCTGAGGTGAAGTAACTAATTTACCTTCTGATTCAGCAGAACTTACCTGTCCAAATACGGGGTCCCCAAAAGGCCAAGACTGTCCATGACTGTCCAGTTCATACGTTCTGGGTTAAAAGCTCACAGTCACCTGTCAGTCTTAGGACTGACCCCACTCCACCTCCCAAATTCATGTCAGAACTGTGGAGTCATTCCAAGGCCTCTGCCCTATTGGGCTAACCTGAGTCCCTGACAAGTGCTAGAGTGCGGAAGAATTTTTCCAACATCAAAATCCCAGATAGGGCTGGAACAGAAAGAAAGAAATGCAGCATTTGATGGGATTCCGTTTTCACAACATTAAGAAAACTGAGCATTAGGTCAAACTACTTCTCTGAAGGTATCTAAGTCTAGAACAGCGAGGAAGAAAACAGTTAATCATTTAAAAGGTGAACCTGAAAGGCTTTAGTTATTCTTCCAGACCTCTGCCCGCACCAAGACTGGACTCTCTTCATTTCTCCCTTTATAACCCTGGGTTCTGCTCTCCATACGGTCAGAAGTTCAGGATTACCTAATAAGCAGTAACATGCCACCTTCTCTGTGTCAAGAAACAAGTACCAAAACCTCAACACCACTACCACTTTTCCAGCCAAGTCCGGGCCTAATCAACATCGGGCGCGTTTCTGAGAAGGCGTGCGCACAAGCAAACTCAGCACCTGCATCCCACCTGAAACAGCCTCAGAGTGAGGAAGGAGAGAAACGGAGCTGTTGAATCTCTACCCTGACTACAGCCGCAACCCTCGTATCCTATAACTTTGGGAAAAAATCCTTCCTGAATTAATTTCTGATTAACTTGGACTAGTAGAAAATTAAATCTAAACATGTTCCTGAGTTGAAGACCATTTACAAACTATCCTGTATGTGAATATCTGCTTGAAAATGAAAGGAAACCAAAGGAAACTTGTCATTCTGAATTTCTAACAATTAATCTAAACTACTTTGTGAACAATTACGGCAAAACTCATCCCAAGTGCTCAGGAAAAATCCCAGGGTCACTGAACTCTGATTTTCAAGGCAAATAAAACCACACCTAAAAGGTTTTTGCCTGAACTAACTATCCAACCCTATGATTCGATGTTTTAATTGCAGAACAGGAATGGCTTCACTGAACGTTCATCAGACAGAACACACCACTAACAAAAGTCTGAGCCAAACAGAGGCAGCCTGAAAGCAGACTGACGCAGTGTACGAGCTGGTGTGTGAGTCTGGGCGCCTGCGCGTCACTTTGTGAGAGGTCGGCCTCCCTGGAGAGCCTGCTACGCGGCGCTCCTTTCCCTTCCGCTCCTCGCGGCTCCCAGAAGGCCAGAGTCAGATGTTGAGAGCGGCAAAGGTCTTCACCAAGGTGACCTGCGTGTTCGCATCCGCTTCACTTCGGCTGCTGTCCCTGTGGCCGCTCCTGCTCTCCAGGGCCTTGTGACGGTGCCTCTCCTCCTGTCGCTTCTTCTTCTCCAGCCGCTGCTGCTCCCGCCTCTGTCTGTTGGTGACCTGAAAGAGAAGGCCGTGTGAGCTGCCCGCACGGCGGACTCAGGTTCCACCAGGCCAAGGGGACACACGGGGCGGACAGATCCAAGAGGTCATGGGGCTGCTTCTCAGCAAGAACAGAGAAAACCCACCTAATAGACCAGAAGTGATGCCTTTCCCGTCACAGCTCTAATTTACACTTAAATTTCTATCTCTTTGCTGAGCTAGCAAAAGAAATAAATTTCATTCTTCTCAAAATCCAATTCACGATGACCTAAGAAACATTAACCCCAGTTCTGCACGAGATAATGCTCAAACATGCCAGAGGACCCCTTTCTCTACATAATTTAATGCCCCAGGTAACCCTAATAAAACCCTCAGAAGCTTACTGCATTTTTACCACTGCCTGTGGCTTTTGACATTATACTGCATTTGGGGCTCAGAACTGGTTGGTGAAAAATCTTTAAAATGAATTCCCAATTCCATAAAAGGAATGGTACCATATACTATTTGCAGGAGTCAGGGGCGGGGAGAGAGACAGACAACCCTTCCGGGAAACATCTGACAATTTATCAAAAGGCCTTAAAAAGATTCAAATGTCCATACCCTTTAACCTATCCATTCCTCTTCTGGGACTCTAGCCACAAAAAAAAAAAAAAAAAAAAAAAAAAGCAACATACAAAGATTTACACACAAAGTTTTTCAGTGCAGATGACGGCATTTATTGTATAACACAGGTTAACCTGGCAGCACCTGGACGCACAGTAACACTGGGCGGGGAGAGAGGCTGTATGTGTGTACACAGAGCAGCATGGCCGGGCCCACCTCTATACGTCACTGCATGCAGCAAACTGGACAAGCAAGGTTCTCATTCTGCTTCTCGATGCCCCCTTATGCATTCCCATTTTTTCTGCAATAACTACTTTCAAAGCACCAGAAAACAATGACGCACTAAGATGAGCTCCCAGTTCCCACCACTGTCACTGAGTCACCGCCGCCCATCACTGGCCCTTGCAAGCCCATTTTTCATACCTTTGGGAGCTGGTTTTTATTTGCTTTGTTTTCTTCACTGGGGCTGGCTCGCTCTTTGTTGTTGTCAGTTCTGCCTTCATTTAAGCCCTGATTTCCAAAGAGCCTGGTGCCACTGCCGCCCTCCTCCCATAAAGGGCCACACGGCTTCAGACTTTGGCCGCTGGACTCAAGGTTCTCCTCTGCATCTTCCAAAGAAAGGTATTTTATTAAAATTGAGAACCTAAGAGAGTTATACAACCTAACAATGCATAACTCCAAAGAGAGCATGTTTCCTTGAAGCAAAATTCTAACATCAAGTCAATACAGTGGGGATCACAGGGGGGAATGACTGGTACTATTTGGAAGATAAATTTTAAAAAAACCTGCTGACCAGCCTAATCATCAGCTTCCCACCTGCAGAGTGTCTTATTAAACCACTTTTTAACACGTTATTTTTAGGAGGAAATCTTTCATTTGCACCCAAAACCCAGAAAGGAAACGGACTCCAAATCCGTACTGCCTAATACAGCAGCCACCAGCCATATGTAGCCATTTAAATTAAAAATGATTAAAGTTCAATGAAATTGAAACTTCAGTTCCTTACTCTCACTCAGCCATACATGTCAACTACACACTATACCGGATGGTGCTGTTTTAACGTCACAAAGACCCAGTTACTCGCAGCTTTCTGAGAAAGCACAGCAAATATATAAAGAAGAAAATACCCAAACACATAGAAAACAGTCATGCTGGGAGTAGAACCTGGCACATATCCGGCAATATGTACCAAAATCATTCTGAATAACTTGTGAGGACACTAAGACTATGTCTTTTTTTTTTTTTTTTTTCCATCTACGAAGTCACAGAATTAAACCCAGTTCAAGTAAAACAAAATTCTAATTTATCACCAGCTGATGGATACTAGTTATCTATATATTTCCATTAGAAAACTCGGTTATTTCTCTCTCTAGTCTATTTCAGTTATCATTTTGTTATTATAAGGGATTCCTCTTTCAAAAAGAAAAAGTCCTCCCTGAACTCTCCATCCCTCCAAGACCAGCTTAAGTGGCCTTTCCATGCGCCCCCTGGTTCTCTATACCTCCACTGGTACGTATTATTATGCTGGTTTCCCTGTCTCCCCTCTGCCCCCCTCCCCTCAACTCCAGATTATCTTCTCCCTGAGGCAGGGCCAGGGCCTTGTAAAACACACCCACATGCAGAAAGTGATAAATGGCAGTATAACCACTACCTGTGCCTTGATAAAAATTAAACATTTGAAAAGTCACCAACACAACCACTTTGAAAGCATATAAATATCAATCATGGACTCACTATTTCTTTTCCCCTGGTTCATCTGAAGCATGGCAATTATTGCAGATTCAATGTTATAATTTTCGGCTTCCAGGTTCTGGACTATCAAATTAAAATCCTATCCAAGAAACAAAGGAACACGTCAAGGCTGGGTAGACTCTTCTACCTACCTCCACGTCAACAACCTGATACGTGAGAAAAGCTAACAGTGAGAATCAGGGCATGCCTTCAAGACCCTTCCATTTAGGAAACGCCTTAATTTTCAATAAGGCTGGTAACTTGAAATAACTATTTAATATAAATGAGTTCCTTTATATAAAACTGCACTTTTACTAGTGTAAACGCCAGTCAGAAAAAGAAAAACAAAAAACCCACACACCTCCTTAGGGTTCTGAGCAATACGGGGTAAAATCTAGCAAACAAGAGACAAGTGAATAAGCAGCTCTCCTTAGGTCATCTCACTCGATCTGATGAGCCACAAACATCATGAACCTTGCTCGGCCCACCAGGTGTGGGCGTCCTACACTGGGGCTACAAAACTGGCAGGAAAACTCGGCCCAGCAATGCTTGTTCATGCACCATTATTACTACAGGACAGAAGTACTCACTGAACATCCAGTCGCATTGCAGACCTTCTGGACAGCATCTTCTACTTCATCTCTCAGGTCATCCTCAAAATCAACACCCTTCGTCTTGACCTTTTCCCTTTTATTTGACTCATCTTGATGAAGCATCTGAAACTAAAGGAAATATAAAGAGTAATAATCATGGAACATGCAAATAAGGTTCAGAATCTTCCACATAGGAAGACACTTCAATCTCAAAATCATTCTAGTATTTATTGAGGAGGAGAAGATTCCAGGAGCAATCTTTAGGGAATAGCAATGACTAGGCTAAATTTCATCCCGACAAGGATACTCCAGACCATAAAAGAAGTGTTAAAAAGAAAGGCCCAAGATACAGGATAAGTTGCTCAGGAAGAATGGCATTAGAGCTCCTACATCATTTCTAGAAACCAACATTCTGGCAATGACCGCTGACTTGAACAGCACACATTGCCTCAGCTGATCTCCAGAGCTAGGAGCTTAGTCACAGAAGTTCAACTGATAAGCTTCTGCAGCAGGACAAGTTGTCCTGTAGAAACATTCATACATCCCTCACCTGGGTCCCAAGGCCCTATCTGATCATCAGCAAGCCCTGGTGTGCTGAAGTTCCTGTCCCAGCTGGACAGTCACAGGTGAGCGTCACTCCTCTAACCTCATCTGACCTCACCTAACCACAGGCATACCACCACGTGCAAAGGAACCTGGCAATCCAAATCCTAAAAACAGAAAGAGCAGTTCGTTTGGTATCCACGAGGCCTTTCCAACCTAAGCTTATTGCACAGTAGCAAAAAATCGTCCCTCTGTGGTGCTCAATCACCTTCTCTCTTCACTTCTGCTAACACAGGGAGATGGGAAATAGGCAAGGACAAATTCCTACTTGTTTGCCTGTAAAAGCGTAAGTGGAATCTAGCAGTGTGCAGTCCATTCCTTCCAGCACGAAGCGATCTATTGTAAAATTACACCCAAACAACTTGGCCAGTCTTTAAAATGTATCCAAAGGAAATAATGTCAAATAATGTCAACTTTAGAACGGGTTTATGTGAAAGTGCTCACCATAGCACTACTAATGGTGGTGAGTAACTGGAAACCTGAGGGTTTCAGTGTATGGATAGTTAAATAACCATGGTAAATCCATACAATGATGCTCCATTTCTGTTAAAGTAAGGAGCTCAATAAACACTTTCACTCTCATTATTATTTAACAATGTTTTGGCAATAGCAAAAAGCAATTAGCCCTCTCCCCGCAAAAAAAATAAAATAAAAATAAAAACCCCAGAAGTATGAAATTGAAAAGAAGATTACCACTATTTGCAGATAATATAATTCTATACCAAAAAAAACCCCAAGAGAATCAATCAAAAAACTACCACAAACAAAAAGAATTCTGGCAAATCATATACTTACAAGAATCTAGAATCCAAAATATATAAAGAACTCTTATAATTCAACAACAAAAGCACAAATACCACAGTTAAAACATGGGCGAAGGACGTGAGCAGACATTTCTCCAAAGACACACAATGGCCAACGAACACATGAAAAGATGCTCAATATCATTAATCATTAAAGAAATGCAAATCAAAACCATGAGATAGCATTTCATACCTGGTAGGATGGCCATAATTTTAAAGAGAAAGAAGGAAAAATAGCAGGTATTGGTTAAGAGTGTGGAGAAAGTGGAACCCGGAATACGCTGCTAATAGCATGTCAGACACGCAGCTGCTGTGGAAACCGTGCGGCAGTTCCTCAAGAAATTAAACATATGACCTAGCAATTCTACTCCTGGATATGTATCTAAGAGACTGAAGACAGGGACTCAAATGCTACACGCAAGTATTCATAGCAGCACCATTCACAAGAGCCTAAAGTGGAAATAACACAGATGCCTATCGACAGATGAAGGGCTAAATGAACCAGCTCTATCCACGCGATGGGGTATTACTCAGGCTTAGGAAGGAAGTACGGACACCTGCCACAAAATGAACGAACCTTGAAAACGTGATGCTAAGTAACATACGCCAGTCACAAAAGCCCACATATTGTATGATCCCATTTATATAAAATGTCCAGAACTGGTAAATCCATAGAGACAAAAAGCAGATTGGTGGTGGCTGAGGGAGGAAAGGAATGGGGAGTGACCTGCTTCATGGGCACGCGGTCTCCTTCTGGGATGAGGAAAATGTTTTGGAGCTGGATGGAGGAAGGAGCTGCACAGCTTTGTGGGTGTATCATTGGCACTAAATTGTACACTTCAAAATGGTTAATTTGGGGGCGCGTGGGTGGCCTAGTCGGTTAAGTATCCAACTCTTGATCTCAGCTCAGGTCTTGATCTCAGGATCCTGAGTTTGAGCCCTGCATTGGGCTGCATGCTGAGCATGGAGCATACTTTTAAAAAAAATCTCTCAAATGGTTAATTTTGGGGGCACCTGGGTGGCTCAGTGGGTTAAATCTCTGCCTTCAGGTCAGGTCATGGTCTCAGGGTCCTGGAATCGAGCCCCGCATAAACTCTCTGCTCAACAGGGAGCCTGCTTCCCCCTCTCTCTCTGCCTGCCTCTCCACCTACTTGTGATCTCTCTGTGTCAAATAAATAAATAAAGTCTTTAAAAAAATTAAAAAATAAAATGATTAATTTTATGTTACATGAATTTTACCCAAATTTTTAAAAAAGACAGAATTCTGCATGATAGCTGGGTGCGCGCATAATTTACATTTTGTTAACTACTCTCATATATACAAATGATAACCAGCTAGGAAACAGAAAAAGAAGATCCTTTCCTTATAATAGAAACAAAAACGCAAAATACCTAAGAACAAACTCCGCAAAATATTAGCAAGATCCATATATAGGAAATGCTCCTGAGGACCACCCAGAAAGTCAATTAAACAGGGAAAAAGAAAAGCTTTATCAGGTTCTTGGCTAGGAGGACTCAAATGCTATAAAGATGTCACTTTTTCCTGAAGTTTATCTATTAATTTAATGAGATCCCAATAAAAACAAAAT
The DNA here is from genome assembly GCF_964662115.1 of Mustela nivalis. Lineage (NCBI taxonomy): Eukaryota > Metazoa > Chordata > Mammalia > Carnivora > Mustelidae > Mustela > Mustela nivalis. Next base: position 13,346,090 of record NC_139029.1, on the reverse strand, counting down.
CAAGAGGACTTTTTTAACTTGACAACCTTAATCTAATATTCATACACAAAACAATAAAAAGCAAGAATACGCAGAAAATTATATAGAAAAGTAATAAGTAAAAAACTCTACCAGATTTCAAAATACACTCTTAATCAAAACAATAAATACATCAACACATGAACAGAGAAACCAGTGAAACAGAACCAACATCTAGAAACAGATCCAACTACATATGGCAATTTTATAGGGGAAAAAAGTAGCATTTTACACCAATGGAGAAGAGATACAAAATAAATACATGGTTTTGGTAACCACAAGAAAAAAATATAAGGTTGGATCCATACCTTCACATAATTATAGGAATATAAATTCCAAAGAGAGACAAGACTTAGTTCTCTTTGAAAAAATGAAACCACAAAAATGCTAAAATAAACTATGGGAGAATTCTTTTTAAACTCAGAGAATGAAAAACCTTCCTAACTTTGACTCAAAACCGAGAAGGCATGTAAAAAAAAAAAAACCCTTGATAAATTTAACCTCATAAAAATCTAAAACTCCACCACCGACTATTGGGGAAATTAAAGACAAATGGACGACTGGAAAAAGTACTGGCAGACCCCACCACAGACAGGGGCTAATTTCCCTAATAGTAAAGGTTCCTGAAAGATCGCTAAAAAAAAAAAAAAAAAAACCAAATAGGGGGGAAATGGACAAAGAATATGAATACAGCTCACGAAAAGAAAGAAAAGAAAGAAATACAAATAGGTCATAAACCCAGGAAAAGAAGCATAACTCACTAATACGAGAAGCACAAATTAAAACTGTGAGGAAAACAAGGTCTCCCACGGCAAGGACAGAGGTTGGAGAATGCGGCGCCACGCCGCGTGGAGGCAGAAAGCGATGTGGGCGGAAAGTGGGGGTGCGACCTCACAGACAGCAGCGTGGCAATACCTGTCACTATTATAAATGCACGAAGGACTCTGTAGGAATCTCTCCCACAGACACACTTACACAAGTGTGAGAAGATGTACATAAGGCACCACATGTTGTTTCTAAAAGCGAAAGCATGAACACGGCCTCCGAAGTCAGCAGAGGGACCGGTCAAACACACCACAGCACGTCCACGGGACAGAAGACTACGTGGCCTTACGCACCGCTGCAGCGAGCAGCGAGCCTCCAAGCGAAGAGCAACGTGAAAAGTACAGTCCACAACACGGCGTGTAGGATGCTCCAACCGGGGGGCAGAGAGCGAGCAAAGACCACAAAAGCAGAATACACACACAGACACACACACTTGCTCGAAATGGACCTCCGGGAGGTTTAATGACACGCCGATAATACTGGGTGCATTCCAACAAAGTTGGAAGAGCGATTTCACTTTATTTTTTTTAAATGACAAAGAAAGCTTTTAATAAAGTAAGAACAGGCTCATGGAATAATGTTAACTGAACAAAGCGAGAAATACTGCTGGGTAAGCACCAAAACAGTAACAAAAATTGTGTCCGTGTGGAGCGCCTGGGTGGCTCAGTGGGTTAAGCGGCTGCCTTCAGCTCAGGTCATGGTCTCAGGGTCCTGGGATGGAGCCCTGCATCAGGCTCTCTGCTCAGCGGGGAGCCTGCATTCCCCGCCCCCTGCCTCTGCCTGGCTCTCTGCCCACTTGTGATCTCTTTCTCTCTGTGTCAAATAAATAAATAAAATCTTTTTAAAAAAAAGTGCCTGACTTTATATACTTTTGTTTTAAAGATTTTATTTATTTATTTGACAGACCGAGATCAGAAGTAGGCAGAGACACAGGCAGAGAGGAGGAAGCAGGCCCCCTGCCGAGCAGAGAGCCCGATGTGGGGCTCCATCCCAGGACCCTGAGATCATGACCCGAGCTGAAGGCAGAGGATCAACCCACTGAGCCACCCAGGCGCCCCAGCACAGATTAATTTTAGAACACAGAAGTAAGTTCAGAATGTTATATAAAGCCTATTCATGTAATCACAGTCATCAGCTATTAGGAAGAGCAAAAGAATGCTAAGCAATCTTATCTATTGCTCTAAGACTAAAAAAAATAAAAAATATAAAATCAAGCCCATAAATTCTTAAAGACAGCTTTCCATAAAAACATCACTGGTTTTGGGGGCACCTGGATGGCTCAGTCGGTTGAAATGTTAGACTCTTGGTTTCAGTTCAGGTTAGGATCTCCAGGTCCCGGGACTGAGCTCCAGGTTGGGCTCCACACTCACTGCGGAATCTGCTTTAGATTCTCTCTCTCCCTCTCCCCGGCCCCTCCCCACCACTCATGCTCTCGCTCTAGCTCTCTCTCTCTCAAATAAATAAATAAAATCTTTAAAAAAAAAAAAAATCACTGGTTTTTAGCTCCCAGGGCACATAGCTCTTGACCCGGTTCCACCAGGGCTGAGAACACAGAAGAAAACAGGGGCCTCACTCACATCCGTCTGGAGGTGTGCGGGGGCTTCCGAGTTGTCATTCAGCCTCCGAACACTGTCATAGTGCTCTCCGCACCGATATGCGATGTGTAACTCCCTCACGCTGCTCTTCTCTGTGCCACGAATCTGCAGGCAGAAGGGAAGACAGATGCCAGCGAGGATCTGGATGGTGTCAAGTCTGGGAGGGAAAGGCCCCCTGGGTTGTCCAGGAAGCCCAGTGAGCAGTCTCTATGCACACACGAATTCCGGATAGGCTGGGATATGCCAGGGGGCGGGGCCGGAAGAACAGATACAGGACAAGTATCTGCTGCGACGAGAGATTTGGTGCTGCACACCTGGACTCTGGGCCCTGTGTTTTCAGCCTCTGATTTAATTTGTGGGGAAAAAAATAAAGGAAAGACTTTCTCTTAAAAAAAAAAAAAGCTTAAGTAACTTCTGAATTCTCTTTCTCCTACCCATGTTACATAGGCTTCAAACTGCTTAATGTGTAACTATATGGAAATCCATCCACATGAAAAAACATAGTCAAAAGCCAGAGCAGATTTACCAGGAAGTTACAGCAGCTTATGTTTCAGAGGCTTCCGCACCCCTCAGCCTCTCCATGCACAGACCCTTTCCAGGGTGGAAGGCCCAGGGGCTGAGACAGATCTGTTCAGCTTGAAGCTCAAACAACCTGGGGCCCTCTTTGAGAAAAAGAATACAAAATTACAAATATTAAATTGCTATAACCCCTCCCAAGACTTTGAAAGGGGACTACAAAAATGAGGGACCTGACACTCACAGTAAATCCACCCACTGTTAAAACAAAAATAGCATTTTCCATCAACTGCATACTAAGAAATTAACAAGAACAAATTCAAAAATCTCCCACTTATACCAAATTCAAAACAAAACGTGATACAGTCAAGCAGTACTACTTGGCCCAATGATGAAGGCACTGTTCCAAGGCACTCCATGCGAATGGTACCCATGGAGCGCAGCCCGAAAAGAATGGTGTTCCCTGAAGTTGTGCTGTACAGAAGCCCTAAGGGTCAGGCTGGGTACGTCCCCAAGAAACCACCACTTCCACAGAAACTCTGAAGTAATTCTGAATCTGTCCCTTAAAAAGGCCCGTACCTGTTTCTTTGTTAAACACCAAAACATCAGCACCTCTTCTTGTTTTTACTGAAAGTCATAGGTAGTAAGATTCTGCCATTAATTCAAACAGTATCCATGGTCTAAAACACAACAAAAGCCGGAACCGCACAAGTCTAGAGATCAGAACCATGGAAATTTCCTCCAGGCGGAATACTTAGGTCTCAAAATACAGACAGTCTGATTTTGACATATAACAAAGCGAGTACCATTTATCTCTCTTGGGAGGGGTTATAGCAATTATAAATTAAATCTCCAGGAAGAGTAATGGAAAAGGAAACTAGTTGATTAGAACCTTTGAACGACACATACACATTTAAGTAACAGTAATATACACACAGTATGAATAGGAGAAAATAACTGGAATAGTCACCAAATCGTTAACTGTGATCTTCAGGGGGAAAGAGATTACAGAGGACTTCCACTTTCTATGCTACACATGTCTACACTGCTCACAGAAGCACATACTCCACTTGTAACGAGGGAAAAAATGCAGGTTTCAGGGTCTCCATATTGTGAGTAAAGTCTACTCATTATTCATGCAAGAGCTCTTACCCCAGACAGTAGCAACCAATGCAGTTGCTACTTAAATTTTATAACTTGCTTCTTAAATTTTATAAGATCCGGGGCACCTGAGTGGCTCAGTACGTTAAGCCTCTGCCTTTGGCATAGGTCGTGATCTCAGGGTCCTGGGATCGAGCCCCGCATTGGGCTCTCTGCTTAGCAGGGAGCCTGCTTCCTCACTCCCACCCCTACCTGCCTCTCTGCCTACTTGTGATCTCTCTCTCTCTGTCAAATAAATAAATTTTTAAAAAGTTTTATAAGGTGCTTCAAAGGGGAGTGGGAAGATGGAGGAGATCCAGTGCACAGTTCCATTATACAGCAATTATACTTATTTTGAAAACATATACTTTCAAAAAAACAAAACAAAAAACCAAAACAAACACTTTCAGTATTTAACAATCCATGAAAAAGAACACTACAGAAATATATTTGGAAAAAAATTCTAACTATGCAGAATCACCTTCCACAACTACCTAGATAATAAAAATAAAACTTAAAATAAATAGTTAGGGGAGCCTGGGTGGCTCAGGTCGGTTAAGCAGCTGCCTTTGGCTCAGGTCATGATCCCGCATCAGTCTCCCTGCTTGGTGGGGAGTCCACTTCTCCCTCTCGCTCTGCCTACTTGGGCTCTCTGCTCAGCAGGGAGCCTGCTTCCCTCTCTCTCTCTCTCTCTGCCTGCCTCTCTGCCTACTTGTGATCTCTGTCTGTCAAATAAACAAATAAAATCTTTAAAAAAAAAAAAAAAAGAGGGGAAAAAAGGTCATCATTGCCTTTATAAAAATAATCAGAGAAATGGGTAAGAAGTGTGTACACGTGCACACAGACGCATCTCCGGGTGCGCAGATGGGCTTCAAACAGGTATGAGACCACTGCGATGTGTCTCTTTTCCAGGTTCAGCAAACAGTGCACATGAATGCCACGGATACACACCAACATGTTAACAGTAATAATCTCTGCGTAATATGACACTCTGGGTGATTTTTACATCCTTTTATGGGCTTTTCTGAATTTTCAAAATTTTCTATGATTAACATGTTTTAGCTAATTTAAAAAAAACAGCTTAGAAATGGGGAAGTGAGAGACACCTGGGTGGCTCAGTGGGTTAAGCCTCTGCCTTCGGCTCGGGTCATGATCTCAGGGGGGTCATGATCTCAGGGTTCTGGGATCGAGCCCCGCATCGGGCTCTCTGCTCAGCAGGGAGCCTGCTTCCTCCTCTCTCTCTGCCTGCCTCTCTGCCTACTTGTGATCTCTGTCAAATAAATAAATAAAATCTTTAAAAAAAAGAGAGAGAAAGAAATGGGGAAGTGAATGGAAGAAGAGAGAATAGAAATCCTATGCACAGTTTTTAGGAGCAGAGCCACAATGGGAAAGCAAGCATGCAAGTATGAAGAGTAAGGGGATGGTAGCCTACAGACACTTTCCCCCTGACCTGTGGCTTTCCATACTCCAGAACATTTAGTTTGATGGACTGTTTGGAGGAGATGAGGTTAATTTAGGATACCAAAGGTAATGAAAGGCGAAAACAGATGAATGGACAAGTACTTCATGAAAGGGGCCAGGGGAACACACCGAGTACGTGTTGTTAAAATCTTATTTGCCATAGAAAAACCACTAAAACCATTCTGTGTGGCTGGGCAGAGCACAGAATCGAGCTTGACATCCTAGGCCATGAAATTTATCTTGCTGTTCGGATCACACTTTTTAGCAACACTTACTGCGGGCATTTTGTTTTTGTCTCCCTCCACATAAAAAAACAAAACATAACGTGGGTTAGGCATACCTCCAACCGGAATTTGTAGGCCCAAATCCTCTGGATTCCCACTTTACTATTTTCTACAACGTAATCTAAAGTATTTCCATATTAGGCTGTCGGCCCTCAAATTACCCGGTTAACTGACTGCTAAATAATACATATTTTTTAAGTTGTAAATTTAAAGTCAAGTTAGTAAACAGTGTATCAGATTCAGATGTACAATTCAGTGACTCAACACTGGCATAGGACACCCAGTACTCACACAAGTGTCCTCCTGCAACCCCAGCACCTTGCTGAGTAATACTGTTAACCTTCTAAAGGTCTGTGCCTTATACTTCAGACTCCCTATGTACATAACACGGGGTTTAATTCAAAGCCACTGGCAGCTTCCTGTCTGTGGTTAGGCCAGCAGTCCAAGTGACCCGTACAGTTCAGTATCACCATCTCTGGACACCCCCAATGCTAATTTATAAGTAAGAGCTTAACACAAGTCCCCCAGTAGGTGACCTACCTGCCACAAAGGGGCATTAAGTTGATGAATCACCACATTCAACTGATGATTTCTTGCAAAGGCTACGATTGCATCATTGCCAGCAAAGGTTCCAGGCTTTGCCAAACTGGCCACTGCACAAAACAGGAGAGAGAGGAAAATGAACTCTTTGGAATGGAAAAATCCAAGTGCAAACATGCTTTGGTACTTGCTTAGTTCCAAATAGTATGAAACAGAGGGATCCCTCTGAGAAATCCATAAGCTCTGTCAGAACCAGGAATCCAGTTGGTTGCACAGTATGTCGTCTGCTACTTGGAAGAGTACCGATCATTCATAAAGAAAGGAGTCATTTCTTCCCTCATTAATTACTTACTGTTTCCTGTATGCTTAACTCTGTAGGACTGGAAACGAACAACCACCAGAGTAACCTTCAGTTTGCATTAATGAGTGTGATTAGGTGTTAAGCACGGCTCTACTCACTTCCGGATTATTACTTTTAATCCTCAAAACTCTCTGAAAGAGACAGCATCGTGCATACCATCCTCCAGGTAGAGCAGTTTGTAACTGAGCCCAAGGTCACAGAGCCAGTACATAGCAGAGCAGAGACCGCATCCCAGGCAGCCTGACTCCAAGCCCTGGCTCTTGACCACGCCATTACACAGCTGGTCACAGTCTGAGCTCAAGGAGTCTACAACCAGTGGGGGACAAACAACAAGAAAACAGGCATCGTGATGCGTAAGTGTCGCAGGGAAAAGATGTACAGTAAGGAACTTGGCCTCACCCAGAGAGGTCTGGCCTTTGTCCCTGACTCCTAGGTAATAACCTCTAAACCCTTAAAATTTCCCACGTGAAAGGATGATGGGCCCCTTGGCCCCACTTGAGTTTATACTAATGAGGTGACTCGTGGTGGGCCTCTCTGGCCACATGACAGTAGGAAGACCTGGGGGACTGGGAGCTGGATACTGAGAGCAACCACCTAGGCAGTCAATCAGTAATAGCTACGTAATGAGGCCCCAGTAAATGTGGAAGTCAGGGGGCTCCCTGGCTGACAGTATTCTGTGATTGTGTAACCCTCCCTGACTCTAGGCCTTGGCTAATTTTGATCCATATCCTTTCCTTGTAAAAAATTGTAACTGTGAGTATAACCACCGTCAGTGAGTTCTGAGTCCTTCTAACCAATTATTGAACCTGAACCTGGTTCTGGGAAACCCCCAATTTGCAGCTGGTATCAGAATAGGGAAGTCGGGCATGTGGGTGGCTCAGTCGTTAAGCGTCTGCCTTCGTCTCAGGTCATGATCCCAGGGTCCTGGGACTGAGCCCCGCATTGGGCTTCCTGCTCCTCCCACTCCCTCTGCTTGTGTTCCTGCTCTATCTCTCTCTCTGTCAAATACATTTTTAAAAATCTAAAAAAAAAAAAAAAAAGAAAGAAAGAAAGAAAGAAGAGAGGGAAGTCTTATGAGAGACTGTGCCCCCAAACCCTGCCGTCTGGCTGACTCCAGGTCAGGACCACAACGCAGTCTGGTAGTGGGAGGGGAGGTAAGGTGTATCAGACAAGCTTCTCAGCAGACAACTGCACTGACTCCTAAAGGGCGAGCAGGAGACAGACAGAAGAGGAACGGATGACGTTCCAAGCAGAGGCGAGAGAGAGAGAGGATGAGCTTGTGCGCTGTACAGTATGGCGCGAACTTGGGACTGCCGAGAGCCGGGGGGGCGGGGAACAGAAGACAGAGCGGGAAACAGCAAGAGACGAGGGTAGAGAAGTAACAAGAGCTGAAGAGTTTAGACTTTATCCTCAGGTCCGTGGGGAGCAGCCAACAGGTTTTTGATGGGGAAAAGCAGTCTTAGATGTATGTGCATTTAGCTCACTACTCTGGCGGCAATGTGGAAGACAAACTCAAGGGGTCAAGAGGCAATGGAATCGGTCCAGAAAGTATTGAAGAAGTCTAAGCAAATGGCCCCGAGGCTTGATTTTATGAGGGAGAAGAGGTGAAAGAAAAAGACACGGAGGTAGAAGTGACAAGCCTTAATAAATGACTGGGCATAAGAGGGGGAGAAGGCACTGAGCAGATTCAGGTCTCTGTGCAGCCAGAGAGCCAGAGTCTAAAGGAAAGAACGATCGTAAACAACACAGCCATCCTCCAGGGTAACCAGGCCCCAAAGAGCTAAGTGAGCCATTTATTTATTCACTTAACAAACGTCTTCCGAGTGCCTACCACGCGCCAGGCAGGGCCACTTTGCGGAACAACCACAGTCCTTGTCCCCAGGAATCTCACGGTGTAAAAAGGCAGGCAGGCAGGCGTTAAAACCACATTAACCAGAAGAGTGATACATGGCGCAAGTCCAGCCTTCTGGTGACACTCGAATGGAATGTGCAGACTTCTCAGGGTCCTTTCTTTCCGCTATGGCAGCCAGAGCCACCTCTCACACCTCTGATGCTCAAATTCTCACAGAGCACCAACCAGCCATCAGGCAGACCCAGTGGCATTTCAACAACACAGACTCCCATTGTGCATCGACAGGGATCATCACATCATGCTGCTGGCTGCAGGCTGGAGTCCCCTGTCCTGGCGCACCCCAAATCTACCACGTGACTCCACTGCAGATATCCACAGGGGATATTACAGTGTTTCCAGTCAAAGTGAAAACTCTCTCCATCCAAAATGATATTTTACTTGGACGAATGACCCCATTCATTTTATATAGCACTAAACTGCAAAACTTGCCCTGTAGACCCACACTTGTCAACAGCTGACCATCTGGTAACCTGTTATCTGCCAGACAGAAATTGAGCCAGAGAAAGGAACCATTAGAACTCAGTGACTAACACAAACTACTCATGGAGGGGGTGGTTTGCTGCTGGGCCCCTTTGTTGCTGGTGCCTAATGAATGAGTCCTTTCCTGGGTAGCAATGAAAAAGGCTTTGCAGTCAGGGATAGTTTCCCTGCCAAAGGTCTTCCTCCTGCTGCCCTCTCTCTCGATGAAGGATATAAGGATACAACTACCCAGCCATTCTCCAGAACGTTCCAAACCACTTTTGTCTCCTCCTCCTCCCCACCTCCAAAGAGGCCTGTCAATTATGATACCAAACTGTGTCCTAGCTTGAATTCTACTGATTACCCCCAAGTAGCTGGTGGAGCCTGTCTTATTGTTTCATCTGGCCAGTGTGGACAGGCTTCTAACTCATCCTCCTGCTCAGTCTTTCTCCATCCATTCCTGACATGGCATCCACAATTAGTTCTCTAAAACACAGAACAATCCTGTCTCTTTCCTAGTAAGGGTATTATGTGAGCCCTGTGATGATAATGTTAGTTGTAAAATACAAATATATCAACACCTTGTTTAGTAGATCCTTAAAGTTTTTTTTTAAGATTTTATTTATTTATTTGAGAGGGAGAGAGCGAGCACAAATGGGGGAGAAACAGAGGGAGAAGGAGACACCCCCCTGAGCAGGGTGCCTAATGCAGGACAGAGCACTATCTCATGACCCTGAAACCATAACCTGAGTTGAAGGAAGATGCTTAACCGACAGAGCCATCCAGGTACCCCGAACCTTAAAGTTTAAAAGCTCAAATGTACTAGGGCTCCTGGGTAGCTTAGTCAATTAAGCATCAGACTCCTGATTTCAGCTCAGGTCATGATCTCGGGGTCCTGGGATCAAGCCCCGTGTCAGGTTCTGCGCTCCCCAGGGACTCTGCTTCTCCCTCTCCCTCTGCGCCTCCCCTGTGCACACTCTTTTTTTTTTTTTCTCTCTCTCTCTCTCCCTAAAATAAATAAGTAAAAATCTTTTAAATAAAAGGCAGGGGGAAGCTCATATGTACTTTCTTACTAGATCTGAGCTAATTTAAATCACTGACTTGCCTCAAAGAAAAGTGGTTGTGTTTGGGTTTCTGGTGAGAAATTGAAATGACTACTGCTTTTTCTGATTATAAAAGCAATACGTGGGTGCCTGGATGGCTCAGTGGGTTGAGCCACTGCCTTCAGCTCGGGTCATGATCAAGCCCCGCATCCATCTCTCTGCTCAGCAGAGAAAAAAAAAGCAGTATGTGGTCATTTTGAAAATCAGAAAAATATGCAGAAGAACATTTAAAGTTGTCATAGTCCCACCACACCTAGACGGCTGGCATTTATTAAGAACTTATTTTAATTATATTATCTAATTTAATCCTTATCAAAACCCCTATAAATTGGTGTTATTATACCTCCAAGTTGTTGAAAGGAAATGGTTTCTGAAAAATAAGCAGAACCAAGAATTACCAACCATAATATGTTAGGACTTAGCCACTTTTCCTAGTGTGTATGTGTGTGTTTCTGTACCTTTCAAAATGAAGATCAGTCTGTATACATTTTATAGGCTTCTTTGATTCCCCTCCCACTGAATAAGAAGTTCTAAATAGCTTTCAGGTTAATTAACAGCATCACTTTTATTAAGGGTACAGATACCTTAACCTATTGATTCCCAACTGCCTAGCATGCTGCCTATTAGAAGGCAGACCAATATTTTTTGAATAAATGAATGCCATCATTTATGAAATGAAACCCCTGAATGCTGATGGATTTAATTACCCAATGCATTACTCCTAGAGGATCCAGTGTCCCACAGGGAACCTACCATGTTTCTCAAAAGGAATGTCATCTTCTACAAAGGGTTCAAAATCTTCCCGCTGCTTTATCATGTAATCCACTGTCTCTTGTCGGTGCTTGAGATGATTTCGTGAGTGTCCCTCCAACTGATCACCAAGTGCTCTGAACAGGCAATTGCTATCAAAACAAAAATGTTGGTCAAGACCTCTTAAATGAACTTAGTTCATTTGAAATGACGACGCTTTGCACTAGGCCACTGATGGGAATCAGAGATTAAAAAAAAAAATGCTGACAGTCCAGGATTCTTCCCAAATACTGTGGGGAGAGCACTAGGGCAGGCATTCAACCACATCATCTTCTTGAGAGGCTACAAACTGGACCTCATTCCCCACTTAGCAGCTAGCTGACTCAGAAAAGTCAATGAACTTCCCCAGTCTCAGCTGCTTCGATTCATGCAGGTGGTGATACAGTAACCGCCTGAAGACAGGGTCCAGACATTACAGGCCATTCCACACCTAAGGACTGTGATTCCCAGAGGCCCTTTCCAAGTAATAAATCCTATCTACCACCTCTTTTCTGAAACGAGCTCCGCTACAGCTGCCCAGCTACCATCATTCATCTAACAAAGAGTATCCAAAAGACAGCAATTTGTCAAGCTCCTGATACAAGCAATTGAACTCTACATCCTATTTGGGTCCTATAAACATAGTGGAGAAGACCAGGAGAAAGAAAGCCCGCGGGCGACACAGAGCGGTACTGTGCAATGACACTCTCCCTCCTGGGCTCCTCTCCTCCCGCCCAGGGAGCCACAAAGCCACTGTTACTCCTGCCAGATGGAAACTTTAAACACCATTTTTTGTTTCTCAAAAATTAAAATGCTGATAATAAACTTTAAGAGCTATCTTTACTTGGAAACTCCTCAAAGGCTTCTAAAATTTCAAATTGTATCACGAATACAGAGCCCAGACACACGGAAACCAAAACAAGACAAACACCAACTAGTATCCTTAAAACTAAGGCAATAAGCCATTGGGAAGCCCAATAGTTGCCCAGTTTCACACCAAACTGTCCGCTCTTTCAAATGAAGAGTAAACTCATCACAAAAAATAAATCATTACTTCCATAATTTCAGACCTAAATGTGCAGCAGAAAGAGGTTTTTGTTTCCAACTCAGAAAAATGAGTTTTCAACAGAAAGTTATGGAGAAGGCAGGAATCTCTTCAAGCATATAAAGACATATACTTTATTTATTTGTGAAGGCGGAGGAGAAAATTTAAAGAATGCACGTTCTATAAACTATAAACTAGAAACCAAAAAATTATGCATCAATTTGGGGTAAGATTCAACTGGAATATAGCATTTGTGCATACTACACTGAGGTGTCTTTTACTAAAATAAAACAGCCATCTTTTTTCACCCACGAGAAAAAAAAGTAACCTAATAGATAAGATGTTCTCAACTTTAAGCTTTTCTCTCAAACTTCTTTAAACCCTTAGTACCTGCCACCACTAGTCAGTCTACTTTTGAGGGTGCCTGGATGGCTCACACTCTTGATGTTGCCTGAGGTGATGATCTCCGGGTCATGGGATCAAGCGCCGCGTTGGGTCTGTGCTCAGCACAGAGTCTGCTTGTCGGCACATATGCCCTCTCACTCTCCCTCTAAATTAAATAAATAAATGAATGAATGAATGAATTTTTTTAAAGATTTTATTTATTTGATAGACAGAGATCATAAATAGGCAGAGAGGCAGAGGCAGGCAGAGAGGTTGGGGGTGTTGGGGGGCGCTGAAGCAGGCTCCCTGCTGAGCAGAGCCCGATGCGGGGTTTGATCCCAGGACCTTGAGATGATGACCCAAGCCAAAGGCAGAGGCTTAACCCACTGAGCCACCCAGGCACCCTAAAAAATAAATAAAATCTTTAAAAAAAAAAAAAAGAGGTGTGATTTAGCACAAAATTATGTATTTAGTTATTTTACATTAAATTCATGGTATTCAGCAGAAAGTAACATGCTTTCTAAGAACTTTCAGTAACATGGGCAAATGTTCTCTATACAAGCCAAAAAACAGGGATAAAACTATGTACACTGTGTGAGCTTGACCATGTCCATCTGCACACTATTTATACACACATAAAACACACACAAGTGTATGCAAACACTGAAACCATCGCTTCCATAGCTCTTACGATTTGCCACAGACTGTTCTGAACACTTTATGTGTACTAGATGTGTTTAGTCCTCACGACTCTATGGAACAGGTTCTATTACTACCTCCCTCGGGTAACTTACCCACGGTCACAAAACCAGTAGATGGTGGCCCCAGGATTCAAACCCAGGCACCAAAAGGTTACCTGTAGTTATCCCTACACAGTGGAATTAGAAGTAACTGCTGAAAGTATTTTAAGATATGTGTCTCTATTTACCAAACTCTCCTTGAGCTTACTAAAAATAAGTAATGAAAATGAAAAATCAGGATAGACAAATCACTTTCTTTTCTGACAGAGTTACAAGAGAGTGATACAGGAAAACTGAACATTCAAACACCACACGCTTAGCATAGTGGGCGGCCTCGGGGAGTCCAGCTAGAGCACAAGGTGACCAGTGCCCCAAGGCCCTCTAGGAGATCCCGTTTCCTGAGCCCACACCTGAGCCCCATACACTAGGGCAGGGCTTCTCCACACTACTGCCCTCTGGGGATGACTCACTGTTGTGGGGGCTGTGCACTGCACCTCAGGATGTTGACAAGCATCCTGGGCCTCTACCCACTGGATGCCAGCGGCACCTCCACTGCCTCCCTGTCAGCTGGAACAACCAAAACTGTCTCCAGACATCACCAAACATTCCCTGGGGGAGCATCAGAATCATCTCCCGGTGAGAACCACTGCACTACCAGGTTCTATGTAAGATCTTGCATTTGAGTTCACAAAAAAAAAGCAATTACATAAGTGATATGTAAGAGTTCTGGGTGCCCAGTGATAGTTCAGGAGGAGACAATACTTTAACAGCCGCCAAAAGAACTAACTAATGGCCTCTGAGGCTGCAATCATAGTAGTAAATGTGCAGAAAGGGCAGGGTGGGGGCAGGGGAGAGACAGGGCTTGTCCTCTGGGAGCTCAGACCACAGCTCGAGTACTAGATAGGATTCTAAGTTACCACATTTTCAGAGACATGTTCCTATGGGAAGTGGCTTTAAACCACAGAAGATGAAGAACATGAACTACAGCTTCGCCTACAGCGGGCTTGGCAGGACACAAGATCTACTTCGAACTGTGTGTCATGGTGAAAGGCACGCTGTTATCTATACAATAAAACTAAAACACGGGACCTCTAGAGACACAGATTCAGGCAAATGAAAGGAAATTTTAGCTCTATGGAAACAAGTCATAAACTAAGGATCTTGTAAATTTCTGTCTACTGGCAATCCTCGGTGTCTACATATGTGCTCTACACAATGGTAGCCAACAGCTACGTGTGACTACTGAGCACATGAAATGTAGTTAACTGAAACTGCAGCGTGTTTTCAGGATAAGATACTGGATTTTGAATAGTATTTTAAGACATCAAATATCTCATTAAAAATGTTTATATTGTCGGGGCGCCTGGGTGGCTCAGTGGGTTAAGCCGCTGCCTTCGGCTCAGGTCATGATCTCAGGGTCCTGGGATCGAGTCCCACGTCGGGCTCTCTGCTCAGCAGGGAGCCTGCTTCCCTATCTCTCTCTCTCTCTGGCTGCCTCTCCATCTACTTGTGATTTCTCTCTGTCAAATTAATAAATAGAAGCTTTAAAAAAAAAAAAAAAAGATGTTTAAAAAAAATGTTTATATTGTCTCTGTCAAAACAATAATATTTTAACATATCAATATTATGACATACAGTGACATATATTAAAATTAGTTTCACCTGTTTCTTTTTATTTTTTTAATGTAGCTAACGGAAAAATTTTAGATTACATATTGGCTCCTGTTTTATTTCTATCGGACCAGCACTGGTCTGGATCACTGATTCTCAAAGTGTGATTCCCTAACTACTTGAAAACTTATTTGCAATGAAAACTCTCAGGCTTCACCCCAGGCCTACTGACTCAAACCTTCTGAGGTTAAACCCAAGAACCTAGCTCCTCGAAATGGTTCTGTCAAATTCTAAAGTTTGAGAAACACTAGCCTAAACTCTAGACTCTAGCTCCCTGGTTTGCAATTACAGCTGCATATTAGAATCACCTGTGGATATTTTAAAGGTTCTCAATAACCAAGTCCCACTGCCTGAGATTCTGGTATAGTTGATCTACAGGAGGCCCAGACACTGTATTTTTGCCAAAGCTCCCTAAGTGTGCCAGCAAGGTTGAAAACCAGTGAGCGAGATGCAGAGCAGCTGTCCACGGGATGCAGGTAACAAGGTGATGTGGCAATACCCTTCCATCACTGGAATCCTAAGATTCCAAAAGCAAAACAAAAATTAAAAAAATAACTTGCTTAGGAGAGATAAATGATTAAAATTAGTGATTCTTTAACGTTTTCATTGTAGAACACTACTAATTAGTTAGGAAGTTGAGGCCAAGATTTAGTAAGATGCAACTAGATACGGTTCAGAGATGCTAATATTGTACTGCCTAATCCAATCAGACATTCTTTTCACACTATGCCAATCACGTTTTTAAGGACAACACCAAGGTTAAAATATTTCTTTGTTTTGAAACGGAATCTAATTTATGTTGGCCCTCCCTCCAGACATGACAAATACAAAGGCGGCCCATGATGCATGACAAACCTCGTAAGTAGCTCCGAGATTAATCTAGGCTAAATTGACTCATCTCACGTAAAGGCTACATTAGAGGACAGCAGGTGCCCAGAGGTGCCAGGATGCTCTAAGTACCATACCGCCTACAGTGAATATGCCTCCACAGTGAGATGCTAGGTCAGGCTACTCAATATGGACATCAGACCAGAATGGAAAGACCGAAGAGTGGAGGCTGTCAACTTCTGTTATCATAACTTCATTATATTTCACCAAGAGTACTCAATAAATATTAATAAAGAATCTGATGATACCTACTAAGCCATCACATACACAGGGAACCCCATTCACTGCACAGTGATAAAGCCTGTTGTCGTTATATTCAAAAGCACCACAACACTAGAAGGCTGAACCACAGCCCATCTCATGGTCCCCGTGGGAAGAATGTGTGAACCAAAAGTGGTGAGCCTCATGGAACACACAGAAGGAGTTGTCATTATCATTTTAACTAACATTGTCTCAAGAACAGTGACCCCGGAAGGGAGAGACATGAACATTCCTCTGGCCTCCGCAGCCTCCCTGCCAGTGTTCTACCCTTCTACCCTGATACTCCTGCATCCGAAGCAACTCCTATCTCTCTAAAAAATAAAGCGCTCCTGTGCCTTTACATGTATTATATTACTCCTCAGCCTGGAATGTTCTCTTGGCATATTCCCATTGGTATGGGAATGACCCAGTCAGAGTATGACCTCCCCTGAGAGGCAGCTGGTGTGGTGTAAGCTCACTGAACATTGGATGAATAAATGAGAAGGCCTCCCTGATCGCTTCAGGGAGTGCTGGCCACCTCTTCTCAATAGTACTATAATCGGCCACTGTTAAAAACATACCAAACTGTAATTATTTGTATCATCCATCCTCAAAGTGGGGCCCAGTTTGGGAGAGAGGAAGGTAGCTCTGAGACCCTTTCGGGGTATTCCTGAGTTCAAAACTAAGATGTCACTTATCTTTTGCACTCTTACTCTCTCTCAAGTGTAGAGTGGAGATTTCCAGAGCTTACATGATACATAGGTTATCATTCTGACAGTTAATGGAATTTGTGTTTGTGGAGTCTTGTGTTTCTAATTTTTGCTTTCCTTTCAAATACAGTAAATATTGATAGCTATAATCCACATAAACAAAAGCTCTTTGGAGTTCTCAGTAATTTTCAGGAGTGTAAAGGAATCCCTAGGTCAAAAGCTCCCTTTTTCATTTATCTCTTACTAGATGTGAACTCCTTAAGTATCTTAGTCATCAATGGATTCCCAGCTCTTGCTCAACCAGCCTGTGCTGAATTAACTAAATTATGTTCTCTTGGGGGCAGAGCAGAGGAGAGGTAGTACCCCCAAAGTTTTCCATCACATTGTGAGAGCTCCCTCAGGATTTTACAGTTCCCTGTGCTGCAATTCCTGCTCAGAAGCAACCTTCTGCTGAGTACTTCAGTTTCCCCGGCACCCTGACATTGAGAATACCATGTCCAGTATAACAGACACAACCAATCCAATCATTTGCAAGGAAGAGCCTCACCTCCTTCCCAGTGTAAAATACTCAACTGTAAAGTATTTTAGTTTATACAGCAGTGTCCTGTGCTTGTAAGTCTGATTAGGATAAGTAAGGCCCAGAATAGTTAATAAACTATATTTGATGAAATCAAAGTACTAGGCTAAAAGCAAGACACAGCAAAGCAAGTCTTTAATGGCAGTGACTCCACTAAGAAAACGTCCCTTTGCGAGCCCCTCCTGAGGGTGCAGTTGGCCTCTGTGACATTTTTATCATTCATTCGTACAACAAAAATGCACTGCATGCCCTCTATGTACTAGGCACTACGCTAGATGATGGTGAGTAAAATGCAACCAAGCTCTAAAGCCAAGTGTTCAAGCACTGAACATATGCAGGAAAAGATGGGAAATATCAATTAGTGCCAGTTGATACACTGTCTGGATCAATAAGGTACAGTGTGATGTGAAATTAAAAAACAAAACCACTTTCTTCCCTCTTTTCCATGCTTAGTAAGTAAGGCAATTCTATATGGTCTTGAACTTCATCTTGTTCTCCCCTCTGCCCTTTCTGAGCCCTTAAATGCAGGGAAGAACAGCAGCAGCCAGGCTATTATTAATATTGTCTCTTCCAGAGTGACCCACCCTGGCAACCAGACTCCCTCTGACCTACCCCTGCAATGAGGATGCCAACTGTTCTCCCCCCGCCCTCTTCTTTTTCCCGCGGTCATCCATGCTTCTGGATCCATATCCCCTTCCCTTTCCCCATTTTCTCCCTCCCATCCCACTTATTTAGCTCGTGTTCCCTAAAAGAGCTCGCCCTAGATTCCAGTCTGAGCCCCAAGCAAGCTGGAGTTAAGCATCAGAGGAGAAACTCGGGCGCGCAGAAGTCAGAACTGGAGAAGTTACCTTTCAGGTCAGTCAACAGCAGGCCCTCAAAGACCTAACGTGCTAAGCGTAAAAGGAGCGCAGCGCCCAACAGTAAGAACTCGAGAAGGGCCGCGTGTTGGTAATACCAAGCGGAGCTTCGCCTCTTTCTCCCGGTCTCGGCGTCGCTCTGACTGCCCTACGTGCTGTCCTGCTCTTCGAGGGACCAGCTCCAACTCATTCCTCCAGGTCTCGGCTTAAATGTCACCTTTCAGAGAGGCCTTCCTGGGCACCTATCTAAAGGAGACCGGCTCCACTGCTGTCTCTGGGGACCACTTCACAGTTTCCTCGCGGCCTCTGCCACCACGAGGTCAATTTGAGATTACTCGAGCGTCCCGAGGGGAGGGATCCACCCCCACCCCCCGTCCCGCACTGGGAAGCGGTGGCGCTCGGCGCCTCCGGAATGAATGAGCGGACGCGAGCGGGCGACGGTCGCCAAGCCCCGCGCGTCCCCCGGCGCCGCCTCCCGCGCTCCCGGGCCCGCCTCACCCGTCCCCCGGCACCTCCCGCAGCTTCAGCCCCAGGGCCTGCAGCTGGTTGGCGAAGCTGACGAACTCCTCCTCGCAGCCGCCGCCGCCGCCGGACTCCGGCCGGTTCCGCCGCTCTTTGGCCAGGGCCCGGCGCGCCGCCCGCTCGTCGCGCTTGCGCTCGGCCTCGGCTTTCCGGCTGCCGCTTCCCGGCCGGCCCTTGGCCGCTTGCTTTCGGGACATGGCCGCGACGCGCGGCCCGCAGCTGCAAGACGAAAAGCCGCAGGACCGCCCGGCGGCCGTCTCAGGTGCCAAAAAGACGAAGCGGCGCGGGCGACGGAGCCCGGCGACGGCAACGCGGCCACCGCGCCTGCGCGGGAGCCGGGCTCCCGGGTCACGTGATGTGCCCCGCCCCCTCCGCGTGGCTCTGTGGGCAGGCACCATAGAGAGCTCGCCTGTGAGAGCCAGAGGGGCGGCGAGCTTTGTTGGCTCGGCTCTTCCCCCCGGCGGTGGGTGGTGCTCCGAGTGAGGAGCAGGTGGCTGCTGAGAAGGAGGCAGGGGAAGGGGAAGGTCAAGGGGAGAAAGAGAAGGATTGAAAAGTCGGAGGCCAGAGCGGCGACCAAAGTAAGGAAAGAAAGGAAACTAAAAACTTTTAACTCTACTTCTGAGCCTACATTTGGGATAGGCCCGTTCTCATGGCTCAGTCGTGTTTAATTATCCCCATATTACGGGAAATGGGATCTGACAGGTTAAGGAATTTCCGGAAGATCCCACAGCAAAGAAGCAGAGCTTTGCCCTGGTTCCAAAACCCATACGCTTTGTTTCTTTAATCCTTCCCTCTCCACCATCCTCATAAAGGGAGAGGTTGCCCTTGTCCAGAACTTCTGACAACTCCGGGAATCTAGATTTCAGTCTAGGGTGACACACCTAGGTTTGCCTCGAATTCAGGGTTTCCTGGGACGCAGCGCTTGTGGTTTTAAAACCGAGACAGTCCTGGGTAAACCAGGATCGTTGCACATTACTCTAACTCACACCCACCTACTCTGGAACCTAACCCCACTGACAGGTAACCCCCTGTTTCCTGCAATAATCCCGTTGTTAAAAGGCAGACTGAGGCACATCAACATTTTCGAGGGTTTATCTTGGGCATACATCATAGGAACGGAGCAGTGCCAAACCAAAGGTGGCTGGGGTCGGTCCTCCAACAGTAGCTAGGGGAGAGGATTTTATAGAGAAGACAGGAAGCTAAGCCAGGAAATTATCTGATGGTTGTAGCATGAGCCGTTGACTTATTTGGGAAAACCTACTTGACTGTGCTTGGTTCTTAAGTTTCAGTTTCTGGGATTTGAGTGCATTGAGTCTGGCTTAGGTTTTGGTTCGCTTCTGTAGTTACAAGGCATTACAGCCACCTTGGTCTAATAGCCTCCCCGTTTGGTTACCTTAACACCCTCTCCTCCCTCGTCTCAGCCCCTTTTCTTAATTCCTGCCCTTCCCATAGTCCTGCTACTGCCTTCTCTTCATGGCCCTCTAATCTCACCATCCCTGGGAATGTTCCTAATGTTTCCGCCCATAATAATTATCTCTCACTCTACTTACAAGGTCCTCTTGGGTCATGGCCAAAAGCAGCATCTGCACACTCAGTTTCAACCAGCATCCGTATTTATCTCCCACCAGTAACTCTCATCTCAGGCCCTGTGCTGGATGGCCAGCGTAACTCCGAACCAAAGACATAGGGGGATTGCCCTCAGGAAGCCCAGGTTCCAGTGGGACATATAGACAAGGAGACAGCAAATTATAATACTGCATAAGAAATGCTATCAAGGCAGAGGTATAGATGCCTTGGGGGGAAAAAAGTGGAGTGAAAGATGCAGAAAGGGTTCTGGGAAGAACTGAGTGCCAGGCTGAAAGCTGAAAGGGTGAGAGGGACGTGGGCAGACTGAAAGAGCTCAGAGGGAGGGGACAGTTGCTCAGTTTTGAGAACTGAAGGAAGTACCATCTGACAGAATTATGAGGGCTTGAGCAGGAAGCGGAAGGAAAGCCCAACTCCAGCGCAATCTCCATAGAGGATACGAAGGGACTCAGCCTAAGTCCTTAGAGCCCTGGCGGGGCCATCTTGGGGACAGACACAATCAGGTGTATATCTAGAAATAAGTCTTCGACTTTGATGAGGTGAATGAGTAGGGGGGATCTCACATGGGAGGCTCCAAAGACAGATGACAGTGATGTGATTCTGGGTCAAGGACATGATGCTGGGTCTAGGATGGAGGCGAAGTGAGGGCGATTGGAAAGATAGAGTCACATGCTAGTAAAAGCACCTAGAAGGGAACTGGACTGACTTGTCTTGGAATGTTTCACGGGCTTCACTGAAGTTCCTGAAATTCTTCCACTACAGATCCTTCTTTTGTTCTCAGGAAGAAAGAGTGTGAATTGTGCCTGGACCCACCTTTTCTTGCACAGACATTCCAAGGTCTTAGATGACCCCCTCTGCTGTGTTTAGTAAGGTGGGGGGAGGGGACAGGAAGTGCTGGGAGTGCAAACCCCTGGATAGGAAGGCAGAGACCCAGGTTCGGGGCTGGGTCTATCACCAGCAGATGCCACAAGCTTGGGTTGGTTACTCCACCTCCCAGGTTCCTTTTGCTCATCTGTAAAACAGCAGTAGTAACAGCAAAGACCAAATACAACAGTAAGGACAGTAATAACAGACTTCTGTGGGGTTACCGTGTGCCTGGCACTGCTCTCATTGCTCTACAAATACTGTCTTATTTAGTTATTTCAACAACTCAATGAAATAGGTACTGTCTGAGGCACAGAGGGGTTAAGTAACTTGCCCAAAGTCACAAAGCCAGACCATTTCACTCCAGACAATATGCCTTTTTTTTTTTTTTTTTTAAGTAGGCCTCACACCTACCATGAGGCTTGAACTCACAACTCCAACATCAAGAGTCCCACACTCTACTGACTTGGTCAGCTGGGTGTCCCAGGACTATATTATACTCTTAACCACTGTATTATACTACACACATAACTTTTCACAAACTGCACAAAACTCTATATAACACATAAATTATTTCATTATTAGCTCTCTTTCCCCCACATTCATTGTTAATACGGTCTTTCTACCACCTCTGTTATCACATATCACTGTTGTCTGATTTTCTATTTGAGTTTTTCTGTTGGGGCGCCTGGGTGGCTCAGTGGGTTAAAACCTCTGCCTTCGGCTCAGGTCATGATCCCAGGGTCCTGGGATGGAGCCCGGCATCGGGCTGTCTGCTCAGCAGGGAGCCCGCTCCCCCACCCCAACCCAGCCTGCCTCTTTGCTTGCTTGTGATCTCTGTCTGTCAAATAAATAAATAATTAAACTTAAAGTTTTTCTGTGTTAAAGCAGATCATAACGGTTTAGAGCCTGATAGACCTAGATCTCCATCCTGAGTTCACCTTAGGTGAGTGATTTAACTTCTGAACCTCAGTTTACTATTCTGTCAAATGGCCATGCTGTTGTAGAAATGGGAGGGAGAGTTGTAGACATTAATAGAAACATAAAGCCCCAGGCTCACTAGCTTAACAGAGTTGCTTGAAACATGTCTCTGTGGTGGAAAGCTCATGGGGGCAAGGCAAAGTCTGGCATTGCAAACTTCAGAAACCAGAAGAGGAAGGCCTGTCTTCACAAAACATATGGAAAGCCAGAACATGAGCAAATAGTGACAGAAATGCAAACACTTGTCCTTCTCATAAAATTCTTTTCTTCCAGAGGCCCACGGCCTTTTGGCCCATGCCTAGAATATCTTTTTAACTCTTTTTTTAAAGATTTTATTTATTTATTTGACAGAGAGAGATCACAAGTAGGCAGAAAGAGAGAGGAAGAAGCAGGTTCCCTGTTGAGCAGAGAGCCCAACTTGGGGTTCAACCCCAGGACCCTGGGATCATGGCCTTAGCAGAAGGCAGAGGCTTAACCCACTAAGCCACCCAGGTGCCCAATGCCTAGGCTGTTGAAGGAGCTAGTTGCTTGTCCCTCAGCAAAGAGCTGTGTTAGGTGACATCTCCCTTTGAGTGGGAAGGAATAATGCTTATATGTTCTATCGAAAGGCCGAAAGGAAGGAGTACTTGTGTGCTGAATGAATGCTCTACAAGCTTCATCAGAGTTCATTCAAAGACTCATGAAACCTCACTTGGTGGCATGTAGTACAGGAGTCGCCCCTTATGTGCAGGGGACACATTCTAAGACACCCACCCCCCCGCAAGTGCCTGAAACCGCAGAAAGTACCGAGCTCTGTGTATATACTGTGTTTGTCCCTATACACACAAACGTATGGTAAAGTTTAATTTATAAATTAGGCACAGAAGGAGATTAGCAATAATAATGTTTAATGCCATAGAACAATTCACAACAAAATACTGTAATAAAAGTTCTAAGAGGGGCACCTGGGTGGCTCAGTCAGTTAAGCGCCTACCTTCGGCTCAGGTCATGATCTCAGGGTCCTGGGATCGAGCCCCTCATCGGGCCCCTACTCAGCTGGGAGTCTGCTTCTCCCTCTCCCTCTGCTGCTCTTGTGCTCTCTCTCACAAATAAATAAAATCTTTTTTTTTTAATTTATGTGAATGTGGCTTCTCTCTCTTTATCAAAATATCTTGTATTCACCTTTCTTGTGATGATGTGAGATGATAAGATGCCCGTGTGAGGAGACGTGGTGAGGTGAAGGTGAAATGACCAGACATATGATGTAGCCTAAGGCTACTATTGAACTTCTGACAATCCATTAACATCACCAGGGAGATCATCTGCTTCTGGACTGGGGTTGATCGCAGGTAACTGAAATTGTGGAAAGCAAACCATGGATGGGGGGCGGGAACTACCTGCAAATTAGTTTTTGTTTTTTTTTTAAGTGTGATTGGCAGAATTTTAGTGAAGAAATGCAACTCTAGGACCTGTCAGAACCCACCATAGAGGGTATGTGAACTCTCATGCACTGCATTTTGGAGGTAAAATAGTCTGGACCCTTTGAAGGACAATGGGGCAGTCCCTGGTAGCATTTTAAATGTCTGATGACCCAGAGAGGCCACATCTCATTACCCATTCTAAAACAAGTCTTGGGCCATGGACCGGGAGTTATACCCACATGGCTTTAAGGCACAATGGTACGTAAAAGCCAATAATTAGAAACAATGTAAATATCCATCCATAGGAAAATGGCTTCTTAAATTAGAAAGCAGCCATTTATTAAATGCTTTGCAACAGTTCAAAAGGATGAGGGGGAGGGAAATGAGGGTGGTCTAGAATTCACATACACAGCTCTCCTGGACCTGTGGTTGAATGAAAAACCACAAGGCAGAACAATGCATTCCAAGTAGACTTTACCTACAACACGAAAATAACATAAAACAAAACAGAAGAGTTATGTTTTCTGCAGGTCTATATATGGACAGAAACATATGGAAAAAAATGGTCTGGAAAGATAAATGCCAGCCTGATCGGAGGGAAGAGTGAAAGAGACCTTATCTTTATAAGTTTTCTTTTTTTTTTTTTTTTTAATAAAGGCAGTGTAATTGTGTGTGATGCATATAATTACATTACATTATTTTCACTGGAATAGCAAAATCTATTCTTCAAATTTCTTTTCTCTCCGTCATTCTTCGTTTCTGCATCTTTTATTTTATGTTGTTGTTGTTGTGTGTGTGTGTGTATGTGTACACGCAAACAGGGAATGGAGGGGTCTTGGGGGAGAGATTTGTCACTCCCTTGTCTGTTTTTCCATTTGTGGCTCCTGCTTTCAGTGTTGGTCGTTCCGGTGCCTCCTTCTGTCCGTCCTGCTCCCCCTCCCGGACCTTATCCTCTTTCTCAGGACTTCCAGCGCCCCTTTGCCTCACCCACTTAGCATATGGTAGACCAAAAGGGAAAGAGTTTGGGAGTGGTTGGATTGAAATAAACCCAAATTCCATTTCTGCTGAAACCCATGCGAACAGCAGTGTTATCTTTCCAAGCTCCAGTTTTCTCACCTGGAAAAAGTGGGCAGCCACGGATTCCTCTCGGAGTTGTCTTGAGACATCAAGATCACGACCCTGACAGGGTAGTGACCTAAGTCCGTAAATACTGGTTTCCTTCTCTCTGTCTCCCTTACCTCTCTTTTGTCCTACCTCCTCACTGCCCAATCTCTGCGCTTTCCCTTAAATGACCCTATGCTATATACAACAATATACTTAAATATATATACTAAATTATTTATCTATGTAAAAGAGGTAGTTAATATTATACAGCATTCTTTTTTCTAGCAACTAAATAGAACATTCACGGCTCTCATGGGGAACGAAAAACATCAGTTTTCGGTTTTGTGTGGCCCTTGCTTGACTTCTCCATTTTATCCATGGCCCTTGAAGGTCATGGGGTAAGGGAATGGGGGGGGGGTCTCTGTCCCTGGGCTAGATTTTAGATGCTCATACTCATTCAATAACTTTGCTGGTCCTTGACGGGCAGATTTCTTTACAGCTCTATGACAATTTCTTTGTCTGGTGTCTCTGTGCTAGAGATCCTAACTGCCCACGGAGTCTGTTGTTAAAGTTACCCTGCGTAACTTACCTATGCCATCAGCATCTGCACAAGGACTGTCTCCTGAGGCCACAGCAACCCAGCCGGTGAAGGGACGAGGAGCCCTGTGCCAGAGGGCACACAAGGGGGCAGCAGAAAGCTTTCTCTCTTGTCTCTCAAACAGTACACGTGGCAATGTTTCAGATACGAAAAATACAGCATGTTCATGGGAGAATATGTTGACATTAAAGAATAGCAGACGGAAAAAAAATCATCCATAATCCCACTATCAGAGGTAGTGATTGTAGTTATGTATGTGCTTAACAGCTTGAACGTATGAGATTGCTGATAGCTGGGCATTTCTAACCTACAGAAGTGACAATTTTCATGTGGTTTAACCTAATATTTCCTCCCACCCTTCCTGTCTGACAAACATAATGCACTTTTAAATAAAAATTCAAGATGAGATTATATACACATATGTGAGTATATCTTTAAAGCCTGCCTTTTGAAACAGTCAACAAAACCAAAGACAACTGGCAGAATGAGAGAAGATATTTGCAAATGACATAACAGATAAAGGGCTAGTATCCAAAATCTATAAAAAACTTATCAAACTCAACACCCAAAGAACAAAGAACAAATAATCCAATCAAGAAATGGGCAGAGGACATGAACAGACATTTCTGCAAAGAAGACATCCAGATGGCCAACAGACACATGAAAAAGTGCTCCCCATCACTCGGCATCAGGGAAATACAAGTTAAAATCACAATGAGATACCACCTCACACCAGTCAGAATGGCTTAAATTAACAAGTCAGGAAACAACAGATGCTGGCAACGATGCGGAGAAAGGGGAACCCTCCTACTCTGTTGGTGGGGATGCAAGCTGGTGCAACCACTCTGGAAAACAGTATGGAAGTTCCTTAAAAAGTTGAAAAGAGAGCTACCCTATGACCCAGCAATCGCACTACTGAGTATTTACCCTAAAGATACAAGGGGCATGTGCACCCAAATGTTTATAGCAGCAATAGCCAAACTATGGAAAGAACCTACATGTCCATCAACAGATGAATGGATAAAGAAGAATACTCTCTAGCTCCATTCATGTCATTGCAAATGGCAAGATTTCGTGGGTTTTTTTTTGATGTCTGCATAGTATTCCAGCGTGTATATATATATACACACCATCGTGTATATATATACATTGTGTGTGTAATATATTATATGTTAATAAAAAATTAAAAATAAATAAAACTTGCCTTTTAAAATGAGGTATTAATTTAAAATGAGGTATTAATGATAGGTGGCTCAGTCACTTAAGCATCTGCCTTTGGCTCAGCTCATGATCCCAGGGTCCTGGGATCGAGTCCCACGTTGAGCTCCCTGCTCATGCTCTCTCTTTCTCTCTCTCTCCCTCTCAAATAAATAAAATCTTAAAATTAAGAAATACTGATAACAAACGTGTATGTGTATATTAGCATGCCTAATACTGCTGCCATGAGAAATGAAATGTCACACATACAACTGAAGACCCATAGATGTCCCTCCCCAGCAGTCACCCCTCCCTATCTCCTTGAGGTAGCCATTCTCATAAACCTGGGGTTCATCAGACCTAGGTTTATATCACACAGTACACAGGATTGCTTAGCATTTTTAACTTTATGTAAATGATACCAAAGTAAATATATCATCCTGTGACTTGTATGCCTGATTAAACATAATATTTTTGGAAATGTATCCCTATTGATACATAGTTTTGCTCATACATTTTCAATTTTTCGCTATTAAATATACAGATTCACTATCTGCCTCTCTCCACTAGGCTGTGGGCCTCTCTATGCTGAGACTCTATATATGTGGCTGGAGAGGCCCCACAAATGGGCTTTGAATAAATGGATAAATGCAGGAAGTAAATGAGTAAGAATCCCTGTGCTAGAAGACTCAGACTCCTTTGTTGGGGACCCAAGACACAGCATTGTGATGACAAGACAGCTCTCGCATCTGGACAGGCAGCCGTCAAGGCTGAATGGAACACTTCATTCAGAGGTCATCTCCCTGGTGCCAGACACGGGGTGCTAGATAGTTTTGTCCAGAACTTCAGGGGAGGAGCAGTGGCATCAGGAAAAGCTTCTAGAAGGTCCTGAAAGAGAACTAGGTTCCCTCTGCCATCACAACCAAAAGCCCACATTTTCAGATAAAGACGATGGCGTGGTCTCCGAACTCTCTGGTTCTCTTCATCTCCAAGTTTTTCAGACAGTTCTAATCTGTGGGTGGTAGAAAATGGCACTGCCGGGGCCTTAGAATGCAGGCAACCAAACACACATACACACACACACACACACACACACACACACATGCAATTCCTTTGATTGTTAAAATCTTCCTGACTCTAATGCGTTTAAAGTTTGGCTGCAAACTGAACTATAAAACAGAAAGAGAACCATAAACCAAAGGAACAATTAGACATAGTGGCCAGAGCTGAGGGGCTCTGGAATCATACAGAGCTGAATTAGAATCTTGACTCTTCTGCTTCCCGAATGAATGTGTGACCCTGTGCGAGAGAGCTAACCTCATCTAATTTCGGTTCCTTTATCTGCAAAACAGACACACCACCTGGCAAGAAATGGGTATGAACTACCTGGTTTACTGCTTGGTGCACATCCTATAAACGGGAGAAACTTTTATTAGCAAGCTGGGTCGGAGGGAGCTACCACTGACTATTGAAGCTGGCCATGGTCGTTGAGAAAGAATGAAACTCCTCACAGTTATAAAAACCCAGAATCTCACCATGACTGCTGTTGCAAAAGCTGGCGCTGCTGCCTAGCAGCTGGGAGGCATGGTTCTCAGGCCTCCTCAAGAAGCATGTCTGTCCTTTGAAAAGGTCCTACTCTGACATCCCAGGAAGCTGTCCGGGATTCTGGGCCCATTTCCCTTCTTCAGGATGATGGAAGGAATAAAAGTGTATGTATCTGCAAAGTTCAGGGAGACCCAGACCTCGTGATAAGATCTCTGGGGTAAAATGGACTGTTCCCAAGCCTGTACGTATTCCGTCTAATATCTCCAGCTGCAGAAGCATGACCCAGAAGTATCCTGAAAGGATAGTTAGAGGAAAGGAAATTGAGGTCAAATTGACCCCCTTGGAGTAGATCTATTCAAAGAAATGAATATCTAATTTCTGAATTTTGTGTTTAGTTAATCAAGCCCCTATTTGGCTGCCATTTTAAGTTCCGCTTTAAAAATGCACACACCATTTGATTTGATACCTAACCTAAAATTAAAAAAACAAACAAACAAACCTCTTTATTGTGGGAAAAGTAGTAAACTGCTTTCCAGGAGCTGATATGCTAGCTGGGGAGATTGTCAGTCCAACAGGAAACAAACATACGTCTGATCTCAGACAGTGAGAGCAGCACGGTGAAATGGCAGAGGCTGTAAAGTCATACAAAACAGAGAGCCTTGGGGATCAGGGTGGCTGGAAGGCAAGGCGAGCAAGGAAGTCCCCTCTGAGAAGGTGGCATTTGAGCTCAGACCTTGGATCATCACTGTGAAAGAATTCATTTTCAAGTACTTACTTAGCTTTTTTCAAAAGCTCTGTTCCTGAAAATAAAATTTCAGGGACGTGTCTGACATCACCCTTTTCTTTCTTTCGAAGATTTTATTTCTTTCTCTGAGAGAAAGAGAGAGAGAACACACATGCACAAATGGGGGGAGGGGCAGCAGGAGACGGAGGACAAGGGGCTCGATCCCAGAACCCTGAGATCACAACCTGAGCTGAAGGCAGATGCCTAACTGACTGAGCCACCCAGGCGCCCCTGACGTCAGTAGGCTCTAGGTCTCCTTCATCACAGGGAGCTGGCAGAATGTTGTGGCAAACACGTGGGATTTTCCAAGCACACTGCCTCGGTTCAAATCCTGCCTCCACCATTTCCAAGCTATAGACCTGGGAGAGGTTACCTCAGCATGGGAGCATCTGTGTCCCCATCCAGAAATAAGGATGATGAGGATTATGATGATTAATAATAAGACTTTTTACAAAAGGGATGAGACACCGAAAATCCATGTGTCTTCTCCAAGAGCAGAAGCTGTTGCTAACAGGCAGCTGCCATACCATGGGATGCATTTCTCAGCCCCTCCTGCACCCAGATGCCACCAAAACCAAATTTTTGCCACTGAGATATGAACAAAAGTGATGCATGTCTCTTCCAGGCCTCAAGAAGGATAAGCAGGCATCGCCCAGGAGCAAGGGACTAAGTCAGGGGAAAAAAAGCTTTGATTGTGTGCAAAGTCTGGAGCTGGATGGTTTATTCGTGATGCCATCCAACACCACTGCGCTTGCTAACGCAGCCTTGCCCTGTTGGGAGAAGTGCATGTGTGTCCCACACAGCCGACTCAAAGTGATCGCTGGCCAAACACAACGGCTTTGAATCATATGGAATGAGCCTCATGAGATTTTGACCCCCTGCTCCTTCTCCCCCTTCCAGAAATGTTGGGAGGGTTTTTTTGTGTTTCTTTCCTTTTCTTTCTTTCTTCCTTTCTTTCTTTTTTACTGTACTGGATGTTTATTTCTGGGACGATCAGTAACTATAAGAAGAGGAATATTAGGCTCCTAGGATATAATACATTTGTATTGTCAAAAAATATATACTTTTTTAATTGCTGGGGATACAGAAGAAAAGAGCCTTGCTCAGCAGTGTAATCTCTCTCCTCCTTGGGCTCAGTTTGTTGTGAAACTTGAAAATCAAGAGCTTCACCCAGAATATAAAACATCTTTTCCCTTTCTACTTCCTCTTCTCCCAGGACAATTGTTCTGTGATAGGATTCCTTCAAGGCTTTTAGCTCTCGGGCAACTAACCGGGCAGAAAAAACTATATACCTCATGTTTTCATCCACTTTAAAATGAAGTGGCGAATATAGAGCTCCCAGCACAGGAAATGACACACAGTAGAAATGTGACACATCAGCCTGGTCTCCCTTTAGCTCATTGAACTCCTGCTGGCTCACTGTCAGCTCTGACAGATTGAAAGCTTATCTCAGACATACTACAAGTGACTTAACCGATATTATTGTTCCCACTGAGTAAATAAGAAAACGGAGGCTCAGGAAGGTCAAATACATTGCGTTATTTTTTTAATGACTTATTTATTTATTTATTTATTTATTTAAGAGAAAGAGAACAAGCAGGAGGGGCAGAGGAAAGGGAGAAAGAAATTAAGCAGACTTCATGCTGAGCAAAGAAGCCCAAATCGGGGCTGAATCTCACAACTCTAAGATCGTAACCTGAGTCGAAACCAAGAGTCAGGCACCCAAACGACTGTACCACCCAGGCATCCCAAATATATAGCCTTATTATGCCAATAGATGTCTGGTACATGTTTTATCTCATTTAATTCTAACAACCATATAAGAATGCATGAAATTGGTATTACTGTACCCATTTTCTAGCTGAGAAGACTGAGGCTCAAAGAGTATAGGCAACTTTCATTCTCTGACATTTTTTGTACTTTTGTGTGTGCCAGGCTCGTGTAGGGCTGCTGGAAATCAACAATAAGCAATTGAGACACATTCCTTGCTCTCATAGAGTTCACAGTCTGGTGTGAGATACAGCAGATAAAGAGGCAACTTCTAGTATGGTAAGCTTAAAAATCTGATAGTGTGGGATGCTATCAGAGCACAGAGGAAGAGTCACCTAAGTCAGAACTGAGGAGAGGAGGTGAGACATGAAACATTTTAATTTAGGCTATATGTAAGTTTAGATGTGACTCGTGGATATTTTAGCCAGAATGGGCACTGTGGAAGAATGTTGCAGGAATAGGGAACCACTGGGGCAGTTTCACCATTATGTGCTTGAGTCTGATTTCTTTCTATTCATTCTGTCTGGGAATTTTTGGGCTTCATGTGTCTGTGGAGAGATATGCCCTCATCTCTGGAAACTTTTCAATCATTTTCTTCTAATACAACCTCCATTCCATTCTGTTTTTCCTCTGAAACTCTTATTAATTCCAAATTGGACATTCTATGTCACTTACCTCTTGTGTAGTTCATACCCTTTTGATTACCTATCCTTTTTTTTTTGGAGATTTTCTTTACCTGTCTTACAGTATATGCTGTTATTCCTATCTTTAGCTGTGTCTAATCTGACATTAAAACTATCCATTGTATTCCTAGCTTGGGTTCTTATGTTGTTTAGTTCTAGAATTTCTACTTGGTTCTTTCTAAAATCTGCTACATCACTTTTTTATCACTTCCTGTTTCCTAATCAAATTTTCCAGCTGAGGTTCTATCTCCCTGAACACAGTAAGTGCTGTTGTTTGATTGTTGGTTTCAGATCATTCTTACAATAGCAGTCTGTATGGGTCTGTCTCTGTTGTCTGTTTTTTTCTGTAGACACTCACTCATGGTGTCTTGTCTTTTAGTGTACCTAGTTATCTTTAATTACTTGCTACGTATTGTATTCTTAAACACATTTGTTAAAATAATTTGAGGCCTAGAATGATGTTAATTTCTTAAAAAAAAAAAAAAAGATTTCCATTAGCTCATTAGCTTCTATCATATACCTGAGGGTACTAACTATCCAGGACAATTTAAACAAAATCAAAAGATTGCGGTATTCTGGGCCATTCTAATGACTCAAAGACTAGCTAGCTATAGTCTGAGCTAGAGCTGGTTTAGTTCCACTTCACATTTTCTCCTACCACACAGCACTTTTGAGTCTCAGCTAAAAATGGAAATAGTTCACCAGGATCACTACTCTTGATGGGATAAAAAATCCCATTTTAGTCCTCCTAGCTCTGGAAGGCTGCCAAAAGACAGCTTAATATTTTAGCTGTTTATTTGATACCATCAATTGTTCTTGAGTGAAAGTGGCCCTGAAAGTGTGGCTCACCTCTCCGGGATGCTATCTGTTCCCAGATCTCAGCCAGTACCCTTCACTCTCTTTCTAGGTCTTTGATACTATTAAGATGTTTTTGTATTTTATACAGCTCATCTAAGTATCTTCAGCTTTCAGCCATTACTGAATACAAAATCTTAAGAATAGTAATGTGCCCAGAGATCTCAAATTTTCTGAATAGTATAGGCAGGCTTGGAAAAAGATTTGTTTCAAATCCTAGATTCTTTCTTCTATACTGCACTGCTCAATCCAGAAGATAATGTTATTGATAGACAGATGATAGATAGATAGATAATAGTTAGGTTAGACAGATGATAGATAGATAAAACTAACACTTACTAAACCCCCAGTCTGTAAGGCACTCTGTTCAAAGAGCTTTAGATTTTTAAACTCATTTAATCTTCAAAACAATCTTAGGTATGACCATTATTCCCATTTTACAGATGAGGAAATTGAGGCCCAAAAAGATTAATAAATTCATCCAAAGTCACACAGCTAGCAAGAATTGAGCTGGAATTCAAACGTGACTCCAAGTCTAAAGCCTGTGTTCCTAACTACAAAGTTTTAAACAAAACTATCCTATTTTCAAGAACCTGAGAATCACAGATCCTACTGTATAGATTCAGGCACAAATATCAATTCGAGGACTATTGATTTCTCCAGAATGAGTTTCATTCTATTTCCACCTACACCTGCCTAACAAAGTCTTCAGTTCCAGGTATCAGGAATGGTTTTTTTGAAAACACATCTTCAGTTCTATAAACGACAACCATTCCTCATCACCTCCATCAGATACTATACTCCAAGGGAGACCAAAAGAGTCCACAGGCTAATCAGTGCTCCCGCCAACCTCATAAGTTGAAAAAAGGGTGAGGCAGTAATGGGGAAAATGTTTTATTGTCTCCATTTTGCAAAGGCAAATTCCAAGCCAAAGTGGATGAGTCATCCACAGAGATCAGAATCCAACACCTGGTCTGTTCCACCCCTCTGAATTCCCTCCTACCATAGGGGACTTTACCCCATAAAGAAAGCCACTTCTCTTCCAAGAAATATGCAAAGTAGACTGTGGGACAGGGCAGTGAGAGACAGATGCATGCAAGACTCATGACAGATGCATGAGTCTCCCTAGGGATCAGGGGATCCCCTATCTTGAATTAATAATCATCCAAATTACTATTAATGGAAACATTCACCATTGCGCTAAGGCACCTGTATGCATTTTTTAAATCCTTGGACAACCCTCTAATGAAGATTCTGTTCTTATTCTCACTTTCAGATTAGGAAATGGAGACCTGGGAAGGGCCTTACGACAACTTGCTATGACCACCTAGTTAGGAAGAAGCAGCCCTTTGGTTTGACCCTCTGAAATCAGTGATCTTCCATTGCCTTTCTTTCCCCACCTCCAGACACGTTTCTAGATACTGAGAGACAGAGTAGGGACACGGGGCTTCCTTGGGGTCTGGGTTCACCCAGAGTCACAGCTGAGGGAGCTGAACGCCAGAGCAAAGGACACCAGGAAGAGAAGAGGGTTTCCCTGAAAACAGCAGGGTGGGTGCAGGCTGACGTGTTTGTCAACATGTCAATCTGGACACACCTGGAAACAGCTGCTCCACACCCCAGTTGGCGGCTAATGGGGCAAGCGCCACCAGGTCACATTCTTCCAGTTACTCTCTTCTCATTCTTCAGAGCTGTATGAAGGTCAAGTCCCATCAAAGGAGCTCCCAAGGATCCCTATCCCCATCTTATCTGAGGATAAATCTTCAAATATATTTTGGCACTAAGGCCCGCCCACTGGGAAGACCTTTGTCACCCCCAAAGAAAGTGCTGTCCCAGGTTCATGAGCTGAGTGGCTTTGGAAGGGAATCCCTGCCCCCAAATATTCCTCTTACCTTGACATACCACACTGGCTGGAATTCCACCATCAAAGTTGTCCTCCTTTGCTGAAAAAATAGTAAAATCTCTTTCAAAATGTAAACCTTCCCAGAAAGGGTCCTGAATTTCTGTCAATCTTAATTTTTTACCCCATAAATACTTCTTTTCCCAGATTTTTGGAACCTGCTACCATCTGTTTATTGAGAGTCTGACCCATAAAAGGTCCCTAATAAATATAGTATCTGTTTGTTATCCAATGAATGCTCAAAAACGACTAAATGCATAAACAAGAAGCAGCCTAAAATTGGAAAGGAAGCTCAAAGATATCTCTGCTTCATCCAGTCTTTCTCTTTCTCTCTTTTTTAAAATAGAGTTAAACATACAGCAGAGTTGCATTAACTTCTTCTTTGGGGGGCATACACATGAGTTTTACAATGTTCTACCAAAAGTACTATGACTAAAGGTACTTCTGCACCAGAGCAACTTTTTAAAATCACTGTGTTTGGAGGATGGGGCCTGCTGGCATTCATTAATACTTGAGAATAAACTATTTTATGAAGCTGTCTTTCTCCAAACACCTTTATGGGTGTCTCTGCATCAGCAAGAAGGTCTATGAAAAGGGCTCAGTACACACCCTGGCACCAGAATGTAAGCTCAGAATATATTTCAACTGATAATCTTACTATCTGGGGCCTTGAACTTGGAGACATTTTAACATTTGGTCTAGATTATCTTAACCCTTTCTAATTCTGTCTCTTAAGGAGCAAGAACCCTGATGGAGCAGAAAGTGGGAGAGGAGAGAAGCCACAGGCTGGAGCTCCATCTGTAAGGTGGGCACTGCTAGGTGATTTTTAGCACCCCTTTTCTTGTACTCTGTGATGGGAAAATAGTAGAGAAAAAAGAGGGTACATGTTGAAAAGGAGTGGTCTGAAAGGCTAGAGGAAGTTGCTGAGCCCCTGAGAGCTATGTTGCTTATCTCATTTATTGTAACTAGTCTACAGATCCTGCCACACAAAGAGCAGGAGGGAGAACAGCGACTGTAGAGAGACCATTTGGTCATCTCATCCTAGATTTCCCACTACGACCTCTTCTCTTCCAAATCTATGCCAAGGAACTAACATGGTGCCCTGGACATGGTAAACACCCCACAAAAGTTTTTTTGGCTCAAACATAATTATGCTTTCATTTTAGAAAATGGGGGGATAACCACAAAGTATAAAGAGAAGAATATCCATTATCCATGAGCCCATTGCCAAGAAATACTAATAGAAAAAGATAAGTAATATTTATTGGGTGATGATCATCTGCTGAGCACTTTATATGCTCTGTCTCCTTGAGTCATGTACTTAGCCACCACTGACATTTCAGATTTCCTCCCAGGTTTGTTTGGTTTTTTTTTAAATACAAGATAAATATTTTTGATAGTTATACTAAACCCCTTTAAATATGTTTTGTTATCACACTTCTCACTATTATTTCTTATAATCCTCACAACAGACTTGGGAGGTATCTGTTTCTTCTCCTATTTTATAGATGAAATCACCCATGCTCTGGAGGTCAGTGACCTAAGGTCACAGAACTAATAAATGACGGGGCTGGGATTTGAACCAGGATTGAACTGGCAGTAACGCCCATGGTTTTGTCCAACACCTGCTCTCTTGCTCAGCTTCCTAGGTGTTCTCCCTTGTAGGATGTGAGTGAGGAGGGATGGGCTGAATGTTTCCAGAGGGTCCTAGTGACAGGCCTCTGACATAGCACAAAGGTTAAATACATGTAAGGTTTGGATGTTACTGTAAATGGCCAAAAAGACCCTTAATTCATACCACTCATACATCCAATGGGATAGCTGTCTGATACCCAATGACCCACCCAGAAAGATATGGGCCATGCCAAGGACCAATCAGGGTACTAAGCAAGGACTGAGTTCCCAAGAACTGATAAATATCACTTTTATCACTTGTTTAGTCAGTTCAGCCAGATAAAGGAGTGAACTTACCTATATCCTGAGTCTAGGGTTACCAGACAAAATCCAGAATATCCAGTTAAATTTGAATTTTGCCATTTGTTCAGCCACAGTCAACATTCTAGATGTACTTACATGTGTGAGTATAGAAACATGCTTACACTAAAATATCTGTTCTGGGAGCCTGGGTGACTTAGTCGGTTGGGTATCTGACTCTTGGTTTCGGCTCTGGTCATGATCTCATGGATGGTGGGATTGAGCTTGTATCAGGCTCCACACTCAGGAGAGTCTGCTTTAAGATTCCCTCCTTCTGCTTCTCCCCCCACTCATGTTTTCTTACTTCCTCTCTCTCAAATAAATAAATCTTTAAAAAAATTTTTTTTAAAGTGTATTATCTGCTTTTTACCTGAAATTCAAATTTAACTGGGTATCCTATGTTTTTATTTGTTAAAGATGGCAGCCCTAGAAAGAGGTCCCCTTTGGTTTTATTCTGTTTTATTTTTCCCCTCCCCATTCAACTTCAATTTCCACTTCTGTTCTTCTCTCCCACCATAACAACCCAAATTGATTTTAATTAATTAAGTCCATCTAATTAACCTTTCATTTGTTTATTTTGATGTCTACATATACGCAAAACTGTATTGTATGGATTTTTTTCTAATCCACACAATGGAATTGCACTATAAATCTCATTCTGTTCCTTCTTTTTTCCTTAACACTTTCTTCTTGAGATCTACACATGTTACTACATGTATATCTGGACCATTAGTTCTGGATTCTACATAACATTTCATTCAGTGTATAGACCAGATTTTACCTAACAGTTCCCCAGTGGTAGACACCAAGGAAATGTCTACCTCCTGGCTTCAATCTAGGCCAGATTGTGTGCACATATGGTGTGTATCAAATCGATCTTGTATTTATTTGTATTTCTCTATCTTACAGATGTGTATCAGAGTGTTTTTCAGAGGAGCATTCTTAAGAGTGGGATAGCTTGTTCAGTAGGATACACACATACGTGATATTCAAACTATTTAACAGCCATCGAGATGTAAGCACTGCCCACTCAGAATCAGCACTACCCATGAACCAGATTGGTACCCACAAGCTGGACATCTGCCTTGCAATTGCACAAACACAGTTTCATTAGTGCAACTAGAGTTATTCAGGAATGGCTCTGCCAGTATGCTCTCCACCAGCAGTGCATGAAGATCCCCTTTTTTCCAAATGCTGTAACCATTTTTGCTAAATTGATGGGTCAAGTTACTCTCATTGTTATATTTATTTGTTTTCTCTGGTTACTCGTTCTTTTTCTTCATCTACTTTCCCCCTTTATTTGGGTTTCCCCTTTATATCTATCAATTGCCTATTCATGCTTTTTGCCCATTATTCTACTAAGTCTCCACACTTTTTTCCCTGCAGATGTATAGGACTTTCTTGTATTGCCAAGGAACAACATTGTCCAATAGAAATATATTGTGAGCCACATACGTAATTAAAATTTTTCTAATAGCCACATTTAAAAAGTAAAAAGTGAAGTTAATTTTAACAATATATGTATTTAATTCAATATGTCTAAAATATTTCAAAGTGTAAACAATTTTAAATTATTCAGACACATTATATTGCTTTATGCATGCTAAGTCTTTGAAATCTGTTATCTCTTTTACACTTACAATACAGTTCGATTTGTACTAGTCACATATGAAGTATTCATCAGGCAAATGTGGTCAGTGGTATATTCAACAGTGCAGGCCTAGAACCTAGACTTGAGGCAATAATTCTCTCTTGGTTTAAGCTGAAAATTTCTCCTTCTAGTCTGCCCATCTGTTCACTTTGTTTATGGTGTCTTCTGTTTTTAAAAAATCTAAGTATATATGTATCTAAGTCCATTTTTTTCCAAAAAAACTGTGTTTCACCCTCTTGTTTTTGAAATCTATACCCATGCTGATATGTCCAAGATATAATCTTACACTTTTCTTCTATTAGCTTTATGGTTTTTATCTTTTGTAAATAGGTCTTAAGTCCATGGGGATTTTTTTTTCATATTGTTGGGAAGAGATTCAACTTCTTTTTATAGAACGAGCGGTTTTCCCAAAACCATCTGCTAAATAATCTGTCCTCTCTCAACTCATTTGTGAAGCCATGTCTGTCATACATCAGCTGCCATATATGTAGTCTGTTTCTGAGTTCTCTGTTATGATATGTAATCATCACCATAACCCATGTGTTTTAAATATGGTGATTAAATTGCAGAAAATTGGGGGGCACCTGGGTGGCTCAGTTAGTTAAAGCATCTGACTTCGGCTCAGATCACGATCTGAGTCCTGGGATTGAGCCCTGTGTCATGTTCTGTGCTCAGTGGGGAGTCTGCTTCTCCCTCTCTCTGCCCCTCCCCCATTCATGCACATTCTCCCTCTCTCTCTCTCGAATAAATAAAATCTTTTTTTTTTAATTGCAGAGAATTGGGTTAAATGGCCCAAAGTCATCCAAACAGTAATTGTTAGACTTATGGTTTGAACCTGGGTATTTCTGATACTGTTCCATTAACACTGTATGTGGCTCCGTGTAACAGAAACCAGACTACAGTGGCTGGAACAAAAGGATTTCTTTTTCTTACATACTGAGAATCTGGAGATAGACCATCCAGTACAGGGACAGTGGTTCCAAGATACCACACAGGATCCAGGAGCTCTCTATCTTTCCAACCAGCCATATTTGTGTGTGCTTTTCGTCCTCATGGTTAAAAGACAGTTGCTGCACCTCCTAGAATATGTCCTCATTTCAAGAAGGAAGAAGCGTGAAGGGAGACAACAAAGACAAAAGTGCACCCTCTGAATCTATGCCATATAATCAAGGAAATAATTGTTTTTCTGCAAGTATGACCAATAGATCTTTGCCACCATCTCTTTGGGAAGATAGGCCACAAGTACATGCCTAGCTGCAAGGGAATCTAGAAAATGGGGGTGGGGGATGTTAACTTTTTTAGCTGGGACAATTGCCCTTATTTTAGTCTGTTTGGACTGTTATAACAAAATACCATAGACGGGTGACTTTAAAACACCAGAAATTTATTTCTCACAGTTCTGGAAGCTGGAGAGCCCAAGATCAAGGCCATGGCAAATTCCGTGTCTGGTAAGACCCCATTTCCCAGTTCATGAGCAGCCTCACACGGCAGAAGGACTGAGACCTATTTCATAAGGGCACCAACCTCATTCACAAAGATGCCACACCTCATGACCTAATCACCTCCCAAAGCCCCCCCCCCGCCGCCAAATATCATCACCTTGGGGATGACCTTGAAACATATGAATTTTGGAGGGACACAAACATTCAGTCCACAGCACTACCCAAATAAAATCCAGTTTCTGTTAAAAAATAAGAAGTGGAGAGACACCTGGGGGGCTCAGTCAGTTAAATGGAGCCTGCTTTTCTCTCTCTCCCTCCACCCCTCTCCATCACTCTCTCTCTCTCTCAAATAAATAAATAAAATCTTTTTTTTAAAAGTTAAGAAGGGGCATCTGGGTGGCTCAGTCATTAAGCATCTGCCTTCAGCTCAGGTCATGATCCTAGGGTCCTGGGATCAAGCCCCGCATCGGGCTCCCTGCTTGGCAGAGAGCCTACTTCTCTTTCCCACTCCCTCCCGCTTGTATTCTCTCTCAGCTGTGTCTCTGTCAAATAAATAAATAAAATCTTTAATAAATAACTTAATTAATAAAATTAGGAAGTAGAGAGTAGATACTGAACCTGCGTCAGAATGTTTACTGAAAAGCTAATAAAGCTTAAGCTTCAGGGAAACTCATTTTGTCCACCCTCCTCCAATGCCCTATATTTCTTTTTTTTTTTTTTTTTTAATTTATTTTGGGGTTGGGGGGAACAGGGACGGAGGGATTAGCAGAGGGAGAGGGAAAAGAAGACTCTACATTGAGCACAGAGCCCAGCACAGGGCTCAATCCCATAACCCCGAGATCATAACTTGAGCCAAGATCATGACCTGAGCTGAAATCAAGAGTCAGACACCCAACAAACTGAGCCACCCAGGCACCCCTGCCCCATATTTAATTTTATATACTTAGTTTCGAATTCTTTTTCTTAACACCCCCCCCCCCACAATTGCATAAACTTCAGGTTCCACATAACCTGGATCCACACTTGGAGGTCTTCTAGCTATACCTGCCACATGGGCCAAAGCCCACACTCTCCTGATTGCTTTGCGATTTTCTGGTTGTAGTAGGTGATGGGGTGAGGGGTGTTCTTAAGGTTGCTCAAGTCAGGTACACATTTCCAACTAATGCCCCCAGGATCCACAATCACACTTTTTTTTTTTTTTTTTTTTTTTTTTACCAGAACAAGGGCCCGAAAAAAAAATGTTATTCTAAGTAAAATAGAATAATAACTGCCATATTTGAGTGCCAACTACATGCTAGGCACTGTGCTGGGAGTTTGCCCATATGTTTTCTTTGGTTAATTCTGACTCCAACTGTTTGCAGCTCGGAGTGGTTAAGTCACTTGTCCAAGGTCACAAAGTCTGTAAGTGGCCAAATTAGAATGTGAACCTAATGGCAAACCTTTCCATGCTTTCTCCTGCATTTTGGCTAAAAGCACCCGGAGGGCTTTGGGTTCATGCAAGATTGTAAGATTTAGCAAGTCAAAATACAAGTAAGTGATGAACAGTTCTTTGGCGTATTATTTGTTGTTTGTCTGAAGTTCACACTCAACTGACTGTCCTGAATTTTACTGCCAGTCCTACCTTTATAGGTAGTTACTGGTGCCATGAAATGAAGGTTGTTTTCTTTTTTTTTAAGATTTTGTTTCTTTATTTGACAGAGAGAGAGAGAGAGATCACAAGTAGGCAGAGAGGCAGGCAGAGAGAGAGGGGAAAACAGGCTCCCTGCTGAGCAGAGAGCCTGATGTGGGGCTCGATCCTGGGACCCTGAGATCATGACCTAAGCCGAAAGCAGAGACTTAACACAGAGCCATCCAGGTGCCCTGAAATGAAGAGTTATAAATTCTGTGCATGTATTTGTAAGGACCTATTTAGAAACTGTCCCTGCTCCCCTTCCCCCAGGGGATTTACTTGGAGACAAGTCCCAGAAACCAGCTTCAGGTAGCAAAGCCCAGATACAAAGGTGGGTCAGGCCAGGTGGAGGCATCCCATCATTGGGGGGATGCATACTGTCTCCCTGGTTACCAAGGAGTATGGGCCCCGCCCTTTGGGCACCAATCCCAATCAAGGTATAATAGGCTGGTTCAAATGTCTACTAGGGTAAATTGTAACTCAATTGGTCACCTAGCATCACTGTGGAGTTTCCTGTGTGTGTTACAATCTCATTGGCCACCTGTGCATGACCAGGCCCGACCGCATGGCCTTTGCCCTTAAAAGCTAATCTGTGAAACAGAGAAGGGTCGCCCTCTCTTGTAAGAGGGGCGTCCCTGAATGTTTGGTTAGATTCTTGATGCTTGGTGCGAAATAAAGCTTTGCTTGACCTTCGCTTTGTATCAGTCTCGCTCCTTTAATTACGGACCCATTATTGGGGCATAACAGTATTATTCTTAAACATTAAACAAGATAAAGTATGAAAAGTGCCCCCACTCAGTGAGATTGAACCTCTTGGTGCTGGACATTGGGATTGCAGGAACTGTGCTCTTGGCTGGGTGATCTAGGACAAGTTGATTTCTCTCTTTGGGCTCAGTTTCCCCTTCTGTAAGATGAGGGGCTGCTCTAATCATTGCTTAGGACCCTGAGGGGCAGTATGTCCAGTGGTGGCCTACCAACTCGAAGTCCAAGGGACTTTTCTTGCTAGGGAAGGCACATCATCTCTTTTTCCCCTTTGGCTGTTTTCAGAGACCAAAACCACTTTGGTGGTTGTGATGGGCCACATGGTGAAATGCTAAAATATCTTCAGCTGACTAGAACCTCAGTTTCTGAAACTGTCCTGCTGAATCCCCATCCCAGGAAATGTTCTATGTGAAAAGGGGAGAGGAAGTTTTGTGATTAAAGAAGTTTGGGAAACACTCCATAGATCCCTTGGTGATTCAAATGCACATATTTGTATAAGCAGGAATGCAAAAGCGAATCTTGTTTAACTCTACTTAAAACCCCATTTCCCAAATTTGTTTGCAAAATGTACCATGCAATAGGTGTCCTGTGGGACACACTTTGGGACCCATTTATAGATCAGGTTTGTCTCTGTTCAACAAAGCAGGCAATACCTCCCTTATTCAAATTGTAATGTGAGGATAACATGGGACTTTGTTTGTGACAAGGCTTTCTTGAATCTCATAGACTATTCAGTGAAATACACCCATACAGATTCAATCTGAAAGTAAAAGAAGTATAAAGTCATTACCTGGATCAAAGTCAGTGTTTATATAATGGGTGTAATGAGTGTACATTAAACTCCCAAACGATCTGGCCTAAGAAATGCTCATTTTCTAAATCAGGTAATGAGCCCCCACCTGACTAGCTGTCAGAAAATTCCATCTCAGTCATATTTTGCAAAAACCCTCCTCCGCCAAGAATTGTGCAAAAGTCCTTGGGAGCTTGTACAATCTGGACCATTCCAGGAGAGACCCTCTGACCATCAGCCCACCATCCCAGCTTACCTTGAAGGTGGCATTTCTGTTGCCTTAAAGCTAAGCTTGTGTACAGGACATTTTGGGCCCTGGCCAGGATGGGAGCTGGGGGGCAGGGAGGTGCAGAGGCGGGCTCTGTGTCTGGGATCAAACTCCCTCTGCTCAGCCCACAGCTGTGCCCATCAGAGGTCCTGCCAGTTCCTCTTTTCTGGAACCAGTTACATTTTTCTATCCTATCCTTCCTATTCTCTGGGAGCGCTCTCCCAATTCCTCCTCTGTCTCCTCCCTACTAGGAGCTGTTTCTGCCAACCCTTGGGGCCCCATCCTCTCACAGACAATCCACTCTGGTCACCCAGAGGAGCTCAAGTCCTGGGCCTGTGATTTAAGGAGGCCTGGAAATTTCTGCTTCTAGCTACTTTCTTGGGATGAAAAACAGGAAGCAATCCATCATTATGAGAACAAAAATACAAATTAATAATGGCTCAGCAAATGATCACAAGGACACAAGTAGTATGTGTTATGCCTCAATAATGGGTCTGTGATTAAAGGAGCGAGACTGATACAAAGCGAAGGTCAAGCAAAGCTTTATTTCGAGCCAAGCATCAAGAAGCTAACCGAGGGGCGCCTGGGTGGCTCAGTGAGTTAAAGCCTCTGCCTTCGGCTCAGGTTCATGATCCCAGGGTCCTAGGATCGAGCCCCGCATCGGGCTCTCTGCTTGGCCGGGAGCCTGCTTCCTCTTTTCTCTCTGCCTGCCTCTCTGCTAACTTGTGATCTCTGTCTGTCAAATAAATAAATAAAATCTTTAAAAAAAGAAAAAAAAAAGAAGCTAACCGAACGTTCGGGGCCACACCTCTTACAAGAGAGGGCGACCCTTCTCTGTTTCACAGATTAGCTTTTAAGGGCAAAGGCCATGCGGTCGGGCCTGGTCACACACAGGTGGCCAATGAGATTGTAACCCACACAGGAAACTCCACAGTGATGCTAGGTGACCAATTGAGTTACAATTTACCCTAGTAGACATTTGAACCAGCCTATTATACCTTGATTGGGATTGGTGCCCAAAGGGCGGGGCCCATACTCCTTGGTAACCAGGGAGACAGTATGCATCCCCCCCAATGATGGGATGCCTCCACCTGGCCTGACCCACCTTTGTATCTGG
Source organism: Mustela nivalis (assembly GCF_964662115.1). NCBI lineage: Eukaryota > Metazoa > Chordata > Mammalia > Carnivora > Mustelidae > Mustela > Mustela nivalis. The sequence continues at coordinate 13,302,518 of NC_139029.1, read as the reverse complement.
GCTTTGTTACCTGAAGCTGGTTTCTGGGACTTGTCTCCAAGTAAATTCCCTGGGGGAAGGGGAGCAGGGACAGTTTCTAAATAGGTCCTTACATTCCCCCCTTTTCTTTGGAGACTAGTCAAAATCTTGGACTTTTTAGCTAGTTCTGATGAGGGAGCAGGAGGCTGGCTGAGGACAAAGCAAAAACTGGCTTACAAATGTCCTAAATCTCACTAACAAAGACGATTGATAGCAGGATTCTGACACCCCACCAAAAAGTCTCCCAACGATCTTAATGTTAATGGCTGGTCTAAAGACAACATTGATCCAGCAGCAAGGGCAAGGCCTCCGGCAGGCCTGGAACATCCTGGCACCTTGTAGGCCCTCTTTAGCATATGAAAACTCCACTGAAACCTCCCTTCCCCTCACCTTCCCCCAACAGCAGGGTACATAACCTGCCATCCCTCACAACCCGGGGCAGCAGCTCTTCCTGCCCACGGGTCCGGTCCCCATGCTTTAATAAACCACCATTTTGCACCAAAGATGTCTCAAGAATTCTTTCTTGGTCATCGGCTCCGGACCTCAGCCCACCAAACCTCACCTAGGTTCTAGAACTTCATCATATGGCGCCCAACTGGTCATCGGCTCCGGACCTCAGCCCACCAAACCTCACCTAGGTTCTAGAACTTCATCAGTTCTATACACTCCTTTTAATGGCTGCTAGACCGTTTTAATAACTCCAGTGTGATTTACCCAGAAACAGTATTTCTCTACTAAGGTTATGCAGAGCCCCCCTCCTCCTTTTATCAAACAGTAGGTTAAGCCCCCCCTTTTTTATTCATAATTGCTTATACCTCCTGCCAATATCTTAACAACAGGGCCAACAATGAATTTAATGAACTCACTGGTTTTTTTTGAGTCTTAGTTTTGGTCCATGATTGGCCGGGTCCGTTGGCAGCGGCATCCACCTCTGGGGGGCGTTCTCATCCTCGGCTTGTTTGACGTGACCCACATGAATCCAGGTCTACTTTTATTGCCATGGGTGTGGTCAGGGTGACAGTAAACAGTCCCTTCCAGCGAGGCTCCAAGCCTCCCACTTGGCAGCAGCGCTTCCAAACTAAGTCCCTGGGTTGGTGAGGATGTTGCTCCACCTCCGATTCTGTCCCAGTGTGGGCAGTCCAGATCCCTGTATGGGCTCTTTTAAGACAGACTGTGATGCCTGCAGTGACTGGAGCACAGACTGAGCAGTCATTTCTGCTAGAGCAACCTCTTTCTCTTTTCCCTCTTCCCATTCTAGTTCTTTCTGCATTTACCACCTGACACTGAACACACCTATCAACCGTATCTTGAGCCATATGCCCTAATTTAGAAACCTAGAACTGCTTGCCCATAAGCTCTTTAAACTTGCATGTCCCCAAATGAGTGCCCTGATGTATTTGACTTACTAATTTTCTTCTAATCTTAGTCCAATCTCCTTTACAGTCTAATTTAGTCCACTCTACCATAGTGAGTCCTCCCTTAGTCAGTTCAGAGAGGTCGCGCCATCTCCACCAACTGCGGTATGCACAGCCTGCAGTAGCCCAATGTCCCAAGAAACTCCCTCATGGAGACCAAAACCTAAGTGAGTGGTGTGGCTCTTACAAAGCTGTGTTTTCATTGCTGACATCCAATACCTTTTCCTGCAGAATCTGTAAGAGTGCTCTCATCCCCTGCAAGCAAGACCCATAGTCCTCAGCGGCTATTTCTACTATTCCCACTAACTCGGTCAGATTCTTCCTTTCAAATTCCTCAATTTTCTGAAGTTTCTTCCTTATATCTGGGGCTGACTGACTGGCAAAGGCAAGATCGTTTACACGAGTTATCGTGAAACTTCTCTGAAGTTTACCTTAAGTTGTCTAGCTTAGGTAAACAAACATTTAATAACAATCTAATCTAGAATTTAACACCCATAAAGCCATGTTATTAAAACATAATTTTTATCTCTAAAATAACCACTTCCAGAGATAGCCAAATCAGGACTAACTTGTTTGAAAAACAAGTCCAGTTTTAACAAACTTGGCCTAATTGTTTACATAAGCTCAGCAAGAATAGTAAGTAATCATATAGATCTTTTAGAATCTGCTTTGCTGGAACTTTTTATAAGGAATCTCTAGGTTGAACTTTTACTAGCCTCTCCGGGCCAGAAGCCAAGCCACGTACTCGCCATCAGACATGCCTGCAATACCTGTCAGATTTGGGCGAACTCCTGAGGTGCCCAAAGTAATCTGACTGAGGCTTCTCCTCCTACCAGGGAGTGACATTCTTTACTCACCTGGTGAGGCTGCTGGGAACTCTGTAAGCAAGGTATGAGGCCAACAGTTCCAAAGGCCTTTACGGCTCCAGGTTTTACAAAGTCAACCTTAGTTCCTTTAAGCCGGCCATATCTGAGTCTTTTCAAATATGACGTTCCAGTCAAAGCTGGTAAAATAACCAGTGTCCAATGCTGTCCTGTTACAAGGAGAACAGATTTTTATTGAACTTACGCAAATGACTAATTGCCAAGGAAGAACTTATTGAGCCCTTTTGGTTTCAGATAGAGAGAAAAGTTGAACGCCTTGATTCATTTACAAATAAACATCTTTACATCTCTATAAGTTACAGGTAACTTAAAAAAAAGTTTCCCGGGGCACCTGTGTGGCTCAGTGGGTTAAAGCTGCTGCCTTAGGTTCAGGCCCTGATCCCAGGGTCCTAGGATCGAGCCCCGCATCGGGCTCTCTGCTCAGCGGGGAGCCTACTTCCTCCTCTCTCTCTGCCTGCCTCTCTGCCTACTTGTGATCTGTCTGTCAAATAAATAAATAAAATCTTTTTTAAAAAAAGGTTTCCCTAGTTTAGAGGAGCAAACATTACAGAACTAATAATGTTTCTAAAACATGAAGAGACAACATTACAACCTTTCAGTTTATCTAGTCCCATGTTACCAATTCTGGTTTAGTCTGAATGTAGCCCTTACTTCTGTAAATCTTTACCCATTTCCAAATCTTTATCCATTCCATTGTGTAGGAATGGATCTAGCTCAAACAGTGGCCCCAGGCATCTGATATTTTTTCTCTCCTTTTTACCTGTTTCCTGCTTTTCTACAGAGTTGTTTCCCTTATTTCCATCAGTCTTAATTACACTTAGCAGAATTTTATACTCTTAGAAATACCTTAACCTCTACTGAAGATTAAATATAAACCAATTGTGAACTGTTACAACAGAATTCTTCAGATGGCAAATTTATCAATTAGTTAAGAACAAAACATATTTACGAACAGATTTCAAAAGCACAAACCTAGTTCCAGCAACCAGCGCTCTAGCATTTTATCCCATTTGGTTGAAGTTTCAGGTTAGCAAAGACTTTGAAAGCTACTTTAACAATTACCCATTGAAACTGAGACAGACAACCATCAGTTTAGTCATCTCTTTGCTAACAGATTTCAACACAGATTTTTTTTTTTTACCTTAAGTAAAAACTCTGAAGTTTCACATTTACTACTGTTAACTCAAAAGACATGTTTGTCCTAATTAACACAACAAGCTGAACTTAGTTCCAATACTGATTTACGTTCCACCTGGGCCCACTCCACTTCGAAGGTTTACCTGAGACCCGGGTGGGAAGATCCGGAGTGGGGGTGTTAGGTCCAGGGGCGCTCTTCTTGATTCCCGACAGTGAAGAACAGAAGAAAGTGCCACCAGAAGGCAGAGAAAGGGTTCCCAGTTCTAGGACTCATTAGCTCCAAGAGAGGAGCACACACCATGCTTTCCCGCCAGCAAGGGGGAGGGGCTAGGCAGTCTCCATCCGGCCAGAGAGGGCAAGGAATGTCCCCGAAACAAAGTTGTTTCGGCAGCTGCTTGGGAATATTCCTTAAAGTCTCTGTCTTAAGTTAGACTAACTCCAGTTGGCTCCAGTTATAGCCATTTGAAAGTCAGAGTTCCCTTATTCTGTTTGCCCCATTCCTTCAAACACAACAAACAGCACAGCAGACAACAAAAAGACAAGACAAAGACAACCACAGGCCCAGCAGATCTTACCCAGAACCTGCCACCAGTGGGGACTTTTTGATCTTCTGGCCATCCAGGGGGACTCGAACCCCCTGGCCACCTAGGGGGACTTGAACCCCTGGTGACCACCTGGGGAACTCAAACCCCCAACCGCCTAGGTGACCGCCTAGGGGGACTCGAACCCCCTTGACTGTCTAGGGGGACTTGAACCCCCCGACTGTCTAGGGGGACTCGAACCCCCTGGCGATCTACCAGTGGAGGGAAGGGGCGTCCCCGCATCCTCTCCAGCCCTGGGGATCATGGCCGCGTCCGGCTTCACCCCAGTGAGCTGTACCTGGAGCTCCACCCAAACAGACCAACCTATCTCACAGAGCACCTGGAGACCGGTGGATCCCACAGAGTAAAATCTGTGAGATCTTACCTCGAGGTTTTTCCCAGAAATTCTGATGCTGGTTCAGTTCTTGTCGTTTAATCCCGGACGAGCCCCCATATGTTATGCCCCAATAATGGGTCTGTGATTAAAGGAGCGAGACTGATACAAAGCAAAGGTCAAGCAAAGCTTTATTTCGCGCCAAGCATCAAGAATCTAACTGAACGTTCGGAGCCGCGCCTCTTACAAGAGAGGGCAACACTTCTCTGTTTCACAGACTAACTTTTAAGGGCAAGGGCCATTCGGTCGGGCCTGGCCACGCACAGGTGGCCAAGGAGATTGTAACACACACAGGAAACTCCACAGTGATGCTAGGTGACCAATTGAGTTACAATTTACCCTAGTAGACATTTGAACCAGCCTATTACACCTTGATTGGGATTAGCGCCAAAAAGGCTCCCAAAGGGCGGGGCCCATACTCCTTGGTAACCAGGGAGACAGTATACTTTCCCCCCGCCCCATCGATGTCTCCACCTGGCTTGACCCACCTTTGTGTCTGGGCTTTGTTACCTGAAGCTGGTTTCCGGGACTTGTCTCCAAGTAAATCCCCTGGGGGAAGGGGAGCAGGGACAGTTTCTAAATAGGTCCTTACAGTATGTTCTTCACTCTCCCTAAATAAAAAAAAAAGTAAAAACTAAACAAACAAAAACTAATGATGTGCTATATGTTGGCTATTTGAATTTAAATTTTAAAAAATAAATAAAGTGAGCTGTTTAGGGGCACCTGGGTGGCTCAGTCGGTTAAGCATTTGCCTTTGGCTCGGGTCATGGTCTCTGGGTCCTGGGATCAAGCCCCACATCCGGCTCCCTGCCCAGTGGGGAGTCTGCTTCTCCCTCTGCTTCTGCCCCTCCCCACTCATGCTCTTTTTGTCTCTCCTCTCAAGTAAATAAATGCAATCTTTAAAAAAAATAATAAAGTGAAATGTTTGGAATGAGTTCCCTTTTATTTCTGATGAAAGATCCACTTGTTTGTGAGCAAACTGTGTTGCCGGCAGAAAACTTAGAATGCCAACCACCTGCTCGGACCATGGTCCTGACACCAACTGGATGAAGATCCCCCTAGATCCTGACTCAGTTTAAGAGGAGGCAGACAAACCTCTTGAGGATGAATAGGTAATACTGACTCTGTAGGGTGAAGACAGTTCCCCAGAAGGTGACCAAAGGGAGGAAAAGAAATTCCAAGCACTACCTTCCACCCACCCCCATGCCCTCACCCTCACACCTTTCCTTACATGAGGAAAATATTCTGTCTCTCCTTCCTCCTCTTTTTGAGTCACCGCTATTTATTTTAGAGCACAAGTACACTGTCAAGAAACAGCCAGACAACCCTGGTGATTTTTCCTGTGATGTGGGGCCAAAGCTATAAAACCAGGACTTCACTCTGATGTGAAATTACTCTTCTGGAAGTCTCTGTGCAGAGGAGGATGGCTCAGTTGTTAGCGAGATGACTTCATGCTTTGTTTATGAAAGAGAGAAGGAAAATTAAGGTCAACAGAGAGAAGGGAGAAAGAAGGTGGGTGGAGTTCATTCACGGGAAAAACACTAATGCTCCAGGATTGTCAGAGCTGGCCATGAACTTGCCACCCAGTGTGGCCCAGAGGAAAACTCAGATGCATAGAACAGGTGTTGGAGAAGAAGACCAAACTGACAGAGAGGACTATGATTGGGGTCCTGGGGTGCTGGTATAGGTGGTCAGGGAGAAGTTTGACTCAACCTGGGGTCCATTCCATTTTAGGATGATTTATATAGCTGTAAGTTCTAGATTGGAGACTTGCCTTTTCTGCTTGGAGATTTGATTCCCATTATTGAGCAACCAGTATATGTCAAGGAATATGCCAGGCACTGAGGGCACAAAGATACATAAAAAGAGCCATTATTCTAAAATTTAAGATCCTAATTTATCTCAATCTCAATTTACTTGTCTCTATAATGGGCATGGTAATTTCTACTTCCCAGGGTTGTCAAGAATCTTAAGTGAAAGTACAGGAGTTATACTTCTGTTAACTATAAAACACTGTACAAACACTCTCTTTTTTGCAGCCACTATGCAAACAGTATGGAGGTTCCTCAAAAAATTAAAACTAGAATTACCATATGACCCAGTAATTCCACTACTGAGTACTTACCAAAGAAAACAAAAACACTAATCTGAAAGATACATGCATCCCTGTGTTTATTACAACATTGTTTACAATAACCAAGACATGGAAGCAGTTTGTATTGCCCATCAATAAATGAATGGGTAAAGAAGATGTGGTATAATGTATGGGGAGAGAGGGCATATGCATGATGGAATATTACTCAACCATAAAAAAGCATGACATTTTGCCATTTGCAAGACATGAATAGACCTAGAGTGAAATGAACACCAGGTGAATTAAGTCAGTCAGAGAAAGACAAATACCATCTGATTTCACTCACATGTGGAATTTAAGAAACAAAACAAATGAACAAAGAAAAAGAAAAAAGAAAGAAAGAAAGAATCCAAAAAGAAACTCATAACTATAGAGAACAAACTGGAAGTTTCCAGAGGGGAGGTGAGTGAGGGGACAGGGGAAACAGTTAATGGAGATTAAGACTACACTTACCATCATGAGCTCTGAGAAATGTACAGAACTGCTGAATTTTGTACTGTGCTGAAAAAGTATAATACTGTATTTAATTTTATTTGAGTAAAAAAATACAAATGTTTATATATTTATTGCAAGCTTTGTTCAAAGGAGGGTTTGAAACAGTAACTTGTCAATAAATCTTCTCCTTGGGGCGCCTGGGTGGCTCAGTGGGTTAAAGCCTCTGCCTTCGGCTCAGGTCATGATCCCAGGGTTCTGGGATTGAGCCCCACATGTGGCTCTCTGCTCAGCAGGGAGCCTGCTTCCTCCTCTCTCTCTGCCTGCCTCTCTGCCTACTTGTGATCTCTGTCTGTCAAATAAATAAACAAAATCTTCAAAAAAATAAAAAAATAAATCTTCTCCTTTTTATAACTTAATAGGTTTTTGAAATAACAAAAAAATGTACCAAAATGTTGGAAAGATGCTACGAAGAATTCTGATTAATGTTCAACTGTTGGCTCGCCAGTGCAGACAAGCCCTGAGTTGTAACATTTGCTAATTGCCGTGGTGTAAATACTCCCACCACAATTTCAAGCTACCAACGTGATGTTACTGAATGCATAGGTGGGAAAATACAACCATAGTGGACTCCAGCATACCATGGACAAAAAGAGCTTTTTTTTCCTGGACCATTTGAGAAAAAAATTGCCAGCCTGACACATCACCCCCAAATACAACAGTATATGTCTCCCCCAAATACAGACATTCCATCATACACTAAAACTATAAAAATCAGGAAATAAACACCATCTGATGCAGAGACCTCATGCAAGCTTCACTGATTGTCCCAACACGGTCCTTTATAGCAAAAAGATTGAGTTCAAAATCACATGCTGTGACTCATTTAATATGGAACAGTCTCTTGGCTTTTCCTTGACTTGATCTTAACATTTTTTAAGATTTCATAGATCGTCCCTGGGTGTGGGTTTGACTGATACTTCCTCATGATTCTATTGAAGTTTCGCATCATCGGCAGGAACACTAGAAGAGCACTGCTGAGTTCTCACTTTGTCCTATTAGGGGGAACATTCTTTAGATCTATCCCATTATTGATGTTCATTTTTAACTCTTGATTAAGGTGGTGCCTGCCAGCACCATATGTTATTCTCTTTCCCTTTGTGTGGGTTAATACTTTGAAATTCTGTAACTATCCTTTTCTTCATGACATTTTCAATTCATTCCTTTATGGATTTGTTCTATATGGACTCTTCTTGTTTCATTTCATGAGTTTTAATCCATTATCATCATTAATTATTTTATTGCCAAATTGTCCTTGATTTGGACAGTGGAACATTGCCCTTTGACCATTTCCTCTTTTTTATTTTTTTCCTGGCAACCATATGATGTTCCGCGCTCCTCCCCCAGCCTTGGAATCAACCATTATCCAAGGTGCTCTGCTTTCCTGGACTCCTTAGCAGAATCCTTCGTGGAGAATGTTATTTAGAAACAAAATCTGAGTAGGCTAGCTGTCTCTGAGGATCACTATAGGGGTGTCACTGCTCCCAGGCCCCTTCAGCAAAGAGATAAGGATTCACATGTACACACACACACACACACACACACACACACATCTGTATTTATTTCTGAACCTTTTTTTTTTTTTTACTGAAAGCCAAGAGTTCACACTGATCCCTAATTCTAATTCAAAACCTCAGAGTTTATTCTAGTTTTCTCCCTTTCAATATTTGTATCTTTCTTCCCCAGCAGTGAAAACTTAAGACCTGCGAATTATTGAGCTATAACTCACATCATTGGTTTAAAGTGCACAATTTAGGGACACCTGGATGGCTCAGTCAGTTAAGTGTCTGCCTTCAGCTCATGTCATGAATCCAGGGTCCTGGGATCCAGCCCCGCATTGGGCTCCCTGCCCAGTGGGGAGCCTGCTTCCCCCTCTTCCTGCCACTTCTCCTGCTTGTGTTCTCTCTCTCTCTCTGACAAATGAATAAATAATTTTTTAAGGTGCACAATTTATTGTCTTTTAGGATATTCACCTGGTTGTGCCAACATCATCATTATCTAATTCCAGAATATTTTCGTCACCCCAAAAAGAACCCATTAGAAGCCACTCTCCAAATCTTCTCCTTCTATCCCCTATCATCAATAGTGTGGTTTCTGACTCAACATATTTGCCTGCTGGGGACATTATAAATGGGATCAAACAATATGTGACTTTTTCTATCTGATTTCTTTAACTTAGCACAGAGTTTTCAAGTTTCATCCATGATGCTGTGTGTGTCATAACTCTATTCATTTTTACAGTCAAATGCCATTGTATGGATAAAGTACATTTTGTCTCTCTATTGGTTAATGCACTTGGGTTATTTTCACTTTTTTTTGGCTATTGTGAATAATACTGCCATGAACATTCATTCACAAGTTTGTTTTTTATTAATTACTTTTATTAACATATAATGTATTATTAGCCCCAGGGGTATAGGTCTGTGAATCGCCAGGTTTACACACTTCACAGCACTCACATTAGCCCATACCCTCCGCAATTCCATAACTCAACCACCCTCTCCCTACCCCCCTACCCTCTGCAACCCTCAGTTTGTTTTGTGAGAGTAAGCGTCTCTTATGGTTTGTCTCCCTCCCCATCCCATCTTGTTTTATTTTTTTCTTTCCTATCCCCCAAGCCCCGCACTCTGCCTCTCAAATTCCCCATATCAGGAAGATCATATGATAATTGTCTTTCTCTGATTCATTTATTTCGCTCAGCATAATACCCCCCACTTCTATCCACATCATTGTAAATGGCAAGATTTCATTGCTTTTGATGACTGCATAGTATTCCATTGTGTATATATACCACATCTTTATCCATTCATCTGTGGATGGACATCTAGGTTCTTTCCATAGTTTGGCTATTGTGGACATTGCACAAGTTTTTATGTGAATATGTTTTTTTTTATTCTCTTGTGTATATATCCAGGAGTATAATTGCCAAGTACTGGGGTAATCATGTTTTACTTTTTGAGAAACTGCCAAAATGTTTTTCAAAGTATCTGCATGATTTACTTTCCAACTAGCAATCATGAGTGTTTCAATTTCCCCAACACTAGTTACTGTTTGCTTGTTTTATTACAGTCATTCTAGTGGGTGAAAGTTATATCTCATTGTGGTTTTGCTTTGCAATTTGCTAATAAGTAATGATACTGAGCATCTTTTCGTATGCTTATCAATTACTGTTTATGTATCTTCTTTGGAGAAATGATGTCTACTCCTTTGCCCCTTTTTTTTAAAGATTTGATTTATTTATTTGACAGACAAAGACCACAAGTAGGCAGAGAGGCAGGCAGAGAGAGAGGAGGAAGTAGGCTCCCCACTGAGCAGAGAGCCCGATGTGGAGCTCGATCCCAGGTCCCTGGGATCATGACCTGAGCCGAAGGCAGAGGCTTTAACCCACTGAGCCACCCAGGAGCCCCCTTTGCCCATGTTTTAATTGGGTTGTTTTTTTACTGTTGAGTCGCAAGAGTTTGTTATGTGCTCTGGATGCCAAAACCTTACCAGACATAGAATTTTTAAGTATTTTGTTCTATGGATTTTTTTTTTCACATTTGTGAGAGTGTCTTTGCTAGTTTTGGTCAGGTTATCTATATTTTCCCTTGGTTTGCTTGTGTTCTACGTGTCAGACCTAGGGACTGTTGCTTAATCCAAGGTCATGAGGATTCCCATCTCTGTATTTTGCATGTTAATAGTTTTAGCTCTTAAATATAGGTTTGTTGAATTTTGAGTTAATTTTCATATAGAATGTCCAACCTCACTCTTTGGTACATGGATATCCAGTTAAACCAGCATCGTTTGTTAAAATGAAATTTTCTGGGACACCTGGGTGGCTCAGTTGGTTAGGCTGCTGCCTTCAGCTCAGGTCATGATCCCAGGGTCTTGGGATCAAGTCCCACATTGGGCTCCTTGCTCAGTGGGGAGCCTGCTTCTCTCTCTGCCTCTGCCTGCCACTCTGCCTGCTTGTGCTCTCTGTCTCTGTCTCTGTCTCTCTCCGACAAATAAATAAATAAACAAAATCTTTTTTAAAAAAAGAAAAGACAATTTCTCCCTGTTGAGTTGTTTTAGCATCCTCATTGAAAATCAGTTGGCCATAGGGGTGTCTCGGTGGCTCAGGTCTGACTGGGATCAAGCCTGTGTTGGGTTCTCTGCTCATTCGGGAGCTGCTTCTCCCCTTCCATCTCCCTCTGTCCCCTCCCCTACTCATGCCCTCTCTCTCTCCTTCTCTTTCTCTCTCTCTCTCGTATAAATAAATATAATCTTTTTAAAAGGGAAATAAATCAATTGGCCATTAATGTATGATTTTACTTCCAGACTCTCAACTCCCCTGAACTCTACATTTACCTTTCTGCTAACACCACATGGTATTGATAACTGTAGCTTTGTGGTAATTTTTGAAATCAGGAACTGGGTCTTATAACTTCATTCTTCTTTTTAAAAGCTGTTTTGATTATTCTGGGTCCATTGCATTTCCACATGAATTTTAAAATCAGCTTGTCAATTTCTGTGAAAAACAAAACAAAGCAACAGCTAGGTTTTCAATAGGGTTTTTTTTTTTTTGTGGTTGCCCTTTATCAAATTGAGGAAGTTCCTTTCCATTCCTAACTTCCTGAGTGTTTTCATAATGAAAGTGTGTTGAATTTTGCCAAATGCTTTTTCTGCAACTATTGGGATGATCATATGGCTTTTCTCATTTATTTTATTAAAATTGTGTAATACATTAATTGATCGTTTATATTGAACCAATCTTTGCATTTCTGGGATGAATCCCAGCTAGTTATGGTATATAATTCTTTTTATATTCTGCTGGATTTGGTTTGCTAAATTTTGTCAAGGGTTTTTTCGTCTACATTCATAAGGAATGTTGGTCTCTATTTTTTTTTTTTCTTTGTGATGTCTTTGTCTAGTTTTGGTATTAGGGGAATATATGAGTTCAGAGGTGTTCCCTCCCCTTCTATTTTCTTTTGGAAGAGTTGGTTCTAATTCTTCTTTAAACATTTGCTAGAACTCTTTCTTCAGTGAAGCCATCTAGTCCTGTATTTTTCTTTGTGAGAATTTTTTGATTATTAATTCCATCTCCATTCTGGTTTTCTATTTCTTCTTGAATCAGTTTTAATAATGTGTATCTTTCTAGGAATTTGTCCATTTCATCCAGGTTATCTGACTTATTGACATATAATTGTTCATAGTATTCCCTTATAGTCCTTTTTATTTCTGTACTGTGAGTAGCAATGTTCCCTTTTTATTCATTACTTTTGTGATTTAAGTCTTCTCTCTTCTTGGTTAGTCTAACTAAAGGTTTGTCAATTTCATTGATCTTTCCAAAGAAATATCTTTTTGTTTTATTGATTTTTTTTCTATTATTTCTCTATCTTCTGTTTCATTTAATCGTTATTTTCTCCCTTCTGTTTTTTGGGGGTTTTATTCAGGTTTAGTTTCCCTTTCCCCTCCTCCTCCTTCTCCTCCAACTCTCCTCCTCCTCCTTCTCTTTCTTCTTCTTCTGTCAACTTTTGAAGTAGAAGTTCAGGTAATTCATTTGGAATCTTTTTTCTTTTTTAATATGGATGTTTGTCGTCATAAATTCCCTTCTCAGCACTGTTTTAGCTACATACCATAACTTTTGCTACATTGTGGTTTTGTTTTCATTCATACCAAGGTGTTTTCTAATTTCTCCTGTGATTTCTTTTTTGACCAATTAATTATTTAGGAGTATGCTATTTAATTAGCTCATATCTATGAACTTCCCAAATTTCCTTCAATTACTGATTTCTAATTTCATTCCATGGTAGTCAGAGAACATACCTTATATGCCTTCAATCCTTTTAAATTTATTGAAACTAGGGGCGCCTGGGTGGCTCAGTTGGTTGGACGACTGCCTTCGGCTCAGGTCATGATCCTGGAGTCCCGGGATCGAGTCCCACATCGGGCTCCCAGCTCCATGGGGAGTCTGCTTCTCCCTCTGACCTTCTCCTCGCTCATGTTCTCTCTCACATAAATAAATAAAATCTTTAAAAAAAAAATTTATTGAAACTAGTTTGATGGCCTAATATGTGATCTATTTTTGAAAAATGTTGCATGTCCACCTGAGAAGAATTTATAAGAAAAATAGTAGATGTTTTTGTGCTTTCGGGAATGATCCTGAAGGAGGTAAGAGAAGTGATGTTGTACAAAAGAGAGGAGAGCATTGTTTGTGCAATGGCCTTGGCCAGACCCAAGGAGAGGGGGGTGGAGTTCACAAATGGAAGTACTGATTTTAGCAGAAGCACAGAAGTTTACCCATGGGAACAGAGGCAGAGAATGTGGGGGCAGATCCTGGTGGATGGGCAAATGGGGCGGGGCAGACTAAGGAAGTTCTTTTCATTATCTCAATAAATGGGCAGCAAGGTCAACAGGTAAAAGTAAGGATGGGAAGAAGTGGAGGTTTCAAGATAGAGCAGAAGATGCAAACTAGCCATTCCGGAGAGGGGGAAATCAATCGACTAAAGACATAGTGGGTCCTTGTCTGGAAGTATTAAAGCTCCATTGGAAGATCATGGTCATCTTGGTTGTGTGTTTTTCTCCAACTTTGTTTAGCTTCACTGGGACAGGCACAGAACATGTGGAGAGCTGGATTTCATCAAGAAATCAAGTGATTGTTATAAGTGACCATGGAATTATGGCTGGGGAAGAAAGGGAGTGAGGACATTAAAAGACAAGGGGCCACAAAACACTGATAGGAGCACTGGAGGTTCCAATGTCCAGGGATTGTCAGAGTTTGGGTATTAAAGAAAGTGAACTAGAAAGATGGGAAGTGGTAGGAAGAGAGTTGGATGCACAAAGTTGACATTGTGCCTTATTAGTAAAAGCAAAACATGGTTGGAGGACTAAGATACTGTGTTGGGTGGGAGTCAAGATCATAGGAAGAGGGATGGTCAAGGAACTGAGAGTCCCAGTGCTTGGAAGGTTCAGACACAAATGTGTTACAAGCATCACAAATTCAGACTGGATGTAAGGTGGAAAGCAACAGTGATCCAGGAGCCCAGATCACTGGGAAATGAGGAGAATGAGCCAGAAATCAATGAAGACAGTAGAAATTGGTATATGATGACAGTTAAGTCCAAACCTTCCTTTCAGGAAGGCGGAGGGGAGAAGGGTCTACTTGTGACAGTAAGGATGTAAGAGGACACTTGGCCACCTCCAAACCCCTCAGTACAAGGGTGGTAAGAGGACCAACAGCTTCCACCTGAGAGGGCAGCAGGAACAGTAAAATCCCAAGGGGGAGCTGGGTTCCTGGTCGTATGTGTGGGCAAAGGGAATGTTCAGGGAAAAGTCAAGATATGCAAGATATGGAGATACTTTTGTTGATAACCCAATCCCAGAGGGCACAGTGGAAGGTTTTTAGGAGTCAGAGATGAGTGGGAGAAAGGGACTGAATAGGGCATGATAGAGCCTTTTGGAGATCAGTGACCCAAGATGAGGCATGACCTGGGAGTCTGGAGTCCAAGTGGCGACTGAGAACACAATGACGAAGGGGCTCATAGATCAGTCATGGAGTTCAAAGCAGATCGTGGTGGTGAGGTAGGAGTGCTGGGGTAGGCAGGGCCTGGTGTTAGGGGCTCCTTCTTTACCCTTAAAGGTACATGTTACCCACACACGCGTTGCTGGCAAAGGAGGAATCTAACTGAGCGGCTGGAGCATTGGAGCAAGACCTGGCCCCCTCTCTCCCTGGCTGTCACCTGCTAGCCATGTAGTGCCATCTACCCTCTCTGTGACCTAGTTTCCTCATCCACAGAGTAGAAATAAACTCTATTTCCTAGGTGTGTGTGGTGGGGAGTAAGTGACTAAGCCATGACAACATTCAACAAACAGTAGTTCCTGTGAAAGCCCCAGGCTAAGGTTCACTTGGAGCCAGATGCCACTGGACTTCCCAGTCACATGAACCAACAAACTCCCTTTCCTCATGGGCTGTGCAAGCTTGAGTTGAGTTTTCTGACTCCTATGACTAAAAGGTTCCTGGCACAGACACAATTTTCATCTCCATTAAGTAGATGAGGAAGCTGAATCAGGTTAACCTGGCTCCTCAAAGTTCCACATCTCCAACTTACCCACAACTAATGAATCATTGAACATTACATCAAAAACTAATGATGTGCTGTATCTTGGTTTATTGACTCTAAATAAGAAATAAGTTAAAAATTAAAAAAATAATAATAAACACAGTTCTGTCTGTCTTGCCAATCTGCTCAAAATTAGCCAGCCCACCAGGACTCAAAGCCCAGGTGCCCAGGAGACTCTAATGTGTAGTCAAGTGTCTTCCTCCCAGGAAGACTCTGCAAAGGCCAGGACTGGACATTGTGGAGAAAAGAGAGGCTGATTTGGCTGCCTCTTGACCTTGGGCTGATCACTCTGCAGAACAGAGTGTACAGTCACAGACCATGCCTGGGAGGACTAATTTTCACATGGCCCAGTGGTCCAGATCCCAGGTCTGTGCTCCCTGGAATGGGGTGAGCCGAGGACAAGTAGAGAGGTGTTCCCAGACCGGCACACATCGTCTCCAGGCTCCTGGATCCAGGACAGTGTGAGCTGAAGGAGGCGAGAGCCCATGGGCTTCTTTTCAAGCAAGGAAATCCACATTACACACCCACCCTCCCCCTCCTCTGTATTTACCAAGTTTTCTTCTATTATTCTATCTCCATGTCTCTTCTTTTTGTCTACATCTCCTCTTTGTACAAATTATTTTTTTGTACAAATTAAAAAATTATTTTTATATAATATATATATGTATATGTATATAAGTGAAATATAAATCCAAAGATGGAACATCAGACCTCAGGACTAAATAAACCATAAACTAGAATAGGAAATGTACCCTAAGGGGATGGGGATGGGCTGCAGCAGCACCACATGCTAAGTAGGATATTTCACCATGGCTAAGGTTGAGCTTCCTGGCGGCCAAAGCAAAAATGGGAAGCTACAATATATAATTTGGAATATTTAAGTAGTGTGGACAGACAATCTGCCCTCAAGTGAAACAAAGGTTTTTCCAGCACTTAGCCCAAAAGGACATTTTTCACGTGTGTGTGTGTATATAGGTGTCACTGAGTGACACTGAGTAGTGTCAGACACAGGTGTCCCTGGCCACATCCCTGAATGTCCATGCAGTAGTGGTCTTATAAGCCTATTTGTTAGAGTGCCCTTTGGGGGAAAAAAAGCCAACAAAATAGTCCCAAGAACAACTCAGTGAGAGTCTTTAGAAAACATGGAGGCAAATGCAATTTTCTGATGACTTAGTTGGATCCAACAGCACTTCCCAAACTGTTTCTCAGTATCCCCAAAGTTTTACGTGGCAATGAAAAGTACTCTATAGGAAACCGGTTCCATAGTCAGAGAAGTTCAAGATAAAATTGGGATTAAACAAAATCAAGCAGGTTTTCTAACAATGGGATTTCAAAGAGCTTTTAACACTCCAGCATCCATGTGAATCTCCAAGTTCAGGTAAAGGATGCATTCTCTCCCATGTTTGTCTCTGGAACCTTCTTCTCCACCCACCCCCATTTTTCCCAGAGTACCTTTTAAGAAGCTCACAGAAAGCTAGAGTTGCATGGACATGGTATGAGAAATTAAGATCTGGAAGAATGGGTGAACTAAACTCCAACTAAAATATTTCTCAGCAAGGCATTTAGTAGAGTTGGCCCATTGGTAGTCTTAAGGCCATGGCATGCAACTGGGACCAAACTTCCGGTGCTCTGTTATTCTGGTGATCTAATAAGAACACCTCTTCCTACAGCCCCTCTTTTCCTGGACTCATCTTCTCAATTCACACAACTGGAGGTCACAGGAAAGAGATTGTAGAAGACAAAGACAAGGACCTTTCAGAACCCAGGAGACGCTCCACCTCCACCACGTGAAGACAGACGTGCTCCCCTCAGGGCCCGGGCCATATGCAAAGGGTGGGGTTTCCTTTGTCCATGGCTTAGCTCCATGGAGCTGAGGAAGCTGTTAAGGGGCTGGGGTCTCAGGACTAGACCCCAGGAGGTAGACAGAGGGGATCAAGGAAGAATTCCAAGTTGAAATCTGAACTAGAGCCAGGCAAAGAGATAAGAAGTGGGAGGGACCGGAAAGTAATTTCAGAGGTGGCGTTGGGAAATGGGTCTAGACCCTAGAATCACTGTGAATTCAAAGAAAATGTGGCCTTAGGGTTCGTTACCTGATTTCTGAAACCTCAGAGAGAGAGAGGCACAGTGATGATTCTGAATTGGTCAAAAGTGGGTTCATCTACAGCCCATCAGCTGACGGTTCCAGCCTTTGGGGCTTAAAGCAGGGCCATCGACAACTCAACATAGATCTGGATTTGGGACCTGACCCACCAGATGCTCCCCATCCGAAACGGCTGCTAGAGAGATCATGTACACATGGAAACTTTGAAAGGGCCAGACACAAAAAACACCTGTCTGGGGATGTACATCCCAGGATTGCTGGTCATGCTGGAAAATGGGAAAGCCTAGACATGGTCCTCATGGGAACTGATTCACAAAAATACGCTACATTCATGAGACAGAATACCCCACCCCCTTCAGGAATGTTTGAAGTACGTGTATTAATATGGAAAGAAATGCATGATAAACTCATAGGTAAAAATACAGATTATCAAAATATAAATAGCAGCGTCCCCTTGTAATGGGCAAACCCTTTCTTTGTGTAAGTATGCACAGACAGAAGTCTGAAAGGAGATCTCGAAACTGGTTTTCTGTGGCTTGTGAGGCTGCTGATTACTGATATTCTTTTTCTTTTTGTTCATCAGCAATTTCCTTTTCTATAAATAAACATGGATTTTCTTTACGTAATTATTTTTTAAAAACAGTAAAAGAAAGCAAAGCACAGTTCAAACATCCCGCAGTGGGTGCTTCGTCTCTCCCTCTCCTCTGTACTTGATCTTTGTCATCTTGATACTGTGACTTTGTTCCAAATGCTATTCCTCTGTCTCCTCCAGCAGACTGTCCTCAGACCACAGATGCTCGGGGCTGGGGTGTGGGGGTAGGGGGTGCGGGGGAGGTGTAGGGGGCGGGGTCCTGATGTGCACAGAGGCAGGAATTCTAGAATAAGGCTGTAAGCTGAGACACCAGCCAGCTCAAGGCAGAGAGGACCAAAGACGATGGGGCATCTGACTGGGGCGCAGTCCTTGGTGGATGCTGGAATGTGGAGTGAGCGTGCGTTGGCCAAGATTAGAAACCAGGCATGGATCAAACGCTTTAACCTCATGACGTTGCTGTTTTCTCACTCCTCCCCTGGTGAACTTGAGAGAGACAGACCTTAAGCTCAGATCAGCAATGTCTTTGCAGGGTGTCAGTCCGTGGTTACCAGCACGACGTGCCCAGAGGGTCTATCGGGAGAACTGGCTCTGGCTTCCCCACTGGCAGTGGACTGTGGAAGTCTATCTCCCTCGAGGCTGTACTTCTCAAGCTCCATAGAGCGACAGGGTTGGAGGAAGCCACTGGACAGAAGAAAATGCACTTTATTATTTTTTTTTTAATGTATTTATTTGACAGAGGGAGATCACAAGTAGGCAGAGAGGCAGGCAGAGAGAGAGGAGGAAGCAGGCTCCCTGCTGAGCAGAGAGCCCGATGCAGGGCTCCATCCCAGGACCCTGGGATCATGACCTGAGCCGAAGGCAGAGGCTTAACCCGATGCGCCACCCAGGCGCCCCAGAAAATGCACTTTAAAGGGCGGGGGGAGACTTTACAGAGAACAAATGAGTTCATATTTGTATAGCAATTAAAAAACAAATGTATTTTGTTTGAAGATGTGGAAGGACTCGAAGGTTTCAAATTTTCATATTACAGCAAACACAAACATAACAGAGCAGAATTGAGAATCCTAGATGAATTTGCATGTTACGTCTCTGGAGACATTTTGCACTTCCCTTGAGACAGCGCTGATTCAGGCTACGCTCCAGATCCCTGCACATATTCACTCCTCCTTGAGAGGCACCAGCTAACCAGATCACCAAACCGTCTGATCTCCACGTCCCTGGGAGACATCAATGACATCGAGGTCAGTTACAAAGCAAGGTGCCTACCTTACTGAGTCTTCCCTGAGCAGTCAGATGGAGGTGAGGGGCTTAAGCACTGTCTCCCACAATTTCCTACAATGTTAATGTCTTCATTTGACCAAATTAAAATCAGAGCCTCAATGAAGCTGAAGTGACTCGCCTAAGGTCACACGGCTAGTCAAGTGACAAGCGCCGGATGTCCAGTTTAAAGCCAATGCTAATGCTAGATAGTTAAGCCAAAGCTTTAAGAAACAAAGTATTGGGGCACCTGTGAGGTTCAGTGGGTTAAGCGTCCGACCATTGATCTCAGCTCAGGTCTTGATCTTAGGGTTATGAGTTCAAGCCCTGTGTTGCCCTACTAAAAATAAATAAATAAATAAATAGTTTCCCAAACTACCATGGCAGGATGCAAGAAACACGATGGAATGTGCTATGAAAAGCCATCATTCTCAGGAGCAGTTGGTCAAAGGAACTTCCATGTTCTACTTTCTGTTTTCCTGTAATATTTGGGCTGTTACAACCAATACATTTTCCTTTTTTTTTTTTTAAACATTATTTATTTATTTGTTTATTTAAGAAAGAGAGAGAGAGAATAAGCAAGAGACAGCATGAGCAGGGTGAGGGGCAGAGGGAGAAGCAGGCTGTCCGCTGAGCACGGAGCCACATGTGGGGCTCAATCCAGGGACTCTGGGATCACAACCCAAGCTGAAGGCAGACTCTTAACTGACTGAGCCACCCAGACGCCCCGTAATAAATTTTCTTAATGATGATTGCCCAATGATATCAAAAGGTTCCTCTTTAGACACGACCCATAAATAGTTTCCCTTGGTCTGATAACAAGCTCACCCAGCAAGCAACCTTCTTGATAATTTCGCTTTCCCTAGAGCTGGCTAGCAGAGGTGCAGGGGCAGGGGGGAGCACTAGCCATGCTGACATCACTGTGTTGTCCACCTGATTTTCTATTTCTCATTACAAATGAATACAGCTCAACAAATTTTTCCTCCTCCATCCCCAACCCTTCCCAGGGTTTAGAAAACACAGAGAAGTAGTATTTGATACAAGTCAAAGGAACAAAAAGACAGATTCCCTTTGAGCATAGGAACACACAGGCTCGTTCACTCTTGGCCATGTACGGGTTGATTGTCTTGTGATGCTTGACCCTGCGTCCGACAGCAAGTAAAGGCTTTTTTTTTTTTTTTAAAGATTTTATTTATTTATTTATTTGACAGATCGCAAGGAGGCAGAGAGACAGGCAGAGAGAGATGGAGAAGCAGGCTCCCTGCTGAGCAGAGAGCCCGATGCAGAACTCGATCCCAGGACCCTGGGATCATGACCTGAGCTGAAGGCAGAGGCTTTAATCCACTGAGCCACCCAGGCACCCAAGTAAAGGCTTTTCTTTATCTCTTGCTATGTTACTCAGAAGACTTTCTCATGCAAGGGACAGAAATCCAGCTTGAGCTGGCTGAAGAATGAAAACGGGTGGGTTTCATAGATTAATATAACTAAAAAATCTGAAGATAGAGCTCTCGCTGCAGGTATGGCTGGATCCAGGCTTTCAAACAATGTCATGGGGGCTGTTTCTGACTCTTTTCTCATCTTTCTTTTGCGCTCGCCTTACTCTCAGGCAGGTTCTCTGACCTGGGGGTCCTAGCAGGCCCAGGGGCCCATCCTCCAGTTTGGAAACCTAGCAGTAAGGGAAGCTTCTCCTCGGAAGTTCCAGAGTTAAATCTCTTTGGCTTGGTTTAGATCACTTGCCTGGGTGGAAATCAACGGCTGCAGCCAATAGGACAGAATACGCTGACGGGTTTTGCTGAATCTCGTCCCCTTCCCCCTTCCTCAGAACGGGAACTACAGTGGTCAGCAATGGTTGCCTCAAAGAAAAACAGGACCGGCCCCTGGAGAAGGCAAGATGGATGCTGGGCATGGGGTAAAAACGGAAGCCTAGAGTCAGATCCAAAGCCCCCTTCAGCTAGACTTGGGGGAAAGCATTAGTGGGAAGAAACAACCGGTCAAGCTGAGGGCCAAGAAGAAACACCTGGGCAGAGGCGGCATTTGAGGAACTGGATTTCCAAGACAGAAGCCCAGTCGGGGGCGGGGCAGGGTGGAGCAGGAGGGCAGTGCCTGCCCCTTGGGGTGGAGGAAAGAGCTGGATGGAAAGAGTTGGACCCTGTGTGGACCTCAACAGGTGACATGAGCAGGAAAGGACCATTCGGCACGTCCTCCTGGAGTCGATGCAGCCGACGGGAGGCATGTTTTGAAGGAATGGACTGTGCCACCCCACCCTCCGAAGTTCAAGGCAACGTAGGGTCATCCCGTTCTCCTAACTGCACGCTGTGCACGTCCGTCAGTTCCGCGGGAGTCCTTCCCGGTGGAGTCGGCTGCCTGGAGTCCATGTGAGCTGGTGAGACTGAGTTCCTGGGAACCGGACCTTGGGTCCTGGCAGATTCCACAGGGCCCTGACCCCATGGGAGTCCACCTGGGAGGCTGCCAGCCGGCCTGCCCTGACCACACCCCGTCTTTGCTCCCGGGCCTCACAGCGCCTCACTTACAGGCTGTGCTGGTACCCCAGGAGACCACCTGGCACAGGGCTTGGCTCCCAGTAACCCCAAATAAAGGGAAGCGGCTCTTACGACCCCCAAGGACATATGTTCCCCATGCCCAAAAATAACACCTGTCATTGGACCTGTCATTGGATAGGTGCAGGCAAAGCAGGCCCCAAGCGTGATGCTCAGGACTCCGTAGCTGTCCGTACAGCTGCTGGGACAAGGAAGCACCTGGCTACAGTAGCAGGTACGAGAGAGACCCGTGAGCAGTTGGGTTTGGGTTTTTCTGTGGGGGCCCGGGCTTTCTTCCCATGCCCCACCACCCCTTGCCACCCACTCAGTTGTGTGTTTTTGTTTTTGTTTTTTTCTCCTCCGTGTCCCTTTTACACAAGGTCACCTGTCAGCAAATGTGCTCGAAGCACAAAACTGTTGTCCACCCATCTTGACTTCTGGAAGGTTTTGTCTGAAATCTGGCTAGGGGTGAGATTTCTCAAAGTGGGTTCTCCCGGCCACCCTCATCAGCATCATGGTCAGAGATGTCCGTTAACTGTGACCAAAGGTTCTTAAATCCCACCTAGACCTGCCAGAGGATTGCAGTCTTTGGGTTTGGAGCCTAGAGATCTGCATTTTTTTTAAAGGCTCCAGGGGGCATGAGAGGGTGAGGATCCAAATGCATCTGAGAGCTCATCAGCTACCATCCTACTGGGGCTCCTGAGACACCTGGTCCCAACCGGAAAGTCCTGACTCACAGTTCAGGCCCTGCCCCCTCCGGCCTTCCTATCAGGCAACTCAAGGTCCCCAGGCTCACAAGTTACTGATTAACCCTAGGTTTCCAGAAAAGAAATAACAATATCTCAGGAGAAGACATAAGCCAAGAGCCAAGCTGAGCAGCCCCAGGAGAAGGGGTCATAGACAGCTGCTGTCACCAGGCGCCTGACGAGGAGGCCAGGGAGGCTGAGACGCCCAGCCGGAGGCCAGACAGCATCCAGGTCCCAGCGGCACCGGCGGTTACCCTTCGTCCACGCCCAGGCTCGGAGTTGCCTGGTCCCTCTGACTCTGAATGGCTTGCGCAGACATCCCGCAGCTGCGGGTCCCAGAGCAGCCCCAGCCCATCTCGGCAAGAGCCACACCCCCCTCCGCCAAGGCCACGGGCCCAACAGGGGGGCACTGGAGCTCCTCGGATGGCGACTTAGAGTGCTTGGTGTGCCGGGAGCCCTACAGCTGTACCCGGCCGGCCAAGCTGCTGGGCTGCCAGCACTCCTTCTGTGCCGTCTGCCTCAAGCTCCTGCTGTGTGTCCAGGACAACACCTGGTCCGTCACCTGCCCCTTGTGCCGCCAGGCCACCTCTGTCCCCGGGGGCCTCATCTGCAGCCTGCGCGACCAGGAGGCCGTGGTGGGGCGACTGGGCCGGCCGTGGCCGGAGGTGCGGCTCTGTCCTCAGAGACTGGCAGATTCCGCCCCCTCGGCGGCAGGGCACCCCGGCGTTGCGGGAGAGGATGCGCAGGACGAGGCGACCGCCAACCGCGTGGCTGCCCGGCGCCTGGCCGTGCACTTGCTCCTGCTGGTTTTGCTCATTGTCCTCATTCTGCCCTTTGTCTACCCCGGCGTCATCCGGTGGGTGCTCGCCTCGGTGATCGCCTTGGCCCTGCTAATGTCCTCGGTCTTCTGCTGTCACGCCAGCAGCCAGGGCAGCTGCTGTCCCTCCCCCGGGACTGTATTCTGCCGAGGACAGAAACACAGCGAGATCTCTTCCATCGCCTGAGCGCACCCCAAGAGACGGCACCTGCTGCCTCTTGGGCCCCGTTAGGCTCACAGCGACCAGGTGAAGGGGCTCTGAACGAAGGCTGCTTCCCTTGGAGGATTACATACCTGCTGGACTTGCGAGCCAAAGCCGGGTTGTGTTGAGTCAAGAACTATGTGCCTGGGTGATAGACGTAACGTCTGTCCGAGACACAGCGCATCTAAACCGCGCAGGGTCTTGGAGGGGGCGCAGATTTCTTGACCGCCGCAAGGAGCCTTCTGTTTCCTCCTTACTCTAATGCTCCTGGTTTTTCTTTGTATACGTTGATGAACTTACTGCAGAACAAATAGAACCGAGACTCCTTTTTTTTGCAACTTATGGACGTGGTTTTATTTTCTCGCTTTGTTTTGGTTCTGTCTTTTGTGTTTTGAGGCAGTTTGTTAGATCTGTGACTCTGACAAATTTTTCCTCCTGGGAAGTTGCAGTCCCCCCCCCCCCCCCCCCCCCGGGGAAGCCCTCCTACGCTGCCCAGCTCCACGAAGGTCCTGGTGGTTTGGGTGTTCCCGTGAGTCGCCTCCAGGGATGGAGGGGGGTAATTTGTGTGAAGGAGTGGCTCTGGGGCTGTTGGGGGTCCCACGTTCATTCAGCAGAGTTGGGGACGGGTGGAGAGCATGTAGGGGAGTCTGGGAATTGCTCCAGAACACTCACCAGATTGTCCAGGCCCGTGTCATTGGGCTCTGGCTTCTCAGAGAATCTCAAGGTTACAAGGACTCCCCCTGCCCCCCACCCAACAGCAGGTCCCACCGCTCATCAGATGCACGGCCTCACGCTCGCTCCGTAAGGGTGTTGCTTTTCCTGTGTGATTGCATTTCAACTCCCATCTGAGCTCTTGTCATAAAGATAAAAGGCCCCATAAATGCAATGGTTCTTGACAATAACCCCACCTCTCCCGCCTCACCCTGACAGTCACTGCCTTCTGAAAGGCTGCTCTGGAACATAGAGGAGGCTTCTTCCGCAGGGAATGACTTTCCCAGGTTGCCAGGATCGGGTCTCAGCTAGAGGAGGGGCTTAGGGATCCAGGGGAATGGAGGGTGGGAGATGACGCCTTGTTTCCCTCCGAAGGCCTCTTAATTGGGAAGCAGACTTGAAACCTCAGGAGGCTCACTGGGCACGATCCATTGTCCCTCCCCACTTTGCCTCCTGGGAGGATGACAGGTGCACGTTGGGCGTTTGTTCATGGTTATTGTGCCTCTGGAAGAGAGGGATGACAGAAGTCGGCCACTGGAGCCCAAAGGAAGGACTCTGGCCTCGTGGGTATATGTTGTCCAGCAAGATCATTTGCCTCTCTGCGTTTCATTGAGCTCATTGGACTGGATTATTCCTAAGTCCCCCGAAGCCCAGGAACGGCAGCACAGCTGGGCCCCTGAGCAGTGGACAGGAGTCACATCCCCTCTGAACTCACACAGAGAAAACTCAAAACATAAGGATGCATGCAAATAGCTGTTCTTGCAATCTGGGTGCCTTCCTTTGTTTCTTGTAAAGGTATTTCCAGGGCAACTCCGGGATACCCGTGCTATTGTTACTCCTCGTGCTGGCAGTGTGTGTGAGTGTGAGTTCTTCAGGTGAGCTTGAAGAACACCCTGTCTTCCCACGATGAGCAAATGATGGAACTTGTTCTGCATTTCCTGAGCCGGCCTCGGGCATGTGCCATTTGGGATGGTAGGATAGAGAAAGAACATTTCCCCCACGCACCTCCACTCACGTTCTATCTGGTTCTCGGGCTCTCCACCAAGAAGAAACCTCCACCAAGGTTTCAAGTTGCCAATGACAACCCCATTTCTACCATCATAATGATAGGCACATGTTTACTGAGTCTTACAATGTGACAAGCACCACACTAACACGAATTTTCTAGCTGAGTCTTCATAACAACCTGATGAAGTTGAAATCATCTTGCCAATGAAGGGACTAATGGTCAGAGAGGTAAATTCCTCTGCCTAAGGTCACACAGCCAATCACTTCCGGAACTCCCCCAAGGAATTAATCCAGAGCTCTTTCTGTTCCATCAAGCTGTCTCCCTTACGTGCTGGTCCAGCCTTGCAAAGGATAACAGGAGAAACCTCAGGAGGCTCTGAATTCCAGTAGTCAGGTGCCCAGAGGGGCCACAGAATTCTGGAATCTATGGTCTACACTAAAGAGAAAGAAAAGGGGCTCCTGGGTGGCCCAATCAATGAAGTGTCCAACTCTCGACTTCAGCTCAAGTCATGATCTCAGGGTCATGAGATCGAGCCCTGTGCCAGGCTTCATACTAAGCATGGAGTCTGCTTGAGATTCTCTCTTTCCCTCTCCCTTGGTCCTTCCTTCCATGTATACACACACACTCTCAATCTTTCAAAATAAATAAATAAAATCTTTTTTTTTTAAAAAAAAAGCAGAAGAAAGAAAAAGAAAAGAGAATGATGAAAATAGAATGGGTTTCCTATAGACTTTGACTACCCAGTCCCAACCTCCCCTGCAGGAAGCTGTGTTGGCACATGGTCCCTAAACAGGGGGCCCTCCATCCCCCTGGCAGAAGATGGCTTCATGCTGCCGTCTTCACCCCCTTGGAAGCCAGCTGGTCCCAAGCACTTTCTGGCCCCTGGCTGTCTGTGCATGGAGGGCACTAGAGGCCGGTATTGGTGCTGGCTGTCCTGAAGGGTTGGGGGAGAACAGAGGACACAGGCAGCGCTGTGAAAGGATGCCTGTGAAAGAGAGGCAGGCCTAAGCCCAGAGCTAAGCTCTGACCCAAAGTGTGACCAGTAGACATTACAGAACTTCTCTGAGCCTCACTTCGCTCACCTATAAAGTGGAAGACGATGCCACACTCCTCCCAGGGCCCCCAGGAGGATTCAGTGCTACTGGATGAGAATCCCAGGTCTTAATAGTCTGCCTTTATCATCAATCAGTGACCTTTGTGGGTGACTGAGTCTCTTGGGGCCTGTTCAGCGTGACAAAGGGCAGGGGGCAGGCCTTGATAGTGGGGTGAAGCCAGCCCAGAATGGGAGCATTATCCAAGCCAATCTGGTAGACAGCTTGGTGTTGAGGTCCTAAGGATGAAGAGAAATTGCAGGCAGAAGCCAAATTTCATCCCTATCAGACCATCTCCCCATTCTGGGGCCTTGGAGTCAGACGTGGCTGACTTGATCCCAGCGTCACCATCCACAAGCCTCATCACCTGTCTGAACCTCATCACCTGTCTCATCGGGTTGTGGGGAATAGTGAAATAGCCCATGGCTGAGCCCTTGGGATCACAGGTTGTTAAAGAAGGGAGGGAGAAGACAGAGAGAAAGAGATGGGTTGAGTTCTAGAAAGCACTAACAGGAATGATGGGGACAGGCTCGTCTTATTCTATTCAGTCATATGGATAAGGAAGTCTACTAAAGCCTGGGCACTAGAACTCATCTCTTCTGTTTTCACCCTCAGCATCAGCAGCGTCTCAACAACAGTTAATAAAGTAATCGGTAACGTGACCTGAATGCACCGTGCAAAGCATATTACATATGTTATCACGTAGGCCATAAGATAGATACTATTCTTAGCCCCCAGATGATCAACAGGGCTGCTCAGGCACGGAGAGGAGAAGTAACTGGCTCAAGGTCACACACTGAGGCCATGCTGGAGCCAGGAGTGCACCACCGAAGTCCAGCTCCGGCGTCTGGACTTTGAGTCACTTAGCTGTCCCTGATGGAACATTCCCGGCATATCATGAGTGTTCACGGCACGGGGGTGCCCTGGCCTGAAAGGCAAAGAATTAAGAAGAGCTGGGTTTCCTCTACTTGGTTATAGCTTTCTGGCTTAGCGGGTGCTTGGGACACAGGGTTGTGGGAACCCACCTGACCCATTACCCGCAGGCACTTTCTCATCTCATCTGATAAGACCCTGTTCACTGCTGGAACCTCTTTTCAAATGCCTGGAGGAAGTTTTTCAGCCCTTGCTAAAGCAACGACTTCTTAGTGGCAGAGGAAAGTATTTCCAGGAATGAAGGAACTGCCTACCATTTCTCGGGCTGTAGGAACAGCATAGAACACATTCAAGGAGAAATTTTAAAAAGTTTTTTAATCTGCCTGGAGCTGTTCTTAGGAACTTTATACTTTGATCTGAATATACTGAAATCACCTTTTTAAAAGAGGGAGGGAGCTATTTCCTGGGTCAGTAGAGAACTCTCTGAAGAATTCAGAACACTCTGGAACTTAGGATCCATCCATGCATTTATTCAACAAACATTTATTGGACACCTGCTGTATGCCAGGTATCTAACCTTATTCCATAAGGAAGTTTGCTGAGGAAAGAAAACTACTTTGCACTGAGCACCCGGTAGGGGTTGAACTGTGTCTCCCTCTCAGAAAGAAAATATGTTGGAGTCCTAACCCTCGCTACCTCAGAATGTGACCTTCTTTGGAAATAGGGTTTTTATAGAGATAATCAATTAAAAATGAGGTCATTGGGGTGGGCCCCAATCCAATTCGTGTGATGTCCTTCTAGAAAGGGGAAGTGTGGATGTGGAGACAGACGCCCATGAGGGAAGACAAGGTGAAGACTCACAGGGAGAACACCATGTGGGGATGAAGGCGGGCTGAGGTGATGTTTCTACAAGCCAAGGGACATCATTGATGGCCATTACACTACCCAACGCTGGGAAGAAGGCTTGGAAGGAATTCTCCTCCCCCAGATCTCTCAGCAGGAACCAACCCCACCAACACCAGGTTCTTGGACACCTAGGCTCCAGAATGTGAGGGACAATTTCTGTTGTTTAAGTTGCTCAGTTAGGGACACTTTGTTCACATAGCCCTGGGAAACCCTACCACCCCTATCCTGGGCCCGGGCTTGCGTGGACTTCTTCATGAAGTCAGCTGGACTTCTTCAAGTTCATCCTCTAACTCCCCTGGGGTCTTGTCGCACGTAAGTGGCAACGTCGGCTCGTCACGTCTGTTGGGCTCCTAAGACTACGTCCTACCTCTCCCATTTATGGATGGGAAAATGAGGCTCAGAGAAGCCCCCTGATTCCTCCTCCCCCCCAAAAATGTGCCCAACATGTTAGAGATGGAGTTAGATTCATCACCCACATTTCCTAAATATCCTTAGTCTTTGTGACAACCGTATAACAATTACTGAGTTATTATCCTCGTTCCACAGATTAAAGACTTACAACCCAGAGTGTTGGTGCCTATGTCCTGCATGTGCATTTCTGTACATATTTCATAGTTTAAAAATAATTTAGGCCCCACATAACAATGCTAAGCAGCTGACGGACAAAGACTCAGGGGGAAACGGGTGCCCAGGGCTAATCCCCTGCTGAGCTGTGTGCCCCAGGGTCACAGAGCTTTGGGGTGGCTCTGGAGACAGTCTGGTTTGAGTCCCCACTCTGCTACTTGCTGGCTGTATGCATGGCTCCTAATCTCAAACTCTCTGAACCTCCGTTCTCACATCTGTAGGAAGGAAAAATCATCACAATCACCGATTGTGGGAATTGGTAGAGACAACTTAGTGCTGTATATTGGCATAGACTCTATGCCAATTACTCAAACATTAACTGCACTAGTTAGGCAGAGTTGGATGTACTGGCTGGTTTAACCAAGTGGTGGCAAAGGCAGTTTCCTGGCAAGCTTTGGTAAGGATGACACTGGGGCCGGGCCTTCTCTATTCAGACTTTTTCTCCCCATTTCTGCCTCCTTTTCCCCTCTGCATCTGGGTTTTGTTCTCTCCAACTAGCTTTTTCCGATAGCTTGGAAACTTGACGGTCTCCTGCTGACATCTTCCTCGCTTCACCTCCAGAAAGAAAGAGACCAAGTTTCTTCATTGGTAAATGGTAACAAATCCCAAGGAAGGACTCTGATTGGTCCTCTTGGGTCACATGTCCTCCTCCATGACCAGCTGGTCTGTGATCGGCAACCCCAATAGAGTCTTGAGATGGAGAGGAGAAGGACTTGGAACATTCTGCTGTTTGCCGAAGAATGAGGAGCACTGAGCAGATGGATGGTAGTGGAAGGTCCTGTAGAGAACCTAGGTGTTTGCGTCATTCCCCCAACCTGACCCAGCTAATGAGAGGAGACCTTCCACCCTGATGGGGATTCTCTTTGAGGGGCTGGTCTCCTCCCCACCCACACTCTGTCCAGGTGGGTTCTCATGGTAATAATACCATGTATGTCTTTTGAGGGGACAGTTTGTATCCCAAATCTGCCAATCAAAGCACCGTGTGCCCTGGCCACAGGTCTGGTTCCAGGCCAAGCCAGGGACGGCTTTATCCAGGAATCTGGGTAACACTCCAGAGGGAGAGTTTTCTCCACCAGAGCTGCTAAGCTGGTAGAATGTTTGGGGGCACTTTCTGGTGGCAGTCTTGGCACCCGCAGGGGAGAGATTCTTCTACTGGTAAAGCCAACCCAGAGGGAAGCTGAGCCCAGCTTTCTCACTAATAGAAGTCCCTAATCATATTATTTGCATATTATTTGAGTACCCGGACCATCATGTCTGAAACCTGATGTTCCTCTGGAGTTTTCAATAGTCACATAAGTCAATAAATGCCCTTTCTTTGCTTACACCATTTTGACTGGGCTGTTTCTCTTATAATCTAAAGGAGCCCTGACTCATTCGCACATGCCTGAGTTACAAGGTCACGTGCAGTGAAAGTTCAGGAGCTGATACGGAGCCAGGTGCATGTGGAAGGTGGAAAGCTGAATGCAAATGACTAATGGAGCTGGAACACACAGAGAGGAAGACAAGAGCGAGGCCTTATGGCCTCTGAGAGGCAGAGAGAGAAGCCTCCTGTCCTGGCTTCCACGATCACTAGCCTTGGTGGGTCGTCGCTGTTTGCCATTCCTCTCCTGCCTGTCCACGAGGCCCTGTTCTACGCATTTGTATCTCTCTTTGAGTAAGATTGCTACCCAGAGAATTCTGATAACCTCCTCCCTCCCCCAACAAAAGATCTGGTGCCTGGTGAGGCCTGTGATGTCTGTTAAATGGAGGAGTGTCTGGAGCAGGACATGGTATATGTGAATTCCCAGGGTAGACCTGAGGAGGGGGGTTGGGGCAGCCAAGGCAAGCCTCAGGAAGCCTATGGGAAGTGGCTGGGCCTTGAAGGAAGAATTTGAACTGTCACAAAAAACAGGCTGAAGGAGAGCACTGTGGGCAGCAGGAAGCTGGTCAATACACAATATAGCCAAGGGCACAGAGCAGACCTATCTGAGCCGGGGATGTGTCAGGGGAAGGAAGGCGGACCTGACAGCGAGCGGTCCTGTGTGCCAAGGGTAAAGCTCCACACCTGGACGGCGGGGCAGGCTTGGGGTGGGGGCTTCGGGTGGGAATGCTCAGAGCTCCTAGCAGCCCTGAGACTCTGAAATGGCACCGGCAGACCCTTGCTGGCAGACCCTGGGTGGAAGGCAATGGCCGTGAGCATGAACAAAGTGTGTGCACTGGAGGTGAGAGCATGGTGAGGAGGGGGTTCAGCACCCTTCGGGGTTTCCCTTCTAAACGCTGGCCTCCAACTGCTTCCATCCTAGGGATACCCACCCACTCATTCACACAGTCCATCACCGAGCACTTACTACATACCATGCATAGAGATCGGGCCTAGAGAGGCAGGGGTTAGTAAGACTTACGATCACCGAGCTTACACTGGGGCAGACATGGAGAGGGCTGCCCGCTCAACAGCCCATCCACCTCCTGCCTTAAGAGGAACCTGATTATTTTTCTGGACAGCAAGGTGTCCAATCCACAACGGCACGAGTAATCTCTGCTGTGGGCCCCATCTAGTAGAGAGCCACACTCTGACCCTCCTCCAGCCATGCCCTTCCCCATGGACAGAGGAGTCTACAAAACCAAGAGGATAAGCCCACCTAAGTCCACACCCTCTGGACACCCAGTTCCCTAACACTCCCTGTCCGAGCAGGGCGAAGCCCACTTCCAACCTGCAGAAGTGAGCCTCTTCCCTGACCCATTCTCCCAAGGGTGCGGCCAAGTGCCCACATTCCTAGGTTTGAGGAGTGGCCAACCCGTGGTTGTCTGTGGGAGGGGCTGACAGCTCGGATGTGCGGGCTGGAGTGTCCACACACCTATGTGCGAGACCTCACGTGATACGGGATGGGACGGGGATGGGAGAGAAAGAAGGCCAGCCAGCATACCAGGAGCTACATGCTGGCATGGAACTCTGATAAGCTGATGGATTCTAACTTTACGCCTGGTCTTCCATGTGGTTCTCATGGTGTATCTGCAGGGCTGGAAGGTCAGGACAGGTTTTCGTTCTCATTTCATGTTCTTGCCCTGAGCGCCACAAATGTTAGGACTGGCTTGTTTTCACCTTCGGGGTTCTGAGCCAGTCTCCTTGCCAGAGCCTTGCTTCCCCAGACTCCCTTGCAGTCAGAGATTGTCATGCAATTCAGACAGGTGATCCCAGCAAGGGGGCTTCCAGGAAATCATTTCCACCCTGACCATAGGGGAGAAGCCCATGAGCAAAGGCTCATGGGGAGAGTTCCCTTTTTCCTCTTTTCTGCTTCTGGACATAACTGCTGAAGGATAAGTGCAGGGGAGAGAGCTGTGTTTGGACCTCAGGGCAGAGAGGTCCAACATGCTGAGGATGACGTATGGTGGAAAGAGTGTAAGTCCTTGCTGACATCACTGAGCTTCTGGGCCAACCCTAGAACCACCTCTCTCTGGATTTTACGTTCCATGAGTCATCACTGTCGTGATTCGGGCCACCAAGCTGGTCAGTGTCTGATAGTCACATCAGGGGCCGACCAGTCCTACAGGAAACGTATGTTCTCAAGACGAGTGAGAGAAACCAGTCTCGCTGGAAGACCACCCATCGGGCTGGTGACCATGATCCCAGCCCACAGCGCAGTCGATCCAGAGGAAATGGAGATATTTTTCTCCATGTCCGCATATCACTTTTACCATTATAGTTTTTTTAATAATGCCATTTTTCTTTGCTGAATGTTCTAAAAGGAAATAGATCACTGTCATCCATTAAAAAACCATTTGTATTATAAAAAGCAATAAAAAAAGACTTAAGAATGAAATCAAGACTGAAAAAGAGACAAACCAAAAAACAGACTGTTGAATACAGAGAACAAACAGGTGGTTGCCAGAGGGGAGGTAAGTGGGGGGACGGACGGGCATCGATGAAGGGGAAAGAGTTCACTTACTGTAGGGGGCGCTGAGTGGCGTATAGAATGGCTGAATTCCCACCCTGTACACTTGAAATTAATATGGTACTAAATTAATATGTATGTTAATTACACTTCAGTAAACAAAAAAGACCGAAAATAAAAAATAAATAACACTGAGCACCTGTGGTATCCTGGACCAGATTCTAGAATGGTGAGAGGACATAAGGAGAAAAACCAGCAAGTCAAGTCCATACTTTTGTTAATAGTAATTTACCAATATTGGTGTCTTAATTGTGACAAACGTAACATGATTATGTAACACACGAACCTTGGGGAAACAGGGCAAAGGATCCACGGTTCTTAGGTAAGAATTCTGTACTACTTGGGTAAGCTTTCTGTCGATCTGAGCTCATTCCAAATACTAAGTTTATTAAATAAATAAATAACAGAAGAATCCAATCCTAACTCGGTATTTTGGAGAGCCAAAGGCTCTGAGCGGAGGCTTATTCCCCCTTTGTTAAAAAGGAAGATGAGCAAATGTTAGAGGGACAGCGAATATTGCTCGGAAGTAGACAAGAAAGAAATCCTCCAATTTACGACCACGTGGATGCACTTGAAGGACGTTGTCATAAGCGAAACCAGCCGGACGCAGAAAAACAAACAGTGCCTGATCTCACTCATGTGTGGAATCTTAAGGAGTCAAAGGGGTGGAAGCAGAGAACAGACTGGTGGTTGTCAGGGCCTGGGGGCAGGGGGAAGGGAGAAATGAAATGTTGATCAAAGGTTAAAGTTTTAGTTAAGCCTGAATGAGCTCTGGAGATCCAATGTACAGCATGGCAACCACGGTAACAATACTGTATTGGAGACTTGAAATTTCCTAAGAGGATAGATCTTGTTTTTTAATTTAAGTTTGATTAATTAGCATATATTGAATACAATATATGCTAATTAATTGAATACAATATATGCTAATTAATCGAACTTAAATTAGTTTCAATTATTCAAATTATTGTGTTCAATATATGCTAATTAATTGAACTTAAATTCGTTTCAGAGGATAGCGTTCAGTGATTCATCAGTCTTATATAATACGCAGTACTCATCACATTACGTGCCTTCTTTAATGTCCATCCCCCAATTACCCCATCCCCCGACCCCCTTCCCCTCCAGCAACCCTCAGTTTGTTTCCTATGGTTGAGAGTCTCTTATGATTTATCTCCCTCTCTTATTTTGTCATGTTTTATTCTTCCCTCCTTTCCCCCATGATCCTGTTTTGTTCTTAAATTCCACATATGAGTGAGATCATTTGAGAATTGTCTTTCTCCGATTGACTTATTTTGCTTAGCATAATACCCTCTTGTTCCATCCAGGTCATTGCAAATGGAAAGATTTCATTTCTTTTGATGGCTGCATAGTATTCCATTGAATATACATACCACATCTTCTTTATCCATTCATCTGTTGATGGACATCTGGGCCCTTTCCACAGTTTGGCTATTGTGGACATCGCTGCTACCAACATTGGCATACAGGTGCCCCTTCAGATCACTACATTTGTATCTTTGGGGTAAATACCCAGTAACGTGATTGCTGGGTCATAAGGTAGCTCTACCCTACTCTTCCTCAGCTTTTTGAGGAACCTCCATACTGATTTAGAGGACAGACCTTAAAGTAAATTTTCTCAACACACACACACAAACACACACCATCAATGGTACCTATGTAAAGGTTAAGTTATTTAACTTGATCGAGGTGAACTTTTCACAAGGTATATATACATCAAAATATCAAATTGTACTCCTTAAATGTATATAATTTTAGGGGCGCCTGGGTGGCTCAGTGGGTTAAAGCCTCTGCCTTCGGCTCAGGTCATGATCTCAGGGTCCTGGGATCAAGCCCCGCATCGGGCTCTCTGCTCAGCAGGGAGCCTGCTTCCTCCTCTCTCTCTCTGCCTGCCTCTGCCTACTTGTGATCTCTGTCA
The DNA here is from genome assembly GCF_964662115.1 of Mustela nivalis. NCBI lineage: Eukaryota > Metazoa > Chordata > Mammalia > Carnivora > Mustelidae > Mustela > Mustela nivalis. The sequence goes on along the minus strand of NC_139029.1, from coordinate 13,268,048 downwards.
AATAAATAAATAAAATATTTTTTTTTAATGTATATAATTTTACACACTAAAGATATATCAATACATTTCTAAAAAGAAAGAAAAGTATACATATATGTATAGATATCTTTTCTGTTAGTGAACCTGTAAGTCACAAAGAAAAATGGTTTAAATAGGAGTTTAATTAATGGCCTTGATTAGTAGTTTATAGGAAACAAAAATTGTACCTCAAAAAAAAAAAAAAAGATTCAATGGCATTAAACTGTTTTCAATGGATAAGACTCGAAGGTAACAACTTTCTCGTGTATGATCCGGGGAGAGTTAATGCAGGGTCACATGCCAGCTAAATGATCTCACATATCACTAATGCCGTGGGTCTCATCCACTAGAAAATATGAGGGCAGGGGAAAGCGCAAAGCATTCTTAGATGAGAAGCAGACAGAGGTCATCGCCACCCAAGCCTCTGGTAAGAGATAAGGCAGAGAACTACAAAATTATCACCTAATGCACAAGTAGAGTCAGGGGAAAATATTAACCCACGTGGCTTTGACCCCAAACCTCAGCTGCTTAGCTTCTCCAATTCCAATTAATGGGGCCAGTTGATGGTCCAGTTGACAGAAAGATGTTCAGTTCCCCAGGTCAATGATGCCTTGGAAACACAAACAGGAGATTTCTCAGCAATATAACAATATCCATGGTAGCCACAAACCGTCTGCAGTGCCCTCCACCCTGGGCCTCCTCTGAAGGTGTCTCCTGTCCTTCCCCATGGCAGCTAGGAGAGTTGGGACCATAAACAATCTCCTAGGTCCTTCAGTCTCAAAGTCACCATGAGGGCATCATAAGGATACTCTACAGGAAGGAATGGGGGGCTGCCTCCAGTGACATCACCCCCATAATTCAGTTCCATTCAACGAACACCAAGGCCAGCCCAGCCCCACGTACATCCTGGAAGGACAGACATGTACGGGACATAATGAAGAAGCCTTTCCCACTGGAGATTCTTGATCTGAAACTCAGCTCAACTCTGAACCTGTGTCGATACTGAAGCCTGTGGAAGGCAGGACAGCGGAATCGTCCAAATCGAATCTGGTCTTTGATCAAATCCTGGCTCTGCCATCTAGTCTTTCAGTGACATTGGCCAAGGTATTTAACCGCTCTGAGTCTCAGTTCCTTCTTTTTCGAAATGGGGCTAATCATAGTATCCACTGCATAGGATTGAATAACATAAAGTAAATACAGAAAGCATGTAGAGCCAGCCACCTGCTATTTCAGGTAATATCCCCGAAACAGTATTCATGGTTACTTCTATAGTTTCTGGGAGAATCCAATCCAACCATTTAGTTGTTGCAAATCAGATCACCAGGGCAACTTGTTAAAAATAGAAAGTTTTGGGGGCGCCTGGGTGGCTCAGTGGGTTAAGCCGCTGCCTTCGGCTCAGGTCATGATCTCAGGGTGCTGGGATAGAGTCCCGCATCGGGCTCTCTGCTCAGCAGGGAGCCTGCTTCCTCCTCTCTCTCTCTCTCTGCCTGCCTCTCTGCCTACTTGTGATCTCTCTCTGTCAAATAAATAAATAAATAAAATCTTTAAAAAAAAAACAATAGAAAGTTTTGGGCTTCCACACCCCTGAAAAATTCAACCTTTGGGTAGGTCTGGGGCTGGGATCCAGATTCTATGCCCTCCATTATATACTTTCCTCATACCTAGCCCGTAGCAGCCACACAACAAATACAAGTCCCTTCCCTGAGTTGAACATTGCAACAGCTTCCTAACGGGTTGTCTGTGCCTGTTTTTACCCCTCTGTCCTTGCAAGGAGCCAGTGGGATCCTTTTAAAAGGTCAGATCATGTCACACCACTGCCCAGGACCTTCTACAACTTTCTTTTTTTTTTTTTTTTTTTTAAAGATTTTATTTATTTATTTGACAGAGAGAAATTACAAGTACACTGAGAGGCAGGCAGAGAGAGAGAGAGAAGGAAGCAGGCTCCCTGCCGAGCAGAGAGCCCGACGCGGGACTTGATCCCAGGACCCTGAGATCATGACCTGAGCCGAAGGCAGCGGCTTAACCCACTGAGCCACCCAGGCGCCCCTTCTACAACTTTCAAACGCGTGCAGACTAAAATCCATAGACAAGGCCCGACAACAGTGGTTCCTGAAGCTATGCATCCATTAGAAATACCTGGTGAGGTTGTGGACAATGCTATGCCTGGCCAGACCCCAGATCAACAGAATCAGAAGCTCTGGGGTTGGGGCTCCAGTAGGATTGCCAGGTAAATATATGGGACACCGAGTAACGTCTGAATTTCAGATACACAATGAATAATTTTTCATTCATAAAATTCTAAACACCAAGTGCGTAGCACAGTCCCTGAGGCTGGGCACACAGCAGAGGACAAGGCAGCCAAGATCCCTACACTCAGAGTTTTAAAATTCTAGTGGGGATGGCAGACAATAAACTGTAAACAGGAAACATTTAAGCCTTGAAGATACATCTCCACTGAGTGGAGATGGTAACGGAAAGCTGGAAACAGATGCAGAAAAAGGAAGGTCTCTGGGCAGAGTGCCAGGCAAGGGACCCTCAAACACGAAGGCCCCCTCATTGGTCCAAACTAGCGCTAGACAAACTAAACAAGAATCAGAGCAAGGGGGACGCCTGGGTGGCTCAATTGTTGAGCGTCTGTCTTCGGCTCAGATCATGATCCCAGGGTCCTGAGAGGGAGCCCCGCATCGGGCTCCCTGCTCAGCGGTCCTTCTCCCACTCCCCCTGCCTGTGTTCCTTCTCTCGCTGTGTCTCCCTCTGTCCTGTATATACAGGCAGGAGGGTTGTTTCTGTGGCTGGCTCCTTGATTTTACACCCTTTACTTTTGGAAGTTTCCATCTAAGTCGCTTCCTGGCCCTCCACTCACTCTGGGACCAACCCCCAGGCTAGCAGTGTCCCCCAGTGAGCCTTGCAGGGTCCTCTCTGGCTCTGAGGTCCTGCTGCTTCCTGGAAGGCAACCAGATCCATACACCGCGTCTCGAGCCCCAGCTGGCCCGTCACTTCCTGATGCCGGCTCCCCTGTCGCGGGGTGGCAACGAGCAGAGCCGTGTTGGGACACGCAGTGCTTGAGACACGGGCCGGAAGGCCTGCCCACGCGCCCGGGACAGTATGCGCAAGAGGCGGGACCAGCCGGGCAGGAGGGGCGGAGCCTGCCGGGCAGTAGGGGCGGGGTGGCCGGGAGCTCCCGGCGATACAGGCTGCGGAATCGGCCGGGAGAGACCGAGGGGGCGGGGAGGGGCGGGGCGGGGCGGGGAGGGGCGGGGCCGAGGCCGAGGAGGCGAGCGGGGCGGGAGGAGTCCTTGCCTTTGCCGCCGCCGCTGCCGCCGCCGCCAGGTAAGAAATACGGGTTGAGTCGGGCCGCGGGCGGAGTTCGCCCACGCCAGGGCCACTCCCCACCTCTGGCCTCACCAGGGTTACTCCCTCAAGGCCCGACCAGGCCCTGCGGGCCTTTGCCCCCCACCCTGCCCTCTGCCCCTCGTGGGCGCCAGGCCTCCCGAGGAGTGGCCACGAGCTGCTCCAGGCGCTGCCTGCTTGGGGTCCAGGCTGCGTGGTTGTTGCTTGGTTGCTTTTAGAGCTGGAAAGCGCCTTTAGGAATTACACAGAGCGGTGGATGGGGAAACTGAGGCCGGGCGGTGCACCCAGGCACCTTCTGCCTCCCAGCTCAGGGCTCTGAGCCGGTAAAGGTTGCTCAGTACCTCCCTTGATAAATGAGGTCCGGGGAGAGGAAGGAACTTGCCCAAGGTTACACAGGGTCACTGTGTCCCAGAGTCCCCTCCACGGACTAGTGGGAAGGCCTCCGGCATCCCCTCACCCCCTCTCTCCTGGCCCTTACAGCCCTATGATTTCATAGCACACATTCAGACTGGGAATTCCAGGCGGGGGGCTGGAAAAAAAGCCCAGGCCCCCAATTACAGATGGGCTATACTTCTCACCCTGCCACCAGTTGGTGTAGCAGGAAAGAGGAACTGCTACTAACTTCTGGGGGGACCATATAGAGAGGTAAACAGGCTCAGAAAAATGAATTCCCCCACGACAGCACCCCTAGGAAGGAGAACATTTTAAGAACCTGGGTTACCTGACTCCAGAGCCTGACCCAGTCAGTGCCTGGCACAGAGACAAAGTAGGCTTTCACCACGTCCTTTCTCTGCTCTGCTCCAGAGTCAGAGTTAAGAGCACAGCGGGCCTAGACTCTAGGTCTTGGCCTAGAGACCGCTGCCTGACACAAAGTAGGAGTTAACGTGTTAGTTCTCTTTTCCCTGACTCAGTGTTCGTTTCACTGCAGAAAATGTGAAACCCCTTTACATTGTAAGGGCATTCATTCATTTATTAGACACATATTGAGCACCTACTGTGTGCCCCAGTGTGTGCACTGTTTAGGCACTGAAAATACAGCCGAACCTCCTATCTCGTGGGCCTGGTTCGAGATGCCCAGACAGCCTGAGCTTTCTCCGGACTCCCCAGGGATTTGGTGGGGAGGAGCTAGGTGGGTAGAGGGTGGTCCAAAGGAACTCTGTGGGCCTCTGTTTCATTATCATCCAACAGGGGTGGTAAAAGTGCCTGGCGTGGATAGTATCATGTCAGAATGCTGCTTTTTTTTTTTTTTTAAAGATTTTATTTATTTGACAGAGAGATCACAAGTAGGCGGAGAGGCAGGCAGAGAGAGAGAGATAGAGGGAAGCAGGCTCCCTGCTGAGCAGGGAGCCCGATGCTGGACTCGATCCCAGGACCCTGAGATCATGACCTGAGCCGAAGGCAGCAGCTTAACCCACTGAGCCACGCAGGCGCCCCCAGAATGTTTCTTGAATGGTAAAGGACGGTCTAAAATGTGGCCTCTGGCCGAGGCCCTGCCGCATCAGGAGTGAGCGAGGGTGTATTTACTTAGAGCGTATTTATTTAGAGGCTCCAGTGACCCTGTGGGTACTCTGTTACCGCTCTCAGCAGAGAGATGTAAGAGGCAGAGGTGGGGGAGGTTGGCTGAGTTCCAGGCAAGGAGGCTGAGACTCCCTCTCAAGGTCAGAAACAGACTGTTTGCCCCACAGCATTTCAGCTTCTAACAGCCGCTTGCTGTCGAGGGTGTGGTAGCGGACAGATGTGGGCTCAGGTCCCTAGGGGCTTAGTGGCCTGCTGAGTCATCTTGATGGAGCCACATGATCACCCTGTGCCTCAGTTTCCTCATTTGTAAAATGCTACCTCTAAGGTTGTCATAAAGAGGAAAGTAGCTGAAACCACAAAGGGCCTGGGGCTGGTGCTCTGGGAGCCTTTTTGCTTTTTCCGCCAAAGGCCCAGGAGCAATTGGATGGGCGCCGAGTAGGTTGGCCAAGTAGGTTGCCATAGCTTAGTGTGGAGAGTTCATGAAGGTTGAAGCCTACAGAATTTCTCCTGAGCCTGCACAGGTGCTCCAGGCTGGTGCTCTAGGCCGCAAAGGCAGGACCAGCTACCTGGGCCCGCACAGGGGAGACCTGAGAAATGTCATCCGGTCCTTTATGGCCTGTGTGTGTTGTAAACACTGCTGTACATGTTAAACTGGGGCTGCAGATAAGATGGGGGGGGGGCTTGCTGCCTTGAGTGTGCAGTAGTGGTCAGAAGGGAATCAAAGGGGGGACCCCAGTCCACTTTCTACTTAGCCGCCCTCCACTTGGGCATTCGGGCCAATTCAGTTGCACCACCCTCGGCTTAAAATTCTGCTGTGGTTTCCTGTTCGTTTTAGGGCAAACAACAAGACCATTAACATGGACCATAGGCCCTGTACCGTTTAGCCTACACCTCCAGCCCCATCTCAGGCCACTTCATCAGTAGCCCTCTGTGCTTGCGGCATGCTGCCTCCTCCCTCCTCAGGGCCTTTGCACATGCTCCACTAGACCACCGTTCCTCCTGTATCTCCCTTTCCCCAGGTTAACATCACCTTATCCTTCTGATCTGAGCCCAACCCCAGGCCACGAGACATCCCTAGGAGTGTGGGAGGTTTAATTCAGGAGGGAGTTGCATACTCATCTCGGGGGGTAATTTCCTCCTATCCCCTGTTACCACCCCAACTGTCCCCTCCTGACTTCCAGGACTGGACTGGGTTTGCTGAGAGGTGCTCAGGAATGAAATCTACATTTGGGAGTACCATTTGAGCAAATATGGGAACCTCACTTTATATAAAACTGTATTGTCCTTCTTTAAAAATGAAACACTGAGGGGTGCGCCTGGGTGGTTCAGTGGGTTAAGCCTCTGCCTTTGGCTCAGGTCATGATCCCAGGGTCCTATGATCGAGCCCCGCATCAGGCTCTCTGCTTGGTGGGGAGCCTGCTTCCCCCTCTCCCTCTGCTTGCCTCTCTGCCTACTTGTGATCTCTGTCAAATAAATAAATAAAATAAAATAATATAAATAAATAAATTTTTTTTAATGTAAGGCTGAGAGGCACCTGGGTGGCTCAGTCGGTTAAGCATCTGCCTTCAGCTCAGGTCATGATCTCGGGGTCCTGGGATTGAGCCCTGTGTGGGGCTCCAAGCTCAGCAGGGAGTGTGCTTCTCCCTCTCCCCTGTACCCCCACCACTGACGCATGTGTGTGCATGTGCTGTCTCTCAAATAAATAAATACATTCATAAATTATACACACACACGTATGTGTGTATATATACATATATTTATATGTATATAATATATATTCATATTATATATATAAATATATATATTCATTTCTTTTGGAGGGATAGTACCCTGGATTATTTATTGCTATAATTTGAAGACGAGGCATTAAGGGTCCCCACTGTATCTCCTCTTGCCCACCATAGTAAGGCCCTGGGGCCCTGTGGGGCGATTTGAAAACCAGCAGATCAAGTGAACATCACATATTTTGACATTCCCCACCCCACCCACGTCCTCAGCAGATGTGCCTCCCATTATGTTTTAGTTATTCCCAAGTAGAAACCACCGTTCATTCAGCAGATGTCTGTAAGTGCCCGCTGTGCTTGCATAAGGGCGGAAAGGGACAGACAATAAGCAACGGGTGTAAACAAGTGAATGATCCAGTATGGCAGACAGAGATTCATGCTGGGGACCAAGCAGGGGAGCCAGGGAAAAGGGATTGGGATGGAAAGCAGGGGCAGAGTGGTCTCACTGAGCTGCGAGATTTGAACAGAGACAGGGAGGAGGTGAAGGGAGTCGGCCATGTGGTTGTCGGCGGGAAGAGCATTCCAGGCAGATGGAATAGACCATGCAAAGGCCTTGAGGTGAGAGCATAGCTGATGGGCCCCAGAAGCAGCAAGGAGGATGTACGGTGGAGCGGAGCGAGTGAAGGGGAGGAGGTGGAGAGACCAGGGGCCAGGTTGTATATGGCGCAGGCGCCGCTGGAAGAGCTGTGACTCTGGAAAGCGGTTAGCAGAGGTTTGCAGCAGAGGAGGACATGATCTGACTTCAGGTGGAGATGGAGCTCCTGGCTGCAGCGTGGCGGACAGCTAGCAGGGAGAACAGACGGAGCGGGAGACTGGTGAGGCGGCTTCTGCCGGGATCCACCTGAGATGATGTTAGCTTGTACCAGGGCGCTAGCGGGGCAGGAATGGAGCAACCGTGATGTGGACAGAACATCATACAACCTGAGTGTCCATCCCAACGGCACACTGTCCCCCCAACTCCACCACCTGCCCATCCTCCTGGCTGCTGAAGTGAGATGGGATAGGAACTCTCCCTCCGTGCCAACATCCTTCTCTTCTTCTGGTCTGTAGTGGGATTCTCTGAAACCCTCTGGATTCTTCTGTGTCGGAACTGTTGCCATGGAGACCTCCTGAAATGCTACCTGGACCAGTGGCTTCCAATTTAACTTCCAGAGAGAGGTATAGAATGAATGGGTTTCTCTTCTAAAATGCTGGAAGGGGGCCGAGGTGGGGGGAGTGAATGGGGACTGCCTTGAATTCTCCCTTCTAGAACCATCTCAAGGTTGTGTGTGTGTGGGTATGCGTATGTGTTTGTAAGAACTTTGAACTACTGTCTTCAGAGTTTCTGGCCTAAGAACAATGCTGTAGCTCTATTTGTTGTGAAGGGTTTCTTCAACCGAGTCCTTTTCTTTCTCTTTGGCTCCAGAACAGTTAGTCCCCGGCCCTCTCGTAATACTGTTGTTATCCCACTAGTGATGCTTCTGTTACTGTACCACAAGCTCAACTGTAGGGGCGCCTGGGTGGCTCAGTGGGTCAAGCCTCTGCCTTCGGCTCAGGTCATGATCCCAGGGTCCTGGGATCAAGCCTCACATCAGGCCCTCTGCTCTGCGGGGAGCCTGCTTCCTCCTCTCTCTCTGCCTGCCACTCTGCCTGTCAGATAAATCTTAAAAAAAAAAAAAACAACACTCAACTGTAGGGGTGCCTGGGTGGCTCAGTCAGCTAAGTGTCTGACTTGATTTCAGCTCAGGTCATGATCTCAGGGTTGTGAGATCGAGCCCCACCATCAGGCTCTGCATGGGGCGTGGAGTCCGCTTGATTCTCCCTCTCCCTCCATCCCCCTCTCTGAAAAGAAGAAAGAAAGACAGACCTCGGTTATAACCAGTTCACCAGAAAAAGAAGGAAAGAGAAAAAGAACACCTCTTCCCACCTACTCCATACACACACATTCACGTCAAATTTGACCTTGGCCTCCACTGACTGCTCTAAGGGGTTAAAAAGGCCATAATGGGCTGCCATGAAAGGAACACAAAAGAAGTTCAGGGGCACCTGGGTAGCTCAGTCAGTTCAGCCTCTGCCTTTGGCTCAGGTCATGATCGCAGGGTTGTGAGATCAAGCCCTACATTGGGCTCCCTGCTCCATGGGGGCTCTGCTTCTCCCTCTCTGTCTGCCCCTCCCCACGGCTCATGTGCACTCTCTCTCAAATAAATAAAGAAAATCTGCATTTAAAAAAATAAGAAACACAAGAGAAATTAATTCTTGCATGTGATCTCCTAAAGGCTCAGGTCATGGTGTTTTAAGGATGATTTAAAGGATGTTTCAGGACGATACTGATCATACTTGTTTTCTCTGTGGCACTGACTCGGGGGCTTTTCATTCCCCGCCCCCCAGGAAGAAATCCCGCTGGGTTTATGTGGCGTTCCTCAGCAAATATGAGTGGGGCACCTACTGTGGGTGCTTGCGGAGCTGAGGACAGCTGTGTGGAATGGCTCACTACCCTCACTACTGACCATAAGACTTCAGCCAGCATTTTCTGGCATAGGTAATGTCGCAGGCTAGATAAAGCTCATAATCATAGACCATCAGGCCACCGCCCACACTGGCGTAACGCCTGTCCATCCTGGGCCTGGCCTTTGCTGTCCAGCCATGGGTGACCGTTAGCCCTGCTGGTTCTCAGTCTGTGTATGTCCTCTCCCTGCCAGCGGGTGCTCTTTCTTCTGAGTCAAGTGCAACACCTTTCTCAGAGTCCCTTGGTGTCTTCACAGCACCTGGACCGGGACAGATCCCCAGGAGACCCTTGATGTCCAGAAGTTACTCCATCTGTCATTGACCTCCTAGGCCCTGGGTGCTGCTGGACCAGCTCCCAGCACTCTAGGTGGCCCCAGGAGTCACCATGAGCCCTGACCACTGGTCTTCTTCTCACCGCGAGAAGCCAGCACTCCTTCTGAAAACTGCTTTAGCTTCTCAGACATACTTGAGAATCTCAGTTTCCCTTGGACCAGACCCTGTTCCCAAATCAGACCGAGCAAGGGGTAGAGACTCCTGAGGACCAGTGTAGACCGTTCAGGTGACAGATCTCCGTGCCCCACAGCGCCAGCACACTCTGTCAGCTGGGAGAGTTTGGGGGCCCAGCCCATCCAGGCGAATAATCCGCAGGGTCGGAAACAGGGGCTCCTCCTTCACACCAGCATGGGGCTTGCCTCAGCCTGTCACGCTGCCCCTCGTCCATTCTGTGGGTTACAAGACCTGGTTGTTGGTCAGTGGATTGGGACTTAACTGTGACCTCAGGTCGATGGGCCACCCAGGTCCAAGGCTGTCTGAGATAAAGCACTCCTCTTCTGAGGATCAAGAGCAAAATTGTTTTTAATTAAAAAAAAATTTTTTTCATTATAAAAGTACCAATGCACTCAGGATGGAAAACATGAAAAATACAGAAAATTGGGGCTCCTGGGTGACTCAGTTGGTTAAGCATCTGCCTTCGGCTCAGGTCAAGATCCTGGGGTCCTGGGATGAAGCCCCGTGTGGGGCTCCCTGCTCAGCAGGGAGTCTGCTTCTCCCTCTCCCTACCTGCCCCTTCCTCCCCACCCTCAACCCCCACTCTACTTGCTCTCTCTCTCTCTCATGTTCTCTCTCTCTCAAATAAATAAAATCTTGTAAAAAAAAAAAAAGTACACAAAAATAGGAAGAACAAAACCCAATTACATCTAGTCCCACAGCCCCACCACCAAGAGACAGTGGTCATTAACATTTGGATAGATTTGCTTGTGCTCTTTTTGGTCTGTGAAACGTTTTATAAAAACCTACCTGGAGGGGCGCCTGGGTGGCTCAGCGGGTTAAGCCACTGCCTTCGGCTCAGGTCATGATTTCAGGGTTCTGGGATCGAGTCCCACATCGGGCTCTCTGCTCAGCAGGGAGCCTGCTTCCCTCTCTCTCTCTCTGCCTGCCTCTCCATCTACTTGTGATTTCTCTCTGTCAATAAATAAATAAAAAATCTTTAAAAAAAAAAAAAAAACCTACCTGGAATCATATTGTATATCCAGTGATGTGCTGTTAACCAGCTCTCTAGAAAATAAAACCCATCCTGTGTAGCATCTCCCACTTTCTGTGGTGTCATTCCTTCGGCTGTGGTCCATCTCAGGCTGCCGGAGTCAGGCAGAATCAGTTCTCCCCAGCCAGAATGAGCCGGCCTCCGCATACCATGTTATCATTTAAAATCATGACACTTTTTTTCTGAACTTAAAATCAATATATACTCATTACCAAAAATTCATAAAACATAATAAAGAAAACAATCACAATCCAGAATCCAAGACCCTCCTGCTGTAAGATAGAGACAGTCTCTGCCAGTCTCCACATATACTAACTTTCTTTAGAGTTCGGAAGCAACACATATTGATGGCAGGAAACAGAGAAAATCCTGAAAAGTCTCTGGTATCTCGCTTTTCATAGAGAATTCGGGAGAATATCCTTCCAGCCGTTTTGTCTTCTCTGTGTCTTTTTTTTTTTTTTTTTAAGATTTTATTTACTTATTTGACAGAGAGAGAGAGACCAGAAGTAGGCAGAGAGGCAGTCAGAAAGAGAAAGGGAAGCAGGCTCCTTGCTAAGCAAAGAGCCCGATGTGGGGCTCGATCCCAGGACTCTGAGATCATGACCTGAGCCGAAGGCAGAGGCTTAACCCACTGAGTCACCCAGGCACCCCTTTTCTGTGTCTTTTTAACATGGTTGGGCTCATAATTTGAATCTCGTCGTTTGTAGGCATGAGAATGCCCCATGGGAAGGGGCTATTCAGGAACAGGGCCTTATCCCTGATAATTCCTTTCAAAAGGATTAAAGAGGCGGAAAATAATATTCTGGCTCTTTTGCATGGAAAATGGCCATTAGGAGGAAACTCAGATTATTTGAAGTTTTGGGGAACCCTGGGTCCTTCCAGGTGCTTGGTCCCTGCCCCATCTCCCTTCCTCATCTGATGTTCGATTTAAGAACAGGAGTGTCTTTGGGAAGAGAATTAGCAAGAAAATCTAGCTCTTGCTTAAGCCTAAAAGCTAGTTCCTTCATTTGTTCCTGTAACAGACATCTTTGGAGGGAGAAGCAGGCTCCCCACTGAGCAGGAAGCCCCATGCAGGGCTCGATCCCAGGACCCTGGGATCATGACCTGAGCTGAAGGCAAATGCTTAACTGAGCCACCCAGGTACCCCTCTAAGAGACGTCTTCTGAGCATCCGCTCTGGCAAGGGAACTGCTTAGGGCACCAGTGACAGATAGGAAGGAGACCCTGTGCCAGTCTTCCTGCAGCTGCCGGGCGCTATAACCACATCTCAGGTTATGAGGAGCTAGAAAGGGGATATTAAACGAGAAGACCCATGCCAGGGGCCCAGGCTGTGCTCAGTGAGTGGCCGTGACTGCCAGCCTCCTGAGAAAAGCATCCCAGGGAGAGGAACGTGCTGGGGCCAAGGCCCAGAGGAGAATATAAGTAGCATCGAGGCTGCCCTGAACCCCAGGGCTAACCAGTCTCTCCTTCTCCAGATCCCACACCCTATGGACCCACAGGCTGGTTTTTCCAGTTTGCTACCCGCCCCCCCCCCAGGGCAATTTGCATATTTCTCCAAGAACCTTCAAGCAGCTGAACAGCCTGTTTTCAGACTTAGAGAAGGGAGGCCCGCAACTGTTTCCTGAAATCTGGGTGAGTGTTCTTTTTTTTTTTTTTTTTTTTTTTAAGATTTTATTATTTATTTGACAGACAGAGATCACAAGTAGGCAGAGAGGCAGGCAGAGAGAGAGGAGGAAGCAGGCTCCCTGCCGAGCAGAGAGCCGGGCTTGATCCCAGGACCCTGCTGGGATCATGACCTGAGCCAAAGGCAGAGGCTTTAACCACTGAGCCACCCATGCGCCCCTCTGGGTGAGTGTTCTTTAAGGTTTCTTGTTCTTCACATCCTCACCATTATTTAAGGCTGTCTCATCTTAAACATTACGAGTTTGCGTATCGTCTATCTCCTTTGCTGGAACATCCCTCCAGGTTGGAGCGCTGCTGTCTGTCTTCGTCTCCGCTGTGCCACAGCACGTGGGGTGACACCTGGTGCCTATGGGTGCATGTATATATTTATTAAATGAACTGGTTCATTTGGGGTGAAGTGGACTTTTATTTTTCATTTGCTTAGAACTTAAGAAAAGATCTTTAAAAATCTGTAGAGGCATCCTGCTGCTTTTAAAAAAGCTTTATGTTGGGGGCACCTGGGTAGCTCAGTGGGTTAAAGCCTCTGCCTTCGGCTCAGGTCATGATCCCAGGGTCCTGGGATCGAGCCCCGCATCAGGGGCTCTGCTCAGCTGGGAGCCTGCATAGCCCTCTCTCTCTCTGCCTGCCTCTCTGCCTACTTGTGACCTCTGTCTGTCAAATAAATAAATAAAATCTTAAAAAATAAATAAAATAAAATAAAATAAAATAAAAAGCTTTCTGTTGGAAAATAATTATAGTCTCGCAGGCACTTGCAAAATTAGTCCCAAGAGGTCCCACAAACCCTTACTCAGCATCCCCGTGGTTGCTGCCTTCATGATGTAGTCTGACTTGTGAGCTGGGAGGATGTGGTCCCACATGGTGTGGCCCCCAGTAGCTCCCCCACCTGCTCGTTTCTTCCGCCCCAAACTCCGTCTCATGCCCCCAAACCAGGCTTACTCACTATGCTATAGCCACACTGGCTGTCACCGCACTTTCGAATACACAAGCTGGTCCGTCCTCTAGGCCTTCATCCCTGCTGTTCCCTCGGCCTGGGACACTCCTCCTCTGACCTTCACATCATTCTGCCTCAGCCTAAATGCCCACCTCCTCTGAGAAGCCCTCCCTGACCTCCCAGGCTATAAAGTACTTCTACTCCTCTATCCCAACACTCTGCTCTATTTTCATAATACTTATTTTTATCTTAAGCTATAGATAGATAGATAGATACAGATATATTTTAAAGACTTTATTTTTTTTTTTTTATTTGTCAGAGAGAGAGAGAACACATGAGCACAAGTAGGGGGAGTGGCAGGCAGAGAGAGAGGGGGAAGCAGGCTCCCCACGGAGCAGGGAGCCTGAGGTGGGACTTGATCCCAGAACCCTGGGATCATGGCCTGAGCCAAAGGCAGACGCTTAACCGACTGTGCCACCCAGGCGCCCCTTAAATAATATGTATTTAAAGTATTTGTTTAAAAGCAGGAAAGACTGTCCAATGGAAAAAAGACAGCCTCTTCAATAAATGGTGCTGGGACAATTGGACAGCCACATGCAGAAAAATGAAATTGGACCATTTCCTTACACCACACACAAAAATAGACTCAAAATGGATGAAGGACCTCAATGTGAGAAAGGAATCCATCAAAATCCTTGAGGAGAACACAGGCAGCAACCTCTTCGACCTCAGCCGCAGCAACATCTTCCTAGGAACAACGCCGAAGGCAAGGGAAGCAAGGGCAAAAATGAACTATTGGGATTTCATCAAGATCAAAAGCTTTTGCACAGCAAAAGAAACAGTAAACAAAATCAAAAGACAACTGACAGAATGGGAGAAGATATTTGCAGACGACATATCAGATAAAGGACTAGTGTCCAGAATCTATAAAGAACTTAGCAAACTCAACACCCAAAGAACAAATAATCCAATCAAGAAATGGGCAGAGGACATGAACAGACATTTCTGCAAAGAAGACATCCAGATGGCCAACAGACACATGAAAAAGTGCTCCATATCACTTGGCATCAGGGAAATACAAATCAAAACCACAATGAGATATCACCTCACTCCAGTCAGAATGGCTAAAATCAACAAGTCAGGAAATGACAGATGCTGGCGAGGATGTGGAGAAAGGGGAACCCTCCTACACTGTTGGTGGGAATGCAAGCTGGTGCAGCCACTCTGGAAAACAGCATGGAGGTTCCTCAAAATGTTGAAAATAGAACTGCCCTATGACCCAGCAATTGCACTATTGGGTATTTACCCTAAAGATACAAACGTAGTGATCCAAAGGGGCACGTGCACCCGAATGTTTATAGCAGCAATGTCCACAATAGCCAAACTATGGAAAGAATCTAGATGTCCATCAACAGATGAATGGATCAAGAAGATGTGGTATATATACACAATGGAATACTATGCAGCCATCAAAAGAAATGAAATCTTGCCATTTGCGACAACATGGATGGAACTAGAGCGTATCATGCTTAGCGAAATAAGTCAAGCAGAGAAAGACAACTATCATATGATCTCCCTGATATGAGGAAGTGGTGATGCAACATGGGGGCTTAAGTGGGTAGGAGAAGAATAAATGAAACAAGATGGGATTGGGAGGGAGACAAACCATAAGTGACTCTTAATCTCACAAAACAAACTGAGGGTTGCTGGGGGGAGGGGGTTTGGGAGAAGGGGGTGGGATTATGGACATTGGGGAGGGTATGTGCTTTGGTGAGTGCTGTGAAGTGTGTAAACCTGGTGATTCACAGACCTGTACCCCTGGGGATAAAAATATATGTTTATAAAAAATAAAAAATGAAAAAAATGAAAAAAAAGCAAAAAAAAAAAAAATAAAGTATTTGTTTACCTTTATATACCAATAGAATATAAGGTATATATTCTATACCTTCTATATAAGGGGTATATATATATATATATATATATATATATATATATATATATATATAGTTTTGTTTCCTGCTACGCCCCTAGCTCTCTGAACAGGCCTTGGAATACTGCAGACATTCAGTAAGTGTGTGCTGGATGCATGAAGAAGGGAAAATGATATGTGACGCCCTGGTCTGGGTCTTAGGGAGAGCAGGTGACAAAAGGCAAATACTCTGCTTGCCTTCTGCGGGGAGACAGGGGGCACTGGCTTGGGGGGGGGCTTGGTCAGTGAAGGTGTCCAACTCTTGATTTTGGCTCAGGTTAAGATCTCAGGGTTGTATGACCTACATGGAGAAAACAAATCGTAAGCCTACAGCTTGGTGAATTTTTAAGTATATTCACATCCATGTAATCACAGTGGGTGATATAGATACAGAACATTTCCATCATCCAGAAGCCTCACTGTGCCCCATCCGAGCCAGTACTCACTGCCTGCCATGGGCAACCTCTCTTCTATCGTCTTTCACCCTAGATTGGTTCGACCTGTTTTTCACATTCATACGAACACGATTCCGCAGATAAGTTTGTCTGCTTATCATTGTGCCTGTAGGTTCACTCATGTTGTTGCAGTTAGCCAGACTTACCCTTTTTCATTGCTTTGTGATATTCTGTGGTCTGAATATGGTGCAGTTTTTCCATTCCACTGCAGACGAACATGAAGCTTGCTTCTGGTTTGGGACTATTGTGAATGGAGCTTCTATGAGCATTCATGTATGTGCCCTCTGGTGGACATTAGTCCTCGTTTCTCAGGAGTAGAATTTCTGGGGCATAGAAAATACATACATTTAACTTTAGTGAAAAATGTCGAACCATTTTCCAAAAGGTTGTACCACAAATACTCCCCCCAGCAGTGTGTGGAAGTCTTATGTATCCCTTTCCTCACCAACACTTAGTATTGTCAGACTTTCAATTTTAGCCATTCTGATGAATAGATAGCACTGTCTCATTGGAGCTTTGCTTTATTTCTCTGATGACTAACAACATTGAACTTTATGTGTTCGTTGGTCATTGGGTATCTTTTATGAGGTGCCTGTTCAGGTGTTTTGCCTATTTTAAATTTTGCCTTATTTCTTTTTCTTCATGACTTTATAGGGGTTGTTTATATACTATGGGTACAAATTCTTTGTTGATACCCATTGAAAATATCTGTCCCCAGTCCCTGGTGTGTATTTTCAGTCTCTGGGTGATGATGAATAGCAGTTCTTATCTTGAATGAAGGTTCAAATTATCAGCCTTTTCTTTCATGATTGGTAGTCATTGTGTGCCATTTACAAAAATTTTACCTACCCCTGGTTGCATTTTTCACTGAGATTTTTTTTTTTTCCTGCAGGTTTGGAAATGGCCACACCGGAAAGATCGAGCCAGAGGCTGCCTCTAATACCCGAGCCAGCTGTGGAGGGGGAGTCGCCTCTGCCCACGGGCCGCGAGCTGGCCGAGGCCAACCGCTTTGCCTATGCCGCCCTCTGTGGCGTCTCCCTGTCCCAGCTCTTTCCAGAACCTGAGCATAGGTGAGTGCTGTTGTCTCACAGAGGGAGTGTCAAGCTTTCTCAGGGAACCAGTTTTTTTTTTTTTAAGATTTTATTTATTTATTTGACAGAGAGAGAGATCACAAGCAGCAGAGAGGCAGGCAGAGAGGCAGGGGGTGGGGAACAGGCTCCCTACTGAGCAGAGAGCCCGATGTGGGCCTCAGTCCTAGGACCCTGAGATCATGACCTGAGCTGAAGACAGAGACCCAACCCACTGAGTCACCCAGGCACCTCAGGGAACCAATTATTGACAGCCAGGCTCCCTACCGGATAGTACTGGCAAAGAGGAGAAAGTCATTGTCCTTACCTTTAAGGAGTTCGTGATCTGGGGCATAAGACATACCTCATTCAGTACTTGCTCATTTACCCACAACAAGCATTTTCTGAGCACCTCCTGTGTGCCAGGTGTGATCTAGAGGACATGGAAGGTACCCGTGAAAGAGATGAATCACTGCCCTCAAACAGGACACAGTCTGATGGGAGGAAAGATATTTATTCACGCATACAGCATGCATTTATTGAGCACCTACTCTATGCTAGGTGTAGTGCTAGGAGAAAAATGGGGCCTGGCTCCTGCCCTCTTGGGGCTCACCGTCTGGGTAGGGCATCCGGATAACTGACTGCCATTATACTAGACAGACGAGGTTAAGTGTCTGGATGGGTTTCATCCAGGTGTCATAGAACAAAAGGTGGACATTGTATGACACCAGGAGATGGAGGGGTGCACAGGTGAGACAGACTTTCCTCGGGGAGACAGGTCGGTTGCTGTGGATGGAGCAGAGGGAGGAGCTTGCTGTGGCCCCAAACCTCCAGGTGGTGGGTGGAGCTAGAAGGACAGAAATACCATTACTGAGACAGGAAACAACAGATGGGGGCAGGAAATGACAGGAAGTTTTGGGGTTGGCGGCATTTTCAAGACTTACCCCCAAAACGTCCCCCATGAGTAAACTTCCCCATGCCTTAGGTCTTAGCTGGGTATTTGTTTGGTGTTTTTTGGGTTTGAGTTTGTTGGGGTTTTTTTTGTTTTGTTTTTTTATCTTCATCTCCCCTGCCAGACTGAATACTCAGGCATACTCATCTCCTTGGGCGTCACCTCCAGGAAGCCTTCCCAGACCTCCCCAAACCCCAGACCAGGGTGTTTCTCCAGCCATATGTTCAGCAGCCCAGCCCTGCAGCTTTTCCCACACCGGCCTCCCCTCCAGTTGGGGTTCCCAGAGGGCAGGAGCTGCCTTGTCCACCTGTGAGTCCCAGAGCCTCCCCTACAGCTGGGTGTACCCGACAAGCCAGTACATGGGGAGCAGGTGGGGGATGATCTCTGTGTACTTTGTTCCCATAAACAGATGTTCATGAGCCTGCTTTGTGTGCCAGGCCTGTGCTGGGCACATCCTGGGAGGGCACATAGAGGAGCAAGTTATTGTCCTGTGAGCCTCCCGCCCTACAAACACACACACATCCGGGTACCCCTGTAAACGTGGCAGCTTCTGCCCAGCCAGAGGCATGTGCCCTGGGTGTCCTTCCTCAAAGCTTCCCTTTCAGAAGGTCAGTTCCGTCCACAAGCTCCATGTTCTTTAGGCCTGAAACACATTTTGAAAGCAATTTCGATCATGTTACAAACCAGAAACACCATCGGTTTCAGTAATCTTTACAGGGCACCCTGGGGATGTGTGCTGTCCACAGGGGACATAAAAGTAAGTCTTTTTTATGTATTTTGTATCTGAGCCAGAAACATCACCGATGCCACTCCCTAGAATTAACTCTGTTTATTCACCATGGAGAGATTATGGGGTGGAGCCGGGGACGGCACACGTGTTCTGTGAAGGGCCCGGGATCTCCGGCTCACAGGCCGTGCAGTTTCTGTGGTCCTCACTCGATGTTGCCATCCTAGCCTGAAAGCAGCAGGAGGCAGTACACAGAGGATGCGCATGGCTGTGTTCCAATAAAACTTTATTTATAAAAGCAGGTGCAGGTCCGGCCCACTTGGGGTAGTTTGCCAGCTCCTGGCGAGTAGGAGCAGCTTTGGACTCGGGATGAGAAACCCTGGATTTGGGGTGAGGCTTTGCCCCTTCCCAGGGGTGAGAACCTTGATTTAACCTCTGCAGCGAGGGGCTCCATCAGCAAGGGGGGGGCCAGGACTAAGGGAATATTTGGTGCTTCTGGGTGAGCACCCAGTCACCTAATCGCTGGGGAGGGGCAGTGTCCCGGTGGGTAAGCAAGGCCTCTGGTGTCGTGAAGATAGACAGGGGTTTGAACCCTAGAGTTATCCCTTCACCTCTCAGGGGCTGCATTTCTTTATCTCTAGGCTGGGGGTAAGAAGAACACCTCCCTCCCTGGTGGGGTGTGGTGAGAAGTAAGAGACTCAGTGTGAATAAAGCACTTCTGTGGCCCAGGGGCTGACAGACCGTTGCTCTGTGGTTATGATTTGGTATCATTGTTGCGGCTGATTCTGACCCATTCTGGCCATTCTCAAAGTCCTGCCAATCTGCAACGCTGTTTGTTTTGTAATCCACTGCTGTATTGCTACTTTATGTGCGTACTCATTAATTCATATATTAATTCATATTTTTTAAGATTTTATTTATTTATTTGACAGTGAGAGAGTGGGAGCGAGCGCACACAAGTAGGGGGAGCTGCAGAGGGAGAAGGAGATGCAGACTCCCCACTGAGCAGGGAGCCCCATGCAGAGCTCAATCCCAGAACCCTGAGATCTTGACCTGAGCCGAAGGCAGATGCTTAACCAGCTGAGCCACCCAGGCGCCCCTCATTTCTTTATTGTAAGACACATATATAGTGCTTTATATGGGCCAGATTTTGTTCTAAGCCCAAGGAGAAATGTTAACTTCCAGTGACCCGATGAAATGGGTTTCTTCATTATCGCCATCATTTTATAGATAAAGTGAGGTACAGAGAGGTTGAGTAACTTGTCCAAGATCACACAGCTAGTGACAGTGCTGAGATTGGAAGCAGAGTCTGTGCTCTTGACCCATCCTCTCTTATGATGAGATGCTTCTTAACATCCAAGACCTCCTTCTTGGACACAGGGCCAGGCCACGCTTCGTTGACCTGTAAGTAATGTTCAGCTCACTCGGTCATTCCGTGCCTCCATGCACACCCACGCAACCGCCCCGGGATTATCCCGGTAGATTGCAATGGTGCAAATGACAATAATTGTCAGAGCAGTAGCCAACATTTATTGAGGGTTATCAGGTGCCGGGCCCTATTAAGATGTCACTTAATCTTTCTGTCCAATCTCCGAGGCATATCCTGTTATCTTCCGCATTTTATAGCACAGGAAAACCAGGCTCAGAGAAGTACGGGCACGAAGCCAGTCACCGAGGGAGCTAGGACTCCCCTCGTGCCCTGGACGTCAGAGTCCGACTCTGAAACCCCTTCTCCACTGCCTCCCTTGGTCACCTTTTATATCTATAGAGAAATAAAAGTCGTCCCCTGGGGCAAGTAATACATTATATGTTAATTAAAAAAAAAAAAAAAAGAAGTAAAAGTCGTGAGGCCAGCTGACATTCCTTGGGCATCTCCTATGCGCCAGGCTCTGCCAGCTCATTGAATCCTCAAACCACCTAATGAGGTTGGTCTCTTAAACCCATTTGCAGATAGGGAAACTGAGGCATGGGGAGGCCAGTTTACTTGGCACCGTGCTGCATTGCTCAAATGTCCCCTTGGTAATGGCCTCCTCCCGCTGCTGCGGAGAGGGCTGCCTCGGCTGAAGAGAGCCGTGTTGCCCACGTCTCCACCCTCTTCCCCCGGCAGCCTTTGCTGGACGATTGCCTGAGCAAGGAGGGGTATAAAGGGCCCACTGGGCTCACCCGTCTACAGAACTCCCTGCAGGGCTGGCTGAGCCTCCTCTTGAGGGTACATTGCAACTCGACTGTTACCCCCTGCCCAGTCCCGCTTCCTCCTTACTCCCCCTCACAGGGACCCCTAATAATCTCCATTTCAGAGCTGCTTCCTGGGAACCCGAACCCATGACACTGATGGGACAGGATTGTAGGTGGCCCGCAGTGACCTCTTCACTGGGCCCCGGCACTGGAGGCTCTAGGGAGGAGGTGGGCAGGCTGCCTGGTGTCCCCGGGTCCTCCTGAGGTTGCCCGCATTGCCAGGGAGCTCTGATTGTTTCTGGGAGGCCCTGATTCCACCTGGGTACAGAAGCCAGTGCAGGGAGCGCCAGGACAGCCCGGTCGAGGCAGGCTGTGATGATGGTTTGCATATAGACTTGGCCTCTAGGCCTCAGCATTTTTTCTGGACTGGTGTCATCACCTCCAAACTCTGGTGATGACTGGTGTCATCACCCCATGCTCTACATCCCCACCCCCCACCCCCACCTCGTGGGTTTACCACGGTCACTGCCAAGAATGGAGGCTTTGAAGCACAGCCTGATGTGGTCTCCGCCCCCGTTGCCCAAATCCCGCGTGCTTCCCACAGTTCCCGGATTCAGTTCCTGGGTTCCATCTCCCCATCAGCACCCGACCATCCCCTGTCCGGGGACTCCTGTGTTCACTGAAGTAAACAGCATCCTTGGACACTGTGGTGGGGACAGTCCCTTCCTGTGCACTAAGCCGCTTCAGCAGCGGCCCACTTGTTTCCCTGGAAAAGAGTGTCCGCTCTGATTTCCGACGGGGCAAATCACCTTCCATAGGATGCCTTTTCTAGCAGCCGCCCCTCCCCTCCCTGGGTGGGTCAGGGCACTGCCTCTCTGGACTCCCTGGGCCTCCATCCTTGGGCCTCCATCCCTGCCTCCATCCTGGTGTGTCGCATGGCACGAGGGTGTGTGAGTCCTGTGCCTGTCCCCACCCTGCCGGGAGCCTCTTTCCAGACGTGGCGTCTTGCACCACTAGCTCCCTGTCTCTCAGGTGTTGGGGACCCCGTCTTCTTCCATGGACCACAGTCACCATGGATTTCGTATGCGGATTTGCACCCGTGTGACCATGTGTGACCTAAACTTCCCAGTGGGCTCGTGAGGCCTGTTCTGGAAGCCTTGGGGGATCCAAGCCACGTCTGTCTTTCAGCTCCTTCTGCGCAGAGTTCATGGCGGGCCTCGTGAAGTGGCTGGAGTTGCCCGAAGCCGTCTTGCCAACCATGACTGCTTTCGCCAAAGGCCTGGGAGGCGAAGGCGCAGACATGTTTGCTCCGATTTTATTGAAGGACCCCATCTTGAAGGATGACCCACTGGTGATCGTTCAGGTATGCCCACCGCCAGGGGACAGCTGCCGGGGAAAGGAGAACTAAGTATTTCCTTCCAAAGTCAGTCTGAAAATCACTTCTGTTGGGGTGATATAGTTGAAAGAAAATATTTTGGGGACCTGGGTGGCTCAGTCGGTTGAGCGTCCAACTCTTGGTTTTGGCTCTAGTCATGATCTCAGGGTCCTGAGTTCGGGCCCCGCGTCATGCTCTGCGCTCGGTGCGATGTCTGCTTGTCCCTGTCCCTCCCCCTTTGCTCCTCCAACCCCTCTCCCACTCATGCTCTCCGTCCTTCTCGCTCTCTCAAATAGATAAACTTTTTAAATAAGAAAGATAGGGGAGCCTGGGTGGCTCAGTGGGTTAAAGCCTCTGCCTTCGGCTCAGCTCATGATCCCAGGGTCCTGGGATCGAGCCCCACATCGGGCTCTCTGCTCAGCGGGGAGCCTGCTTCCCCCTCCTTCTCTCTCTGCCTGCCTTTCTGCCTACTTGTGATCTCTGTCTGTCAAAATAAATTAAAAAATCTTTTGAAATACATAAATAAATAAGAAAGATAAAATATTTTATCATAATATCACAGAATGATGATCACAGCTAATAGTAAATTATTGTTAAATATTTACCATTGATTTAATTTCATACTTACATCGTGTTTATTATGTACCTGACAAATACTAACTCATTTAATTCTCCAAGCAACTTTATAAAGTAGGTAGTATGGTCCTCCCCTCGTTATAAGTAAGGAAACGGAGCCACAGAGAGGTGAAGTGACATGTTCGGGGTCGTGTGGCCAACAAATGGCTCAGCTAGGAGATAATGACCCGCCAACATATTGCTAATTCCTGTTATTATTTTTTCCCCAGGACCTCCTGAGCTTCTCACTCAAGGATGGTGAGTTGATTTTCTCAGTTCTATATGTTTTCGTAAAGTTCAGTAAGTTTGGGGTGACCCTCTTCATGCTTGGCCAGCAACGCCACAGGTGGTGTCGCCACCTGTGGGTCCGTCCCCCGTGGCCTTTTTGGTGCAGGGGAGGAAAGGAAACGTCGTGTAGCTGGGGAGCCAGTGAGCCCCTCATTGGTGCCACACACCGTGGGGGCTTGGCACCAATGAGGGGGAGTGATGGGGGGCCATTACTACATCTCTCCTCACAAGGCCCCACGGTTTTACCTGCTAAGTTGCCCACCACTCCAGTCTGAGCCATCATGACCCCCTCCTGGACGACAGACAGCAGGGGTGTCCTCACTGGTCTTCCTGGGGGGGGCAGCCCCGCCTCATCTCTCAGCACACCCCTTCCTGCTCTCCTCGCCAGCCTCCCTCCCCACGGGCCTGTGCTTCCGGCACCATGGACTTCGCGGGTGCCCTTCCCCTGCCCAGAGAGTGTCCTGCTCTCTTGCCCTCCTCCCTGTGCTCAGGGAGCACTTCCCTGGGGAGGCCCCTGGGCTCCCATCTGCAGTGTTCCTCCCAGCACCATGTGGCCAAGGCTTCTCCTCTAGACCGGAGCTCCAGGAGGGCAGGGCCACATCTGGCTGCCTTCACCACGTGTTTCTAGTCCCTAACCCAGCACCTGGAACCTAGCACATACTCAGTGGATACCTGGTGAATGAACTAAAGAGACAGATCTTACTGCCCCGTTTTGTGGATGAAAAAGTTGGCTCAGAGAGGTTAAGCGATTTGCCCGAGGCTGCGCAGTAAGTGGCAGTGTGGGATTCGACCCACGTTCTCTCCTAGGGCTGTCAGGACGAATGACCGAACTTCGGGAAGCTTGAAGCTGCAGAAATGTATTCCGTCACAGCTCAGGAGGCCCAGATCCAGAAAGCAAGGTGTCAGCAGGGTCTCGCTCCTTCTGAAGGCTGTAGGGGAGAATGTGTTTTGCCTCTTGTAGCTTCTGCTACCTCCAGGCATTACCCCAGCCTACAGTCCTGTCTGTCCCTTCTCTGCCTTCATCAGCCCGGGGCCTGCTCCTCCCTTTCCGCCCATTCTCTGTGCCTCCTGCAAAGACCTTGGATAGGGCGGCCTCAACCAGAGCTCTTTAATTATACCAGCAAAGACCCTTTTTCCAAATAAGATCACCTTCCCAGGTTCTAGGACCTGGCTATATCGTTTCGGGGGTCAACATTGCAACCCACTGCAGCGCTCAGGGTGTCCTGTACCAGACTGCTACAGGGCTCCCCGGACCCCGTCGCTCCGCATCCATTTCTCCCGCCTCCTCTCTGCCCGGGCGCCCCATCACTGTGTGTGTGGCTTCTTCTGTTCCCTGCGCTAATGAGAGATTTGGGCACAAAGACCCCCGATGTTTATTCTGACGGCGAGCAGGGAGGAGAAGCACCGAACTGCAAGTGAACTCCCAGCAGCCTGCAAACCATCACGTGGGAAGTACATTACACCTTTATGAAAGATTACGTAGGGAAAGTCACACCAGCCACCCTACCTCCCCCCCCCGCCCCGCTGGAACCCCAGCTCATGGGGGAGTGGAGGGGCGGGAGGGGGAGGAGGAACGGGATTATGAGAACAGGAAAAGCAGGTGCAGAAACACGGGCAGGAAGGCGGGCCATCGCAGTGGCCTTGGGCAGCTAGCTGAGCCTGGGGAGGAAGCAGGATGTACTTGACCTGGGCAGACTCTAGGAGGCGTCCCCATCCGTCCGGTGTGAGGAAACATGGCCTCCACGAGGGCAGCAGAGATCCTGGGGGTGAGAGGCTGACCCAGGAGTCGTTCTGTCAGAAGAGACGGCAGGATCCCTGACAGACCAGATGGAGGGAACGCGGGAGAGGAAGCGGGAGTGATGTCTCAGCTCTGGAAGTCTAGTGACCTCCAGGGTGCCAGGGTGTTGGGACCCAGCTGGGGAACCCTGGTTGGTCTTGAGTGCCCCTTTCATGCAAAGTGGTGGTTCAGGGACCCTGAGAGAAGGGCGCTGGGACCTCCTCCAGCCCCACACAAGAGGTCATGGGACCTGTCCCCTCACGCATGCCTGCTTCGTACAGCTGTGCTCAGCGCGGTCAGTGTCCACGAGGGCGGGAGGGCGCACAGGACACTGAACCTTGGGGCTCCTTCTTAGGAGGCTAATGCATTTTCTTTTTTATTTTTTAAAAAGAAAGAACTTTAAGTCCTTGCTCTCACAGTACGGTCTGTGGACGGGCAGCACCGGCGTCCAGGAGTTTGTTAGAAATCCAGACTCCCGGGCCTCACCCACACCTCTGACTTGGACTCTGCTCCCTGCCCAGATCCCAGGCGGCCCCTTGCTAGTCAGAGAAGTGCGGCTTCGGGCTCCAAGCCCTCTGTGTATTTCTGGCCGTGCTCTAGCCAAACAAATAATCTTCACTGCCCGTCTCACCGCTGCATGGGACCGCAAGGATGATTCGCTGAGCCCCTGCACTCAGGCGGGCACGGCATTTAGTAATACTCCCGTTGGCTGATGAGGCTTGCCCCAGGACGTGGCAGAGACGGTCTGAGAGCGTGGCCCAATTATATTACTTTTTTCTGTTTTTAACCAGAATTAAGGAAGGAATCATCATGTCTGATGCTCCTGGACCCTCATAGAGTCAGGACTTGAGTCCGTACAGAGGGAGACGCCAGGAGAGAGCACAGACACGCTCTTGTTATAATGCCTGTAACAACGATGCCATCCGCTGCTGAGCGCTCGCTGTGGGCCTGGCCCGTGGCTGAGGGCCGCGCAGGCATGGAGCCCACTGAGCCCCCCAAGGGGCAGTTGAGGGTATAGGCCTGAGCGCGTGGTCTCAAGGGCATCCTGGATGAGCCTGTCAGTTTTCCAGGTGGAGAGATGAAGGCCCAGAGAGGGGAAGGGGCTTTCCCCAAGACACACAGTGCTAGAAGCAGACTGGGAGTTAGAACTGGGTCTCTGGCCTCTGGGGCCAGCACTTTGCCCCATTGCCTTATCACCGGGTAGGAGGAGCAGGTGTCCCAGTGCTCCTGCCTCTGCCTCAGTTTCTCCCTTTCCTTACCTAGAGACTCATATTCATCTTACCTTTCTTCCTGCCCCCAACCCGCAAACCACAAATCCTCCTGAGCCCCCTTTGAGGAACTAGGACACAACCTAGCCCGCTCTGCTGTGGGTGACTTTGGCCTGGGTCTCATAGAACAACTGGAGTGGGTTTAAAATGGTGTGTCTCATGTCACCACCTGGTACTTCATGCCCTCCCAGGGGCATTCTCTGAGCGGCATTGAAACCATTATTATCATCTGATAGCCTCCCCAGGTCTCTGCAGCTCTGACAGCGCAGCACATGGGGACCCCAAAGGGACAGGGACTAGGGCTCCGAAGGTCTATAGAGGTCAGGGGTGGACGGATCCGCAAACCCTCTGGCCCATCCTCTCAGTGCGTAGATGGAAAAATGAGGCCCAGAGGTGGGCCTGGCTGGCCAGTCTTTGTTGTATCCGAAACTCTTTATCCATATTCATGAATAAAGAAGTGGCAACATTTGGGGAGTTAGCCTGTTTGAGTGTTAAAATTCAAGCTCCACTTTGGCAAGTTTATGAATTGTTCTGTGCCTCAGTTCCTCACATGTCAAAAGGGAATAACAGTAATCTTTACCTTAGAGGGCAATGGTGGGGATTAAATGAGGTGTACCATGCAGAGTGCCCCAGACAGCGGGCCGTGAGTGCTGCTCACAGGGGTTGATGGTTAGAGGTAAAGTGACAAAGCCCTGGGAGTCAGGAAACCTGGATACTCATTTTATCTCTGAGACGCTCTCATGGTGTGACCTTGATCAAGTCACTTAACCTCTCTGAACTGCAGCATCATATGCAAATAAAGGCACAGACAGATACTCCTTAAAAAAACAAAACAAAAAAGAAACTGGCTTTGGTTCTTTTTTTTTTTTTTAAAGACTTTATTTATTTATTTGACAGAGAGATCACAAGTAGGCAGAGAGGCAGGCAGAGAGAGAGGGGGAACCAGGCTCCCTGCTGAGCAGAGAGCCCGATGCAGGGCTCGATCCCATGATTTGAGCCGAAGGCAGAGGCTTTAACCCACTGAGCCACCCAGGCGCCCCCCTGACTTTGGTTCTAAGAGCATCGTTAAGAATCTTAGAAGGTCAGTGTCATAGTTGGCCCATTTGTTCAGGTGCTTCCCCCATAAATTGCATGAGGGCAGGGCCCTGGTCTGGCCTGTTCACCATTGCACCCCAACATCTACCACACGATAGGCACATGGTGGGCATTTAGTAATTATTGGATGGCTAGATGGGAGAATGGATAGATAGAGAGATAGAGGGATGGATGGATGGACAGGTGGGTGAATAGATGGGTTGAAGGAAGGAAGGATAGGTGGAAGGATGGAAGGATGGAAGGATGGATGGATGGATGGATGGAAGGATGGATGGGTGGATGGACAGATACTTGGATGGATGGATGGATGGATGGATGGATGGATGGATACCTGGATGGATGGATGGATGGATGGATGGATGGATGGATGGACGGATACTTGGATGGATGGATGGATGGATGGATGGACGGATACTTGGATGGATGGATGGATGGAAGGATGGATGGATGGATGGATGGATGGACAGATACTTGGATGGATGGATGGATGGATGGATGGATGGATACTTGGATGGATGGATGGATGGATGGATGGATGGATGGATGGACAGATACTTGGATGGATGGATGGATGGATGGATGGATGGATGGATGGATACTTGGATGGATGGATGGATGGATGGATGGATGGATGGATGGATGGACAGATACTTGGATGGATGGATGGATGGATGGATGGATGGATACTTGGATACTTGGATGGATGGATGGATGGATGGACGGATACTTGGATGGATGGATGGATGGATGGATGGACGGATACTTGGATGGATGGATGGATGGATGGATGGATGGATACTTGGATGGATGGATGGATGGATGCATGGATGCATGGATGGATGGAAAGATGGATGCATGAATGGATGGATAGTTGGATGGATGGATGGAAAGATGGATGCATGAATGGATGGATAGTTGGATGGATGGATAGATAGAAGAATAGACAGGTAGAATGGATGGATGGATGGATGGATGGATGGAAGGATGGATCAATGAATGGAAAGATAGACGGATGGCTGTTTTTTAGAGAATGCATTTAGGTACTAGAAGGGTTAGGTACTTGAGGGTTAAACCATCTTCTACAGAAACTGATAGGATAGGAGGAGGCCTTCCAGGCAGCTAGGTTTCTTTGTGAGTGTGAGATAGGGTGATTAGTCACGGAATCAGCCCAGGAAATCAATACGAAAGGCTGGATTTCTCAGAACTTCCTGGAAGGTTGAACTTAACCAACACTGTTGGGATCTCAGTCACCAGACGGTGCCATCTCGGCAGCTGGGTGGACTTTTGTGGGTGATAACCATGGTCTCATCCAGTAACAACCACCAAACTCTTTTCCCACACAACCGAGAAAGTAATTCTCTTACTCGCTGAAGGTTAAACAGAATCTAAGCCAGTAATTCTAAACCAGGTTCCTCGGGCTCATCACTCTTGGCATTTGGACTTGGATCTTTCGGTGTGGTGGGGCCATCTGTGTGTTGTAAGATGTCTAGTGGTATCCTGACCTGGTACTCATCAGTACCACTTCCTGAGCTGTGACAGCCAACAATGTCTCCATAAATGTCATCTGGGGAGCAAAAATGTCCCTGGCCGAGAACCACTGCTCTAGGACCCAACATCTGTCCATGTCATGTGGGGCCAGTTTATTTGTAGTTGGTAAATTTTGTAAGGTATTCTACTTGCCTTCCTCTGTCTTACATGTAGATTGTGAATTGCTGTTTGGTGTATAATCCTCAGGCCAACTGCAAAGGGAGGTAGTTTTACCCCCATGGACGGGGGAGGAAGTCAGGCTCAGGAGGTTAAATAAGTAGCCCAGGGTTTCCTTTCAAAGTAAGTTTCAAAATTCCATTTAAGGCAAAGTGAATGTCACTGTGAGCTCTGCCCAGGTGCCCAGGTGCCCCGAATCACGGGGTTCGCCCTCTGGACTCTGAATCCAAAGATAACATTGACTCCAGGCCACGGACCCGAAGGAAGTACCTGCCACCTGGGACAACTGTCTTACCGCAAACTTGACTCTGCTTTGTGACCTGGTCTTTATTACTGAATTGCAAACCCTACCTCCCTGGTGAATCAGAAAAGTTTGAGATATTGGTGTTTCGATATGGTCAAATTGTGTACACTGGGTTTTCTGTCAGCATCGCTGAAACTCATACAGTCAGTTACCAGTATCAGAACTGACTGGTTCATCCATCAGCAAGAACCAAGCACCCACTCTGGGCACCAGATCTTGTCTGGCCCCGGGAGTAATTCTCATCACAGCTGATACTATGGAAGGCCCACTATGGGCAGGCCCCGAGCCAAGCGCTTTATGCTCATTCATTTAACCCCCGCTGTGACCCTAGCACGCAGATGCCATTACTGTTTCCATTTTACAAAAGAAGAAACTGTAGCACAGAGAGGGAAACGACGTGCCCAAGGTCACACAGCTACAAAGTGATGGGCCCAGGATGCAAACACAGGCGTGGTTCCAGAATCTTCTCTTAACTACCCCTATGCTTCTCAAGCGGATAGAAAGTAATAAAAGACCTCCACCTTACAGCTGACTTTTTAAGGAGATTTGACAAGGTCAGAACAAAGAGTGGGGGGCCCCAGGTGGCAGGAGCGGAAGAGCGAAAAGGTGCAGCTGAAGGAGAGTCTCGGAAGTGACCCCTCTACACCTATGACCACTAGTCCTCAAGGAACCTTGTCACCAGCCTCCTGCCCTTAACCGTCCCCCTCTAATAAGCCATGGGAAAAAACAATCTGAGTTCAGATCCTCCCATGAGGGGGTCCATCCTCAGAGCCCTGTTCCCCGAGTTATGTTCCGCCACGCAAAGTGAGGACCCTAGGCAGAAGTAAAAGCTTAAAGCCAGTGCCAAGTGCTGGGCAGAGCAGAATAGGATCAGAGTAAGGCATAGATTCCTTGTATGCAAAAAGGTTCACTGAGAGTGAAAACAGGGAGAGGTTTTTAAAATTTTCTTGAAGTGGGTCAACTGAGGGGTGCTGGTAGAGCAGGCTGGGTGACAGTTGCATGACTACAACCTGAGAAGGGTGTTCTCACACCCTAGGGGGAGAAGTAAAATCCCTGGCCTGCGGGATACCAGCAGGGCGGTACCAGCAGCCGGCTTCTTAGCCAGGGTCCTAGCGTAAGGATCAAGGAGGTGTCAGAATCCAAGAAAGGAGCAGGACGAGCCACCCTTTACTGAACGGGGAGTGCATCCTGCGGGTTGGCCAGGCTCTTCGTGGGCATCCTCCTGTTTCATCTCAACAAAAGCCAGATTAAAAGGGTATTCTTGTCTCCGTCGTACAGACAAAGAAACTGAGGCTCAGAGAGGTCAAGAAACTTGCCTGAAGTTTTCAGCTAGGCAGCTGAGAATTCAGACCCAATCTGTGTGACAACAAAGGTGAGGCTTCTGCCTCTGGGCTCCCTTTCTTTGGCCTGGAGGGCAGTCCCCAAAGGGAAGGCAGTGACCATGAGCTCTTCCCAAAGGTCTGGGATCCTGCTGCTCTGCAGAAGGTACAAGGTCAGCCCTGGGCCTGCCTTGCCGATGTTGTACTTAGAGATGGAGCCATACTGAGCCCAGAGGCTTGTTCAGCGCCTTGCAGTGAAGGTCATACCACCTCCTTCCGGGGACGGGGGTGTGTTTGAAAATGTGGGGAGAGTGGAGTTGGGGGGGGGGGCACATGTCCTCTGATGCATAGGACAGCCCTGGACAGTGAAGTACTGGAGCCATAGCTTCTCTGTTGGGAGATACTGGTGGGGAGGAGGGCCCAGAAGTGTGGGTTCTGGCCCCCGCTTTGTCGTGAACATACTGGGTGATTTCGGACACGCCCTTGTTCTTCCTAAGTCAGAGGAACGGGTTGGACACTAAGGGCTTCTGCAGCGTGTGGTTGTAGGTCTGGAGTGGGCACCAGGGCCACTCGCTAGTTGTGCGGGGCTGGTGCACTCCTGCCCCCTGGTGGCTGAGCAGAGGAGCTCCCTCGGTTCCCCCATCACCACCACCACCAACAACCACAAAGAGTTTCCTAAGAACAGGGTGACCTGTTATTTGGGCTGGGGCTGGGCCTGGGATTGTGTGTGCACACCACATATCCCTGAACACAGAAAAGATGCACCACTGACCACATGGGATCATCCTGGAGCCCCCAAACTCACTTGAGAGGATACTGTTTGCCTTTGAGAGACAGCTACAC
The DNA here is from genome assembly GCF_964662115.1 of Mustela nivalis. Lineage (NCBI taxonomy): Eukaryota > Metazoa > Chordata > Mammalia > Carnivora > Mustelidae > Mustela > Mustela nivalis. The sequence continues at coordinate 13,236,807 of NC_139029.1, read as the reverse complement.
TGGACTGGACAGAGGCATTGGCACCCAGTAATCCTGCTTGTTATCTGAGCTCTGCCTCTCTCTCAGCTCAGTGACTTAGAAGGTCTCTCTGCACCTGTTTTTCCTCTTGCGCAAAGCTGAGCATTGTCATACTAAACTCCCAAGACCGTGGGGAGGATGGGCATTCGATCACATGGGCCAGCTCCTCAGGGGGTGCTCGGCACTTAGTAGGAGCGCCATGGACCACGGTTTGGACCACGGTTTGGACCACGCCATGGACCAGGTAGCACAGGGGGTCTCGATCACGCCCCTGCCTCCAGGCATGAGGGTGCCCAGACCTTCTCAGACCAGGAAGTGCTAACCTGCTCACCCACCACTGTGTTGCTCAGAGTAGGGACCCCCTGCTTCAGAATCACGTGGGGAGCTTGAGAAAAAGACACATTCCCGAGCCCCGTGCCAGACCTGAGTATGGGGCCGGGGAATCTGAATTTTCACGAGCCGCCCTATGACCTCCATCGTGGGTCTCAACCCCACATGGCATTATCTGGATTCACGTCCTCAGTGACTTGCAGACTCTGGTCTCCTGAGGTTGATGAAAGATAGGGCAGAGGCTGCTGTGGAGCTGTTTCAAGTCCAGCTAACCTTGGACTTTTGAAGTTGCCTCCTGGGAGGTGGGATGGGGAACAGGCACCCTGAGACTGACCCTTAGATCTCTGAGTTGGAAGGGACCTCGGGAGACCAGTTTCCCTGGCCTTGGTCCTTTGGGTGGGTTTCCAGCTGGACTGGGACCTGAGCAGCCCTCAGGAGCAATGCGGGCTATCTTACCTGCCCACTGCCCACTTCAGGCAAGATCAAGGCCTCATCCAGACTCAAGGGGAGGCCAGGAGGGAGGAGCAGAAGCCAAAAGCAATATATGGGCCTGAGAAATGTGTAAAGACAGTGATTTGCTGCCTCAGCCATGGTTCCTGTGTCCTGGGTGGGGCCAAGGGCACAGCGTCTGCGGTCAGACCCTCCGCTTTCCCACCCACCAGCTGGGTGACCCAGGACAAGTGACCCAGTTGTCTCAGTCTCCGTGCCTCTTTGGATTAGATGGAGATACTACCGCAGCCGCCTGCTTGGGTGGCTGTGAAAATTCAGGGAATCAGTACGTGCAGAGGGTAGTCCCAAGTCTGGTTTCGAGGAAGCAGTGCATAAAGGAAGCTTCCAGTATTCATGAGTATTAATCATAGGGTGTTTCTGCTGGAAGGAGATACAAATCTTATCCAGCATAATTATTCTCCCCTATTTTGGACCTCTCCCAACAGAGATATGTTCATTCATTCATTCCTACAAATTGCCTATTCTTTGCTCTTACAATGATAATTACACATCTGCTTTGCTTTGGGCACAGGCCTGGATGCTAGGAATGTATGGTGAATTTGGAGCTTCTATTCCGGAGGGGGAAACATCATAAATAAGTCGGCCAATGTAAAAATCAAGGTTTTTGTTGTTTTTTTTTTAAGATTTTATTTATTTATTTGACAAACAGAGAACACAAATAGGCAGAGAGGCAGGCAGAGTCCCCACTGAGCAGAGAGCCCGATGTGGGGCTCGATCCCAGGACCCTGGGATCATGAGCTGAGCCGAAGGCAGAGGCTTTAACCCACTGAGCCACCCAGGTGCCCTAAAAATCAAGTTTTAAAAGGTGATAAGAAAATACCTTTTGATAAAGGAATAGAAAGCAATGGAGTGGAGTCAGGGAGGACTTCTCAGAGGAGGTGACATTTGAGAAAGGATCTGAGTGATGAGCAGCTCCGAGAGAGTATTTGAGGCATTGTCAAGACTTTGACATTTAAGAGTAACTCGTCACTGTAAGAGATGATCCTACCCAGAGGAGGAGAGATGCCTTGCCCAGCAAACGCACTGTCTCCGTTGTCCCCTCGGGATGCAGAGTTCAGAGGGCACTGGAAAGAGAGAAAAAGTCTCAGCTGGAGGCGGGATGCAGAAACAGGTGGGCACATCAGAGAACCCTGCAGACAAGGGAAAGCTTCAGTTAGTTAAAGAGCCAACACATCTTACGAATTGCTGGGCATCGCTCTGGGCACTGGGGGACAACAAGGAACAAAGCAAAAGTTTCTGCCCCTGTGGGACTGACAGTCTGGTGGGAAGAACCAGATAGTCAAGTTATCCACAGATGCAACAGTGATAGGAACGAGGGACAGGGAAGGTCTGGCCAGCGGTGGGCTGCTTGACTTTAGAGGCTGCGGGCTTCTGTAAGGAGAGAATTTTTTTTTTTAATTTGTATTTTTTTTTTAAGATTTTATTTATTTATTTGACAGAGATCACAAATAGGCAGAGAGACAGAGAGAGGAGGAAGCAGGCTCCATGCCAAGCAGAGAGCCTGATGTGGGGCTTGATCCCAGGACCCTGGGATCATGACCTGAGCCGAAGGCAGAGGCTTTAAGCCACTGAGCCACCTGGGTGCCCTAGGAGAGAATATTTTTGACCTGACTGATGAGAAGGGACCAGCCAGGCAGAGCTCTGGGAGAGGAGCCTTCCCATTAGAATAGCAAGTGCAAAGGCCCTGGGGTGGGAAAAAGAGCTTGGCTTCTTGGTGGGCCAGATACTGGTGCATGAAACAGGGATCAGTGGAAAATGGTGTGGGAGAGGGTGGTGGGAAGAAGCCAGGTAATGTCCAGCCTTATGGACCCTGGGAAGAAATGTGGATTTTATTCTGAGTGCCTTGGGAGAGTTTTTAGTTGGGGAAAGAGCACAATCAGCCGTATGACTTTGCCCCTCTGGCTGCTCTGCGGCAGATAGAGTGCTGGCAAGCATGAAAGATGAGAACCAGAGTAATGGCCAGTGGCTGAAGAGGAAAGGTGGTCCCAGTGGCCACGGTGGCCAGTGGTAGCGGAGTGCCAGGGTCCGACTCAGGATATATTTTGAAGGTGGAGCTGACAGCATTAGCTGGTGGATGGGATGTCAGGGTAGGGCGACCAGAAAAACCAGGGCAATGCCCAGGCTTTTGACCTGAGCTCCACAACAGGAGAGTCGGTTGTTTGAGGAGCGAGTCGGCCAACTGGCAAGTTGGCAGTAGAGCCGGAACCAGAAAACTCCAGTGTCAGGGTCACCTCGGATTCATGCCCCTCCCCCACCAGCTACCGTTTGCCTTATGTGGGACCTCACCTCCAAGTCCACCAGCCTGGCTGCCAGTGACCTTTACACAGGGCTGACATTCCCGAGCCCCATGCCCCAGTATACTCAGGGAGCTAATCACGAGTCCTGCTGGCAACCCATATTCCAGAAGCTAACTCAATCACTGCAGCCTTATGCAGTGTAGTATGAATTCACAGCTAATTATCATTGCCACCAATGAATCACCATGGCGGAGGCTGGCTTACTTTCCACAGCTTAACTATCACCTGGATGCAAGAGTCTGTGATAGTGGGGTGTGTAAGTGACCCAGGAACCCCAGGACACGACATGCCTATTCCGCAGCACGTAGGCAGTTGTGGTCAAGGACAGTGAGGCAAACGCTGCCAGTTCGCGGCTCGCGGAGTGCCCTAGTGCTAGGAAGGGACTGGTTTATTCTGCAGAAGCTGAAACCTCAGACTCCAGGACTTCGGAGGGCCACGCGTGATGAAGCTAGCCACGACTACTGTAGTATAATTTAGTAATACTTTAGTATAATATACTTACCCACATCGCGGGCGCCCAGCGGAGGAGTCTAATTCCGTAATGTTCATTAGGGGCCTCTCGTGGACTGGGAGTCCTCTCCTCAAACCTTTGTGAGGGGACTCGCCATTTCCATTTTCCACCCAAGCAAGGATGAGCTGTTTGCTGAGGGTTAGACACACAAATCCCTCCCAGGTCCGTCAAATTATTCATTGAACATTTGTTCTTTGTGGCAAGCGCTGTTCAGAGAACTAAAGATAGAGCAAAGATTACTCTTACAAGGTTGGTTTTACAAAGTTTATATTTCAGGAGGAGAGACAAACAAAAGTAAATGAATATATCAGAGATAGTGAGCTCTGTGAGGAGGAAAAAGCCAGGGAAAAGAGATAAGAGCGATGGGCGGCCGGTCAGGAAGGCCTCTCTGGACAGGAGGCTTTGAACAGAGACCTGAATGAGGAGGAGAAGGCCCACATGAAGATCTCAGGAATTAGCCTTTTAAGTGGTAGACCGACAAGTGCAAAGGCCCTTGAAGCAGGAATGTTCTAGAAGTCGAGGTCAGGGACTTTTTTTTTTTTTTAAAGATTTTATTTATTTATTTGACAGAGAGAAATCACAAGTAGACGGAGAGGCAGGCAGAGAGAGAGAGGGAAGCAGGCTCCTTGCTGAGCAGAGAGCCCGATGCGGTACTCGATCCCAGGACCCTGAGATCATGACCTGAGCCGAAGGCAGGGGCTTAATCCACTGAGCCACCCAGGCGCCCCGAGGTCAGGGACTTTGACGAGGGGCCTCGTAGGTCATGGTAGGGGTTGGATGTGGTTCTGATCATGACGTTTCTACATTATGGCCAAAGAAAGAAGAAAGCAGAGTGCCAGGAGCCCAGGCCTGGAGATGTTTCTGGGCTGCGCGGAAACCAAGGAGGGAAACCGAGAGCCGGGTCAGGAGTGACAGCAGCTCTGTTCCTCCTACACTCAGCCCCCAGACCAGTGGTCTTCAAACCTGGCTGTCACCTGCAGAGACAGACTTCCACACTATGGGACCAGACTGTTTGGGGGCGTCCAGATAACGGGGTCCAAATAACACCCGTCCTGTCCCACCAGAGTTTGGAGCCACATGAGTGAGGCAGAGGGGAGCCCCAGTGTCAGCGAGTGACTAGAGACTGGTGGAGGTTTTGGGGCTTGAGGTGCTGACATGCTACACCCCGAGGGGCCTCGCCACCCAGCTGTGCCCACCAGATGGCGGGGCGCATGGCTTCTCGACAGAGAACCGGGACCTCCCCCCCCCCCCCCCCGCAACCCCCGCCGGGACTGGTTCCAGTCAGAGAGGCTGGCCTCCCAGCAGGGGGTTGGGGAGCAGGGACAGGGATGCAAGGGAGATTCCTGCCCTCCCCCAGTAGAGATGTTTTTAGATAAACTATGGTCTCGGGGACTTGGGGTGTGCGGGGTAGAGGAGGAGAATGAGCGAAGAAGAGAAAATCCAATTTGACGTCTTCCTCTCCCTTTTTCCTCAGCAGTGGGCTTTTTCCCCCTTAGTCAGGACCCTATTCCTAAGTAAATCCATCCATTTTAAAAATTTTGTTCCATTACCTAATCATCTTTTTCAGATTTACAAACTTCTTAAGAATCTCTTTTTTTTTACGGCTTCTTCTCTGTGGGGCGGATGTGCTGTCGTTCATGGAACGGAACCCTGGTGTTAGAAATCTCCAGAATGCTCTCATTTCCACAAGGCCTTTACTTCCTAGTTCCCACATCCAGGATTGTTTTCTCAAGATTAGCATTTCAGAAATGGAATTCCGGGGCCAGCAGGGATGCACATCTTTCCCCCCGTCCTTTTTTCATTGGGGTAAAATACACATTTTTACGTGTACCGTTCAGCAGCATTAAGCACATTCACTGTGTCTGCCACCACCACTGTCCATCTCCAGAGCTCTTTTGTTTTCTTTTTTTTTTTTTTAAGATTTATTTATGTATTTTAGAGAAAGAGCGAGCATGAGCAGGGGGAGGGGCGGAGGGGAGAAAGAGGATCTCAAGCTGACTTCCTGCTGAGTGCGGACCCCCCCACACACACACAGGGCTCGACCCCACAACCCCAAGACGGTGACCTGAGCAGAAACCCAGAGTCAGCCGCTCCACCGACTGAGCCCCCCGCCCCAGGCACCCCTACAGAGCTCTTTTCATCCTGCAAAACTGAAACTCTGTCCCTCTAAACACTGAATCCCTCCTTACCCCTTCCCCAGCCCTCAGTCACTGTTCTGCTTTGTGACTCTATGATTTGGGGGATACACGGTGTTCTCAGGTTTTGGTCCATACTATCAAATGGCCCTCCGGGTGATTAAATCAATATGCACTTCCCACCAGGGAGGTCCTCAAGCACACACCTGTTTTCAACACCTCCTTAAAACCGTTGGGGTTTAAAAAATTGATCTTTGCTATTCTCATGAAAATACCACCTTGTCTCTGATCAGTGGTTTTCAGTGCTACACGGTATCCCATCCAGGAGGCTGGCCCACGGGTTAGCTGACCGCCTCCGTGGGGTGGTGCATGGAGGCCGTTTCCAGGCCTGGGGCTGTATGGCTTGCACGGCTCTTTAAAAGCTAAACTGATTCTCTGTTCTTGTTTCTCTCTTCCCAGGGCGCTATGATGCGCGGGCCCGAGTCCTCATTTGCCACATGACCTCCATCTTCCGAGTGCCCTTGGGGGAGCTGGATCTCCTTGAAGAGACATTCCTTGAGAGCCTGAAGGAAACCAAAGAGGAGGAGTCTGAGTAAGGGAGCCCTGTGACCCCAGCCCTGCCTGCCACGAATAGAGGATTTCCACTTGAGTGCCCTGTCCCGCTAACACGTGCTCCCCTCGGTAACAGCTGATGCAGGGAAATGGAAGAGGCACCGGCCCGAGAGTCCCAGTGCGGCCCTGCCTCTCTGGGTGGCCTGGTCCTAGCAAGTCACTTCCCCTCTCTAGGTGCCAATCCTCGGTTGTACAAAGTGGGGATTGAATGGATTATGGCCGGGGGGGCATGGGTCTGTGACTGGAGCAGTCCGTGACCCTGACACCCAGCTCTGTTCTTGTGACCCTTTGTCTGTGGGCCAGAGTGGCCTGGATCAAAATCCTATCTGTGACAACCATCTACTTGTTGACCTTGGACAGGGCCCCCCCTTCCCTAAACCACAATATTCTTACCTGTTACATGGGAATAAGGATAGTCTTCCCGGGGGCACTGTGAAAAACGAATGCAGTGGGGTAGAGGGCTGGGCCTGGGGCCGGCCCGCAGCAGGTGCACAGAACACAGGAGTCCCTCCTTTCTCCTGCAGGCCCCCATCCCTCCCAGCTGCAGAGCGGCTTTGCCCTCTCTGCAGGGTCAACTGTGTACAGAGGGAAATTATCCTGGTCACGTGGCTAGAGCCCCAGAACACCTTACACAGGTTCTGATACCAGAGCAATCAGTCAGTCCCGGTCACAGCCTAATCGCAGGCTCTCCGCACCAGGCACGTCTCCCAGCGTCCTCTTTGTCCTGCCCAATGGCTCTCTCGGAGTAGCCAGTTTGTGCCAGTTCCACCCAGCTGGGAATGTAGCTCTGAAGCCGGCTTCAAACGGGAGCTGCCCTCCTGTCCCGGTTAGCAGGGCAAAGGAAGGGGCTGTTTCCTGGAGAAAGGAAGCACCTTGATCAGTTGAAATAGCATGAAAACAGGCTTGTGTTGATTCCCAGAGCTGTGTCAGTGAAGACACCCCTAGATCCAGGCCCATGACCATAATCAGGAGCTCGGCCCTGAGCCTTGTCGCACACAGACACACACACGCATATGTGTACGCTTGGAAATGAAGGACAATCCTAGCTGTTTGTTTGGAAATCTTAGTATCAGAAGAAAAAAACATGTTCTGCTGATACTCATAATGCCAGATCAGGGAGGATGCAAAAAAAAAGTTCTATTTAACCCCCCCAGGCTTCCATTTTCCTCATCTGCAAAATGGGACAAAAACAGCACCCTCCTCCTAGGGTCCCTGGGAGGGCTCAGATGAGTTCATACATGTGAAGTGCTTTGAGCAAACCTTGCAGAGTCACTGGCTGAATAAAACATTATTTGCCGTAGTACAATCATCATTGTTGACATTCCTACATACAGGCCCTTTCCCCAGAAAAATATTCCACGTGTGTAATTTTTAGATTCCGCTTTAGAGACTCTGGAGACCTCTCGGGTTCTTCCTGTGGCCTCTGGAAGGATCTGAGACCCAGGGGAGGCCTAGAGACCATTGGGCCAGGAGACCTAGTTCTCAGTGTAATTCTGTTACTGAATGTCTGTGTGGCCCTGGACACGTTGCTTTCCCTCCTGGGCAACCACAGCAGTTTTTTTCACCTACACAAGTAGAGGATTGAATTTCTTTTAGTTCCACGGTTTGTGTTTCTGCAAGGTGAGCTGATCACTCAACACCCTGAGGCGATCCTTTGCAGCTGGGGTTCAGAGGATGACACGTAGGATATATCTGTTCTTGGATCTGCCCCCCCGACTCCCACCCCCAAGCCTGGAGGCCGTGCGAGCTTCTCCTGTGTGTTCAGTGACTTTACTTCCCTGTGCCTTCGCTCCTTTACCTCCAACAGCGGGATGATGGTAGTATCTCCAAACCAGGACTATTGGGAGGATTAAATGAATGGATGCTGGTCAGAAGCTTGGCCCAGCACCTAGCACCTAGTAGGTGCCCATAAATGTTAGTGAATGTCCTACTGGCGCTTGACACTGATGATATCAGAATGACACGGTCAACCCATAGCTGTCCCTGAGCGCTCGGAAGATGCCTTCTCAGACAGTCCCTTCACGGTTCTGCAGAGGAAGAAACAGAAGGTCAGAGGGGTGACGTGCCTCGGCCAAGGTCACACAGCTGGCCAGTGGCACCACCAGTTTCAACCAACGCACCCATCTGAACAAGGCACTCAGTGCTTCCCTCAGGGCACAGTGGACACGCCCTGGTTCCTTCCTTAATTCTGAAGAAAGCAGTAAAGATACTTCTTTTTTTTTAAGCAACTGCCACGCCCATTGTTGAGCCCAGCACGGGGCTTGAACTCACGACCCTGAGATCAAGACCTGAGCCGAAATCAAGAGTCAGAAGTTTCACTGACTGAGCCATCCTGGTGCCCCAGTAAAGATCATTCTTAATGGGGCTTTCTGCACTTTTATTTAAGAAGTGTGAACTCCCAGAAATATGCTCTCCCTTGATGATGAGAATAAGAAACACCCTCTCATGGGAGATGTGGTGGCAGGGGTGACGTTTATTTGTGGATCCGTGACACGGGCAACGTAGGTGTCTTTCTCTTCACTATGTATCCATGGCTTCGGCCTCTGTTCTTGGAAGGCTGACAGGGAACGTCAACTCAAGGTCATTTCTGGCATCCCAGAACATGAGTGTGACCAGGACTGGATGATGGCAGAGATTGCTGTGGTATCTGACCAGTGCGCGGTCAGTGATGGGAACAGGGCTCCATTTGGTTTTAGCATCGTGCTCTGAATTCCCACTTCCAAATATGGGAAGCATTATAGCCCTGTCTCCCAGCCAGCCTCTCCTGCGGTGCTTCAGATGTTGAAATTCAGCCAGACAATGGAATTAATCGCAGGAGTAAAATGCTGTGTTAGTTAATGATGATTGGCAAAGCCCTTCGTTTCATGTACAAAACAGTTATTAAGAACGTTTGAGTGCGTAAATAAAAGTAAGGCAATCAGTTTGGGTTAACACTGAGAGAGAGGTCCTTAGCTAAATAACTTGGCGGGGAGAGGAATGTTGTATTCTCTGTGGTTCAGCAAATTTTTATAAACATTTAAATAATAACACTAGCAATTAGAGTATATCACCCATCTAATCTTTGTGACATGGATTCGATACACTAGGATTCATACATTGAAGTAAAACAGCTTCAAGAATCATATTTACTGGTTATGTATTTTATTCCCTTAAGGGTATGAGCTCCCCCCTACTCTGCATAAACTCCGCTAAAAGGGAAGATTATCTCCTATCATGGTTGCACAGATGTCGCTGCAGGAAGAATCTAGAAGCAGAAATTTATAAAATTTTACAACATCCCAGACAGATCCTAGTATCTCAGAAGTTTTACTCTTGGTGGTGATTGGCCCATTCTGTGGCTAAAAATTTTATTTAGCCAAAATGCCCCACTGGCTTTACAGATCTGGGCAGTGCGAGGGGAAGTAGATACTGTAGAAACATGTCCACGGCCAGTCCTTGTTGGAATGATTAGGTTCTGCTCAAAGAACATTTTCTGATCACCGTCCAGGTCCGAAGCCCAGGACAAGCTGCTGAGGGTAGAAAGCAGGAAAGGTCTTGTCTGGGCAGTTGTTCAGCTTAAGAAACAGTGGGGCCCTGGAGGGCTTGCCATGGGCACAATTCCTTGCCCAGGGCTTCTGGCCCAGGAAGCTGTGATTTTAACAGCTACCCTGGGAGCTTGTGATGCAGTTAATACAAAGTCCCCCCCTTTGAAAACCAGTGGTCCAGAATTACATGCTGAGGACAGAAGGTGAAGGGCCCCAGAGTCCCGCATTTAGGCATCCCTGGGGCTCACAGAGGCTTCCTGGAGGAGGTGACTCTTAAACGATGACGAATGTGTAGCCAGCCCAGAGGAAGGTGAGAAGGTCCTTGACAGCTGAGGTCCAGTAGGAGCACAGAGACCAAGGCCCAGGCAGTGGGGCAGTGCAGTGGGGCACTGCCTGGGGGCAGTGCAGTGTTTCTGAAGGGCAGACTGTGAGGGAGGAAATAATGGCTGGAAAGGAGGCAGGGGCCAGGCCACCAGGGGGCCTCAGGGTCATGCTGGGGGGGTGGGCACTATCGTCACTCAGGGCCGAGGGAGGAGACACGGAGGCTGGGAGGGAGGAAAGCCACCGATCAGGGTTATCCTATCTATCCCTGTGGTGGGAGCTGACCTCATCCCCCCATTTCCAGTCCCTACGTGAGAAAATGATACTTCAGGAGCACGGGGTGACGCAGGAGATCACGGCGGAGCCAGGCTCGGATGCCTCTGCCCCCAATTCCCACACTGTCTCCCAGCCTGAGTCTGTGAAATGGGACGCCGCTGACTCAGAGTCTGCTGCTTGGTGCAGTGCACATTCCTGTTACACGTCCTCAGCGGCGCGAATCTTTTCCTCAGACCTTGAACTCTGCCCAGAGAAACTCATTTCCAACCTCCCTGTTTACCCAGAATGGTGCTAGAGATCAAGGGCCAAAGCTTATCTGCAGCCCGAGTGGAGGGGGGTTACCGTAGTAACGACAGGACCCGTACAGCCGCAAACATACTGACTGATCACAGTATGCCCCGGTGTGTGGATTATCTCATGTGCCCTCACGGCGCCCCCGGGGAGGAAGTGCTATTATTATCCCAACTTGGAGGGTGAGGCAGGTCAGATGGGTCGGATCCTCACTGCTTGGTCACAGCAAGGAGCTCAAGCAACGGGATAGACTGGCTTTTGCAGCAGTGACAGGTGACTTACAGGTCTCAGTGGTTTACTCGACGAAGGTGCATTTCTTGTTCACAGGATGTGTCCGTTGCAGACTGGCGGTGGCCTTAGTCCTCACTGCTCTGTCTTGGTCCCAGGTCCCAGGGGGACAGAGTGACCCCTATCTGGAATGTTGCTGGTTCGTGGCAGAGCAGGAGACTCATCAGACCCCTGCGGTGACGCTTAAAGATTGTTCCAGAAATGACACACACCCCTTCCACTGACCTTTCTTTGGTGACAGTGGGTCATAGGGCCCCTCATTTCCAAGGGCAGGGGTGTGTAAGGCTTGTGCAGGGAGGACTAGTACAGGGAGGGGTAGCCAAACCGGGTGGATGGTGTTCCAGTACCACACAGCAGGGGTCAAGGTCAAGTTCACAGTCCTGATGTCAGAACCCATGCCCTGTCACCATCCTGCCTTCTAGGCTCAATGCACACAGTTCAGCCTCATCCCATGTCCATTAGCATGAATTGTGGCGTGCGTGGGGATGTTGATGTTGGGTTTCCCCTTCCCTTCAGTGAAGGAACTGCAAAGGGCCATACTCCACACCCGGGAGGGGGGTGTGTAGAAAAAGAATTCATAGAAGTAAGCCAGCAGAGAACCAAACGGCATCGCAGCTCCTGAACGCTCCGCTCAAATCCCACTCCTCTTCGATGGATGAGCTACTTCTCGATACAACGTGCGGTTCAGGAGGAACGAGATGGGCAAGAAACAAGTCTTGGTCGAGGGCCACGTGGTTCTGCTCCCAGATACACGACATACAGAATGACCAGCACGAAGCCTACCCTCCGTGACAGGCTGTTGGCTGGATGGGTGAAGAAAGAATGCGTTTCATCTTCACAACCTGCCACCTGACTTGCTACCTGTTGTTAGTCCCATTTTACAGAAGAAGAAGTAGAGGCTCAGGGAAATCCGCCTAGTCGCGTGATATAACAGCCACCATTTTGGTCACCCCTTGCAGGGTGCTGTGGTGCTAAACGCTTGACGGACATTCTCTTCCTCCACGCCCGCAGTCCTCAGGAGGGGGCTGCTGCTGTCCCTCAACTGGACATTGTGTCATTTGGGCACAATAATAAAACTGCTTCCTAGGTAAGAGAAGCCATGTGAAGTGCAAAGCACCGTGGCTGGCGAGAAGGAATTCCTCAGTAAATATTAACCATTCTCCCTCTTGATCGTCTCGCTGTCATGCTACACACTGAGTTGCTGTCCAAACTCCAACTTCAGCTCAGAGTTCGCCCTCATAAGGACTGCACCGACCGACCTGCCCTGGCTCCCCCATCGTGCTCCTGATGGCCCCACAGCACGGGGGCTGCCCACCTGACACGGGGGCTGGGCTTGGTGACTCTCTACGTGCTCACGCGGCCATCCCCGCTTCACCTGACCCCGTTCACCCCAAATGCTTCCCTTCTACTCCATGTTATAGCTTTTAAAGGTCAGGTCTGGCCGATTCCAGCTATGCCCGGCGGCCAAGGTCTCCAAAGGCGGACATTTCCAGCGGGAGACGGGCTCAGAGGGTAGGGAGCAGGGGAGGGAAGGGCAGACAGGGGCGATGGAGTCTGTGATCGTATTTGTACTTGGTCTGGGTCCATCTGTTCCAAGATATTTCTTGTGCTGCTTTTGCTATTATTACTGTTATTTTTGTCTTTTTATTATTCAAATTGCAACCCTGTTAGGACGGACCCATTAGGTAAGTAGCACATCCTACACACTGGGTTTTCCCAGCTGGGTTTTAGAAAATTTCCAGCCTTTTAAAACCATCGATGGGCCCAGGGTGACTTTGGTACCCCGCTCTGCATGACAGCGTCCCCGGCCTTGATCCTAGTTTGGGGCCTCGATGAGGCGGGGTGGTCTCAGGGGGTGCCAGGCACCGCCGGCCCTAAAGACCGACCTCTTCCCCCTACAGAACGGCCGAGGCATCCCGGAAGAAGAAAGAAAACCGGAGGAAATGGAAGCGCTATCTCCTGATTGGCCTGGCAACTGTCGGGGGCGGGACTGTGATCGGTAAGGCCCGCCCAGGTTGGCCAGGGTAGGGGGGCGCGCATGCGCTGAGGCAGTGCAGAATAGCAGTGTAGAATCATAGCAGAATAGAATCCTAGCAGGCTCAAAGCTAGAGAGGAGAGGGTAGGGGGGTCAGCTGGGAGGTGGCCGCGGCGCACACCAGGTGCAGAAGTACGTTCATTCACGTTCTTAGAAGCATCCATGGAAGGCGGTGGGCGGCCAATGGGGGAAGAACCGGGTAGGCCGCATCTCCTCCCCTTTACCTACCATGGGCTGCTCTCCTCGCAGGCGTGACCGGGGGTCTGGCTGCCCCTCTCGTGGCCGCTGGCGCTGCCACCATCATTGGCAGTGCTGGGGCAGCGGCTCTGGGCTCGGTGGCGGGCATCGCCGTCATGACCTCGCTGTTCGGGGCGGCTGGAGCTGGCCTGACAGGTGAGGTGACAGAGGAATGTGGGGCCAGCGGGGGATGTTCCGCCAGGGGGGCCCGGCTCTCACAGACAGGCCCAGATTCTCACCCATCATGGCTCCCCAGGGGACAGAGGAGAACACAGCTCTATTTCATGCTGGGTCCCAGCCCTTCAGGAACTGGCTGCAGGCTTCCTGCATTTACTAGTATTATTGGGGAGGGGGGGGATACTGGTAAGTTGGGGGGGGTTATATCATAGACCAACAGCACCCCAGTCCCACACACAGATCCCTGTTCCACTCCCCAAATGGGATCCATCCCTCCCCACATGGAGAATTGTGGCCACTTTGACCCACTTTTTTGAGAGGAATGTGTTACTCCCGTGATGTTCATGGGAAGAAAAGATCTAGAACCAATGGAGTCGGGATGAAGCAGTGAGTTACGACCCGAGCTCTGCTCCGGGAGCTGGCCGGCCTTCAGAAGCCTCTTAGCCTTGGCTGTAACTGGGGACAATAATGGCACCTAACTTAAATGACTTTAAAAACGAGACATTTTGTTGAGGGAGAAGGCACACAGTTGGCACTCACTGCGAGTGTGTGAGCACGGAGAGTCACTCTGACTAACACTCCTGTTGTCCCTGGTCATCTCCACCCTCATTTTTGTGTCTGGGTCTTTAGGATATAAGATGAAGAAGCGTGTCGGGGCCATCGAAGAGTTCACGTTTCTGCCTCTCACGGAAGGCCGGCAGCTGCACATCACCATTGCCATCACAGGATGGCTGGCATCCGGCAAATACCGTGAGGACCGGGGCAGAGCAGAGATGGGGGGATGGTGGGGCAAGTGTTGACCGAGCTGGGACTGCTGTTGTGGGCCAAATCCTGGCCTAGGCTCTTGCCTATGTGTACCTCTGGAGGGGTGGGGGAGGGGCCCAGTTTTGCAGAGGAGGAAACTGAGGCTCAAGAAGGTGAGATGATTTCATCCCATACCCATCCACCCTTCATCTCTCCATCAGTCTGTCCACTCATTCACTCATCCATCCATTCCCCTGCCCTCCATCTGTCCACCAGTCCATCCACACACCTGTCATCCATCATCCATCCAACTATCCATCTACCCACCCACCCACCCATCCAACCACCCTTCCATCCATCACCATCCACCCACTCGCCTATTCATTCATTGATCTATCCACTCACTCATCTGTTCACCCATCCATCCATTACCTGTCATCCAACTACCTGTCCATTCAGCCACCCACCCATTCACTCATTGATGCATGCTTCCATCGCTGTCTCCACCCAACCATCCATCTACCCTTCCCTCCATTCACCATTCATTCACCCACCCATTTACCTACTAATTTAGCCACTGAGCAGTGTTCCTAGAGTTCATACACAGCACGTGCCAGACATTGAGCCTAGGAACTCAATGGTGAGAGCACCATCATGGCCTCAGCAACCCTGGGACATGTGGTCCAAGACAGAAGACAGACGATTGAGCAATAATTTCATGGAAGGTTTATGGATGGCACAGTATAGGAACCAACAGAGTGTTTCTGTGGAATGAGGGAATGAGGTTCTACTGGAGAAAGTAACATTTAGGCTAAAGACCGGGAGTTAACTGGGTGAAGAAGGAGGAAGAAGTATAAACCAAGCAAAGAAGCAGCATGTACCAAGGTCCAGGGATGCAAAAGAAGCACAGGATGGCTGGAATGGGGGGGCTAGAAGGCAGGGGTGTTGACAGGGTCAGATCATGCTGGAGCATGTAAGGTGTGACAGGGAGCTTGAATTTATCCTCAGAGAAAGTGGGAGAGACCAGAGGACTTTCGGTGTGTGGCTTAAAGTTGAAAGGACTTGAAGTAGGTGAGAGATCAGTACATATCGACCATGTGACCTCAAGCAAATTACTTAACCTCTCTGTGCCTCAGGTGCTTCATTTGTAAAGTAGAACAAATGATTGCTGCCTTTCGAGATGCTTGCAAAGTTTAAATTAAACAAGCTAACACATGGAAGGCACCCGGTTTCTCATGGACATTCCACAAACACACATCCCCTTTGTGGCTCTCTTTTGAACATGCGTTTCGAGGGGGTTCTAACCGGGGTGCATCAAGGACTAACACCGTGGTCCACCCACTGCCTGGCTCCCTGTTGCAAGTGCCCGGTGTGAGGCTCAGCAAACAGTTCATCACTGAGAGAGAGAGAGAGAAAGAGAGAGAGAGCGCGCGCACAAGCAGGGTGGGCCAGGGAATCCAGAACACCCCAGCCAGACACATGCTAACAGCCTCCTGAATTTCCGGATCTCTGGGATCTGAGCGTAGAAGGCACAGCTCTTCTAAACAACACAGAAGAAAGCAAGTGAGGAAATGTCCAGGCTTTGTACAGAGGCATGACCAGGTGCCCAAGCCTCATTGGTGTGGGATCACCAGTCCCCGTCCCCACACAGTAGGCCTCTAATGTGGACTGAGCACTTAGTGCATAGCTACCCCAAGTCAGGCATCTTACCCACACAATGGGGACTCAATATGTGTTGTATCCCCCAATCCTCGCATCCCCCCCGCCAGGTGGGGGCTGTTTCTGTCCTGATCTAGCAAAAGAGGAAGCCCAGAGGGGTCGCGGGAGGTCAGGGAGATGG
The DNA here is from genome assembly GCF_964662115.1 of Mustela nivalis. NCBI lineage: Eukaryota > Metazoa > Chordata > Mammalia > Carnivora > Mustelidae > Mustela > Mustela nivalis. The sequence continues at coordinate 13,220,661 of NC_139029.1, read as the reverse complement.
AGGATTCGAACCCGTGTCTCCTGACCCAAAGTTCGTGGGTGTCTCTTCACTCCTTTCCGCGCCACCACGCTGCAGGCAGGACCGACACAGGAGGGAAGGAGCAAGAGCAAGCATTAAGTTGAGGAATTTGCGATTCTGACCACTCGGGAAAGCAAATTCCTTCTCCTTGTTTTATCCTCATTTGCTCTCTCGGCCCCAGGTCAAAACCCAAAACCCTCTTCAGTGTTCTCCCGCAGGCTGGTGCAGCCTGCCGCCCAGGCAAGCAGGGGCAGGGGAGATAAAAAACGGAGCAAACTAGATTAAGTTCAGGAGGGAGATACGGCACCTCTTCCTGTCTCTGCTGGGAGAGAAGCCTCTGTGACATCACACGCTTGCTCTGCGTGATAGGAACAGTTGGATTCTTGGCAGCCCACCCCCCAATTAAACAGGATTGTGCACAATAATGACAACAGCTTTGCGTTAACCAGGCACTAATCCAAGCATTTCAGGAGACTTGCTTACTGAGTCCCTCGCTCCAGGCCAGGGAGGTGGACATCCTGGTCACCCCCATTTTACAGATAAGGAAACTGAGGTTCATAAGGGCTTCTCAGGGTCCCCTGGCTAGCCAGGGACTGGGGCAGGACTCACCACCACTCTGTCTGGCTCGATGGCCCCTGTTCAGGGCCTCGGGTGATACACTGCTCTACAGTTTATACAGTGTGGTGCGTGTGACCTCTCACGTGATCCCCACGACACTCCGAAGTCAGATGTTACCATTCTACTCTTACAGATGTAGGACCCGAGGGGGCATGCCTGGCCGTAACCAGGGAGCTATCCGGCCGGGACACACCCTCACCCTTATTCTCTGCCCACACCCCAGCCCCTGCTCTCCAGCCTGAGTTGTTGTGGAACCATGGCCGTGTGTCTGCAGGGGGTGGAGGGTGGCCCCAGGGTGGTGCTTGTGTCGGCCTGACACCCTCCAGTACGGATGGGGCCTTGGAGTCAGGCAGGGAGCTGATGTCCAGAACCCGAAGCCTCGGGAAGGGGGTGCCACGTATTCTCTCATGATCGTATTTTCGTGAGTGTTTATTACATGTTCCATCCCCAGGCTTCAGGAGTCTAGTCCGTGGCAAACAGACCATGTGATTGCACGCTGTGACGCCAGCAGGCAGGAAGGCACTTGGGGGGGTGGGGAGGGGTGTCCAGACTCGGCGTCCTGCTGTGCCCTTTTGTTGTGCTCACAGAATAGTGACTGTGATATGTGTACGTCCCTGCCCCTGCCGAGGGAGGCCTAGATGCCTCAGTTTCCTCAGCTACGAAGCAAAGCCTGTTTCAGAGGCTATGAGAAGATGCAGTGTGTTTCTGGGGGGGGGGAGGGCAGAATATAAGTGAGAAATTGGGGAGCGATGGGGCTGGGAAGGAGGGGGGGCCAGCTCACTGAGGGCCTCGGTATCATGCTAGGGACATGACACAGTCGGGGTTGGACTTCTGTCTGACGTCGGTCACTGTCGTGATGATGTCTTCATCCCCCATTTCTAGTCCCTAAGTGAGAATGCTGAAGCTCAAGGGCCTTGGGTGACCCAGTGAGGTCAGGGCAGAGCTGGGCTCAGGTGCCTCTGCCCCAAACTTCTACAGTTTGTAGAATGACTTCCCACTGATTCCCAGAGCCAGCTGCTTGGTGCAGTGCACATTCCTATCATCCATCCTCAGCACCTGATGCCAGAAGGACTGCAGGGTGAGAAAGAGTAGCACTTCGCACACACACAACTTCCAATACTTCATTCCTATGACTGCTGTAAAGGGAGCTCCATGTTCATCTCCCCCCTGCGCAGATAAGCACAGCAAAGCTCAGGGTGGGACAGTCGTGTGCAGGGTCACCCCGCTACTAATGAACGCAGAATTGGGACCCGAACCCAGCCTGCTGACTGCCGCCGTGGCACTCTGCTCTGCCTAGTGCTCCGTCTGCTCCGCGAACAGCTGCCGCTCCCAATCCACCAGGGCACGTGGTCCCCCATCCCTGCTTGTCTGGGAAGCTGGGTTGGGGCACCCTCTGCCGCAGACAGGAGAGACCCCACCTACCTGTGTTCTCCCCTAGGCACCTTCAGTGCCCCGTGGGCGGCCCTGGCCCACAGCCGCGAGCAGTACTGCCTGGCCTGGGAGGCCAAATACCTGATGGAGCTCGGCAATGCCCTGGAGACCATCCTCAGCGGTCTTGCCAACATGGTGGCCCAGGAGGCCCTGAAGTACACGGTGTTGTCCGGTAAGCACCCCCCCACCCCACCCCACTGCCAACTGCATGCCCACTACTGCCATATCTGTGCACGCCTGAGGCTGCTAGTGAGCCGGGCACTGTACCAGGCTTTAGGAATACATAGAAGTCGAGGCTGCCCTCCTGTCTGTGAAGTTTGTGGTCTCTGTGGGGAGGGGACAGGCCAACAGCCAACCACATCATCACACAGCATATCAGGTAGCTATTGCCGCATAACAAACAACCCCAAAACCCGGTAGCTTACGACAGCACTCATTTCTCACAGCAGCAGAGAAGTCGTGAGGCTTCATTTGACTGATACCGGGACCTGCTCACACGGCTGTGGATCAGCCGACCAACCAGTGATCTGGGCTGGCCTTGTCGGGGGCAGCAAGGGCAACTCGGCTCTGCGCCATGCGTCTGTCACCCTCCCCTGGGGTCAGCCGACTAGCCCACACCAGCTGTAGGAGTGCACGAGAGGCTGCCCAAAACCATCCCAAGCCTCACATCGACTGAGGTCTCGCTGGCCAAAGCCAGTCCCACGGCGGAGCCTTGTGTGGCTGGCACGGCACGGGACTGGCACTGCAGAGCGTAGCACAAAGTGGGAGGAGGACACAGGGTGGAGGGACAAATCCAGGCCATCCTCGGAATCCCAGTCATGACAGAGGCTTGAACAGAAGGAATCTAGTCCAGGAATCCCGCACAAGGTGCAGTTTGCTTTGTTGCTACTTAGCAGTTTGGCAGCCCTTAGAAAACTCACAGGTTCCAAGTTCAAGGTTCTGCATGTGTTCCCTTGAGCCTCCATTAACCAGCCCCTCACTTCCCTGGAAGGGCCTCCCCACACTGCTTTCTTCACTGATGTCCCGCCTCCCCAGGCATCGTGGCTGCCCTGACCTGGCCAGCCTCACTCCTCGCTGTGGCCAACGTCATCGACAACCCCTGGGGTGTGTGTCTCCACCGGTCAGCAGAGGTTGGCAAGCACCTGGCCCACATCCTACTCTCCCGGCAGCAGGTACCTGGGACTGGCCATGGGACGTGGGGCAGGGGCAAGAGGGGAGGTGAGCGAACGGACCTGTGCACAGACGTCAGCCCTAGAGACAAGCCACTTGGAGATAGTCTAGTGGCTTTGTGGGGGTGGACGGTCTTCACTGCCCCTTAGTTCAAGTCCCAGAAGTATCCCAGGATGAACCAGTGAGAGGAGAATCTGAGATTGTGCATTTCTAGCCAGTGGTTAGGTAAGCACTGAAAAGCGGACATCTGCGGGCATGGACAAGGCTAGGTGCTTCTTCCTGCGAGCATCTGAGCAGATCTTTAGTCAAATACCGTGTACGATGGTCAGGAAGATAAATAACTATCAGACTTGTCAAATTTAGGGACACCCGGGTGGCTCAGTCACTTAAGCATCCAGCTCTTCGTCTCAGCTCAGGTCATGATCCCATGGTCCCAGGGTCAGCCCCACGTCAGGCCCTGCGCTCAGCTGGGCGTTTGCTTGAGGACTCTCTCTCCCTCTTCCTCGGCTCCACACCTGCTAATGCTCTAATGTGCGCCCGTGTTCTCTCTCTCTCTCTCTCTCTCTCTCAAATAAATAAATAAATCTGAAATTGGAAAACTTCCAAATCTGAATCCAGTACCTACCAGGGAAATGAAACTGCCCCCTTCAAGATGAATTTGAGTAAATGGAGACCAAAGTTTGGAGAAGCATTTCAGAGATGACTGTGAGGTTAGGATTATTGGAACCACAACGGTGGTTTCCAGCAGGCGGAAGTCTGTTTCTCAAGGAAAAGCTGAGGGAGGCCGTCTTACACCGGAGCGCTTGCCGTGGTGAAGAGACCTACTTGCCTTGTGGTGTGTTGCTCTGCTATCCGTAATCTGGACCCCGTGGTCCCAGATGTCAGCCTCAGCCCCAGCCAGCAGGGGAAAGCAAGGGTCGGAGAAGAAAGAGCAAAGGCCTGGTTGGTAGCATTTCCGCTGACTTCTCATCAGCCAGACCCTGGTCCTAGGACCACTCCTACGGGTGCACAAGCAGGGGAAGGCCGTCTGTCTTCCGTGTGTCCGTGAACCTTGCTGACCTTCAGCTACAGGAAAAGGGGAGGACGGATACTGAGGGACAATGAGCAGTTTCCGCCACAGTGGGTAAACTGAGGAATAGACCCTCCCTCCGATCGCTGTGTCTTTGCCAGAAGCAATGGAGCAGTCCTGCGCCAGGTTTGGCTGTAAGGCAAAGACCAGAGTGGTATTGGCTTCAACAAGGCGGGCGTTCGTCCTCTCCCGTGGAACAGCCGGCTCTCAGCCTCCAGGACGACGTGTGTGTCTTCGCTTCTTCCCGCTGCCGTAACGCATGACCATGGGCTTAGAACAACCCACGTGTATTATCTTACAGCTCCGCGGTCAGGAGTCTCCCGTGGGTCTGCAGCGTCGGGTCCCTGACAGCGGCTCCAGGGAGCACCCACAGCCCGGCCTTTTCCAACTCCCAAAGGCCACCTACCTACTTTGGCTGGTAGCACCCTGCCTCCAGCTTCTAAGCCCGCAGTGCAGCATCTGCAAATCTGCTTCTCTGTCCCTTGCTTCTGCCAGCACGTCACCTGTCTCACTCTGACCCTCCTGCCTCCCTCTCTGTCCTCTAAGACAGCATTCACAGGGCCCCAAGGTTTGGATGGGGCCATTCTCGGCGGGCTGTTACTCTGCCTCCCACATGGACGGCCTTGCAGTACAGGAGCCCCAACTCCTTCAGTGTCATGGCCACATATCCTCTGCATTCAGTCTCTCTTTTGGTCCGAGACAGATCTGCTGGCACGACCTCCCCATCCCAGAGAGTCAGAGGCAGGAAAGCGGAGTGAGGGGCATGGAAGTCACACTGCTGTGTCCCTTCTGGTCCTTGGGCCTCCCTAGCTGTAAGGGAGTCGGAGGGACTTTGTTCCCAGCCGGAGGGCTGTGCACCAGCAAAACTCAGGAGTTCTGTTAGCAGGGACGTTGCAGGGTGAGCAGGTGTTGGGGTGGGGATGAGCAGCCATTGCCATGGTTCCAGCAGAATTGGCTACTATTTGATCAAGGGTTTCCTGTCCTCATAGATGGCGGGGGGTGGGGGCAGCACGGGGGGAAGGTTAATCTTCATGTACTGGCACAAAACCAAGGAAAAGGAAGAGACTGTGGGACCAGACCAGACCTTGGGAGCCCCCCTCCTCCTGTCCCCTCCTTCCATGTAGAACTGGCACCGATATCCCCCATAACTTTCTTCCTCTTAGCAGTTGCCTTTCCTACAAGTTCTTTAGTTAGAAAATCCCTCTCTGTGATTACTTACTACCTTCTCTTATGTACAGCCAATATTTCAGTCCCATGTTCCCCTCTGGAAACAGACCAGTTCTCCCCCACATGTCCCTGCCTGGGTCCCCAGCGTCACAGCCTGGGGTACCGCCGCCTCCTCTCCCTGGCATATCCCACTTCAGTGTCGTCGTCTGCCACCCAATAGACGTGTCCTGTCCCCTGGGGAAGAAGAGACAGACAGTGGCTGGGTAATGGTTCGAGATGAAAAGGAATTAACCCAGCCAGAGGCTGCCTGTTAGCCTGGGAGGAAGCAGTTCCAGCAGCAGGTGGATTCTTGCAGGAATAAGGGCCCTGTCTGTCCTGATTAAGACATCAGAGCTCCGAGACCATCAGAGGTGGGGGTAGCAGATGCATGATTCATTAAACGTGAGGCAAGCACTAAGGAGTGTACAAGGGCCATCCTCATCAGGGCCGATGCTGAACTGGCAAGTGTCCCCCCACCCAGACACCTGTGTCCTGTCTCCCACAGGGCCAGAGACCCGTCACCTTGATTGGCTTTAGCCTGGGAGCCAGGGTCATCTACTTCTGTCTGCAAGAGATGGCTCAGGAGAAAGGTAAGTCTGGCTTACTGTCACAGATGAAAACGCTTCCCAAGTTTATCCTCAGGCAGAAGGTTCCGGGCCAGGGATCACAAGCCTTGGGAATGTCTTCCCAGTTCTTGGTGATACTAGTAAGAAGTTAAAAGTGGTTTGAAAATAGACAAAACCATTAAGTCATTTGGAAATTGGTTTTATTTATTTTTTTTTTGTACTGTAAATTTGAGGGGCTGGTCCTGTAATAATGGTCCTATAGTAATGATTATATGGTCCTATAATAATGATGTTGGCCTTGGTGTTGTCACGTGTGTGCTTGAGTGGGAGGGAAGAGAGATGAGAAATCTGAAACTGAGAGGTATCGGCAAGGCCACGTTCCCTCTGATGGTTCTAGGGGACGATCCTTCCTTATCTCTTCCAGCTCCTGGCAGTCCCCGGCCCTCCTTGGTTTGTAGAAGCCTCACTCCGTTCTCTGCTTCTGTCCTGACCTGTCTTCTTCTCCATCCTGCTTTCTCTTCTCTTGTAAGGACAGTGTCGTTGGGTTTAGCCACCCCCACTCCTCCCCTCCAAAGCCAGCGTGATCTCATCTCGGGATCCTTAACTTTATAACATTTGCATAATTCAGTTACATCTGAAGATGCATTTTCCTAAGAAGTTCTCATCCACAGGTTCCAGGTGGATGTCCCTTCTGGGGAAGCCATCATTCCAGCCACCAGACCACCTCTGGTGTGTGTTCATACTGTCCAATGACACACTTTGAGTGTTGGGACAGTGGGAAGCTTGAGTGCCATTGCTCTGGACCTTGGGTGGGAGGGGTGCCAGGATGAAGGGCCAGTTTCGGGCAGGTCTGTCAGCGGGGGGCAGCTCAGGGAGGGAGGGGTAGAGCTTGGGGCTCTTGGAGTGACCCACAGTCTGCGGGACCCAGACTCCCCCCTCTCCTGGTGGAGCACAACAGCAGCAGGTCCCTGAGGCAAGAGAGGGAGCTGATAATGACCCCGGCCTGGGAGCAGAGGGTGGGTGGCAGAGAGGGGTTCACCCGGCCGTCTCCCTGGGGATTTTCTAGGAACGCCTCTCTGGGCCTTGGCTTCCCCACCCATAAAATGGAGTTGTAATACCCGGCCTGCGTGCTTGCTTCCAGGGACTCCACATAGAGCATTTCCGCACCTTGTAGAGCCCTCCCTTGTTGACCAAACTGCGCTCTGGGATGTCTGTTTGCAGCTTTTGCTCTCAGAGCCGCTGCCAGCCTGAGGCCAGCCCTGAAGATGGCCCCGGTCACTCCCCCTGAGCACGTGACCCGACTGCCGGCCCATGGCCAGCAAGTGAGGAGTGGGGGGAATGTTCGCCGTTGGCTGGATCTGAGGGAGCCAGACCGGCCTGACTGGTGTTCTCTTCATCCTTGGCATCCCCAGAGGGCGTGGGACAGACCCTGGGGCTAAGGGGTCTGCTTCATTCCTGTTCTTTCTGTTTTGCTAAAATGTCTCCCCACCTTGGACTGGGGACCAGAGCTATTTTCCTGGTCACGCAAGTAAGGCGGGTGTGCTGTCCTTGGCATTGACCATGGAATGGTCCATTGACCATGGCCCAAGCCCCTGTGGGTGAGCCCTGCAGAAGAGGCTTCATCTTCTGTCATTTTGGAGGACCCCCCCACACCGTACCCTGCTCCCTCATAGCTTTCAACAGCCCCCTTGTCACTTGGTTTTGTCTGCATCGCTAAGCAATGGGGAGACGCCTCTGTCCTGTTTCCAGTAGCTTTGGGTAACCTGGGACCACCATCCAGAAGGGCCTGGGGAGTCACCTTGGAGCTGTCTGCACCAGGAAAATTCAGGCTGGGGTCAGAGGTCAGGCAGAAACCACCCAGGAAGCAGGGCTGAATCTGGGGCTCTGGTATCAGTGATTTCCACTTCCAGCATAGAGAACGTCATACATTCTCTGTAAGTTCTTCCCCTAAATAGACATCACCAGAGCAGAGCAAGTCAGAAAGTCATCAATCCCCTGCCTTTGCAGCTCTTCCTAGTACAGATAATCTGCCTGGGACCTTCTGGCCAGCTGGGAGGAACCCCCTGGAGGCCCACGTGTCTCCCCGCCTTCAGCTCTTTGATCCCCTGTGGGAAAGGGCTTTGTTGGAACCACAGCCGCACCACTGACGTCCCCAACATCATGTCACGTTCTGCTCCTATGACTTTATGCAAATGATAACAGGGCTGTCAGAATCTCTCGGGAAAACTAGGTGCTGGCATTTCTCATGCAGGACACAGGACTCTTGCTAAAAATGTGTGGGTTAGAGAGAGGCAGGACGGGTGTACCGGTCAGCTTCTGCTGGGGTAATGCTGGGTAACAAGCTAACCCCCAAACTCACAGGGTTATACCACACCCTTGCCATGTTCCAGGATCTACGGTGGTTCGCTTGTTCTAGAACAGGCTCTGTTTCTGGCCATGGGTTGGACAGGCTTGGCCCCAGGCTGCAGGCTGCGCTCACATCTGCCCCATGTGCGTGTGTCACGGTGGAGCCGAATGGGGCAGCGGCCCCCCGGGGCATGTTCCTCTCAGGTTAGAGCACTAGAGGGCCAAGGCCAAGGCAAACCACACATGCACATTCTAGACCTCTGGCTGTGCCGTCTTTACCACCATTCCGTATCAGCTGTTCATTGCTGCAGACAACCTCTCCAAACTTAGTGGCTTAAAACGCAAATAACTGGGTATTTCTTATAGTCCTGTGGGTTGACTAGGAAGTTCCTCTCCTCCTCGCGCCTGGGCTCACTGGTGTGGTTGCAGCCAGAGCTGGAATGCTTGCAACAGGGGAGCCGACCTCCTTCACTGCCTGGCCGCTGGCTGGGGGTCCCCGGCATGCCTCAGTCCTTCCCAGCAGACTGTGAACCCTCCAGCAGGCTCACCTGATGTCCTCATGGGCTCTCTCTGGGCAGCATTTCAAGAAGGCAGGAGTGAACGGGGCAAAACCTCAGAAGGCGGTCCCAGAACGTATCACTTCCGCCACATGCTGTGGGTCAGAACAAGTCACAGGCCAGACCAGATTCAAGAGATCAGAGGGAAAGTGCTTTCCCCGAATGCAAGGCGTGGCAAAGCGTTTTCGGCAATTTTTAATTTTCCGCACATTCTGTTGGCCAAAGAAAGCGACGGCCAAGCCCTGGATGATTAGTGTGGGACAGTGTGTTCTACCCACCATGAGGGGGAGAGGAGCAAATTGCCAAAGAGCAATCCAGACTCTGTGCCAGGGTGAGGAAAGCTTGGCTTTGCAGCCCACGGAGATATGGATCTGAGTTCTGACTCTGCTCGGCTGGGTCACTGGGGCTGGGGAAGGACACAGCCTCCCTGGACCTCCATATGTCTGTTTGCAGCAAGAGGCTAATGTTGCCTGCGGGCAGTGGCAAAGGCTGGAGAACATGGAGGTCAGGCACCCAGCCCCGCGCTGGGTCCTGGTGAACACGTCCTCTAGCATCTCACTCAGACTGTGGGGCCCCCTACCGGTCTAGGGCTGGCTGCCCCCGCTTCTCTGAATCGGCTTCTCCCTGGGAGTTCTGGAAGAATTGTCATCCTCTGTGCTGACATCATCTTGCTCGTCCCTGGCCATCTCTCCCTCAACCCAAGCAGCTGACCACCTGCCAGGCTCCTCATTAGCTGGAGGGACATGGTCTTCTATAGGACACATTCTCAGTTCAGAGGAGAAAGGCATGTCTGTGGCCCCAACTAGCATAAGTTACTTGTTAATGTCAGATCAGTAATAGAAGCCAAGTCTTCAATTTCCTTGCTGAACAGATTGAATTAATTACCATCGTCCATTTGGCTGTGATATTCAGAAGTGAGGTCACCCTGGTGTATGTGCATGTGAGGCAGGGAACTGCCAGGAGGGAGACAAGTGGCCCCTCGGTGACAAGGGGGTGCTGAGACACTGAGACGTCCCTGCACCTCAGCCTTTTGGGGGCTGGTTTCCAAGGCGACTTCCTTCCTGCTCACTGCTCCTTCCCCTGCATCTTCATGGCCTGCCCATAAGAATTGGGGCTTCTGTATTAGGTAGACCTGGATTTGGGTCCCAGCTTCTTTGCTGACCAGCTGTGGGACCTTGGACAAATCACTTAACCTCTCTGAACCCCAGAGTGCTCATGTGAATACAGGCTTGATACCCGTTACCTCGAAGGCTACTCAAGAGACAATGAGATGATGTATGTGGAGGAGATGCTGTGATCTGGGGACACTCAGAGTATTTCTGCTTCTAAACTCGGAGTTTAGAGTTAGGGAATGTTAGTGAATGCGGTGTAGATAAAGGAGCTTGTCATTCTGTGTCCATTTCCCCACCCCCACATGAGACCAGGAACTCCAGGTGGGCAGGGTCTGTCTGAGCCTCCCTCCAACCCCCCACCCTCCCAGCCCCCCAGCCCCGTCTGTGCCTGGCTCGCACTGTGTGCTCAGGAAGATGGAGGAACTTGATTTGGGGCAAGGGACTCAAGCACAGGCTGATGGGCTCATGCACCATGTGTGGACCCACTGTGCACCCTGCCACACAGAAAGCACTTACGTGCAGGATCTCGTTCAGTCTGATAGCGACCCTGGGAGGTAGCCATACTCCATGCTTCGCGAACAAGAAAACACAGACCTCCAGGGTAAGCCACGCAAATCCCAAGTGCTGGAGACAAGCTTCCACCCCAGGGCACCCGGCTCCAGAAACCTCACTCTCAACCCCTGTGCTATACTTTGCAGAGGACCTTGACCTTGAACGGTGGGCAGGGGTTATCCAGTGAGGCAAGAGGGAAGGGCATTGCAGAGAGTCAGGCTGGCGTAGCAAAGGAGGGATTCTCGGGGTGCCCAGCATTTTTGTAGCCTGGAAAGGAGACTGCGGTGGGACAGTGGGAGATGGTTAGGAGAGGAGCCTGGTATAAGGTCTCGAACGCCGGGCTAAGCAGCTGGAACTGATTGGTTAGATGCTCAGCCTCTGAATCATGGAAGAAATGAGCAGCTGAGCAGGTCCTGTGAAAGGGTCTGTGCCGAGGAGCCTGTGTGTCGCACGTACATCTGACCGTCTTCACCCTGTCATCTCACATAACCCTCCCCAGCAGCCCTATCGGGTTGATGCTGGTGTCGTGCCCATTGTACAGATGAGCAAACTGAAGTATGGACTGTAGGTAACTTGCCCAGATCACACGGCTGGCGGGTAGCAGAGCAGGCAGTCCAGCTAAGAGTTGTGTGATCTCTACCCCAGTGCCAGACCGTCTCTCTAAGCCACGGTTCTGCTCTTGCTGAGCATCTTTTCCAGCTCTGGCGTCACTGTTAAGAACTGCCTGTTTACTCGTCAGTCCCGCCGACGCATTAACTGTAACCTCGGAGCGCACAGCAGAACTACCTGGGCAATTCTTTCCCAAAACCAATATGCCGGGGCTCCCCGCCGTGCAGCCCCGGCCAGGAACCGCAACACAGACCGACTCCAGGGTGCTGCTGCTCTTTCTCATCCCTGCTCCCTGAGCCTGTCACCTGCCCGAATGTACTAGGTACTCGATGGACCCGTGAGAGTGAACCAAGTAGAGGAATGAGCCTCACCACGCATTGGGGTGGGATCCGCATGTCAGCCTCCCCCACTCTCGAAGCTCCTTGAAGGGGGGAACCACGTCCTGCTCAGCTTCATGCGGAGCACAGATGCTTGTAAGTTTTTGCAGGATAAAGGGAGGCCTTTTTATGTTGGTAGCATAGCTCATTTACATTTATTGAGAAAACCTCTGCATTTTATTTGTGTTTTATTTATTTTAAAGATTTTCTTTATTTGAGACAGAGCGTGAAAAAAGAGAACATGAGTTGGGGAGGGGGGAATAGAGACCGAGGGAGAAGGAGAGCAGACTCGCTGCCGAGCAGGGAGCCCGAGACACGGGGCTCCATCCCAGCACCCCGGCATCATGGCCTGAATCAAAGGCAGACGCTTAGCTGACTGAGCCACCCAGGCGCCCCTGAGAAAGCCTTTATTCTTGATTGTTCTGATCTTGTCCCCCTGTTAGTAATGTTCCATCCCACCCCGTATCTGGACAGGAGGCAAGAGCACTCCGGTAACCCTCTGCAGCTGTGCACACCTCAGTGGCCTGGCAGGCCCGGCCAGATGGCCCCTCCCTGGCCCAGGGTGTGTAGCCGCTTCACACCCTTGGCCTTCTCAGTGACTCCGCATGGAGGGGCCACCTCTCCAAAGCTGGGCCTCAGAGCCGTTTCTAAGCATCCCCCCTCCCCCATTTCCCTTTCTCTTTCGGAAAGTGAGGGAACTCCTGACGGCGCCCAGAAACGGGAAGCGGAAAATGAAACACCCACCTGCGAAGGGGAGCTGAAAGGGCCTGAATCCCAAGACTGGGACTCCCCGGCATTTGGGGTTGGGGGCGGGGCAGGCCGAGGGCGCAGGCGGGACTCCAGCAGCACCTTGTGGCCACCCTTGTTTAACCCACACCAGACAGTAAAACAAATAGAAACACGGACACACACGTGCTCACAAAAATGCACACCTGCTCACAGCCGTGTGTGTTTACACAGATGCCCTCCAGGGAAGCCCGCAGAGCCCCGCTGCACGCACCCGCTTACCAGCAATACGGCAAGCCGCTGGCCCCCGGAGCTCCACAGCTGGCCATCCAGCGTCCCCACCCAGCAGACAGGGCACAGCAGGAAGGAGGGGACAAGACACAGGGCTGCAAAGCCACACGGTGACGGTGACGGGCAGCTCAGCCCTTCCCCCACCGGGAAGTAGGAGCTGTGAGCAGTGGGCTCTGGAGTGAGAGTGTCCCCTCGGAGTCCCAGACCCAGCACCCTGCCCATCACTGAGGCATCTCCACTGCCCTGATGTATATGAAACATGGGGGGACATAGGAGTGTCTCTGGGCACGCAGTCAGTGAAGACTCTGACTTGTGGTTTGGGCGCAGGCCGTGATCTCGGGGTCGTGAGATGGAGCCCCACATCAGGCTCCACACTCAGCACGGAGTCTGCATCAGACTCTCTCTGCCCCTTCCGCAGCTCAGCTCACACCTGCCATATGGCAGTTCTCTAAATGAAATTCACTCCATCAGCTCCTGTGCATTCAGCACCTGGTGTGCGCTGGGCGAGGTGCAGGGCCCTGGGGAAGCCGCAGTGAGGAAGTCAGGACAGCCCCTCTCCCCATGGACCTTAGAGTTCGATCTTCACAAGTAACCCGCCGTCTGAGACACGAGCTGGGGTCTCGCAGGGTCGGCAGTGACGTGTGTCAGTCATCTGGAAAGCACCTGGCACACAGTAGGTGCTCGGTATGGGGTGTTCTTACTGTCCTGTGCTACCAACTTCTAGGGCAGCCACCAGGTGGGGGCTGACATCCTTAACCTGAGTGTCCTGCCCTTGGGGGAGACCACGGGCTCCCGTAAGCACTGGCCTCAGGAAACAGAAGGAAACACAAGAATCCAGCCCCCTCTCCCACCCCCTGACCTGTCCTCCTCCTGGTCCTCTCCCCAGCTGACAGCGGGCACTGCGATGCGCCAGGCACAGCTAAATACAATGCACACCACATTTTATTTGATCCGCACAATAATCCTGTGAGAGTCTACCTATCCCCATTTTACAGATGAAGGAATGGAGGCTTGCAGAGATAAAGCACCTAGCCTAGGCTACAGAGCTGGTAATGATGCAGCGGGAACTCGCGTCCACCGCGGCTGGGCCCTGCTCTGATTCACGACTGTGGCAGCTGATCCTTATGACAACCTAAGGTCAGGATAATTATCTCCCTTTTGCATCAAAGGCTCCGTGTGAGGCCAAGTGATATTTCCAGGTGTGTCCATTAGGATGTTTTGGCTTTAGATCCCCATCAGCTGTCCTTCCCGCAGAGCTGCCCATGCCTGAGAAAGAAAACTGCAGGTTCAGGGTAACTCCTCTCTGCTTGGGCAGAGCCTCCCGGGCTGGGTCCTTGTCTTGCTGCCCAGAAGGTTCTCGGCCTTCTCCCAACCCCAGGGCAAGCTCAGACACAACCTTTTCAGGATGTGGCTCTCAAACCCATCTTGACAAGTGGCTTAAACACCGTATTGTTCTGAGGAGTTCAACAAATGGCTTTTAGTAGTCTTACCCACATAAGATAAAACACTTATATTCTAAGGCAAAGATGTTGCTTGGAGCATGGGTGAAAAACAGCATCGTTTCAGGATTGTGTGCACAATAGCCTCATGGAAGGAAGTCTCTGGAGCAACTAGAAAGGAAAACATGTTTTGGGGGACGCCTGAGTGGCTCAGTCGGGTAAGCATCTGACTCTTGATTTCGGCTCAGTCTGTGATCTCAGGGTTGTGGGATTGAGCCCCGCGTTGGGTTCCACACTCAGTGGGAGTCTCCTCGGGATTCTCCCTCTGCCCCTCCCACCCATGCAAAACAAATCTTTTTAAAAAAAGAAAAAGAAAAAATAGAAAATGGGTGTTTCTTGCAGAAAGGTGTAAGTAGTCCAACTTGAAAAGGCTATGCTTAACACACACACGTGCACGCACACACACACACACACACACACACACACTTTAGGAACAAGCATTGAGGAGGTCACCCTCTTGTTGCTTTCTCTCAGAGGATACAGGCGTAGCGTGGGCTTTCTTCTGTGTGGGGTGTTGGCCGCGACGGGGTGGGACGTGGTGCTTGGGCCCTCGTGGAGCAGTGTTCATCCCCGAGCCTCACGACAGCATCACACGAGGCGGGCAGTCCTCGTCCCATTGTCCAGAAAGGCGGAGAAGGAGGCAGAGACTCAGAGAGCTGAAGGGATTTGCCCAAAGGCAGAGCCAGGGAGGTGGCCGAGCTGGGGTACCTGCCCAGTACCCAGGCCCTCAGTGGGGGCCATTCTGCTTGGATGGCCTGCGGGTCTCCCTCCCCGACCAGAGGGTGGTCAGCCTCATGGAGGACCTGCCTGTTGGATTCAGCTCCTTCCCAGGTCTTGGCCTATAGGAGGTGCCCAATACAGGTTAGTAGTTAATTCATGGAGGCCCAGGAATGCAGCCATGACATTCACCATGAGCGCTGCCTGCAGAGGACAGCACACAGCCCCCCGCAGCCTGGCCCCGCCTCCCAGTGACCCAGGGCACCCGGGTCCCTCTACTTCCAGACCACCCAGCACGCGTACTCCCCACGCCATGATCCTACCCATTCCCAACTGAGATAGAATGTGCACCTGCCAACAAACGTTTGTGCCCATGGGCAGGAAATGCATGGAGCCAGAATTCCCAGAGACGAACGGGCACCTTCCGACGGCCCGTCTGCCAGCCGACGGATGAATGGGCTCGGGGAGTGACGGACCCGCCAACCAAGGGTATTTCTGGCTCCGGCAGGTGGCAGGAGTGGGGGAGCAGAGCCTGGTGCCAGGAAGAGCCACCATCCAGGCACTTGCTGAGAGGCTCTGGGCCCCCGATCGTAACGGATTGCTCATTTCTCCATGTGTTTGCTCTAAAAGCTTTCAAGAATTAAGTAGCTGGAAAGCGAGCCCAGCTCAGGCTGACTCATGGTAGCAGGCTGAGCCAGGAAATGGCCGCGTGAACCAAAAAATCGGTTCCGTTTCAGTTCATTGACGCATTTATCCTCCTCTTCGTTCCAAAAGGATTTGAGGGGAATTAATTAGAGGCATTACATATTGTCCCTGCCCCGTGGCCCTGTTCGCATAGTCCGCGAGACATCTGAGATGCGCCAGCCCTCCTGTCGGCGTGTTCATTCCGCAGATAAAAGGCGGCCAGGCGTGCTGCACTCCGTATGCATGTGTTAAGTGGGTCCTGGCCACCCCCCAGTCCCTGCTCCATCTGTAAGCTGGTGCCCCTGGATTGCTTTTCCTGGATCTTCAAGATGCAAGGGACTGTGGCCGCCAAGCCAGATGACATCAAGGAGCACTGGATCTGGAGTGCAGAAACCCGAGTTCAAATCCAGGCTCCGCTACTCTGTTAACTCTCTGGGGTCCCCGAAAGCAAGTCACTCCCCCTCTGAGCTTTGGCCTAGTTGGTAAATAGGGATACTGACGCCTCTCGGGCTGGTTCTGGGCTTCGGTAACTTCTGTTTATCGAACACTTACCACGGGCCAGGCACAGCGCTAAGCACTTTGCTTAACGTACAGACAGTGCTAAGGTCTAGGTATTGACACTCCTGTTCTGTCTGTGAAGAGGTTGAAGGCAGGGACTCCAGCATTCCCTTCTCCCCTATGTCACCAGCCCCTGGGACAGGACCTGGGACAGGGCAGAGGTGCGATCACGTACGGATGGCGGGCCCGGGCTTCAACTCTAGCGTGTAGCAGATGTGACAACACAGTGCTTGCCACGCAGAGGACCTCAGTACACAAGAATGCCTTTGTCCCTTCTCCATTCGCTCATCCAGGTGGCTCTCTCCGAGGCTATAACACACACTGGTCTGAGCTTGCCGTAAGACAGGATCATCTTCCGACGGCGGCTCCCAGGGCAGGAATGATTCATCAGAACATGGGATCCATTCGCTGTTTTCGTCTAAACTAACAGGGTCTTTCTGCCAGGCTTGGCTGCAGATTAGGCCGCTGACTCCCTTGGAAAGGTGCTTGCGTTCTCTTGGGGATGCAGACACCTTTGACTTTGGCCGTTGCCACCTGCTGAAACACATTTACTCACACGGAGAACCTGGGGTGTCCCGGTTGGTTGTAGGAAGAAGGCAGGGATTGGTGGGCTTGTCTCGCCTGGCCTCTGCGGCTGGCCTCTGCTCCACCGTCAGCCCACACCCCCAGCCCCCAGCGCCTACTAGATGAGCCCACTTACCTCTAGAAATCAGCCTCTCCCCCTGGAGTGTCTTTCCTACTACCCTAACCATTTGTAGACATGCTTCTTCCTGCTAACCGTGATGTTAGAGGGTTAACTCTATGAGAAGTTGTAGAAGGCCACAGTTCTTAATGCCCCAGGGTTAAAATCATGGGCTCAGGGTCAGAGAGCCCTGGGCTCAGATCCTGGTTCCACTACCAACCTTGCGACCCTGTGCAGGCTACAGAATTTCTTCAAGCCTTCCTCTCGAGTAAAATAGACCTAATGATACCCACCTCATGGAGATACCATGAGGATAAAAAAAACAGCACATAGTAGGCACCTTGCACCAGCCTGACACGTAGGAAGTGCTTGATCACTGGCTATGATACAGGAGGTGGTTTGCGTGTTGAAAGTATTAGAACATTGGAAGGGCCACTCACCATTCAGTCTAATCAGTTTGCTGATCCAGGAGAATTTCACAATATCCCTGGGGTCGGTCAGCAAGGGCCTCAGTGCATTCTCCCATCCCGTGAACCCCGGAAAGTACAGACTCTTCTATCTGGGTTCCCAGGGGTTACCCGGAATCCTCTGGTTCAGAACTCCACGCATACAGGACCCCCATGCATACATTGACCTCATCCGTCAATGGTGTCTACCAGCCTCTGCTTAATTGCTTCCAGTGACAGGAGGCTTACTACTCAGCCCCAGCGTGGTTAGGAATTCAGGAACGGGTCTGTTTCATCTGAGCATCAATGGCTTGTGGCCTGGGGAACGGCAGGCTCTGTCCAGGATATCTGCTGAGGCCGCTCACATTCAAATGCTGTCCAGGGGGCCTGCTGGCATGGCGACAGAGCGCCCCAAGCCCTACAGCACCTGAGCAGCCTGCACATCCCCAGGTCTGCTTCTGGGATTTTCAGAAACCTGATTCTGTCTCCTTTGCACCCAGAGTTGATCAGAGTCCCATCAGACAAACTCACAAGACACAGTACTGGGAACTGAATGCTGATTCATTAGGTCACCAATAATCGTCACCCTCTGATGACAGCAGATGGAGCAGATGTCCGTGCTCACTGCCCAGGCTCCTGGGGAAACAGATGATCTGCCAGAATTTCCGTGGTGAGCACAGAGCCAGGGAGGGGATGGTCTCGAGGAGTGTTCCTTTTCCTGGCCATGGTCAGCCCTGGCAAATGCCCCCACCCCCCGTCTCATGGACAGGTCCCACCTCTCATGGCCATTGTCGGTTTCCTTCCCTCCTCGGCCGCCCCTCACTCAGAATTTTGTGTAAGTAGATGCTCTGCGTGAGCCCCGGTTGATAGGCGTGGAAGAACCCAGACGTTCTGCAGTGAAAGCACACATGCTCCCATGGGGGTTAGGTGGATTCCAACCAGGGAAGAACACACCCCAAGTCCCACTGATTTACATATTAATTAACCATCTCAGTTCACAGCATTCTGAAATGGAAACTGTTGGGGTTTTTCCTTGTAGCTAAGACGCGCGTGATCATCAGGCCTGCTTAGCCAGCACTGGCCTGGCCTGTTTTGCAGCAGAAGATAAAAACGTTCTCTCCTGTGAGTCAGTGTGTCCCGTCCTTGACATTTTAATGAAGGGTCTGAGATTTGGGGTCTCTGTCCCTGCCGCCCCAGTGCGGAATGTCCCCTCATGAACTCTGACCTTTCCAGTCTCTAGAATAGTCTTCATTATTGTTTATTTCTTCCATCTTTTGGTCACTCATTTTCTCGAATGCCCATTTATTAAACTTTGCAAAGCTCCATCTCCTTCCTCAAAGGACTTGCAGGACTTCTCAGGGCAGATAGCCTCCAGGGCCGTGTGCAGCATTTATCCAACAACTTTCGGATAAGTGTAAACATCCGGGGTGGAAAGGACGTTCGTGTGAGTAGAGGCCTGAGCTGGCCGGGAAACTCAGACACAGGGGAGCAGGGCCTGGGGCAGAAGGAGTTCAGACCCCACAGCCTGGCCTGGATCCGAATTCCAGTTCTGCCGCTCACTTGCTCCACAAACAGGCCCTTAGTCCCTATGCCTCAGTCTCCTTGCCTGTGAAATGGGTCTCATAGTACTTTCTATAGAAGTTAAGCAAAGGGGATAACAAACGTAAGCACTCAGCAGAATGGCTGGCACGTAATCGGCATTCGGCAACCTCGGGGCTGTCCCTCTTATTATACATCCTCCTGTTATTACCCAGTTGCTATAACTGAGCTGGGAATTTCGCTATTAGCTTCCCAACAAAGTCGTGGAAAGCCACGAGTGTGGATTTCTCACTTCCGGGAGGGGGCATGGAGATGCCACCTCCATGCGGAGCCAGACGCTCCGTTTCCCCCTGACGTACTCTGTCCACACGCGCCCTCGACTTTTAGGAGCTGAGCGCCCTGGAAACGTCTCGAATGGCTATGAGGACGTTGTCGTGGTTGGGAATGAGCTTCCCAGGGTGCTTCACTGTTATCAGGAAGGTCTGCACGGGGGCTTCTTTGGAAACTCAGAGGGAGATGATGGTCCCTCGAGCTCTCACAAGCAGCCAGGTGTTTGGGAGACTCTGCTAATTAGGTGACAAGTCTCCAGGTGCATTTCCATTTGGGTGATTTTACGTTTTGTCATTTAGCAGTTGCTAGAGATTGAGGCTTCGGGGACGGTGGTTGAGCCTGGATCACAGGCTCAGACAGCTGTGGAAAGCACGGTTTTTAGTTCACCCTGCCTCGCTCTCCTGAAGTTCGACAGAGAACAACTGCTCACCTCCAAAACAAGAAACCATCTTTCCAAGGTGGGGTGTGGGGAAGGGAGCTGATCTTCGTGGAGCACCAGCCGTGTGCTGGCCAGAACAGGACCCCTCTCAATCTTGGAAGGTGTGGGCATTATTACACCTGGAAGTAGGTGTTGAATTTCCCATGTTTACGGATGGGCCTGAAGCCCAGAGAGGTTAAGCGACTTGTCCAAGGACACACAGCTAGTAATCTGGGATGACACACAGCCCCACCTGGGATACTAACACGGGCGCATCTGACTCCAAACCATTTCCTGTGAGCCCTTCTTACGCTGCGTCTCATGACAAGTTTGCTGCCCTCAAATTGCCTATAATCTAGGGAGGAGAATAGAAAAAAAAAAAAAAAAGTACCAAATGCTACATCGCATGGACCAAATGTTAAGCAGTTCAAAGGAGAGAGTATTTCCTTCCAGAAGGCAGGGATGGCTTCAGGGCAGAGGCAGGCCTGGAAGAAAAGATGAGCCTTGACAAGCTGGGAGGAAGACCGGATGCCTCCGAGCCCAGGACTGGCGAGAGCAAAGATCCAGAGGGAGGAAGGTGGACGATCTAGGGAAGGCAGGCAGCCGGAGCCCAGGTTTCTCCGGGAAGCTGGGAGAAGTCAGGCTGGAGAGGTGAGCAGCGCCCACAACTCAGGAGCCTGACCTGCCAAATGGAATGCAGAGACCCGGATGCAGTCTTTGATCTTAGCGGCTCTTTCCCTGCTGTGTTTATTTATCCATTGGTCAGCAGAGTCCTGCTGAGAAGACCACCCCTGTGGCTGTAACTGCTCAGGGCTCAGGGCACAGAGGTCGCCAGCACCACCTGCGGGCATCTCCGAGGGGACAGGACCTCCCTGCCAGCCACACTCCCTTCACGTCCCTCGTCCCTCGGCAACTCCCCCTGCAGCTGCGCCCACCCGCCCATCAGGGTGTCCCGGCCTCTTTTCTCACTCACTCCGGTTCCCCAGGGCTGGAGCTGGAGCACGAGGACAGCTATCATAGCCGTCACAGCAGCGGGGGAGGGAGTGCCAGGCCATCCCTGCTGCTCAAGAGAACAGGCTCAGAGAGCCCGGGGAGTTTGTCCACAGTGACACGGATGCAAGCGAAGACTCCCACAGCCGGCCTCGGTGCCACCCACAGGGTCCCTTGACTGGTCCCTCTCATTGTTAAAGATATTTTTTGAGAGAGAGGGAGCATGAATGGGGCAGGGGCAGAGGGAGAGAATCTTCAAGCCGACTGCCCACTGAGCGTGGAACCCGAGTTGGGGCTCCGTGAGATCTTGATCCAACCCCAAACCAGGAGCTGGAGGCCTAACTGATGGAGCCACCCAAGCACCCCTGCCTTTGATTTTTTAGCTGAGGGGTTACCCAACGCGCCCCGAGGGCCCAGGGCCAGGTCCCTCTTCTTATGGTGGCTCCTCTCAGGGATCCCCGGGGAAACAGGCATTCAGCAATGTGGCCAGCCCACCCCCTGGAGGGGCGCCCCCACCCTGTCTAACCTGAATGGCATTCCAGGAAGCCCCTCTGGTAGGACCCCTCCCCACACACCCTGTGCTGGAGACAGATGGAGCGTTTGTGGTCGCCATAGCACCACCTTGTGGTGGGAAAGGGTTCCTCCAAGCCCAGCGTGGGCTGGGGAGGGTCTACAGACTGCCCTCACTGAGGAGCCCAGCAACTGCTCCTGCTTCCTGAGAAGTTCCCAGGCACCCACCTGTGCCCTCTGTGTTTGAATTTATTAGGCACCAAAGATACAGAGAGGGGAAGGAACTGATACTGCCCCTCCCCCCACTGCTGTAACAGGGGTTTCCAGACCTCATCCCTGGAACCTTCCCAGCAGCCCCTCAAGTTAGGGATTCTTGGACCACTTTCCAGACGAGGACTCAGAGAGGCTCCCTCTTGTCCCACTCCCCCAGCGAGGCAGCACAGGGCCGGTCTCAGACCCCTGCTTACACGTTCTCTGAGCCAAAGTACTGCCCGTCCAAGCACGACTGCCCGAAGTGCGCTGCCATTTCAGGGACCTCACATTTTTGCAAATGAAAATCAAGAGGAAATAGTCTGATAAAGAATTTCTTATAAGAAAATATGAAGAAAAATTGGATCCCATCAGTGACAAGCCACCTTTTTTTGAAAATGACCAAAACTCGACGAAAGCAGGATGGTGTGGCATGCTTTAAAAATAAAGGGGCTCTCAGGTGGGGCTGTCTTTGAGAATTCCACAGCATCCCAGAGGACACCGGGAGGCCCCTGCCATGGTGAGGGGCCCCAGTGGAGAAAGTCATTGGCAGAGAGATGGAAGTGCACTGGCCAAGTTCATGATCAAGGTCACCGGTGACCTGAGCATAGGCTCTGAGGTCCACAGAGGCACACTCATGATCACAGGGACACTCAAAGATGCTGGCTGCTGCTGGATGTCGGCCGTCCCACAGTCTCAGGGTCTACCATTTGGCGGGGCAGCTCATGCAAAGAGACGACAGAGTTTGTCCTACAGACTTATTACCAGCAGCAGGTCGGTCCATGCTCTCTGCGCTGGCCGTCCCTCACCAGAGATCACTGCGAGTGGAATAAAGTGTTGTAAGGCAGCACTCCCCAAATTAAAGGAAATCATTCCAAGATGAGAAACAAGGAGGAAGCAGAAAATGAAAGCCGTGAGTGTGTTCCTTGGCTGGAGGGAGGGGGGAGAAACATCTGTTTGACTGAACTGAGGGAATTCAGAGACACAGGACCATGCTTCACTTGGATGTAGGGTTCAACCGTATACCACCTGAGGGGTCCAGGAATCCCCAAATCAAATAATCGATACCAGACTGATCTGGAGGAAATAGGTCCTCAGTACAAAGAGGACATCTAGCACATGGCCAGAACCCAGGACCGTGCTTTCTCTCTGTCAGCAGTATCTGTTCACCCACTTGGTTTGGTAGATGTACCCGAGATTACCGAAACAAAAGGCCACATACCCTTGGCCTGGTGCATGCATCAGGAAATTAACCTTTTAACAAAATTTAACCCGCTAATGTGTCTCCTGAATCAGCCACATTGGAAATGTTCGTCTTAGTAGGTTGTGCATGTTCTATATTTAATACACAATTTTGGAAGATGTCACGGTTATCCATAAACATGGCTTTTGGTTCAAGGCTATATTTGATAGCCAAGGGAAAAGGGACGGAGAATAGGAGAGAACGTGTATGAAAGATGCCATGATGCCACGTACTGTGTGACCTGGGACAGACTGCTTAGTGTCTCTGAGGCAAGATTTTCCCATCCTGGAATGGGAGTAGTCTGGCTAACCTCCTGGGATCCTTATGCGGGGTAACGAAATAACATGTGTGAATGTTATTTCTCCCAAAGTAAGCTGTGATGACAGTAATGATGATAAAGAAATGAAGAAGAGGGATTATGAAATCAAATTCTAGAGTTTTGTTTATGAGAAAAAAAGAAGAAAAAACCTTTGCCATGAGATCTCTCTCTCCAGTTTCATTCCCAGCCCCTAAGATGTTGGACCCACATCACCACCCCTGATGTCTGCAAGATAAACCCAAGGCAAAAGAGCTCGTGAATAAGTTCACACAGAATCATTTCAGCCTCCTGGCCCTTGAATCGCTAATCTCCCGCTTGGCTGAAAACTATTTCTGAGCTGTCGCTAGAAGCCAGCTGACTCGCAGAACAGACGGCCGGGTGGTCGTCTGGCCCTTTCATGTCCGCGATAGCAGACCTCACATTTGATGTGATTTATTTCCCTCACGTGGAACCGCACTCAGCCGTTCCCTTGTCCTCAGACAGACCAGGCTTCCCCCCCCAACCCTGCCCCATAAAAGCAAGGAGAGGTCAGGCTTGCAGGTGAATTTCCAGGGTCCCAGGATGCTGGCGACAGCCTTAAGCCACTGTGCACGACCAAATCAAAGAGACGGGAATCGAGCCGGGGATGGGGGCAGGGAGAGGATAAAGGCTTCCTCGTTCCCTGAAGAATTCATCCCAGATTCTTAGAGTCTGTCCAGGGGATTCTTCCCAATGTGAACGTCATTCCCGGAGGGTGGGGGACAGGCAGACAGTCAGAGCCTCCGTTTCTCCTGCCCGGCCACCGGCCTCCTTCCTTCTCCGGCCACTTCTGTCCGTGTGTTTAGCATGTGCGTGTGCC
The DNA here is from genome assembly GCF_964662115.1 of Mustela nivalis. Classification (NCBI taxonomy): domain Eukaryota; kingdom Metazoa; phylum Chordata; class Mammalia; order Carnivora; family Mustelidae; genus Mustela; species Mustela nivalis. The sequence goes on along the minus strand of NC_139029.1, from coordinate 13,196,991 downwards.
TGTGTGTGTGTGTGTGCGCGCGCACGCACACGCATGTACCTTTGGCATGGATTTTGTTTGTTTTAGATGTGGTTTGTTTTCCGGATCCGCGGTCAGGCAGCAACTTCCTCCATCGTTTCCCGCCTTATCACTCCGTGCACACAGGACCCCCTGCCAGGAGGGGAAAAATGCTGCCTTTTCTTTTTTGCTTCTCAAGTTTGAGGTCCTTTGGTGTTTGCAAGCCAGGGGAATCGCGTTACGGACAACGTGACAGGCGTGTGGGAGGCTGTCCTGTCACCACGCCAGCCGTTTGATGAGATTTCTGTGAACTCCTAGAGGGGTTTGTTTGGAAATACCTGGAAAGCGCTGCGCAGGCCTGCCTCACTGGAAGGAAGCCCACTGTATGGTTAAGACAAAATGACAGAGGGGAAGCTAGGAGGGTCCTTCCCAGGGACACAGGGACCCCCCCCACTATACATAAAGATTCTCCACAGGGCTCTTTGGAAGAACAGACCCTACTCAGTATGTTGTAAGAATGGTTAGTTTCACAAAAAACTGAACTTGTATACAATTTTCAAGACCCGTGTTACAGTGTAAACAGAAATTTGCTGTCATACTGAAGCTGTCTGTTCTCAGCTCTTAATTTTCATTACAACCGGGAGAGGGAGGGGGAGGGGGAGTGGAGAGAGACCATCTCAAGCAGACTCCTCACCCAGCATGGAGCCCAACGTGGGGCTTGATCTCATGACCCCGAGACCATGACCTGAGCCATAATCAAGAGTCAGACACTTCGGGGGCACCTGGGGGTGGCTCAGTCATTTAGCATCTGCCTTCAGTTCAGGTCATGATCCCAGGATGCTGGGATCAAGTCCAGCAGCGGGCTCCCTGCTCAGCGGGAAGCCTGCTTCTCCCTCTCTTACTCTCCCTGCTTGTGTTCCCTCTTCTGCTGTGTCTCTCTGTCAAATAAATAACTTAAATCTTTAAAAAATAAAAAAAGAGTCAGACACTTCACCAACTGAGCTACCCAGGTGGCCCCAGCTCTTGATTTTTTTTCTTGAAAAGCTAAGACCATCTTCAGAGGGTCCAGTGGTAAAAGGGTCCTGTCGGGCATACAGTGGGAACTCCAGGAAGTGTAAGAATATGCAAGACAAGACATTCCCCAGTTTATCTAGATTCCGCTTGATCGACGTGAGGGTCTGTGACTCGACGATGAGAGCATTCTTAATTTGACTGAACTGCGACTGAAAAGTGACTGAACGCTTAAAGATGGTCCGATGGTAAATTTTACATTATGTGCCTTTTACCACAATTTAAAATTCTGTTTAAAGAAAAGTTAAGTGGGTTAAAGTGTTGAACCCCAGTTTAGGGCTGAGAATCCACATTATTGAATAACTGACCTCTGTTCAGAACACAGCAACACTGGGATTCGATCCCGGGTGTCTCTTATGCGGCTGGCCAGACCGCTTTCCCTGGGCTCGTGATACCCAGCCTTCTCGAGCACGTGGGCCCTTGCTAATGGCAGATGTCTTCGCAGACCTGCCCAGGGCAGCAGTCCCCTTTGCAGAGTCTCCTGGTTGAGAAGATAGGTAATGACTCCAAGCGACCTTGACCCGGAATCGTGTGAGTCCCCACGGCACCCTCATGGTCTTGAAATCCTGACACCTGATGTGTGAGTCCTTGGAGGCATCGGGTGGACCGACAGCAACTGGTGCTTATGCAGTTTCTTGGGCTCCCAGAGTCGCTCTGGATCTTTGCCCCCCAGAGACGGGGCACCCCGGAGCGGCACTGTGGATCTCCGGAAGGGGCTGGTGACCCTGAGTCTCCTTAGGTAGGCTGGACGCAAGGGAGTCTAAAAATACAGCCGACGTCAGATGCTTCTCGGGAGAGTTAGCCTGAGCCTTTGGATCACGTTCTCTGAGGCCGGGGGAAGAGACAAGGCCAGTGGTAGCCTCAGAAGGATCGCTCACTCTTCCGCCCACTGCAGACCGCCGTCATGTGCAGTAGCGTCCGTCCCCCCGGAACAGAGCACTGGAAATGAGCAACTGGAGAGCTGAGAACCATGGTTAAAGACGCTGCTGTTTACTCTCAGCACTTTTCTTCTGCTTTTAGCCAGTCTTTGGAGATCCCCAGCTATAGCTGCTGGGAAGAAATCGGGCTAGGAGTGGGGTGGGGGGAAGACAAGAAAAAGAAGAAAGAACCTCTTTCCATGTGTCCTCACCATGAAGGGCTCCTACCGCTCAGTCGCGTTGCTCGCTTTCATTCATGCCACAACCATTTCATTCATTCGTTCATTCCACATGGCTGGGGAGCTCAGCGTCTGTACCAGGCACTGTTCCAGGCACTGGGGAGTCACTGGAGAGCAGCCCATGGGGAACCTGCATGCTAGGAGGAGACAGACTATAAATGAGGCTTTTCTTTTTTTAAAAGATTTTATTTATTTATTTGACGGACAGAGATCACAAGTAGGCAGAGAGGCAGGCAGAGAGAGAGAGAGGAGGAAGCAGGCTCCCCGCTGAGCAGAGAGCCTGATGCAGGGCTCGATCCCAGGACCCTAGGATCATGACCCGAGCCGAAAGCAGAGGCTTTAACCTACTGAGCCACCCAGGCGCCCCATAAATGAGGCTTTTAAAAGCAAAAGACAGGTAGGAATCAGGCAGTCTTAAGGGCAATGGAGAAAAATCAAGGAAGGGAGGTGAGGCACGTGGTCGGTTGCATCCATCCACCCTGGGATCCTGGGATCAAGTCCCTAATCGGGCTCCCTGCTCAGTGGGGAGTCTGCTTCTCCCTCCACCTGTTCCCTGCCCCCCTGCCACTTGTGCTGTTTCTGTCTGACAAATAAATTAAAACCTTTAATTAAAGAAAAATAAAGATTTATTTTTATTAGAGAGAGAGCAGGCGGGGAGGAGGGCAGAAGGAGAGAAAGAGAGAGTCCCAAGCAGACTCTGCACTCAGCACAGAGCCCAGTGTGGGGCTCGATCTCACAGCCCTGAGATCATGACCTGAGCTGAAACCAGGAGGCAGTCACTTAACTGACTGAGCCACCCAGGCGCCCCACAAAGTAGGATATTAGTAACATACAGAGAATTGTTTCAAAAAGTGAGGAATCTGGGGCGCCTGAGTGGCTCAGTCAGCTTAGTGTCCAGCACTTGACGGCTCAGGTCCTCATCTCGAGGTTGTGAGATCGAGCCCCGTGTGTCAGGCTCCATGCTTTGCACAGAGTCTACTTAGGACTCTCTCTCCCCCTCTCCCTCTACTGCTCCCCTCGCTCACTCGCTCTCTCTAAAGTAAATAAATTCTTTTTTTTTTTTTTAATGAGACATCCAAGCCTCAAAGGCCATGTCTCCTGACTTGAAGGCGACCGAACCCATGTTGGATCCCTCCCTCCCTTTATCAGAAGTCTATTTATGAAGCTACAGAACTATCTTCATACCTTAAAAATTCATAAAAAGAGGGGCACCTGAGTGGCTCCGTCTTTTAAGCACCTGACTCTTAATTTTAGCTCAGGTCACCATCTCAGGGTTGTGAGTTCAAACCCCATGTTGGACTCTGCTTAGGATTCTCTCCCTCTCCCTTTGCTCCTCCCCTGCCCCACAGATGCACACATTCTCTCTCCTTAAAAAAAAAAAAAAAAAAAAAGAATTCACAAGAAGAAAAGTCGATGGTAGCAACAGGAGTAAATCCAAATGCAAGCGTGTTTCAGCAAACATTCATTGTCCCTGAAGCAGAAAGGCAGCGAGGACACTATTTGACACTAAAGCAGGGCCTGAGTGAGCGTTTTCTCTCTTTTACCCAGAAGAATGAAATCTTCAGGTATTATGAGGTTTGGAAACAAACAGTTAAATTTGACATTTTTTCCTTTCCAGCATCTACTACAGCAGCCAGCGTCCTCTTCTGACCCCAGATTTCCTTCCTGGACCATCCTATTCCCAGGACTGGGCAGGTGGCCATGACCTGCAGGAGAGGGTCTACCTTGGGTGGGTCTAAAGTAATTCTCGCCGACTTCCCTCAGCTAACACCTGTGCGTTCCTGAGAGCCTCACACGTGGCTTGTGTCCGGGTTTGCAGCCTCGCAGGCACATGTCTGAGTGTGGCCTACCTTGGCCTGATGACCCAGAGCCAGCCAGGCGTCATTGATGGGTACATGTGTTTCCAGCTCACTGCCCACCCTGACTTGATTTGGTTGGGTTCTGGACTGTTTTGTGAGGTTCAACTGCTGGTGTCAGTTCAAGGTCACCGGCAACTACCTTTTTTGGCTTTTCCTAACAGCCAGGATCCAACCCATCCAGAATGCTGCGTTACCACCGCTGGCCACAAGGGGTCCTCGCCCTCCAGAGAAGGCCAGACTCTGTGGGGCCTTGAGCAGGTGCTTCGCGGGCCCCTAGAGAAAGCTGATGAGCTCAGCTGACTCACAGGGTCAACAACCGTTTGGCACTCTGGGAACAGTGATGACCCACACGTGACCCCGGTGCTTTGTGGTGTTAGTGCAAACAGCAGAGAGCATGGCCCCAAGGACCCAGCCACTTCTGTCCAAGCAGTCTGGGCTCTGGGCTCAGCTTCATTCCCACTACCTGGGTGACCTTGGACTTCTCCCATCCCCCTCTGAGAACCAGTTTCCCTACCTGCCAAGAGACAGGGTTAGGATAAAACCCCATTGTCCACAGCCCTTCTCTCAAGGGTCCCCTGAGTCTTCCTTGCTGTTCAGCACACACTGCCGACTTCCTGAAGTTTCAAGTCCTTCTGCCAGGTTATCGTCTCCCTGGAAGCAAAAGTAGTGAAATCAGAATTCTGTGCCAGGGCATCTCTCGAGATCAGAGACAGGGGAGCATTTAGAACATGTGATACGGTAGGGGTTCCTGGACACCTGTTAGCCTGGAACCCTTTACTCAGACTAGCACTGAGCTGGAATCCCAGACGGAGAACAGTTAGAATCACTCTGGTTGGAAATGGGAGCCCAGAGAGAGGAAGCCACCAGGCCTGCGTCCGTCAACAAGAGAAGAGTGGCAGACAGGGCAGAGTGGTCCCTCTTGGGCACATCCCCCAGGAGTGACACTGAGCATGCTGCTTCCCGGGACATGCAGACACCCAGAAGCATAAGAAAGAGCCACCTTTGGGGAGGCGGGGGCGCAGAGCAGAGGGCGACCACGCTCACTTCCGCTGTGCTTCCCCTGTGCTGGGTGGTTCCCACGCTGTGACTTGATTTTTCTCATAAAGACCCTCGAGGCCAGTGTCATCACCCCCTTGTGGACTCAGAGAAGTTCAGCCCCCAACTCAAGTTATTCGAAGCCACGGCTTTACAAAGGCTTTGCAAAGACCATATACTGGCTTCCCTGAGGGACGGCGCTTGACTTCCGTCAAATCTTTCCTGAGCTCCCGGCACAGGCCAGGCACTGTTCTAGACCCGGCCGTAGAGCTAGGATGGAGACGGCCAGAGCACCGCCCTCCCGGCACCTGGACAGACAGAAACAAGCGGTCAGGACAAGAAGAAAACACAGCCGAGGAGGGGACAGAGAGTGATGGGGAGGGAGGAGGGACGTGTGTGCCCCCCTCCTCCGTCAGGAGCAGGGCTTCTCAAGGTGTGCTTACCCCCGTCCAACAATTCCTGCCTTCTAGTCTGCCACGGGGGAGAAGAAATGTGGCTTCCCTCTGTCTGTCTTTACAGGACGGACCATCCCGGGGCCAGCCCTGGTCCATCGAATCGCACTTTGAGCAACCCCGCCTAAAACATATCTGAACCATTTGGTCTGTGCAGCTGCTGAGTGTACCCCCTGCCCTGGAACCTGGGCGCCCCCACCTTCCCACCACACTGCCCGGGCCCCAGGGAGCTACTGGGCTGGGCGTCTCCCTCCCGGTGTGCACTGGTCCCTTCTAAAGATGTCCCCTCCGAGTCCATGGCTGGTCGTGAGCTTCACGGATGCTGAGCATCGATCCGGGTCCCATCTCAGGCTGTGTCACTTCCGAGCCATGTGACCTTGACCATGTCTGTGGTTTTCCTTAACTCTGAGTTAGAGATGATAGCGCTTTGCAGGACGAGATCAGTCCCCTGGCCTGTGACTCAGTGTGTGGAGGCCCCCACTACTGCGTGAGCATGTGTGCGTGTGAGCACGTGTGTGTGTGTGAGCACATGGGCGTGTTACAGCCATCTCCCCCACTGTTGGAGCGTCCCTTCCAGGACCTGCTGTGGCCAGTGACACTGACCGCCTTTTCTGGGTTCTTTTCCCAGATTGCCAGGGGATCATTGAGGATGTCGTCCTGCTGGGCGCGCCCGTGGAAGGAGAGGCCAAGCACTGGGAGCCTTTCCGGAAGGTGGTGTGTGGAAGGATCGTTAACGGCTACAGCAGGTCAGTCCGAGCCTTGCCCCGGGGGGTGACGGTGCTCACTGAGCACGTAGCAGGCAGATGTCCGAGGCCTGGCCCCGGTCTTGGAGGACCCCAGGGACCAGTGGGGCTCTGGCCTATTACGGGCAACGTGTTCTGACTGGGGAGGCCTCTGTCCCCATAGGATGAAGGAAAAGGGGTTCCCTGGTCAGTCGGAGGCCACCTTACCAGGTGACAGGAGAGGCCGAGCTGGTCACCATGGCTGAGGAAGGGGATGTGGGTCCCAGGGGGAGTTCTGTGAACACCGGCTGCGGAGCTCCTGGGGGTGCTACCTGGCAGTGCAGGGAGGGGTGGGTGGGTGTGTAGCCGAGCTCTCAAAGCACCCTTCCAGGCGGGGCGACAGAATAGTCAGCCAACGATGGAGGAGTCAGGACCCCGAGTAATGCCCCTCGGCCAGATGTGGGGGGCCTGTGAGGCTAGAAGGGAGGCACCCTTTGTTTGGACTCGGAGAAGGGGGATTCGGGAGCTTTGGCCAAGGCCATGCCCCAGACTTTGGGGAAGGAAAGAGGAAGCCCGCCACTGAGACCACAAGAAGGCAGCCTGGGAAGGGGCTCGGCCCCTCAGCTTGCACAGGAGGCCACAGTGGGGTGACCGTGTTGAGAGCAGTGATTAAGAATTGCACAGCCCTGGGTCTGAATTCTGGAACACATTCAGCCTTTTGGATTTTAGATAAGGGACCCATGTTTTATGGTTGCCACACAAAGCACTGGGTATGGACGAGAAGGTGACATTCTAAGCCCAGATCCAAGGAACAGGTTTGGAGTTTAGAAAACAGGAGGGTTGGCTGACTGGCTGTGGGCGCCAAGAACACAACTTAAAATATGACAATTTAGCAAACAAGGAGGTAGGACTCGGGGAAGCAGCAGATCCCCTGGGTCACCAACATGTTGCTTCCCCCAACCGACTGGACACGGGGCACTAGAGCTCCGAGAAGCCGAAGCTGGAGTGGGGGCCAGTGGGGTCCCCAGCTTCCACTGAAACCAAGGAGCAGGGGAGAGCCCTGGAAAGGCAAAGCAGAGAGAACAAGCAAAGTGCTGGCCTCCCAAGTCTAGAGAATATGTTTGGGGTTTGCAAAGAGGAAAAGGCTCCAAGCCGAGGTTGAGTGTGACATGGGTTCATCCAGCATTCTGTGCCCAACACCATAGCTGGGCATGCAAATGTGAAGATGGGCAGAATGAGAGAGGCTCAAGGCTAGTGGAAAGGGCACATACGGAAATAGACAATTACTAAAAAGTCAAAACTAAAAACACAACTAGGCCCCAATGTGAGGGAAGGGACATGAGGAGTATTAGGCTCTCTGGCCTGCCCCTGTCTTCGTGACTATGATCTCCCTTAACCTCCCCTAAACTTTGTGGTCTTAGTACTTTAATCCCCATATACAAATGAGAAAACTGAGGCCAGTTAAATTTAATTTTTACTTAAGCCAAACCACCCTAAGTAGGAACCAAATTAAATGGAACAGTTTGGGAAAGTCTTTATCATTTGATGATTTAGCCCACAGCAATAGCTGTACAGTTCAGAGCTAAAGAAAAAGATGATTTTTAGCCACAAACAGAGGACATTAGCCAGGACACAGGAGTTCTAACCATCAGTTTGGCTCTCTCACTTAGGCTCTAAGCTGAGTTCTTAATTAGGATACGGTAGGAAAAACAAAGAAACAAAAAGACAGAGCCATAATATATAAAGAGTCCATGAAAATCAATTCAAAAAATCTAGTAAGAAAATGTTCAAAGGATACCTACACATAAACTCACAGAATAAATACAGTCAATTAGCTTTTTTAAAGATTTGCTTGGTTTTTTTAGAGGATGGGGGAAGACAGGGAGAGGGAGACTCCCCACTGAGCTTGAAGGCCAGTGCAGGCTCAATCTCATGGCCCCGAGATCATGACCTGAGCCAAAATCAAGTCAGACGCTTAACCAACTGAGCCACCCAGGTGCCCCACAGTCAATAAGTTTTTTAAAAGATGCCCAATCTCATCATGAGTGAAATAAATGCAGATTAAAATCAGATAATATTTATCGCCCATCAGATTATCAAATATCTGAGATGGGAATAACACTCAGTGTTGGTGAAGATGTGGAGAATTGGGCACGGCCCTACACTGTTGGTGACAGCTGAATTTAGTAACTACTTTCTGGAGAACAAGTGGCCATACCCACCAAAATTGTTAGTGTGCCGGTTTTCTGATGCCACACGTTCTGATTTCTGCGACCCTGCTGGACTAGATACACACGTGATCAAAGGGAATCACCGCAGCTTTGATGTGAAACAGTCCTCAGTTGGCCCTCCGACCTTGGGTTTCAGCTCAGGTCTTGATCTCAGGGTCGTGAGGTCGAGCCCCGGGTCAGGCTCCACACTCAGTAGGGGGTCTGCTTGAGATTCTCTTTCTCCCTCTCCCTCTCCCTCTGCCCCTCCCCATCCCTCCAACCCCCCCCCCCATGCTCTTACTCTCTCTCCAAAAAAAAAGTCCTCAGTTAAAATCTTGGCTCTGCCTGTCACTTACTGAATAATAGTTCCTCTTGCACAGGGCTTCTGGGGAGATTAAATTATCTTATTTAGGAAAAGGGCAGACACTTAGTAGATGCCCATTAAACTCCAGCAGTTTTAATAACTGGGCCCGTTCGCATAGTGCATGATTTTCTGGTGCTTTTCATAAACAGCAAAGGGAAAGAATTAAAATTGCATGGGTGCATATGAAAGCAGCAAAAACTTATTAAACCCATCTGTTCTGCTGCAAACCTGAGGCTAATAAGCTTGGTTTTCAATGATTTTGTGAGATCCTGAGCCATGGAGAGCGAGAGCGAGAGGAGGGGGGAAGCAGGGAGAGTCGGGGAAGGAACACAGACCAGCAAGAACTCTAGTTTCTTGGTCAAACTAAGCACCAAGCAGGATTTCATCGTCTGGGCCCCCAAAGGTGTTTTACTTGCCTCAAAACTCCTTAAACACGGAGGGTGGGGGATGGGGGAGCTTCAGGCCAAAACTCCCCCAAATTACACATTTATAAATGTATCATATACATTAATAAAGCTCTTTGCAAATCCATCTCCTTACTTGGGTTTCCATGAAGCCCCTGGAAGCTAGCCGGGGCGAGTGGTACTGCTCTCTGTCATACTCAGAGAGGGTCAGGAGCTTTGCCAGGGTCACACAGCGCAGCCAGGATGGGAACGGAGGCAGACCCATCTCCCTCCATGGAGAGAGCTTGTCATCGGGAGCCTCCTAGGGCACTCCTGCGATCACTGCTCCAAGTGCCCCGTGAGGAGGGGATGACTCCTGCTTGCCCCTGCCCTCCAGGCCTGTGAGTAACCAAGGCAGCCCTTCCACAGGCCACATGGTGGCAAATCAAGAGCTCCCTTGTGGCTGGTGCATCCCTAAAGCCTGAGGGCTGTGGGAGCCTGGCTTGCTGGGTCCCCACCAGGGAGCGCTGTTTCAGCTCAGGATACGGGACACGGGACTAAGGCACAGGCCTGCCTTCAGGAAGTTCTCTGCCTAGAGAAGGAAAAACTCAAGAATGGACACACAGGGCGCCAGGGTGGTTCAGTGGGTTAAGCAACTGCCTTCTGCTCAGGTCATGATCCCAGAGTCCTGGGACTGAGTCCCGCATCGGGCTCCGGGCTCTGCAGGGAGTCTGCTTCTCCCTCTGACCTCTCCCCTCTCATGCTCTCTCTCACTCTCTCTCGCAAATAAATAAAATCTTAAAAAAAAAAAAGGAATGGACACACAAAGGACATTGGACTCATGTCCCCAAAGGAGCATATACTCCAGGCACATGAGGGACAAAGGATTAATAGTATCAGGTTGAGGGGCTCAGGGACACTCCCTGGGGGAGGTGGTGTCCAAGCTGAATTTTGAAAGGTTGGATAAGAGCCCATCAGACACGGGAAGACCAGGCCAAGCAAGGGGTTCCAAGAGCGGGAGGCATAATCGGACCAGATGCTTCTTGAGTATTCACGTGCGTGAGCACTGTGTCCATGGTGTGCTACCTGCCTACCCTGGCCGGCAAGATGCAGACTGAGGCCCAGAGGGGCCAAGCAACTCGCCCAAGCTCACACAGCTAGTAACTGACAAGGCAGGACTTGAGCCTGGCTCTGTGTGGTCGCGTGCGTGGGATCGTGGCCCACCTCGGGCGAGAGAGACAGATGCCAGATGGAGAGGGGTCTCGAGTGCCAGGGAAGACCCTGTGGTTTACTCAGCACAGTTTAGAGGATATGGAACCTTCTAACATATGTCCCTGTTCTGTCCCTAAATGTACACAAGGAAGTGCAATTAACTTTTTTTTTTAGCAGAAACATTGCAGGCCAGAAGCAATTAACATTTTAAGTAGAGTGTTGTCATGATGAAGACAGAAACAATGTGGAAGGGATGAGGCTGACTTGGCTCCTTTCTAACTATCTGTATCAGAAATGTGTACGGACCACCCTCGTACCCAGCGTGTGACGCACAGAGGTCACGGTCAGCGCAGTAAAACAACACGAGTGAATCTTTCCTCTCCCTTCAGCCATCCGTGGTTAGAGACGGTGCTTCTTGGGCCCTCAGTGTTAAGATAATCCCTGGGACTTGTAAGCGTTGCTCTCTGGAGAGAGTAAAGGAATTTTCTAGAAGAGAACGCCTACAGGCAATGGGGAGGCACGGTCAGCTTCTAAGAGAGAAGGGCTGTGATCAGATGGGTGTTTCGGGAAATCAGTGGTGGCGTGGAGGAGGTGAGGCCAGGAGCAGGGAGAGCAGGCAGGAGGCCGTTGCACTGGTCTGTGGAGGCTGGATGGTCTGATCTCAGGGCTGGAGCCAAAGGGACCTGTACCTGTGCCGGTAATAATCACCACTGTGTTGGGCTGGTCGTTGGGGAAAAGGGGGCCTGCCATCACCTCACCGGTGTCTGCCCGGGGGACTGGGCACTCCCCCCGCAGTGGAACGGGAGTAAGGGCTGGCCAGCTCCATGTGGGACACACAGGAGGGTCTACAGAGGCCCCTCAACTCTGCGCCCCAGTCTTTCTGGGGGCTTCTGGGGTGTAAGCACAGGAGCACACTCGTGGTCAGAGACCACCTGCGGGGGGGCCTGGAGAGCGACCCCACACCCCGGGCCCCAGAGAGCAGTCACAGAGACAGGCCGGGGGCCCCAACTCCGAGCCCCTTCTTGGCTCACGTTCTTCCACACGCGTGCGCTGAAGTCATGGTCTCACGTGGCCATGCAAACCAGGGTTGGAACCGGTCTCAATAAAAGACAACCAGATGTGCTAAGTGGGATAGTCCACGCTGCAGAGGGGACACGAGGTGTGTCCCCTTGCACAGACCTGCTGGGCAGTGAGGCCAAGTGCACGGCTCTTGGCTGGGTTGGCTTCAGCCAGACAATGTCAAGGGTCCGAGGGGGAGGCTGTCCCGTGGCCCCTCCTACCATGTCCTCTGTGGATAGCGCTCACGGTACCTGAAGAAACAGGGAGCATAGGATCCAGGGTTATTTTCTCTCAGTGCTGTAGGGGTGTGGCTGGCTGGGGAGGAGGGTGCCGGGAACAGGCTTCACCACACCTGCGTACTTGGAAGGGTGTTCCTAGTCCGGGACCTGCCCTGGGCGGCCAGCCTCTCCACCTCCAAGTTGTCTGGGCCGGACCTGACTCCGAGGGCAAGCTGAGCCCCCCAGCTCACAGGAACCCAGAGCCCCGGGTTCTGTCCCCCGGAGCACAGTAGCTCCCAGCCCCCACGGTCCGCTCACCCCTGGAGGACCTCTGCTGCCTTGCTCTTCCCACGGAGCCCTAGAGCAGTCACCCACCACCCCGGGAACTGGAAACCCCTCCAAAGCCACGTGCTGACTCATGAGGACGTGGTCCAGGGTCCCCATGCCTGCATCCACCAGGCGCTCTCTGTTGCGCACCAGGCACTGTTCTCAGCTCTGGGGGCCCAACAGGGACAAACGGACAGCCTTCTGGGGCTGCCGTGGCCCAGGCAGCACCCCCAAAGAGGCAGCTGCTTTCCACAGTCCTGCTCCATGGAGCCGCCGGGGCCCTGGCTGCCTGCACACGGGGCCAACCGGGCTTGCCAGGGCCAGGTAGGGCTCCCGGCTGACACTGCTCCCTTGTCCGCCCGCAGGGGGGACTGGCTGCTGAGCTTCGTGTACCGCACGTCCTCTGTGAAGCTCCGCGTGGCCGGCCTGCAGCCCGTGCAGCTGCGGGACAGGAGGGTGGAGAACGTGGACCTGTCATCTGTCGTGAGTACCGCCTGTCCCCCCTTGGGCTCTGCATCTGCCAGCTAGGGCTGCTTTGTGACTCCAGCCCAGCCACCCCTGGCCCCAGGGACACTGGCCCGTTTCACCCTGGAGAAGGGAGTTCTTAAGAATTTGCTGGGGTTGGGGGGTGAGGGCGGTGGGGAGGAGTAACTCCTGTCTGTGTCTCTTTGCCAGCGCTTTGTCACCGCATCGTTCACACACATTGTCTCCAATTCTCACCCAGCCCCTGGGGCGGCCGTGATTGTGCCCATTTCACAGACTAGGAAACTGAGGTTTAGGAAAGTTCCTGTCACACACGTGGCCATCAGCAGCCCGAATGTGCACCTCCAGAGCCCCTGCTCTGGGACCTACATTAGTGCCCTCCCCACCCCGTTACTTGTCAGGATGGTCCAGTTCCCCCAGAAGTCCCAAGAGCCCCCAGCAGACACAGGTGGAGGGCAGGGGCCAGACTACAGAAGCCCCTGACGGCCGGGCTGTGACACTGTGGAATGCAGAGCAGGGAAGGTGTTCCAGGAACCCCCACCTTGGAGTGATCTGGGGGTTTAACTGAAATGCAGGATGCCCCCTCTTCCCAGGGACACCAAGAACAAGTAATAATGTAAATAAATAAATGAATAAAATGCAGACCCCAGGGCCCCATGCACAGACCTTTAGATTGGTCTCTGGGAGCAGCGCCTGCCACCTGCTATCGAACTGGCCCCCGCTATCCCCAACAGTCCTAGATGTGGAAGACTAGGCTTAGGTTGGAGGTGTACAGAGGGTTCAAAAGAATTCTTGCTGGGGATGGAGTGGGACGCACTGAACTTGAGGTTCTAGAGCCATCTCTCGGGCTCAGCGGACCCTCATCCTCCTGCACTCGCCTGTCACAGGGAGCCGAGAGCTTCATGTGGGGCAGTCTCCTTGTCCAGCTCCGCCCTGAGCCTTTGCACACACCAGCATCCCCATTGTACAGATGAGGACACTGAGGCTCAGAGACGCGAAGGGACTTGCCCAGGGTCACACGGCGGGCACACGGCCAAGCAGGACTCAAACCCAGGCCTGAGGCCAGTGGGCATCGCTCCTGCTCGGGGAGATACGGCCGGCAGTGGGAGAGCGGTGAGCCACCCGGAGGGTGAGGGCACTCAGCCGTAGTCGCGTCCCCAGGCAGACTTGGGCCAGTGCAAATGCTTGCAATGCGAGCAGCCCATGAGAGCAAGAACCGAGGGCTTCTAGTTACTACGTTGTTGGCTGCCAGCCAGTGCTCAAGTGCCAAGCCCTTCCCAGCACATCCCCGTTCCCCCAGGTTCCACACAAGGCACCCCCTTGCGTGAGAGCAGACAGACCAGACCCCTCCATGGGCATCTAAAATGCCCCGAGGGAGGGGCATTCTGGAGGACTCAGGCCTTACCCACCCCCCCAGGCTCCTAAGCAGCCTGCGCCAGTGACCCCCAGCCCTGGCTGGCCCAAGCCCCACACCTTGATGGTGGGTGGAGCTAGGCACCTGGACCCCGCCCCCAGCACAGCTGGCCACCAGGCCCAGGGCTGTGCAGTCCACCTCCCTGCGGGGTGAGGTAAGATGAGTGACCAGACCGCGACACCACAGGACAAGAGCAAGGCCTCACAACCTGTGTCCCGGGGTCGTTGTCCTATTGAATCAAAAGTAAAAAGGATTAGAAGAAACGCTCATAAATGAAATTCCCTTTGAACACCACATAGCCGTGGACAAGACCCACATTCTGCCCTGGGAAGAGCCTGAGTAGGAGGCAGTGGCAAGAGCACAGGCTTTGGCTCCAGAGAGGCCAGGCTCTGCTGCTGGCGTGTTGGCTGTATGACTTCAGGCCGCGACTTAACCTCTCTGTGCCTCAGTTCTCTCATCTATGAAATGGAGGGAATCACCTTCCAGAGCAGCACATGTAAGACGCATGGCCCCTAAGAGGCCTTCATTTCAACACTAGTTCCCTCCTCTCCTGCCACCCCATTTTGCCCCTGAGACCCGTCAGGCTGTGTTGAGGCAGCTTCCCGGCTCTTACCTGATCATAGCCCTTTGTCACACATCAGGAGCGCACAGCACGAAAAGCAGTGCCTTTCTCTTCTGGGTAATTGGAGGTAATTAGCATTGCCTTTGTGCTGCCCTCCTGTTTTTCTTGAGAATTCTTGCTGGAGGAGGGGCCCCTGGCAAGAGAGTTGCCCTCAGTTACTGCTGTGGGATGCACGCCAATGCCCGGAGCTCAGAGCCGAGGCCTGCACAGTCGCCTTCTCCCTGCTGGACCGACACGGGCCGAGCCTTCGTGAACCAGCCCCACGTCAGCCACCGATCCAGATGTGCTCGGACGTGGTCGCAGACGTGATCTGCAGTGGCTCCTGGCCTCGGACAAGCCTGAGCCGGCAGAGAATGAGGGGCTGGCCCTGTTGTGGCCAGGCGGGGGCCATCTCCTAAGGGGGCGAATGGAGCAGACGAAGGCTGGACCACCCACCTGCCTGTTGGCCTCCCCCCGGGCGGAGGCAGGGGTGCAGCGGGTGGGGGATGCCGCCACCCTCGGGGCCAACTCATGAGGTTTCTGGAGGGCTGGAGAGCCAGCATGGGGGTCTCCAGACTCCTCATATCCCAAAGGAAATGCCATCTGACTTCTAGAACTTAGCCCAAGGCCAGGCAGAGACTCATGATAACAAAGCCGGCTCGTACCAGGCGCTGCGCCTGCACTAGAGATCTCGTGTCGTCAGCCCGCACGGCATCCGGTGAGGGAGGGACAGCGGCGCTGCGGTACAGGTGTGCAAGCCGAGGCGGCCTGTGAGGCCTGGAGCCCAGGGAGCCTACCAGAGCCCAGGCTCCTTGCTACAGTGCTCCCGTGTGCCGTCAGTGACCTCCAGCTCCGGGTCACGGAGTCTGCCCCGTGTGTCAGCTCCCGGACTCCTCACCCCCGCACACACAGTGCAGGTGCCTTCAATGGCTCCGTTTTACGGATGGGGACACAGAGGCCCAGGAGTGGGAAAGGGCCCTGAAGGGACCTGATAGGCCTGGAAGGCATTTGGTGGCAGGCGGAGGCGGGGACAGCAGCCCCAGTTTGGGCAAGTCCTACGGTGCCTTGCAAGGCAGCCAACAGGTGGCGCTGCTCGGGGCCAGTCGTGGGCACCAAGGGAGTCGGAAGCGGCCCCTGCGCTCCCTCATTTGCACGAGCACGACGGGGCACGGCAAGCACTGTCACCGGGGAGCCCCAGGGACGGTCCCTAGCCAGCACGGGAAGGTCGAGGAGGGCTTCTCAGCACCAGTGGCACCCAGTGTGAATCCAGATGAGTGGCCCATTTCCATAGACAGCCGGGGAGATGGTCCTTCCCGCCACCGAGAAGAGATTCTGCTCCCACTCATGAGTTGGCCTCACCTGGGCTCTCCCATCCCTTTGACTAACTGGAAAACTGGAACTCTGCCAACGAGTGGTTCCCCTGCGTCTTCTCAGAGTGGCAGGTCAGAGCCTAGGGTTGGCCGAGACGTGGGCCAACGTGAAGCCAAGGAAGGCCAGAGCCGTGCATTCTAGAAGAGCTGCCTGGTGGGATTTCCACCTGGAATCAGGTTCATAGCCAGTGCCCACGATTATCTCCCTTCCGTCCTGTCTGCCTCCACCCAGCCCAGCACCAGCCCTTCAGCAGTTCTTGTCTGTCCCTGTGAGCCTAGGTTTCTGCTGGCAGGAATTGAGATGTGATGGCTAGAGCTTCAGCAGCCATTTTGGGTTCCCAAATGGATCAGCCCTGCTGAGGCCCTGTCCTTTGTCCCCCATCGCCCCTTCCAAGAACACTGAGGCAAGGGAGCTCAGGTTTGTGCAGCACTGGTAATGCGCCAGGTGCTATACTTCATGGTTTGTGTGTATTATTTCTTCCCACCCACCCCGTGAGGTAGGTATGACTAATTCTAATTGGGTAACTTCCCCGTGAAAGTGTTTTGGGCTATATATGGAGCTTAATAGTTAGAAGTCGCATATGCTGATTCCTACAAAGTGCTGGACCCTTGAACCCTTGTAGCAGACTTTCCTGATTCTCATTTTACAGATGGAGACGCTGGAATTCAGGACATGGTAAGGCCTCATCCAGTTACTAGTAAGAGAAAGCTGAGGCTGGAGCCCCTGTTTCTCTGATGCCAAGCTTAAGTTCTTTCTAGTGCCTCACAGTCAGTAATGTCCACCCTCTGCGGGAAGACACTGCCCCCTTGACCTGAACCCAGGGATCTAAAAAGTCCCTCGTATGGGTGTGTACGGGTCTGTGTTCACTGAACACCGTTTAAAAGCATTTGTGAAGAACAGAACGAGGGGCGCCTGGGTGGCACTGTCGGTCGAGTGTCTGACTCTTGGTTTCAGCTCAGGTCAAGGTCTCAGGGTCGTGAGATTGGGCCCCGTGTCAAGCTTAGCACGCGGCGTGGAGTCTGCTTGGGATTCTCTCTCTCTCCCTCTTCCCTCTGCCCCTCCTGCTTGTGTTGTCTCTTTCTCTCTCTCTCTCTCTCAAATAAATAAAATCTTTTAAAAAGGGGGGGGGCGGGGGGAGGAAGGAGAAGTCAGCAGGCTCTGGTTATGAGAAAATAACAAAACCGTATGGGGAATTGTCTTCTTGCGTTCTTGAAAACTCATTTGAATAACTCAGAGTGATTTGTGATTCAAATGGAAATGCAGGTGTTATCAACAGAGCCTTTGTGTGGTTCGTGTGGTTCCCGAAGTGTCCCCAGCGTTTCCCCTCACCCTTCTTTCTAAACAAAAAGGAATGTTCTGTCTTGCGCTTGCCTCTGGCACTGAAGCAGACCCTGTGGACTGAGCGTTGGGGTGCGGGGATGGTGGCGCGTTGGTGGCGGGAGCTCTTGGCTGCATTTAAGGAGCAGATCTGAGCTGAGCAGACTGTCCAGACATCATGTCACGCCCGAGCCCCATGGGGCTTTGCTCTTCACAGGTCGTGTCATTAAGCAAACCACGTCCCTCTCTGGACATTGCTTTCCTCTTTGGTAAACTGGCAGTGGTTTTCAAAGCTCCCCTCCCCAGCTCATTTCTGTGAAGAGAACAGGCCCAGATTTAAAACCCAACTCTGACCCGTCCTAGCTATATGACCTCGGGCAACCTAGCTATATGACCTTGCCTCTCCAAGGTTCAGTTCCTTCAGCTCCAGTCAGCAGCCAATTCCTGTCAACGGACTGTATCCAATAAATTCATCTACAGTGTGTTAAGGACATACTATGCGCGGGGCATTGTCCATGATCACCGGGAGGCATCGGATGTTCTCAGTCTCCCCTACTTTTTACGCATTGACACATCCCAGCACAAAATGGGGTATCTCTACTCTTTGAGGAAGAAGGTTGACCTTTCTGAGTTCTCAACCTTGTCTTAGTGATGATTCCTGCGCCAAAGGACCCAGATTTTATAGAGAAACATCCTTCACCTTTATTTAATGAACTCTGGAGTGGTCCTGAACCCAGAGGCTTCCCACCCCACTCGATTGAGAGTCGCTGAGAGCTGGAGTCCTGGCATTGGTGACCGGGTGGCTGAGGCTACTGAGGGAGAGTGTGAGGCCTGAGAGCTCAGCTGGGTGCTTTGGGGAAGGCAGGGCTCTGACCACCGCCCCCCGGGGCCCTCACTCACTGTCCTTCTGCAGGTCAGCGGCCACTTGGACTATGCCAAGCAGATGGAAGTCATCCTGAAGACTGTGGGCATCCCCACCAAGCCAGGCTGGGATGAAACAGGGCTCCTGCTGGCTCCAGGCAATCTGCCCCAAGGGCAGCATCACCAGGCAGCAGCCGCCTCCTCATCGGACAAGGCCACACCCGGAGACAACCCCAAACTGGCCATATCTACCGACTCTAGCCAAGCCCAGGCGCCAACAGGGCTGGACCAGTGTGAAGGACCCTCCCTTCCTGCCGCTGCCAGCCCGGCTGAGAGCGCCGAGATCTGCAGCCACGGCATGGGCCCCAACCCACTGGGCTGCCCCGATTGTGCCAGCGAGACCCAGGGGCCTTGCCCAGGGCTGGACTGACCATGGAAGGGGACTTGAGCTGCCTTCCCAGGTTCCTCCATGTAGCACTCCCTTAGCGCTCCACAAGCTGCCCCACATGAGCTCGGAATTTCCATCAGTGCCTTTCCCAAGCTGAAAGCTTTGGGACCGGAAAGAAAGGAACTGGAAGGAGGGGAGTCAAAACTAGACCGCTTCCGCTCCCCAAGGAAGCAAGGCCAGAGCCCTGCAGAGACAACCAGCACAGTTCAGAGCCCTAGGGACCCTATCAGCCTTGGGCTTCCTGTATTTCAGGCCACAGCTGTGGGGGCTGGCTGGCCATCTGGGGGCCCAGGGGGCTCCCCCAGCCCCAGTAAATCCAGGTAGATACCTGCTCCTCCATCCACACGCCAGGGCTGCCCGCCAGCCCACAGGCACCACTGATACACCTACAGAGCGGGTGCAGGTGGGGAGCCAGCAGCTGACTGCTCTGAGGATGTGCAATCAGATGTGCCTGTACAGTCGTGCAGGCTGTGCACTGCAGAACCCCACGAGCATGAACCACATGGATGTATGTGAAGGGTCCTCCCAGTTGAGCTATGTGGCGCCCTGGATGTAAGTGTCACAGCATGTTGAATATATGCTGAGTCAGCATGCACTATGGGTGAGAAGTGGGCCCGGTGACAAGGATGAATTACACAGGGGAAGAATTTCCTAAAGCAGGAAGGGGAGATAATGCTTATAATAAATAATAATTGAGAATTTAGAACAGAGTGCTTACATGGACTGTCTCAGCTGACCCTACCAATAACCTAATGAGGTGCTGCTATTATCTTCATGTAACTGAAAGTTCTTAAGACCCAGAGAGGTTAGTTAACCTGCTCAAGATCACACAACTGGTCAGTCTCAGACTCCAGAGCCCGGCTCTCGGCCACTATATCTGTATCCCTGGGAACCTCTTCCTGGGTTCCTTCCACTGTCCTTGAATGAGAGGCCAGAGATGGTGGTCTTCCATTGTGCAGATGGGGAAGCTAGGACCCAGGCAGAGGAAGTATTGACAAGCTCTGAGCGGGGCAGGGGAGGCATTCCAGTGGAGGACTGCAGAAGGAACTAGAATATTAGAGCTGAATTGTGTGTGTGTGTGTGTGTGTGTGTGTTTGCTTGTTCATTCAACAAATATTTATAGAACCGCTTCTGCCAGTCCAGACAGCTCATGTTGCCCAGGGTCTCGTCCCACTTCACCAGCTGCTTCTCCAACCCCAGGGCCCCTCAGGCAAATCCAGTCCACACCACAGTCACTGCCTCAGCTAGTGTTTATTAAGAGTCCACACAGGCAGGCCTGGGGCAGAGGGGAAGCCCCAACGAGCACCACGGCCCCTCTGTGGCCAGGGACTGGGGCCAGAGTTGAATCAAATCAGCACCAAGGAGAGCGCCAGGCCACGCGTGGACGGCTCCCTGGGAGTTTGGGGTGATGGATCCGGGGGGACTCGGACCTAAAAGGACTTTATGGCAGGTAAACTGTGGGAACCAAGAGTCCCCCTCAAAAACGACCCAGGACCCTATGCCAGGCTTCACCAACCTGCGTGAGGGCAGCAACCCACACCAACTTCTTGTGCTCCACTCTGCGTTCCTAAGCAGGCTCCAGTCCTGTTTCCCTGGCTGACCCAGGCAATGCCAGGGGGAGGTGGGGCCCTGGGCTGATGTATCCCCATCAGCTGGTTCCCTTCCAGGCCCGAGGAAGTCCAGGATGGAGGGAGACCTATTCCTGGTGTTGAGCAAGAAACTACCAGCTCCTGCTTTGCTCTCCAGGAGAGACGGTGCAGCAGCCTGGGAGCGGGGACGGGAGCTCCACCCAGCATCCAGAGCAAGAAGCTGGGGAGCCACGGGCAGTCAGGTGGTGGGATCTGGGCCAGGCCTGAAGAGGAGGAGGGAAACGGGAAAAATGGGGAACAAACAGCCCTTTCTGGCCCACAGCGAGAGGCCACGGGGGCTGGAAGCCCGGGAGTTTGACAACCGCAGGTATCACCTACAGCACTCCTTGTGGGTGCTGGGTAGTCTGTACGTGCTCTCCTAATTCTCGTGACACCCTATGATCAGGCATTGTTACCCCCACTTGTACATGGAACACCAGACTCAGGTTAAGGGACCTGTGCAAGAGCTGGCGAGTACTGGAGCAGAGATTCAGATTTCTGTCTTCCTGACTCCTGGGTCAGGTTCTGTGCGGCTCCACACACAACCCACCCACCCCGCCCCAAGACGCTGTCCCGACTGAACATCCTCATCCTCACAGTTAAAGATCATCCAAACCTGCACGTCTCAAACTACACTGGGCACAGTTCACCGGGGGCTCTTGCTAACATGCAGGTTCTGACGCAGCAGGTCTTGGGGTGGTGGGGGGAGGTGTCAGGGTGTGCATTTGTAACAAACTCCAAGGAGGTGACACAAATGCTGGTGGCCCGAGGACTACACTTTGAGGAATGAGGGAGCCAGCCCAGCCCTCATCCACCTCTGCAAGCAGAGGCATCCCTCCCCTACACTCTCATGAAATGTCAAAGATGATTGTCTTCACCCTAAGTTGAACCGAGAAGTCCTTTTCCCCTCTGCCAGAGTCCCCCAGCCACCTCCACACACACGCACAGGTTTTACTCGGCAGTGAGGCATCCTGGAGAAAACCGTCTGAACCAGCTATTTCCCCCCCCCAGGGGGGGCAGTGGGAGCTGGCTTAGTGCCCCCGCTGACCCTCCGAGGGCTCCCAGGATACCCGCAGCCTCCCAGCCTTAGCCAAGAGCTGGTCCAAGGCCTTGGGGACTTGGTTCTATCCAGTACAGCTCCCCACCGACCAGCTCCAAGCCCGGGTCAGTTCGTGGGAGCCCCAAGTGGACGGAGCTGCAGCTGGGACTCCACGGGATCGATGTTGAAGAAACTGACCACCGCGGCAGCCCTGACCAAGGCTGGGGGCTCCCGTGGGGGCCTCTCTAGGCAGCAGGGGCTGGGCCGTGCGCTGCAGGCCGGAGGAGCCACCGGAAGCTGAGCCCGAGTCAGAATTGGAGTCAGGTGGCCGGGGCAGAGGCAGCACGTGCTGCAGGCTCAGGCCCGGCCGGGGGCCGCTGTGAGAGGTGCGCATAGAGGGCGAGGCGAGGCTGGCACGGCGCTCCCCAAGGCAGCAGGAACATGGCAGGAACCTGCCCAGGGCCCGCTTGAAGTCCCGCATGAAGAGTGGGTAGATGATGGGGTTCATGGTGCTGTTACAGTAACCCAGCCACGTGAGAACGTCGAAGAGTTCTGGGGAGATGCAGTCGCACACAGCCTGGAGAGATGGTGTACGTCATGCTTGGTCCCGGAGCAGGGTCACAGACCACCCCAGCCAGCATGGATGGGAGAGGCACCACAAACACCTATGCCCCGAGAGGCAGCCCACCCTCCTCTTATCCCCATGTCTGGGCTGGGGTGCAGGTCGGGGCCTCCCCAGCGAGGCCTGGACCCACCTGCCCCCTGGGGTGGCATTACCTGGGCTATGTTGGCCACAAAGAAGGGCAGCCAGGTCACAAAGAACATGCCCAACAGGATGCCCAGTGTCAGACTGGCCTTCAAGGCCTTCCTGCTGTGCTTGGTGGCCAGACGTCGGCTATCAGCTGACTCCATCGCCGGGCGTGGGGTCCTGGGTACCTGTGGAAGGAAGGCCACATCCATAAGTTACCTGAGGAAGAGCCCCAGTCTGACCCTAATCCCAGCCACAGACTAAGCCTCAATTCTAATTCTAGACTGAGCCTTAGTGCCAGCAATAAACTGAGCCATTCTGATCCTTGACCGAGGCCCAGCTATATAACCCTAGATTCCCCAACAGCAGAACTGACCTTGACTCCAGAGCAAACCTTGATCTTGGCTCTAGACCATGCACCAACATCAACAAGAAACCAAGCCCTGCTCAGGGTCCCAGACTAAGCCCGGATAGTTGCCATAGATTGAGACCTGTGTAACCAAGGTCTCAAACGGAGCCACGACCCTGGAGAGCACTGATCCCAACCTTAGCCCAGACTGTGGCTTGAGTTCAGCAATAGACTGAGCCCTGACCCTGACACGAGGCGTTTTAGGAAGGATAGTAAGACAAAGCCAACACTATCAGTTCAGGGGAGCCCCTGCCCACCTCGCCAAGGACAACACTCAGTACAAGTCAACACATGTGGCCACGAGCCCGAGCACCACACAAAGCCTTTGACCCTTCAACAACTAGTTGCAATTAAACCATACTTGACCAAAGAGGCCGTGCCACTGCCCAGGTCCTGGCAATCTCTTCATAGAGAGATTTCCCTCATATTTGGGAGTAAAGATAGTAATGATTTTGCCTGCACACTTACCCTTACATCGCACAGAATACGGTGCTTTTCTGAAAACACATGCACGGAGTATATGTTTTCAATAAATCCATTTTAGACTCCTAGGGGTGCTAGTGACCTCGGCATTGAACAACTCAAATTACACTGTGAACTGACAGACATCTTCATTCCCAAACATTGACCTCAAGAGCTAGAGCACGGGGAAGAAAAGAAGGAGAAAGGAGCTTCCCCCAACTGCTGTTGAAGGGGATGCAGGCATGAAGAGGTTAGAATTTGAGTTTGCTGGGGCACCTGGATGGCTCAGTGGGTTAAAGCCTCTGCCTTCAGCTCAGGTCATGATCCCGTGGTCCTGGGATGGAGCCCCACACTGGGCTCTCTGCTCGGCAGGTAGCCTGCTTTCTCCTCTCTCTCTCTCTCTCTCTCTCTCTCTCTCTCAATCTCTCTGCCTGCCTCTCTGCCTACTTGTGATCTCTGTTTGTCAAATAAATAAATAAAATCTTTGTTTAAAAAAGACACTTATAAAATAAAAAAAGAATTTGAGTTTGCAGACTGGTGACCAGCAGTCCCAAAACACTAAAAAGCTCTGAACTAGACGATCCTTCTCTCCAGCTCTTACCTCAAATTTTTCGACCTCCTGAGCTCACTGAGAATCCAATGCAATCTACAAAACAATTCCCCAGAAAACAAAAAGCATATAAATTGTTACACATGCACACACAGAGAAGGAAGAAACATCCCATAATTCCAGTGGATTCAGAGACCACCTTGAGGCCCAGCCACGAAACCCCCAATGCCCACAAAAGCTGGGACATAGAAACCCCCCTCTAAAGTGCATGTTGTAATCAATTTGGATTTTCATACACTAGTTTTACACAAAGTGAGACCAACTTACATTTATAATTTAAGTAAATACCAGTATGCCAAGGTATGCACAGTTCATTGAACTATGTAAAGGTCATGTGTGTAGCCTGGAGCCATGCCTGGCCTTTAGAAGTGAGGGATTCCTCTACTCTTTTTCTTTCTTTCTCCTTCCTTCTTTCCTTCCTTTCTTTTCTTTTCCTTTCTTTCTTTCTAAAATTTTTAATTAAACTTGAGGCACCTGGGTGGCTCAGGGGGTTAAAGCCTCTGCCTTTGGTTCAGGTCATGATCTCATGGTCCTGGGATCAAGCCCCACATCAAGTTCTCTGCTCAGCAGGGAGCCTGCTTTACCCCTCTCTCTCTCTGCTTGCCTCTCTGCCTACTTATGTGTGTGTGTGTGTGTGTGTCTGTCTGTCTGTCAAATAAATAAGTAAAATATTTTTTTTTTTTAGATTTTATTTATTTATTTATTTATTTGACAGACAGAGATCACAAGCAGGCAGAGAGGCAGACAGAGGAGGTGGGGGAAGAAAGCTCCCTGCTGAGCAGAGAGCCCCATGTGGGGCTCCATCCCAGGACCCTGAGATCATGACCTGAGCAGTAGGTAGAGGCTTAAACCACTGAGCCACCCAGGTGCCCCAAATAAGTAAAATCTTAAACAAAAAAGATTTTTAAGTAATCTCTACACCCAACGTGGGGCTCAAACTCACAGCCCCAAACTCACAGTTGCAAGTTCCTCCAACTGAGCCAGCCAGGTGTTCCTCCTCTAAAATTTCCTATACTGCAGGAGAGCCCAGCTTAGCTCTTGAGGGAGCCAGAGGTGGGCTGAGTACAGAGTAATTGAAAAAGTCAGAAGGAGGCAGGAAGGGAACCAGATTTCCAGGCAACCTTCGCAGATGGAAAGGGGGTGGAGGAGGCAAAGCCAAGAAGATGTGTTAGTCCCGGGAGCACCAAAGCCAAACCCCCACCCGGCTCTGGCGCAGAAATGCCCCCTTTCAGCCCTGCCCATCTCTCCCTGCCTCCCCTTTGGTGTCCTGTCCATGGTGCTGAAAGCCCAGGTAGATGCTATCTATCTTTAAGATTAAGGAGGCTAGAATGGCGGTAGGCAGGAGTGGGGAGTTGAAGCACACTGTAACTCCCACCTCTCAGTATGTTTATCCAGGTGAAATCTGGTTATATGAATACCAAGGACAAATTCACAAAGCACAGCCTAAGAGAAGCCTTTGATTTCTCCCCTCCGTCTTGGTGGGGCCGCCTTGTGCGGAGGCAAGAGCTGGACTTGTAAGACAAGTGATCTGGCTTCAAGTCATGCCTCTACCACTTACTCGCTCTGTGATCTTGAGACAGTCTCTGTTTCCACATCTGTAAAATGGGAAAAACAATACTCAGCTTGTGGAGTCGTTGCGAGGCTTTGGATAATAAATGCATGCACAGTGCCTGACGTGGAGTTAAGTGCTACATACACAGTAGCCCTGAGGTCGGTTCAGTGCTGTGTGTTGGAGGCTGGGGAAATTTTGAGCACCCTCAGGAGCCCCGTCCTTCTGCTAGCAGCTCAGCCTCTCCAAAGCAGCACAGATGTCAGGACAAACGCTCTGACTCACCATGCTGTAACTAGGGAGGGAGAAAGGCTCTGCTCTTCTCTTTCATTGTCTCCTTTTCTCCCTCCCAGGGTAGACTCTGTATGGCTCCTGTGGCCCCATCATGGTCAGCTTGGAGAGCCTCCTGCTTCCCCCAAAGATCTTCCATGCTCTCACATTGCTGCCATCGATGGGGACAGATGATAGGGAAAGAGGGAGCTACCATCTCCAGAGAAGCCACTCACGCCGGTACCCCCCTGACCTCTGGCAACCTGGGCGGGGCAAGAGACAGCCCTGATCTTGTCAGAGCTCTAGGGCACTGGGGAATTGAGACCCTGGAGAGATATCTGGATGGGAGGCAATCACTGGGAAAGGAGCTCCAGAGAAGGGATTAAAGATGGCCTCAGGTTCCCTCTCTAGGAATCTTCCTGGGAAAAACCTGGGGTTTTCTTTCTCTTCTTCTCCCCCAAAGATTTAACCCAAGAACACAAGCAGAAGGGAAGAGAGAAGGCCCAGAGAGGATAGGGCACCTTCCCCAGGTCATACTGTCCCAGCACAAGGCCTCAAAGCAAAGCACTCCAAGTGACCCCAATCGGCACTTTGTCCGCATTTAAGGAGCACTACTGTGTGTCAGCATCTGATCTTCCTCGTGCCATTCAGCCTTGACGCGAAGTAGGTATTAATATCCCCATTTTGCCGATAAGGTTCAGAGAGGCAAAAGAACTTGCCCGTAGCCACACAGCAGATAAGGGCTGAGTTGGGATTCAAAGTCATTCCTAGCTTCAGAAATTGCATTCCTAGCCACAGAAACTGCATTCCTAGCTCCAGAAATTGCTTGCATGCGGGGGGTTACAGAAACCCCAGCACTGTCACAGAGGCCCTCATGGGGCAGAAGCCAGTGGCAGCCGCCGGCCTCACCCTGAGGTCTAGCTCATGCCAGCTGCAACTGCCCACTTCTCTCTGCCCTTGTGGCCATGTGCTGTTGTTTGCCGAGGGCAGCTGCCTGGGTGACAGGCTGGCAGTGCCTCCCCGGGAGCCAAGAATATAATTGGTCAAATGATGAGATCTCCAAGACATAATACCAATATTAAGTGGTAATGGCAAGTTTCAAAATGGTAGGTACAACAGGACTCCATTTGCTTTAAAATTACACAAAACAGGGGCGCCTGGGTGGCTCAGTTGGTTAGGCATCTGCCTTCAGCTCGGGTCATGATCCCAGAATCATGGGATCAAGTCCCGCCTTGGGCTCCGTGCTCAGCGGGGAGCCTGCTTCTCCCTCTCCCCAGCTTGTGTGCATTCACGCTCTCACTCGCTCTCTCTCAAATAAATAAATAAAATCTTCAAAAAATATTTTTAAGTAAAAAAATAAAAATAAAAAAATACACAAAACAAAAAAAAATACACAAAACAAAGCACTAAGTCTCTTTGGATACATAAACAAACATGGAAACACACACACACACACACACACACAGGAGTGGAAAGACACATCCTAAATCAGTAAGAATATCCCTAGGAATCGAAGGTGGCTGGGTTGGACTTGGGAGGTTCTTTCACCTTATCTCTATGGCTGGATAGTTTTAAAATTTTTTATCTATTTTTTTAAGTAGGTTCTACACCCAAGGTGGGGCTTGAACTCAGGACCCCAAGATCAAGAGCCACATGGTCTATCAACTGAGCCAGACAGGCACCCTCTGGATTTTTATTTTAAAGTGTATTTATGTATTCCCCTGTATAATTCAAAATTTTTATAATCACCTACTTGTAGTGTGAGGGTTCTAAGACAGACTCTGGAGCCAGACCGTCTGGTTTCAAATCCTGGCTCTGTTACTAACTGGTTGTGTGACCCCAGGCAAGGAGTTTCACCTCTCTGTGCCTCAGCTTTCTCATCTGTAAAATGGCCATCACAGGGGCATCCGCCCCACAGGGTTGTAGTAAGGACTAGCGAAGGTAGCACGCACAGAGTCAGCTGATCAGAGCCTGGCACTCAGTAAGCCCCACAAAAGCGTCAGCCAGCATTTCTGTTGTTAGAGTCCGGCTCAGCTCTTTGATTCTGGTGATGATGCTGTTATTGGCAGCAACGAAGGTTTTTTTTTTTTTCTTCCCCCTAAAGACACTCCGAGGGATGACTTCTCCAAAACCACGTATCTCACCACCGAGAGGAAAGAGGAGGAACAAACACATGCTGAGCACCTAGTGTGTGCCAGGCTGACATACGTCGTCTCGCCAATCCTTCAAACAGCCCCAAGTCATAAGTAGCATTGCTCCTGGGGTAGTGGGAGCTGAGTGGCTTGTCCAAAGTCATCAGCAGTGCTGGAAGCAGGATTTGAACCCCTGACCAGCCAGATGCCCAAGCTCCTACAGCCAGCCCTGGCTGCCCCGGACCCCCTTGTTCCCATCAGCAGCCCAGTCTGCCATGCTCAGCCTCGCTGCTCTGTCAGCCTCTCCCCAGCTCAGCCCCCTCCTCCCCCTCTGAGATATTTCTGTGATCACAGCCTCCTCCTCTGAGGAGGAAGGACAGCAATGGAAGGGAAGACAGATCGCTAAGACAAAGTGATGCGGAGCTGGGTGAAGGAGGGTGGAAAAGGCTGGCGGAGGAGGCGGGGGGGGGGGGCTGATGGAGAGAAGGGGGAGAGGCAGATGGGAAGATGTAGAAGGCGGAGAAGCAGGCGAGGTGGACCTGGAGGGGAGAAGGGTGGGAAAAGGGGAGGAAGAGGATGTGCAGAGGGAGGCGGCGGGTAAAGGGCTGCGAACCAAAGGCACAGGTCCTGACGCAGAGACAAAGAGGCTGGGGAGGCAAACACCCGGCAGACCTCCTTCTCCCCTGCTGCTCTCCATCACTGACCTCCCCCACTGGTCCCTCCCGAGGACAAGCGGCGTCCCGCCCCGGCACAGATCTCTGCACGTCTCTCTCTCCCTCTCTCCCCTACACTGGCGGCATCTCACTCACTCTGAAGCCACTCTCCCCATGCCCCGCTCTTCATCCCAGCCCAGTCTCTGCTGCAGCTGGCAGGGAGACCCCTACCTCACAGCCGCAGGGCCACGAAGCCCTGGCTGAGACCGCCGAGCTAACCAGTGGCTTCTGAAAAGCCAGTTCACACAACGAGGCCGATGTAGGGGGCGGGGCGGGGAGGAGCGATTAAAATACTCGAGCCTGCTCAGTTACCATGTCCTCAAACCGGAGCTGGGGCTTCCGAAACCCATGTGCCCCCACCTGTCCCCTGCGGAGAAGCTAGCAGCCGGACTGGGGAAGGGAGCTCAGGGCTAAGCAGGGCTGAGGACTGGAGGAAAGGGGTCCAAGGCCCCCCAAGTTGTGTTCATTTTCATCAGTACCTTTAGTCCAGGCACTGGAGCTTCCGCTGCCCGGCTGGAAGCCTAGGTTCTGGGACAGGCCAGCTTGGGTGGGAGGAAAGGGGTTGTAACCCAGGAAAATGGAGGAGAGGCCGTGTTCCAGGAACAAAATCCCCAAATGCTGGCAGTTGAGCCGACAATAAAGAAAGCAGGCGTATAGGAGGCTGGCTAAGGAGCTGAGTGGTTGGGAAGTGGTGGGGTCAGACCCCTCCCTCTCTCGGAACCCCAGTCTCCCCATCTGCCCCATAGGGATGATGGTGGGTGTTTGGAGGACAAGCTTAGCCCAGTGTCAGTACATGGCAGGCACAGAGAAACCGTGGGACTGCGGCGGTCGGCACCCCGGGGCTCCGGGCCACAGTCTCAGGTCCAATCCTGCCACCAGCCAGTTAGCCTCAGGGACAGAAATTGTGTCACGGGTACCACTGGCACGGAGAATCCAGACCCGTTCCACCCCACCCCAACCTCACCAAGAACAGCCACCTCCTCATATCCTTGGTCACTCGCGCAGAGCTCCCCGAGGCACAGGAGCATAAGATGACCCGTAAGAGAACTCAATGACGGAGCGACAACATGAGACTTTTCCAGCACTCTCCCAGCTCCTTTTCTGGTTGTGTCAAGAGAAAGTGGGTGTTGATGCCGCTCAGTCTTTAACAACCCGCTAGCACCAAAGAGAAAGCGGGCCTGGGGCTGGGCCCCTCGGACCTCCCCTCCGAACTCCAGCAACACAGCTGGGGTTCCTGAAGAGTGCGCGGCAGCTTCTGTTTGTGGCCAAGGTACCGAGTTTCCATTTCCGGAAGAGATAAGAAGGGTCCTTTCTAAACCAAGGCATGGAAGGAAAAAGATAAGTGAGGCAGCGGAGAGAAATATGCAAAATGCAGAAGAAGGGAGCCCCTGAGGCGCGTGGGTGGGTGGAGAGAAGGCAGAAAGTCCCACGTGGTTCCAGATGCCTCCAGTTTGGGAAACGCTCCTTTACAAGAACCCAGGGGGAGAGGGTGCATGGCTCAGGGCAGCCTTTCTACTGCTGGAGAACCAAGTGAGAGTCACAGCCACCTACTGGGATTCAGGAATGTTCTCCAGTGTGCACAGACAGAGGGAGGGAGTAGGACTGCAGCCTTGACTTCGGGTTCCCTGAAGGCCTGACCCCCTGGTTGATAGGGCAGCTGCAGCTCCAGGACGCAGGGCCTGGGGGTCGGGGGTTGTCAGGCAAGCTGCTCCCAAGGCCTGCCTTTCAGCCACCCCCCACCATCCACACAAACCCCCAGTACCTCCCATCCTGCAAGAGGCTCCTCCCCCTGGGGCTACATCAAGACCGGAGAAGCCTTCCTCGGGGCCTGCCCCCTAATTCTCTGTGCCTCAGGCCTGGTCAAGCTAAAGCCCCATTCTTTGGGGGTTTAGAACTATGGACAGTCAGACTCGGGTGCCATATGGTCCGAGTGACAAGAGCAGACAACCCCACTCCAGTCACCGCAGGGCCTTAGCACTCACAAGTCATTAGTGAGCACCCAGAATGTACCATGAGGATCAAAACCACACCGGATGCGCCCAGCTTACACTCTCGTGGGGGAGCTAGACAATGACCAAGTCGACACATAAACCTGCGGTTGGGATAGAGAATAACAGGGTGAGGAAGCTTAGACGGTCTGCAGACAGGGTGGTCCGGGACAGACGCTGGGGAGAGGTGACCTGTGAGCTGAAAAGGAGGCAGGCAGGACAGCCCCAGGGGAAGAGCCAGCCAGGCAGAGAGGGAACAGCGAGGCCAAGTCCTGGACACCGACCACAATCCGGTGCCTTCCAGAAACATCGGAAGGGCTGGTGAAGGCAAGGGGAGGAGGTGAAGCTGGAGAGCTTGGTAGAGGCACATTCCCAGGCCGGATCCCGACAGGGGTCTCCGCTTTTATCTTAAGAGAGACAGGACCACTTCTGTTTTGTCAAGCGCTGGCTCCCGGGCAGAGAGTCGACCCGAGTGAGTGTGGAGTGGAAGCCGGGGAAGCCGGCAGGAGACTAGTGACGGCTTCCGGGAAAGAAGCAATGGTGGGCTGCCAGAAGGGTGGCCTTAGAGGTGGGGCGAGTTCGGGAGGACAGCACCAACAGGCCTTGATAATGAACCCCATGAGCATGAGGGAGAGAAATTATTCCTAAGTTTCTGTGGGGTGATGCCCTGATGTGCCCACTTGCCGTGATGGGAAAGACAGGGAGAGGAGCAGGTGGGGGGGGGGACACCCAGAATTCCCTTGGCCCATGTTACCTTCCGGAAGCCAACCCCGCATGCTGGCGGAGCTGTCCTGGGGACAGTCAGCACTGAGTCTAGAGCGCAGAAGAGTCGGGTGTGTTGGAAATGGCCACTTGGAGGTCACCAGCAAAGGTATATATTAAGTGACGGATGCCCTGTGGGCACCCAGAGGCTGCTCATGGCTCTCCATCCCCCAAGCCCGGGCCTCCCTGCGCGTCCCAGGTACCTGCAGCGTCTCCAAGGCCTGGCCGGCGGCACCGGTCGTGAGCGAGGCCACCTGCACCGCCTGCTTGCGTGCCGCCAGCAGGATCCTGCAGTAGGTGTAGCAGATGGCGCCGGAGGGCAGGAAGAAGGTGAGGCCCGACGCCACGAGGACAAAGGGCAGGCTGGCCAGCAGGCGGCACTGGCCCGGGGCAGGGGCCCGCGCGCGGCCCAGCTGGTGCCAGCCCAGCAGCAGGGGCAGGAAGGAAGCGAGCGCGGCCAGGCTCCAGGCGCCCAGGACGAGCCCCAGGGCGCGCGGCGGCGTCATGCGCAGCTTGTAGCTCAGCGGCGAGAGGATGAGCAGGTAGCGGTCCAAGCTGATGAGGCAGAGGTTGAGGATGGAGGCGCTGCAGCACATCACGTCGAAGGCGGCCCAGAGCAGGCAGAGGCCGCGCGCCAGCACCCAGCGCCCGTACAGCGCGTTCAGCATGGCGGGCGGCATCACCACCAGCCCCACCATCAGGTCCGACGTGAAGAGCGACACCAGGAAGAAGTTGGACGTGTTGCGCAGCGCCGGCTGCGTGCAGATGAGCACGATGAGCAGCGAGTTGGCCGCCGCCGTCAGCACGATGACCACGCACAGCGCGGCCGCCACCCAGCCGCTGCCCGCGGGGTGCGACGGCGGCCCCGACCCCCAGTCCGGGGTGCTGTGGTTGGCGGGGCCGGGCTCGGGGACCATGGGGGCGGGGGGCGGAGGGCGAGGACGTCAGGCCCGAGGGGCTCCGGAGGACGCGGTGGGATGCGCGGGAGGCCAAAGGGAGGGACCTGAGCAGAGGCTGGGTGGGCGTCGTCGGTGAGAACGGACTGCCACCAGGGGTCTGGGGGGAAGAGAGGGACAGGGGCACTAGGTCAAGGGGCAACGAGCCAAGGAAGATGGAGAGGGGTTATATGGTGTGAGGTGGGGACACGGAGCAAACGGTAGGGATTTGGAAGGGGGTACCTGATGAGGTGCAGAGTCCCCCATAGAGAGCGGGCGGGAAATCACGGACTGCAGGTGGCTGGGAGGTTGAACGGGAGGGGGCAGAGCACCCTAGATGGGAGGGCGGGAAGGGAGAGGCGGGGACGCGTGCCTGGGGCGGGGACCTGAGGAGCCGGGAGCTGGGACGAACGAACGCGCTCCGCAGGGGGCAGCCCCTTCCGCGGCAGGTGGCTGTACCTGGGCGCTAGGTGGGGAGCCGCGGTCACTTGGGATGGCAGGGCGGGGGCCGGGCCAGAGCAAAGCCCTCGGTGGAGAAAGCAGGTCTCTGAGCCGACGCAGAGGCAGCCCGGGCTTGGGCGACTACGGCCCCCTGCGGCGTGCGGGAGGATGCCCGGCCGGCCCGCCGGGACAGGAGCAGCAGCAGCGGCCGCGCGGCCGCGGGGTCCCCGGCCCCGCTCCCGCCCGCGCTCGGTACCTGGGCGCTCCGCGCTGCTCCGCTGCCTGCGACTGCGGCAGGCCCCGCAGGGCTGGGGAAGGAGGAGGCGGCCGCGGGCCAGGCAGGCGGCCAGGAAGCCTGGGAGGCTCCTCTAGGGGCCCGCGCCGCGGAGGAGCGGGTGGTGCTTCCAGGAGCGCGCGGTCCCGGAGCCGCGGAGCCTGCGCCCCGCCCCGCCCCGCGGTGGGCGGGGATAACCGAGCCTCCGACCTCCCCGCGCGCGGAGTCCTCCCACCTCCGGGTCGCAGCCTCCACCGCCCCTGCGCCCCCGCACACCCCTCTCCCACCTGACGTGGCAGCGGCGCAGGAGGAACTCAGAGGAGGGGCCGTGGCTGCCTTCATCTAGTATTGCTCCCCAGTGGGGGAGCTGCCGGTCCGCAGCCCATTGGGAGCTACCGGGGAGCTCGCTTGACACCCAGATGTGTACACACACACATACATACACATATATACATGTATCTAATAGTATACATAATATATAACAACCCATATAGCTTTTTTGGAACCTTTAAACATCAGGTTACCTCCTCCTCGGGGTCCTTTGAGCAGAAACCTAGCGTTCCCTAACAGCACCGGACATGAAGGATGAAGTCTGATGGGTTGGTCCTCCTAGTCTGACACAGAATGGGAACAGATCTGGGAATCCCTAGGCCAGATGGGGTAGAGGCACTGCAGGTAGAGGTGAAGCACCCCCTGAACGTGCTCTCTCCCCGCCAGCGAAGAAGAGTTTGTTCCAGGGGCGCCTGGGTGGCTCACTCATTAAGCGTCTGCCTTCCTCTGGGGTCATGATCCCAGGGTCCTGAGATGGAGCTCCATATCGGGCTCCCTGCTCAGCAGGAGGCCTGCTTCTCCCTCTCCCACTCCCCCAGCTTGTGTTCCTTCTCTCTGTCTGTCAAATACATAAAATCTTAAAAAAAAAAAAAAGTTGTCAATGACATTCCATATATATCCAAGACTCAGAGTTCATTCTTGGATCTTAGAGCCCCCTCGTCATCCACTAATAGAGCGTAGAGATCCCTCTATCTTCTTATTTTCCAAGTAGCTTGGGTACCCCAGAGAATTCTCCACATTCTATTAGAACATCTCTTTACAGATGATTGTATCTGCCAGTAAAACTAGAAGCTCATTCCCCTTCGTCCACACACTCCCTATTCAGAGTGCAATGCCTTGGACAGTAGGATGGATCTTCTATGAAGTACTTGTTGAACTGAACTGAATTCATTTATTCATTTATTTTTGGCAACTTTAACAGTAGAACTGCCGGACCAGTTCTTGCCATGACAGAGCCCCTTCCTTCAGGAAGGCTTCCGTCCATGACCACCCTTCTTCTAGCTCTCGTCTGAGTTACATTATCAGATTATATTCTAATTCTTTGTGTATCTCTTGGATGTGACTGGGAGCTCTGTGAGAATGAGGTCCGTGCCATTTTTGTACCCTGAATGACGAGCAGAGAGCCTGGTATATATTAGATTCTCAATAAATACCTTTTTGAATGGATGTAAGAATGGGTGAATGAATAAATAATGATTGATTGGATGAATTAGAGAGAAAAATTCTCTCAGAGCACCTGACCGGCTCTGTCAGTAAAGCCTGAGCCTCTTGATCTCAGGGTCATGGGTTCAAGACCCATGTTGGGTATGGAGCCAACTTTAAAAAACAAAAAACAAAAAACGCTGTTCTAGGGGTGGTGTATAATATAGCATTTGTGTTGAAAAAGGAAAAAAACTAACTTCACTAAATACCTATGATGTGTCACATCTCTCTGTGTCATAAATAAACAAAATCTTTAAAAAAAAAAAAAAAAGGAGTCACTACCAGACGCTTCACAGATCAGTACTGTGGATTCCATCCATTCATTCAACAAACATTTATTGAGCACCTACTAGATATTGGGCAGTGTTCTGGCCAGTCAGGGCACTACAGTAACCACAACTAAGATCTAGCTTCATGGAGTTTCGTTCTAGTGGAAGGAGACAGACAATAAACAATAAGCGTAACAGACTTGTAAAGTCATCCTAAAGGGATCCCAGCTATGGCGGGGAGGGGGGGGCATCTGGATGGCTCAGTCATTAGGCGTCTTTCAGCGGAGGTCATGATCCCAGGGTCCTGGAATCAAGCCCCACATGGGGCTCCTTGTTCAGCAGGAAGCCTGCTTCTCACTCTCCCTCTGCCCCCTGCCTGTGCTCCCTCTCTCGCTGTGTTTCTTTCTGTCAAATAAAATATTTTTAAAAAGATGGGGCGCCTGAGTGGCTCAGTGGGTTAAAGCCTCTGCCTTCGGCTCAGGTCATGATCCCAGGGTCCTGGGATCGAGCCCCGCATCGGGCTCTCTGCTCAGCAGGGAGCCTGCTTCCTCCTCTCTCTCTGCCTGCCTCTCTGCCTACTTGTGATCTCTGCCTGTCAAATAAATAAATAAAATCTTAAAAATATATATATATTTTTTTAAAAGAAAATGAAAAGCAACATAAAGGGAGTCTGAAGGGGAAGGGGGCCTTTTTCCCTCCGCAGAAAGAGAAAATTCATAGCCCCATGTAAAAGATTCCTGCGATGTCCCAAGGGTTTTGTTCTCTTATTCCTACCAATAATGCAGATAGGTAGGTGTTAAACAGGGGCTCGGAGAGTCCAGGGGCCTCACCCAAGGTCCACCAGGAGCAAGAGACCAAGTGGAACTGAAACTCAGGATTGCCTAACACCCAAGACAAAAACCTCACGACCCTGCAGCGCCCCACCCGCCCCCAAGCCACTGTTTGGGGCCCAGAGTCCCAGTCATAGGGTCTACAGATGGGTCTAGGCAGCAGGAAAGGGAGAACTGTCCTCCCTCCCATGTGACACCCCTGCGGCAGTTTCTGCCATGCCCCGAAGGACAGGATACCAGGCACTAGGCTGAGAATCCTAAAGACCAGACTTGGAATCCCACTGCTGTTGCTTACCAGCTCTGCGGACTCAGGAACCTCATTTATTTTTTTTAAAGGCCCAAAGAAAACAGGACAGATTTGTTAATATTTGTTCATTCTGGGTGACAGGTTCACAGACGTTTGTTATATTGTGATCTGTGCTTAACTATAATTTTTTAAAAGATCCATTTATTTATTTGAGAGAGAGTGTGCACACGGGTTTAGGAGAGCGTCTCAAGCAGACTCCCCACTGAGCCAACAGGGGCTCAATCTCATGACCCTGAAGTCACTACCTGAGCCGAAACCAAGCATGAGATGCTTAACCCACTGGGCGACACAGGCGCCCCTTAACTTATCATTTTCTTTTTTTTTTTTTATTTTCTTTTCCAAGATTGGGCCTGGGTGGTGGCGCCACCTTGTGGCCACACCATTATCATGAATTTAAGAACTTTACAAAAGTTCCACGTGTGTACTCACAAGTTTATTGTTATCTGTTGTGAAATAATAAAGCCCCAGACTTCCTTAACCTTTCAGGGTAGAGAGGGGCCTCCAGGGATCCTCAGCCTTTGCTTGATTACCTCTAGCCACGGGGAGTTCCCTCTCTGGAGGAGAAGGCTGATATCACCGTGGAACAGGTGACTCTTCAGAAGGCCTTTGGTCTGGACCTTCATGCTCACTGGAGCTCCACATTATGGAGATGGAGAAACCAAGAACCAGGGAGGCCGTGAAGCCTGCTCAAAGCTGCTCTCACAGATTAACTGCCTAAACTCCATGATTCTGGGAATTTGTCTGTTTTGTTCACTGCTCTATCCTCAGCACATAATGGGCTCCCAATAAACATCTGTTCAATGAAAAAATGCGCAAAACTATTAGCCCAGCCACCAGCAGTTGGGACCCAATCTTCGTTCTCAATAACTAGAGGAACAGCCATCATTTTGCTCGTGTGTGTGTGTTTTATTCTGTAATGTAAGCTCCGCACCCAGCATGGGGCTTGAACTCAGGACCCTGAGATCAAGAGTCACATGCTCTGTGGACTGAGCCAGCCATATGTCCTTACTACATGCCAGGCACTGTTCCAAACTCCACTTGCTCATTCATTTAGGTAAAGCTCACCATGACCCTGGGAGTTAAAGGAGGTGTGATCATTAGTCCCCGTTTTGCAGATGGGCAAACTGAGCCTGGGGAGTTGACCTGCTCAAGATTACACAGCTAGGAAGTGGCCCAGCCTGAATTTAAACCCAGGCTGACTGGATATTTCCAGAGGCTTGGAGCCCGGGAAGAAAACAAGCTGGGAGCTGTAGGCTCCATGTAGGCACACAAGGAGGGGAAGCTGCTACTAATTACTTAACCCGCCCTTACTGAGAGGAGCCTGTGCTTTCGGTGTTAATCCCTTGTAAAGATTTTAAGATCTTTCTACCATTGTTGTGGGGCGGGGAGCAGGGGAGGGAGCGAAGGGCAGAGGAGGACCTGAAATGTTTTTTTTCTAGGCTCTCTTGGTGGTTCAGCTTGAGGTTGGCAAGGAAAAGAGAAGTCACTATTTCCCATCCCATGCCCAATGGCAGGTGGGCCCAAGCGATGTCAGCATTCAAATCTGGCTCCTCCCATTTGCTGCTCCCGCATCCAATCAGCGACTCCTCTCCAACCTGGCCCCGCCTCCCCAGGGCCCCCACTCAATTCTGGTCTGTGGTCTCTGGTCTCTATCTCCTGCCCGGACCACTGCAGTCACCACCATCCGTCTCCACTCTCTGGGAAACCCAGCTTTGTGCAGAGCCCTCCGGGGCTCTTACTGCAAGGAGAATGAAGTCTGAACTCTGGCTAGCATTGCACACCTGCCACCAGCCACGCCAACCCATCTTCCTGCTTTCTTTCCAATGAGCTTCTTAATTTCTTTATATGTCTACCCTGCATGGTTCCATACATAGGATGGAGGAGGCTCCTGACCCAAGATTCATCCTGCCAGCACGGTGCTTGGTTCTGAGCTCCAGCACCGCGTCCAAGGCCCCAGAAAGCCCTGCCTTTGGACGTGCTCTCTGAGTCCTTGGAAGCCCCGCAGCATCTTCTCTGCATCCTTGGGCCAGGCCTCACCACCAGCCGTACGGAATGGCTGTTAATATGACCAGGGCTTGTCCCTACCAGACTAGGAGTCACTGAGTCTGCATGCAGGAGGTCTACTTCTCTCCAATCCAACTCCACGTCAGGGATATAGGGCCCCGGTGGATGGCTACGCCCGCACAACCGCAAGAAACGCAATTCCGGAGCTGGGAAGTACACAACCTGCACAACAGCCCAGAGCAGCCATGCTCTGGGAAGGCAGCGTCCTCTGAGGAAATCGCGCGTGTGGTACAGCACCGTTGTCGCTAGAGGGCGCAAGATTAGACTCCGGGCGCCGCTGCTTACACGCCTGTGCACAGCACTCCCAGGGCATAAAAGCACTCGATTCCAAAAAGTGGATTTTCCGTGGATTAGTAGTAATATATGTGAATTGTCTGGTAAGGATGGGGAACAAAGGGTCTGGGCCTTCGCGCACCCCGCCAGCCCTGCCGTGTCTCAATGATGGAGAACTGGGGGGACCGAATGGCCTGGGGGTAGTGATCCCAAATCCCCGGGTCCCTGTGAGGTGGTCAGGCACCCACCTGGCACACAGCAGGAAACCTACAAATGACAACCACTGACGTTACGCTGAGAGCAGGATCAGACCTGGGCTCGAGTCCTGTGGCCGCCGTCTTTCAACCATGCTGCCCCGACAGATGATGCAATCTCTCCCCACTTCCGCCGCCTCCTCTGTACAGTGCGGGCCAATATCTGCATCACAGGCTGGTGCCGAGGATTAAGTGAGTGACTTTGTGTAGAGTACTTAGCACAGCACCCAAACTTGTATATTTCTTTATAACCACTGGCTTTGTCTCTTTCCCCTTCTACCAGGTCAGACTAGACGGGGGTCCAGGAAAGGGCTGATACTGGGTCCCTGGGAGGGGGAACAGATGGCATGAGCTAAGCCCAAAGGGCCCAGGGGTCAAGATGAAAAGCGCCTGGTCTGGAGGCCCACCCAAGATATATCCGAGGCCAGACATGGGCGCCCAAGGAGAGAGGTGGGAGCCAAGGAGGCAGCAGCCACAGGCCCACCACAAGGCAGCGAAGTGGGAGGGCCACTAGGGGCTTCTCACTGCGCAGCCTGACCTCCTCCCCCAGGCCTTGCTGAGGACCCCTTCGGGGACTCTGGGTCAGCAGAGGCACCCAGTGAGGAAGAGAACACAAGCATTGAAGGAAATTTATTCATGAGAAAACTCAGGGAAACAATCTGCTGGTTACAAGCTCCAGAAGCCCTTGTCGGAACAGCCGGGAGTGTGGGCCGGGGGGGCCAAGGGGGCCGGGGGAGCTGACCGCCAGGGCAGACACAGGCGGGTGTGGGTACCAAGGCGTTCTTCACGGCCCACCCGCTGGCCCTGTCCCCGGGACCTCACTGCCCTCTGGGTTAAAGTGCAGCTGGGGGGGTGGGGGTGATGGGTAGAACTGGGTGCTGGAGAGCTGTAGGGACACTGACCGCCATGAGCCCTCCCCCCTCCTCTTCCTGGTTTCTTGAGGCTCAGCCAGAGTCTACCCCACCCAGATCCCTCCTTGGAGCACCCCCCACCCCCCGCCAGCCCCCCCCCATCAGATTTAGAAAGAGCTCCCCAGGAGGGGGAAGGCTAGCTCCATCCGTTTTTTGCCCAAGACTTGGGGGGGCAGTGGGAGGGTGAGGAAGACTCCAGGGTTGGTCCCGGAGTCCTCCCCTCCGCCCGCCCAGGTAAGGTCCTCCCTTGCCTTCCTCCACCCCCTGGAAAGCCAAGGAAGCCAGAAAGGCCTCGGCTCCAGGGCCATGAGTCAGCAGGGTCCTGCCCAGACCTGACTCCCAAGCACACCATCGAGGGAGGGCCATTTTGGTGCCAATGGGGAGAAGCTCTCCTGGGGACGAGAGACCTTTGGGGAAACCTATGGGGCTCGAGCTTCTGCCAGTGGTCTTCCTAGCCTGGACCCAGCCCCTTCCTCAAGGCTGCTGCTGGCAAGGCACCGACCCTCAGCCCAGGGTCCCCGCTCCACCATCTGTACCCCAGGGGCCCCGCCCCACCAGGATGGTGAGGACCTCACACCCACTTCAGCAGCTTAGCCAACCTCTTCCTGCTCACAAAGGCATATCTCTAGGAGGCAGAAAGGAAGAGAACCACCCATCCCCTCCGAAAAAGAACCCTGAAGACCTCTGCTACCTCCCCTCACTCTTGAATATATTAAATTGTGCAGCTTGGCCCCAACCCCTCCCTTCAGATCTCCACGGCAACCGGAAAGCGTTCCAAGTCCAAGTCTGAATCCAAGTCCATCCAGTGCCAAAGGGGGGCTCCGGCCTGTCTCCCCACCGCTCCCCCAAAGTTGAGACCCAACATTCCACAGGGGATGAGAGGGGAGGAGGAGTTGGGGCCTCAGTCCTCAGCCCCCTCTTCCTCCACGTGGGGGGCCCCGGGGGGATCCTCAGGCTCGGGGGTCTGCCCGCCCGGGTGGGGGTGGGGACGGGTGCCCGGCTGGGAGCCCGGCGCGTCCTCGCCCTGCACGTAGACGCTCAGCCCGTGGCTAGGCTCCTTGCCGCATGCTTGGCAGCTACAGTGCACGATCTTCTCCACCAGCTTGTCCACCCGGGGCACCTCCTCGTGGCCGGGGCACTCCAAGGTCACCTGCAGAGAACAGCAGAAAAGGGGAGACATGTTTCCAGAGGCCCCACGGGCAACAACACAGCTCATGGGACCGGCAGTCCCAGAGACCCCAGAATGCCTGAGCCTGCCTGGAGGGTACCCCCGTCAGCTTTGCGGGCCCCTCCACAGGGAGGAGGGCAAGCCGCCGCAAGAGCCACCCGACTTGTCTCCTCACAACCTGTCCTGCCCCCTCCCTACCCATTCCCGCACGGCAGCCTGAGGGGAGAAATCCAACGGGGCCTGCCCCTGTCCACAGTCCACCTCAGTGGACTTGAAGAAAAGTCCAGACTCCTCACCAAGCCCCCCACCCCCAGGACCTTCAGGTGGCCTCTGGCTGATCTCTCCATCCCTGATCTCGTGTCACTCCCATCAAGTCTAAGCTGCCTGATCGGCCCGAGACTTTGCACATGCTGTTCCCTCCACCTGGAAGGTCCTCACCTAACCCATCCCAGACCACCTGCCCCCAAATCGCCCACTTGACTTCCACTTAACCTTTGAGGCGCCGTTCCAATATCACACCCTCAAAGAGCCCCATCTTAAAGCCACAGCCCAGCCTAGGTCTGCCCTACTGGACCCTGTTGGGTCTTGCTTTTTTCCTAATTCACGCTTTTCCAAGAGCTCTCCCTTTTTCCATCTTTCTTCCCCTTTTCTCCCTCCTTCCTTCCACAAAGCACCTACTCCCTGCCAGTGCTGGGGACATAAGGATAGGCATGGTCCTGCAAAGAATTCAGAGTCTAACGAGGGAAGCAGACTTGTCACAATCACCCAAATGCAGATGGAAAACTGTGAGAGGACAGAGGTCAAAGCAGACACACACAGTGCTCAGGGGGATAAGGAAGGGCCCTGAAAATGCTGCTGAGCGAAGAGCAGGAGAATGAATAGATGTTAAGTGAGTAAGGAGAAGAGAGGTATTCCAAACAGGGGAAAGAGCACATCCAAAGGCCCTGTGGTCGTACCATGCAGAGCAGGTATGAGAGATTGAAAGAAAGCATACTGATGTCAAGTGTCAAGCAAGTAAAAAAGATAAGGGAGGCGAGACAAAGCTCAAGAGACTGGGGAGGGAGCCAGGCCACGCTGGGCACCGTGGGACACGGCGAGGATTGGGTCTCATTTTAAAAGAGTAAGAAACCACTCAAAGAATTTCACTGTAGGACTGACATCAGAATGGAGCTGCAGGAAGAGCTCTTGTCCAGTACACATTGGTGTCAGACACATAAGCCATCCTGTGGCAAGGGCCACATCTGGAGCCCCAGCACAATTCTCGGCCCCTGTACAGGGCAGGGCCTGACCGGTAGGCCCTGCAGCCGAGGCCCAGGCAGACAGGGGCAGGCAGCAGTACTCACGATCTCCCACATGGACTGGGCCGGCATGCAGGAGTCGCAGTGAACCAGGGACTCCGTAGACTGCGGGAAGGTGTTGGGAACGCTGTAACTGAAGCACTGTCCTAGGCACGCCCTGCAGGAGGAGAGGTCACTGTGCCCGTGACACCGCGGCGGCGGTGGCGGCGGCGGGGATGGGTTGCCCCGTCTTCTGCCCCTCCCCCCACTGGCCCTGCCCCGCACCTGTTCTGGATGGACTTGGCCTCGCAGCCGCTGTGGCCCACGATCTGGGTGATGTTCTTGGCCTCACACCAGGCGCTCTTGTCCGGGAACAGTGCCAGCTTGTTGATGGGCGGCGGAGCGGCCAGCAGCATTGCGGGGAGGACGGCCCCCACCAGGACCCGGAGCATCCTGCCCGTGGCCTCTAGGGCCCTAGGACTGAGCACAGATGCAGGTGAGGCCGGTGGGGCCCAGAGGCCCCGTGGACAGAGGGGACGGCGGCATGACAAGCACGGGCTCTGCCACCCGACTGCCTGGGTTCGACCCCTAGCTCCACCGCTTACCAGCAAAGCACAACCTTGGACCCGTTATTTGTCCTTTCTGAACCTCGACAGTGGAGGCACTAACATATGCACGTGCCATGGGCGCCCAAGAGGTTATGAGAGCCCCAGCGGTGAGACTAGCCCATAATGCACGCTCTGCGGGTGCTGCTCTGCTACCCTACTGTGCAGCTTTGAGCAAGTTCCTTTCTATGTCTGTGCCTCGGTTTCTTCATCCAAGAAATGGGGATGGCGAGACGGGATGGCAGAGGACTGTGATGCTTCAGGGCCTCTGGCAAACACACAGGCTTGCCCGGGAAACACAGTGCCTGCCCTCGAGGGGCTGGCCACCCAGCGCATCTCCTGGGCACACCGCCTGCATGTCAGCTACCAGGAAAGCTAACCTCCTCCGTCCAGCACTGTGACTTCTTGGGCCACCTTGGCTGGCTGGGCGTCAGGGGAAAAAGCTAACCCCGGACCAGGCTACTTCTTTATTGGATCCCCCACCAGAGCCGCAAGCCCTGAGTCTATACATACATCTTTATGTATCCCCAGGACCATCCCAAACTCCAAGGCAAGACCAGCGTCTGAGGGGATGGAAGGAGACGGTAATACCAGAACTGGCCGGAAGATGGCGCTGCAGGGCAGCGTGTGTCCGAAGGATGGCTCTCAGAGGGGGCTCTCCCAGTGTTCCCCGACTTCAGCCTCCCTAGGCTTTGCCGTCTCCCCAACCTCCAAACGTGTGGAAGAGGGAGGCTTCGGAGCGACTTGGAAATGAGGGCCAGGCCTGCAAGGGGGTGCTCTGGGGACAGGACATGGGAAAGGGTGTAGAATGGGGATCTACAGGGGAGTCCGCACCTGCTGTATGACCCTGGACACCCAGGCCTCAGTGTCCCCACCTCTAAAATGAGTGAGGTGCCCTGGACACTGGTTGTCAAAGTCGGCGGATCATAAGAATCCCGAGTTCCCTAGGGACTTCTGGAGTGAAGTTCTAGGGCTAAGCGGGGCTGCGAATTTTCTAGCAAGCTTCCAAGGTGCCTCCGACTTGGAGCCAGGCTCGAGAACTGGTCCAGCTCAGTCAGTCCAGGATTCCATGCCTTGGGACGGTCCCAAGCGGGGTCTGGGCATGGCCGAGTCGGGATCAGGGGCCAGGTGCTGTCCCACAGACACCCAGCACTAGAGTGGGAACATACCCTTTCTGAACGACCCTACCCTCAGTCAGCCTCCTTGGTGAAGTGTCCAGAAAGGGGGTGGTGTTAGGGGTCTTGCCTGTTACTCCAGG
The DNA here is from genome assembly GCF_964662115.1 of Mustela nivalis. NCBI lineage: Eukaryota > Metazoa > Chordata > Mammalia > Carnivora > Mustelidae > Mustela > Mustela nivalis. The sequence goes on along the minus strand of NC_139029.1, from coordinate 13,153,722 downwards.
GAAGACCTAGGTGGGCTGGCTCAGCTGGGCTCTAGGAGAGGGCCCGGGCCCCCTGCAGGGCTGGGACCACCTCCACAGCCCCGTGTTCCCTCCACCCAGAAAGTCCTGCTCAGCCCCTTCTCCCTGCAGGAGGTCTCCAGAAGCAGAGCTGAGTCCCATCTCACTGGACCCCAACGCCTGGGTGACCCCTGCTCCCAGCCAGCGGGGAGGGGTGAAGCAGGGAGAGCAGTAGGAGGTGAGTCGGGACAGCCTGCCCAGTCCCAACTGCGTTTGTGTCATGACCCTGGCTCTCACCCACATATTTCCGGTCTCACTCACAAGACCGACAGCGAACCCGTGTTTTCAGTACAACCACATCCTAACAAAATAGGACGGACTCGTTCCTAACTGGCAACCCAACTAATTTTTCAACCAGCGGGGCATCCAGAAGTCTCCCTGACCCCACTGGGTCCTCTTCCGTGCCTGGGGAATCGGGCTTGGAGTTGGGGTCTGACCACAGCACGCCACAAGGAGCCCCGCAGGGACCCCCACCCCCACCCCCTGAGGCCAGAGCTCCCTCAAAGACCTCAGGCAGGTCTGGGCACTTTGTCCTCTCCCTGACCCTGTGACGATTCCTTAGGAAGATTGGGCCAGGCAGGAGGTGACTGGGAGTTGAGGCTGGGATGGTGTGTTAGTAGCCCTGAGTCCCATGGATCTGCTTTGTAGGTGATTTGCGGGGGGGTGGGGGGGCAGTTTTGGAATGGCAGCCGTGGGCCTGGACCAGGCTAAAGGGGGGCAGAGCTGAGACAGGGGTAAGGCCAATAACAAGGCTTATTGAGAGACAGGGCAGTGGTGAGGTTTTAGGGGGAGTCACGGGCCTGGAGCACAGGGACTGGTTATTAGGTTCAGGTTATAGCGAAAGGGGAATCTTGCTCTCCAGGGCACAGTCCAGAGCTAATCCAGCAGGGCCCAGAGGGGGAAAGTGGGGGGTCCCTTTAGCCAACCTGCCAGCACCCAGGACCTCAGAGCAAGCTGGAGCCACTGTCTGCTTACCCAGACTGGCGGCCCTGCTCCCACCCCAAGCATGGCCCCCGGAGTCCTCTGGTTCAAGTCTGGCCTTCCCACCTAGGAGCTGTGTGACTTCCAGAAATAAAGCTCACCTCTCTGCACCTACTTTCCCCTACCCTAAGATGGGAGCACAGCACTGCTGGGGAGAGGGACTCAGAGAAGGCAGTCCGCGGGCCCCCAGCTCAGTCGGGTCCCCATCCCCTGGGAGACAGTCGGGTCCCCATCCCCTGGGAGAAGCACAGGAAGGCGGGGCAGGCCTCACACGGCTCACAGGTTTTCTTTATTTTTGGTTTATGCTCAGCTAATTTTTCTAGACAGCAGTGGGACCTTCCTTCCTCAGACAAGAGCCTCACCCACAGATTCTCATCTCTTCTTCCCTCCCTAAAGATCACGCCGCAAGACATGGGACTCCTAGAATGCCAGGATGGGCAGAGGGATTCCCCCAGGCCCACAGCCCCCCACCCCCTTGCTTTGCAAAGGGGTCATCCCCAAGGTCCCCCAGCAAGTCGGGCCAAGCGGTGCCCTTCCCATGAAGCATGAAGTTCCCCACAGTTTAACGCTCAGTCCACTAAGCACTTCCTAGGTGGTGGGGGAGAAGGAGGCCAAGGGAGCGCAGGGTAGCTGGGAGCGCAGACCCTATGCCCGCTCAGAGCTCAGAGCCTAGAGAAGGAGGTTGAAGGAAGTGGGGTTTCACGGAAGCAGTTGTTCAGATGGGAAGTCGGGGAAGGTTGGGGTGCAGGGAAGGAGGGATTCTTAATTCTGGATTTATTGATTTTAAAGAATTTATTTGAGAGAGAGAGAGAGAGTGAGAGAGCACAAGCAGTGGGGAGAGGCAGAGGGAGAGGGAGAAGCAGACTCCCCACGGAGCAGGGAGCCCAAGGCAGGGCTCAATCCCAGGACCCTGAGATCATGACCGGAGCCAAAGGCAGATGCTTAACCAATTGAGCCACCCAGGCACCCCATTAATTCTGGATGTAATTCAGGATTTGCGGTGAGTTACCAATGACCGGGAGAGGAGGGAGCTCCGGGCCGAGGGGACCGCACTCGCAAAAGCAAGGAGAGGGGCTTCGTTGCTAAGAGCCCGGCCCATGCCCCACCTGTCTCAGAGCAAGAGTTGGTGCTAACTGGGCCAGACACTGTTCTGGGTGCTTTTAACGTGTATGCATTTATGCAGTCCTTACAACCACCCGTGAGATAGCGACTACTAGCTCCCCCATTCTACAGAGGAGGAAACTGAGGCATGGGGAGGTTAAGAGATTTGCTCAAGCTTACAAGATCAGGACGGACCAACACCAAGACTTGAATATGGACAGCAGCAAGATAAGCACCAGCTACCTTTGCAGACGAGAAGGCTCCCGGAGGATAAATCCAGAAACAGGAAGAGGCGTCCAGGGAAGGGTCCAGAGTTGGCAAGAGGCCTGGGGCTCCCTGCCCTGCAGGCTGCGTCTCTTATCCTTATTCGCACTACCTGGGAGCAGAGTTCAAGTTCCACTCCTGACTCTATGGCCCATGAGACCACCACACACACACACACACACACACACACACACACACCCTGCCACTGACAACAGTGCAGCCAGGGCCGAACCCTGGGACATTGGAGCCTCGGGAAAGGTCTGATACAGGCCTGCCTCCGAGTCGTGACAAGATTTCAGTGGGGGGTGAGTGCCTTCTCACCAGACCCCTGTTGCGCCTAGATCCAAACCCCCCAGATCCTCAGAGGCCTTATGCAAACACCAGACACATCCTGAGGCTGCCAATGACACAGAAAATTCCCTGGGGGGAGAGGAGGGGCCGTGCGCGTGGAAACTGAGGCACAGAACAAGGAGGCGAGCAGGTGGGGGGCTTTCTCGGGATCCTTCATTCAAAAGGTCCCCAGGGAGGGGTGGGGGAGGGGCAGCAGACATGTTCCGTGGTTGGGCCTTCAGGGTCCCCTTCTCTCTTTCCACACCGCCCAGAACCCAGCATCTTCCCAGAGATGCTTGCCAAAGCCCACATTCCCCGGCCCCGGCGCTGCATTTTAAACCCCACAGGTCCAGGCTGTGGTCCGGGCATCATCAACGACACTCCCACATGATTCTGAGGCCCAGCCAGGTTGGGAGCTATGGCCCCCCAAACTCCCCAGGGCAGGGACCCCCATAACAGCACTGCTGACGGGAGCCACCCACGCTGCTGCCTGGATTCCAGGGCCTGGAACAAAGTGTTGAAGTCACTGGAGGGACCCAGATTTCCAGGGAGCCCTCCAGCCCACCCACTCCCACCGTGAACCCCTTCGCAGAGCCTATATTGTGTAACAAGTGAACAGTCGCTGCCCGTTTCCTCTTTAGGGCAAATCTGAATATTCAGGCCACATATGCCAGGATTTTCTTGCTAGAAAGGTCCACTCCCCACCAGTCACATACACACACAGGCCCCTGGAGTCACCGTTCGCAGCAATGAGCCTGGTGTGGAAGCAGGTGAGGCCAGGGCTGGCAAACCCCTGGTGGCAAGGGTCTCCCCGACTTCCACTTGCTTCCTAACCTCTCCTGGGCACCCTTCCCGCCTACAGCCCCACCTGAGTCAGACGGAGGCTCCTGCCTGTGGCCCAGCATCTGGGCGACACGGTGATGGACACCCCAAGCCCGTGGTGTGTGTGGTGTGTTGCTCTCAAAGTGATCAGATGACCCCAGCCCACCCCCTCCTGCTTTCCCTATCCACATACGCACAGAGCACGCTCTGGGTCCCCCGCCACGGACGGCCACAGACCCAGGTTCACATCCTACCTTGGCCAACATAAACTTTCTGTGCCTCCATTTCCTCATCTGTAAGGTGGGCACACGGAGTGCGCAGAAAGGTCTGCAGAGAGCAGCTGCCACAGGATACAGCCTCAGCAATGTCACCCCTAGGGCTAGCCTGGGGTCCCCGAACTTTGCCCCCACCCTCTCCCCGCCTCCCACAGGATGCCCTTCTCCCTCCCCTCCCCCTCCCCTCCCCCCATCAGATCCTGGGTGGGTCCTGAAAAATAACCAAATCCGGGGTTGCAGCTGTCCTGATGAGAGTGGATTTAGGGGAAACTCAACCATAGGAGATGATGTCTTAGAAAGGGTTTTATAAACTGTTGAGTGCTGCCTCCCACACGGACTGGCCAGGGTCGGAGCCGAGAGGAAGAATCCTCAGACTCACTCTGGGGCCACTGACTGAAGGGACAGGGTCTTGGAGAGATCAGTCCCCTCGGACCCACCCAGGAGAAAACAGGCTGGGCCTGGCTGCCAGGCTGTCCCCACGGAGGGTGCGGAGGGCGTGGCCTCTGTGGCCGCAGCCCCAGGCTTGGGCTCAGCCAGGGTGGGGCAGTCCCTGCAGGTCTTGGAATGAGCGCAGGGACTTCCTTGAATGGTGCAGCTGGAAAGGTCGCTCTGGGACTCCGGCCAAGAGGCGTCAGACCCCAGCCCCGCTCCTCTCAGTAGGCTCTACTGGGCCTGCTCTGGGGTCCAAGGGCAAGTTCAGGCCCAAGCCCATCCACTGACTCACTGTGTCCCCGGGCACGATCAAGTCTAGGAGTTACAGACGGAGCCCCTGAACATTTGCGTTGCCTCCCCGAGCCCCACACTGGTCCCCTCCAGAAGAGCGAGCATGGCCTGGGAAGGTCCATTTAAGCAGATTCCCTCAAGTGCAGTCTGGCTCCGGCATGTTGCTTAAGGCCACTGTGATTCCATGACCCCAGTCTCACCGCGGGGTGGCTTCCTTCCTCCCCTCGGCCCTAGGCGCTGGCAGAGCATGAACTAACTGTCCCAGGGAATAGACGCCCAGAGCCAGGCCCATGCTCCCAAGGCCTGCCCGCCTCTGCCAGGCAGGTCCCGCTTTGGGGCCACAGCAAACCACCCCCCCACCACCCCCCGCCCCAGGCCAGGGCTCTCCCACCTGCAGACCCTCCTGCCCACAGACCCAAAACTGTCTCAAAACAAATCTATGCTAATGAACTGCTGCAGGGCCCGCTACACATCTGCTCAGCAGAAGTCCCACTGCAGACCTCACCGGCATCCCTGCCCACTCTGCAGCCTCCGACCCTTGGGGCTGGGGGTGGGGAGAAAGAGCCAAACTCAGTCTGAAATCTCACTTGAAAAGAATGAGGATATACCCGTGGCTAATGCAGACCACCTACTCTCCTCATCCACCCCTCCCAGGCGCAGGCCCAGGAGAAAGAGGTCCAGCTTGCAGGGGTGGGGGGGAGAGGGGCAAGGGTCACCAAGGAAATGCTCCAGTCTTGCCTTTCCTTTGGCCCCAACTAAAGGCAAACCACACCCAAGCAGCTCCAGCATCTGGGGGGAGTTTCTGGAGGCTGGGGGTTTCCACAGTAACAAAGGGTGAGGGGCTCCTTGTTGACAAATTGCTTCCCCACTCCCCTCCCCAGCCAGCGCCCAGCCTTTGGCCTCCAGCCCTGACCTCTGTTTTCCTGGAGTTCCCGTAGTTACAGGCTGGTGTCCTCCAGCTGGGCGAGGGCCTCAGAAAGCCTGAAAATGTGCCCTTCTCCCCTGATGTCTGCCAACCCCCTGCCAAGGCGGGCAGCTGCCCCCTTTACTGCGGCTTGTAAAATATCAGAATCGCCCCGCCCAGGGACCGGGGCGGGCAGGTGGCCGGCAGCGGGGCCCCGCTGTCCCGGCCGCCTCGCGGGGGTGGAATTCTTAAGAAAACTGAGCCCCCTGAGCCCCCGGAAAGGCTGGCTCCCTCTGCCCCAGACTCAATTCCAGGGGGAGGACCCAGGCCAGGCCCCGGGGGCAGGCGGAAGGTAGGGGGAGGGTTTACGCGTCTTTTACCGGGTCTAGGAAACTATTCATGAACCCCACTGCGGGGGCTCGTGCCTCTGACACTGGGGGATTGTCTGCATTTTAGGGTGGGGGGGGGGGGTCAGGGGGATGCACAGACACAAAGGTACCCCCTCCCAGAGGGGCAGACCGGAGAGACAGACAACATAAAGGCATAAACCCAGGGAGGCTGAACACGAAGGCAGAAGAGGAGAAGAAACAGAAAGAAAGGGACCGAACAGAGAGGGGGACGGAAACAGAGAGACGAGAGACACGGGCAGTCGGATGGGGAGACAGAAAGACAGGGAGCGAGACAAAAAGGAGGCAGAAACGTACCGCAGCGGAGCGGCTCGCGGCGCGGCGAGGCCCGGGCAGAGCCGGGGAGACGCGCGAGCCCCGCGGCCGAGCTCCGGCCGCTGCCCCGGCGCCCGCGCGGCCCGACCCGCCCTCGACCCGCCCGGCGTGCGCTCGCCACGCACCTCCCTCCCTTCCTCTCCGGCCGCCGAAACTCTCACCAAGCGGTGGAAACCCCCGGCGAGTCCGGGGACGGGCTCGGAGCGCAGCGGTGCCCCCAGCCACCCCGAGCCGCGCCCACGTCCCCAGCCCCGGCGTCCGGAGGCGCCTCCGCACCGTGTCCCGGGGCCGCCGCGCGGGCCGGGGGCGCGGCGCTGCCCCTGCGGCCGAAGCCTCTGGAAGCCGGGCGCCCGCGTGCCGGCCCGGGCGGGACTTACCGCGCGCGGCGGCGCCGGCGGCGGCGGCGGCGAGGAGCGCGGCGCGCCCGCCGGTTCCCGCGGAGCTGTCTGCGGGCCGCGGGGGGCGGCAGGCCCGGCGCCCCCGGGAGGCTCGGGAGGCGGCCGGCAGGGCTGGCGGCGGCCCCGCGAGGCTCGGCTGGGCTGCGCTGCGCGCCGTCTGCGGCCCCGGGCGGGCGCGCGGTGCGGGGGAGCGGCGAGCGGAGCGGCTCCGACGTCAGGGGTGTCTCCGCTCCAAATAGGGAGCGAGGGCGGGGGCAGCGGAGGGAGGGACGCGAAAAAGAAAGAGCGGGCGGGCGCGCACGGCCGCTCCCTCCGGGCTCGCGGGAGGGGGCGCCCCGGCCGCCCGGCCCGGCCCTTCTCCCCGCCTGCGAGCCTCGGGCCGGCCTGCGCGGCGATCCGACGGCGCGGCGGAGCTGCGGGGCCGCCCGGGCCGGCGCCCCCGAGCAGCGGGCAGAGAGCCCCGCGCCCCGATCCCTTCTCAAGCGCCCTCCGCCGACTTTCTCTGCGCGCCCAACTTCCCTCTGCCTAACTTTTCCCGACACTGGCCAGGCCTCGGGGTGACAAAGATGGAGGTCTTCCTTTTTGCGGGGACCCGGGCGTTGCGGGCTTGCTCCGAGGCTGTGGCGCTCCAGTCCACCGAGTCCCGGCACCGGGCGACCGTCCCGGCTCTGCAGTCCCGCGGGGCGCCCCACCTATCTGGCTCTCGGGCAGGTCAGGTCCGCCTCTGGGGACCCCGCTGCCCCTCGCCCTCGGCCCAGCCTCCTCTCAGCTCAGGCACTGGTGTGGGCATCCGGAGAAGGGGGTGGGAGCCCCGGAAGGACTCTACAGAACGAGAGCGCCGACCAACGGACTCTTCTCCGGCTCCCGGGAAGGGCAGGACGCAGGCTCGGCGCCCAGCGTCGCCTCGCGGTCCAACTCATCAGCCCGCACTTGGGTGGGTGGCGGGTGTGCCCCCTCTGTTCCCTGTGCTCTCAGGGGAACGAGGAAACAGCTTTGCTCCTGGAAAGTGGTAGCCCAGGACACAATCGGGGGACCTGCACATTTTGCTTTCTACCAGAGTTGTGCGTGTCCGTCTATTTTACCCCAGACCGATGGTTGTCACGGGTGGCCGAGCATCCCGGGTGGCTCCAGGCGGCCCGGTGGTAACTCCACGGTGTGCTCGGGTGGTTCCAAACCCAGACGTATCCCCATGCCTCCTAGCTCCCGCTTATGCTGTTCCCTCTGCCTGCAGTTCCCTTCTCCTTTCTTTCCTCTCCTGGCAAAGTCATTCCTTGAGCACCAGATTGGAAAGACTTCCCAAGACCCTCGGAGAGCCTAAACCTCTCCTTCCTCAAGTGTGATCCTTAGCATGGAAAAGAAGTCTGGCAATTTCCCAGACTGGCAATTTCTAGCTGGCTGGGCACATCTCTTTCCTCCATTAGACCACAGGCACCTTGAGGGCAGTGATGGCTGGTTTATTTTGGTGTCCCCAGTGCCTAAGGACATTTCCCCGATATATTTGGCTGAATGGAAGTAATTATTAACCTCCATTGAGAAGTGTTCCCAGGAGAATACAAGAATAACAATCCTACCATATAGAATGTGTATCTTACTTATGATGGGTATTCATATGTATAATAATAATCACAAGAGCTCACACATACTGAGCCCCTGACTGGGTGCCTGCTCCCATTCTAGGCACTTGCCACCCACACAATAACTCTAGAAGATAAACAGTATTATTATCCCCCATTTTATCAGGGAAAGGAGAAAAACCTAGAGAGAGGTTAAGTAACTGGCCTAAAATCACAACAGCAGGAGATGAGGCCAGCTACTGTCTGTTGGATGACCACGACCTGCAGAGCCTCGCCTCGCTGCCTGGAGTTCGGTAGGCACCTGGGAAATCTTTACTGTTGTGCTTACTCAGTTCTCAGTGCAGACTCTGGGTAGGGTGGGCTGTGGATCTCTGCCACTCCAACACTCTGGAAGCTAATTGTGTAGACCCATGAGCTTGTCGGATGGCACAGCGAGCAGGGAGTATAGTCCTTGACAGTTTAGACAGTTTAGACACGACTCCCCCCAAACCCAGGGATGTTCAAGAACAATCCCAACCACCTAATCAAGGACATGGGGCTTGGTCTTGAGTCACCCCTGCCTGGGGAAGACCGGTCATCACCGAAGGACCACAATGTGCTCAGGGGGTCTGGAAGGTGACTTGTAGATAATACCAACAGCCACCGTTACATGCCCGGTATCATGCCAAGCACTCGCCCGCTTTATTGTATCGAATCCTTACCACAGTCTCCACATTATGCCTGGTTTAGAGGTGAGAAAAGTCAAGTCCTCAGGAAGTGGAGTGACCCACCCAAGATCATACCGCTAGTGAGAGTCGACCTTGAACCCAGACCCAACAAGTCCAAAGCCTGTGCTCCTTCGCCCGCCACACCCTCTTGGCTGCCTCAGAGCCTCTCCCCATCAGGCTGCGGTGAGGAGACTATACCCCCGGGAGCCGGGGTGACGGGGCCCCTGCAGGAAAGGCAGAACCTGTCACGCCAGAGTCCCCGAGCTCACGGAGCTGCACCTGGTCGTCAGCAGCCCGCCAGTTGCCCCGACAGGCCTGGCTGGCACAGGGCACGGGCCCAAAGCCAGAGCCTGCTGGCCCCCGGCCAGCCTCTGGGGGCCGAGTAATGTGGGGCCCAGAGCCGGGGTAGAGGGCTGAAAGCCTCTCTCCCCAGCTCATTAGCAAACATCTGGGCTCAAGAAAATGACCGACCTGGAATGTGGCTGGGCTGTGGGGAGCTGCTCCCTCCCTGAGTCCGGGGAATGTGAGCTCCCTCCCGCAGGGCACGGGCCAGCTGTTTCCTCTAATCCCATCAGCCTGGCCTGGACAGGGGTGCAAACCTCTGCACTCTCCTGGAGAGTGAAAACAAGCAGAAGGCCTTCCTTCCCAGTGCGGCCCACTCAGTCAGGGGTGGCTGATGGGTTCCCTCACTCCGCCCGGAGATCAGCACAGGGTCACCCTCTTCTATGAGATAAAGACCAAGCATCTCTACACATCCATGTTCGCAGCTGGGAGGGGCCGCCAGGACTCATCACAGAAGGTTCTGGAATCTTCCTGCTTGGGTCAGAATCCTTGCTCCATCACCCGCTGACTCTGGGACTCGGTGCAAGCTGTTTCCTGCCTGGGCCTTGGTTTCCTTCCCTGCAAAGTGCAGCTGGTCACGGTACCCCACAGGGTCGTTGGTCAGCACTCATTCATTATGTAACAGATACGGAGCGTGCCTACTACGTGCCACACAGTGTGGAGGACACGACAGCGCGCACAAGACCAATAAGGTCCCAGCCTCGAGATGCGTGTTCTGCACAGGGAGCGGAGTCCGAGGGAACAGACAAATGGGTTTCTCATCGAGGGCTCTGAAGGGATGAAGGAAGCTGGAGGGGGTGCTGGGCTGAGAGATGCCGCAGGAGGGGCTCAGAGGTGATGTTTAAGGTGAGGTTGTGATAAGGAGTCAGGACTCCAGGAGATGAATGGATGCTTGGTACAGTTTCTGGGAAACAGCGCGTGCTCCAGAAACTGAAAGCTATCTTTGGAAGGCTCGTGTACAGCAGACGGGAGGCGGGGGTCCGTTCCCCTGGACCACAGCTGGGCTACAGCACAAAGCTTTCTCCTCTGACTCAACTAATGCGCTTCCTGAACCTCAGTTTCTTCATCTGTGAAATAGGAATTTTAACAGCACCCAACCGCAGGCTTACGGAGAGCCACGCACACGAAGCCCAGAGCCTGGCACGGGCTCCCCCTTCTCGGGAAGGGGGAGCGGCTCGTGTATTCACCCCTCCCATGGAGGAAAAGGATTTGCCCACGTCTGCCCTGCGAGTCAGGATCAGGTGCAGGCGTAGAATCAGATATTCAGACTCTGAGCCTGCCCCCTGGGCTGTGTCCCCTGGCCTCTTCCTTCCTCTGTCTCTGGAGGCTCAGGAGGGCTCTGGGGGCCCCATGTGGGAGGACAAGAAGGTGGCGATGCACTGCAGAGTCTGGTGCAGAGGTGTGTCCTTGGCTGGATGGGAGAGCGGGGGAGGAGCCCTCGGCCCCGTGGACAAATTCAAAAGGAGTGGGAGGTCAAGAACCAAGAAGAGGGACCACGTGCTAAGAATGGGGGGGACGAGGGGAGAGAAGAGAGTCAGAGACAAGAACTGAAGCCTGGGAATTTTTGAGTAGAAATTTCAGCCCAAGTCCCTCTGACCCCAGTGGTTGCCACTTTCCGCTCGAGGGGCAGGCAGCCTGGCACGGTGGTCGCGGCTGTTCACTCCGCTGCAACAGTGAACACCCTGGTGTTGCCAGGGAGGGGTGCCAGGGGCTGTCCCCAACCACCCCCTTGCCCCTCATTTGTTTGCTTCCTCCCTCGCTTCACCCTCTCTGCAAACTGCCACCTCCGTGTGGCAGCAAAAGAGCCGGGCTGTCCAGAAACGGGCATGAGCGTCTCACCCTGCTGCTTGTGGTAAGCACTAAACAAGGTTGCCATGGCGGGGCCCACACAGGGCGCGTCCACTCCTCGACTGTGTCATTTGTCCATTGTTCCCTTACAGCGTTTCTTCCACTGCTCGGTTCCCAGCGGCCACACAACCCCACAGAGAACAGAGCTTCTCTCCCTCCTCAACAGTTGATGAGCATTTAATATCCTACAGAACAGCTTTTTCTTCCTTAAGGTTTTTGTGTTCCGGATAAATTCATTGAAAAATCCCCTTTTTAGGAGCGTGGGGGTTGGGGGAGAAAAAGAAGGCACAAGAGAGTATCATCTGGGTGTCTGCCCAGCCCTTCCACTAGGGCGATGGCCTCCGACTATATCTACAAATAACCAGGGCTCTTGGGGAGCCTGGGTTGCTCAGTCAGTTAAGTGTTTGCCTTTGGCTTGCGTCATGATCCCAGGGTCCTGGGATCAAGTCCCACACTGGGGGAGAGGGGTCCTCTGCTCAGCGGGGAGCCTGCTTCTCTCTCTGCCTAACACTTGTCCTGCCTGTGCTCCCTCTCTGTCAAATAAATAATTAAAATCTTTTAAAGAAAAAAAATAAACAGCGTTCTCTCGCAGTGAGTGGTTCTCCTAGAACCTGCCCTCTTGGCCAGAGTGGTGGGACCAGAGTGGACAGCCAATTGAGGCTGCGCCGATCAAATTCTCTCTGAAGATTCTGAACTGTAAGGCCCAGGAGCTGTGCTGGGCAGCTGAATCCAATCCAAGTGGGATTCTAGAGAACTCTAGGCTCCTGAAGAAGCCGCCGAGGGCTTGGTTCTTGTACATCCTTGACATTCACCTGTCCTTGGAATCTCTGAGTTAAGCTAATTTGCAGTCTATCATTCACCTCCCCCAAAAGTCTGATTGAAACAATGTCTTTCTGGGACCAGCTCCTAAGTGTCTGGCACAGTGGCAGGTACTAGGGATAGCAAAAAGCCGAAAGCCTGCCCTGTAAGGAAAAAGGGCAGACACACAGCGAAAAGCAGCAAAGTCCCAGGGGGCTGATGGGCCCAGGAAAGGCTCACTGGAGGTGGCGGGATTTGAACAGGGGCTTGATATAGGAGCAAGATTCGAGCAGGCCGGGAAAGCTGTCCGTACTAAGAAAGAAAAAGCCAGGGAAAGTGGTATTTAACCAACACGTGGCCCGTGGGCCTCCACAGCACGCCAGTGGACAAAAGTAACAAAACAAGCTTGCCCCAGAGTCCTGAACACAGCTCCTCTACGAGTCACTGCCAAATGGATGCATTTGGTTTGTGAGATGAAGCTTGGTTGAATGAATGTACCACCCACAGGAAATTGTGTATCAGGAACAAATAACTAGTTTGATCGAAACAGAGTTAATAGACTAATGTTCACTTACTCAGCAAATATTTATTGAGAAACATGTTCCAATCCCTGCCCTCAGGGAGCTTACATTCTAGTAAGAGGAGACAGACAGCCAACCAATAAATGTAGATAAAGACACAGACCGTGGGAGACTGTGGGAAAGGCCGGAGAGAAAAATCAAGCAGAGCAAGGAGGTTAGGGTGTGTGTAGGGTTAGAAAGACCGAAGCGGTCAGGGGAGATCTCACCGAGCATGAGACATCAAGGAGAGACTGGCAAAGAGAAGACGGCATGAGCTTTGGGGGTACCTGGGCGAGGAGAGGTCAGAGACCACAGCCCGAGAACAGCCAGTCTCAGGGCCCCAAGGTGGGAGCACAGCAGTGAGTTCGGGCACAGCGAGGACGGAAGGACTGGGGCAGAGGAGCCAGGGGGAGGGTGGGAGGAGTCAAGGCCAGACAGGCACCGGGAGGGCCGGAAATTGCAAGGTCTTTGGAGGCCGCTGGATTGACTTTGGCTTTTTCTCCAAATGGGATGAAAGGCCACTGGAAGGTTTGGGGCAGATGACTGACATAATCAAATGTATGCTTTAACACTGGCTGCTGTGTGGAGAATAAAGGTGGGGGTGATGATATAATCCCATGTTCCTATAGACCAAGGCTTCTCTTACAGTAATGAAGACATATGCGGACGCATTTTTCTCATAATAACCTTTTGAAGAGATCATCTTTGTTCCATTTACAGACAAGGAAAGCGAGGCATGGACAGAATAAGTAACTTTCCAGACTCCACAGCAAGTAAGCGTTGGAACTGGGATTCAACCCCTCAACCCCTTAGTGGGGACTAAGGACTCCTGCTCTTAGCCTGTAACTTCCTCTGTGGAGAGAGCAGTGGGCAGAGTAGGAGGCCGAGGTAGGAGCTGGTTGGTGGACGACGGCCTTGAATGCTAAACTAAGAGATTTGGACCGATATTCTGTGCGTTAGTGGGGAACCACTGAAAATTTATAAACTGAAACAATGGATAGAAAACAGTGTTAAAACTGATGGAGAGGCAGGGGGGGCACCTGGCTGGCTTCATCAGCAGAGCACACGACTCTTGATCTCCAGGTTGTAAGTTTTTGTTGTTCTAAGACTCTTTTTTTTTTTTTTTAAGATTTTATTTATTTATTTGACAGAGGGATAGAGATCACAAGTAGGCAGAGAAGCAGGCAGAGGGAGAAGGAGAAGCAGCCGCTCAACCGACTGAGCCACCCAGGCACCCCAAGACTCTATTTTCAAGTTATCTCTATACCCAACGTGGGGCTTGAACTCACAGCTCTGAGGTTGAGAGTGGCAATGCTCTTCCAACTGAGCCAGCCAGGCACCTCCTCGGAGTTGTAAGTTTGAACCCTATGTTGGGTGCAGAGATTACTTAAGAATAAAATATTAAACAAGCAAACAAACAAAAAACTAAAGACCTGCGGGGGAGGAGGACGGCTGGAGGCTGAGAGGCCATGGGAAGTCTTACAGAGATTCTGGGGAGGTAAAAGAAATTCCCAAGACTCCCCTGCCCTGATTGAACAAGGCTTTACAGATAACAGCTTTGGGCCAAACACGCAGCTTTATGGCTGGTTTCTGGGGCCCAAGGAGAGGAGTCAAGAAAGCTGGAGGGAGGGAACCTGGGTGGCTCAGGCGGTTCAGCAACTGCCTTCGGCTCAGGTCATGACTCCCACATGGAGTCCCAGGATGGAGTCCCACATGGGCTCCCTGCTCAGCGGGGAGTCTGCTTCTCTGACTTCTCCCCTCTCATGCTCTCTCTCTCTCTCATTATCTCTCTCAAATAAATAAATAAATAAAATTTTAAAGAATGAAAGAAAGAAACAAACAAACAAACCTGGAGGGCTGTGGCTGTGGACAACCATGTCGTGAGTTCGCCTTCTATGGCTCTATCCCCTGGTATCTAAAGGGCTTGAGGAAAAATCTGTAATTACCTTATACTCCTCAACAGGAGGACTTTTCCTGGTAAACCAAGTGGAACTTTGAGCTTTATGCATGAAGTCCCCCACAGAGAGAAGAGGAAGTCTGCAACAGGGGCGGGCCTTTCCTTTCTGCGCTTTAAGAGTCTGTCGTGTGACGTCACAATTGCTAGACCCCCGTTTTAACTGGGAAAATGATTCATTTGATCGTAGTTGTTTACATAGTTCATTATATCATAAAATAATATTCGGCTGGCTGTTCCACTTTTCTCCAAAATAACAGGGCGCACGACCTCACATTCGTACAGTGCGGCAGAAGGGAGCATACAACTGTCTTACAATGAGGCCCAGAGAGATCGAGTGACTTGCTCATGATGACACAGTGACCCAGGGAAGCAGCTCAGAAGAGAACAGAGGATGCCCTATAGTAAGAACTTGGGGAAGCCTTTCTTCCCATTGAAAGTCACTGACCCATACAAATGATTAGTCAGGGCCACCCACTTAAAAAGCAAGTTAATTTAGGGGTTCTGAAAATATACGAAACATTATACTCTACTACCTAACTGCAAGCTGTAAGGGTAAAACTGCTTCATAAACAGCACGACAAGAAAAATGTGCCCTGGGCCTTGATGGCCTCCAAAGGGGTAGGCAGCAGGAGGGGGAGAAGGTAAGGAAAGAGAACTGGAAGACACGCCAAGAGCCCCGAGGGCACTCACACCCTGACTCCCTCCCAGAGAATCCCAGCGTATTTCCACTCATCTCTACACCTACACACAGGAGCCAAGTGGATCTCGCGGCTGCTATAGCTCTCTAAAAATTGCACCCTCAAAGCCAGGATTCTTGCTGATGAGGGAGTCACAAACTGGGATGCGCTAAGGCCAGACAAAACCCTTGGTTTTGGACTTCGCTTATCAGTACGAACTCAAGGTTACAGACACGTGTGCATGCACACACACACACACACACACACGCACGCACATACCTATTTCCTAGCTCTGCTGAACAATGGCACATGGACAGCAAAGCGTGCACCTGTGGATCATTGTTTCCGACTACCGCTCTCTTCTAAAAGGAACCAGGGCTCCCCCGAGAAATGGCGGGATTCCAAGGCTAAGGTAAAGAAAATACTGGAAGGGTCTGGACTATCTTGTCCTGAGAATGGAGTGGGTCATCTAAAGGAAACTGGTGGCAGCTGGGAAAAGCTACCAACAGGCATCTGGACAAACTGAGTAATAAATATTGACTATCAGGGCGCCTGGCTGGCTCACTGGGTTAAAATCTCTGCCTTCGGCTGAGGTCATGATCCCAGGGTCCTGGGCTCGAGCCCCGCATCAGGCTCTCAGCTTGGTAGGGAGTCTGCTTCCCCCTCTCTCTCTGCTGGCTTCTCTGCCTACTTGTGATCTTTCTTTCTCTGTCAAATAAAATCTTTAGAATATTGACAATCACAGATTATAATCAATTTCGTAAAATGAGAATGCATGAGTCCATAATGATAGAAAGAAACGAACAAATCAAGTGGGAGGAAGGGAAAGTTCCTCATAGCACCAGCAGGTCATAAGGAATAATGAATTCTGAAAATCACACTGGATGCTAAAACTCACCATGACTTGATATGGAGGACATTTACGGTCTCAAAAGTATCTCCCCACAATTTATTTACTAAATTAGAAAGAAAAATAGTCAGTGTACATTGGAGAAACCAGGGAGGCAGCACTTACACCAAGTAACCGAAGTTCACACCACTACTGTTAGGACACATGGACATCCTGTGCACTGGCAGACACACTCTGCCCAAACTGCAAAGCCTGGATCCATTGTGAGTAAACACAACAGACAAACCCAAAGTTGAGAAACACGCTGCAAAATAATTGGCTTGTACTCTTCAAAGATGTCAACAGTAAGCAGTAAGGCCGATGTGGGGTTCTGGATTAAAGAAAGAAACCTGACAACCAGATACCGATGGTGGGTGATCCTGGCCTGCTCAAAGAGCAGGACAGGGTACTGTCGCAACAATGTATAGAGTTTGAACATGTACTGTGGATTATAGGATACTATTGTATCAATGTTAATTCCCTGATTTATTGTTGTTATTTAAGATTGTATTCCGTTCAGAGAGAAGGTGGGTAAGCAATGGGGCTAAGGGAGAGAGGGGAGATAATTTTTTTTTTTTTTTTTTTTGAGAGGGAGAGAATCTTAAGCAGACTCTGTGCTTGGCATGGAGCCCCACACAGGGCTCTATCTCACACTCTAAGATCACCACTTGAACTGAAATCAAGAGTTAGATGCTGAACTGACTGAACCACCCAGGTGGCTTTTTGTTTTTAAAAGATTTTATTTATTTATTTGACAGAGATCACAAGTAGGCAGAGAGTCAGGCAGAGAGAGAGGGAGGAAGCAGGCTCCCCGCTGAGCAGAGAGCTCGATGCGGGGCTTGAACCCAGGACCCTGGGATCATGACCTGAGCCGAGGGCAGAGGCTTAACCCACTGAGCCACCCAGGGGCCCAAGATTTTATTTTTTAAATCATCTCTACAACCAACACAGGGCTTCAACTCACAACTCCGACATTTGAGTCGCGGGCTCTACTGATGGAGCCAACCACGCACCCATCCATCTCTGATTTAGATAATCATGTAATCATGCTGTGGTGATCTAGAATGTTCTTATTCTTAGAAAACATATGCTGAAATATTTGTGTGTCAGTGGACATGATGTCTCCACTTTACTCTCATATGGCTCAAAAACACGAAGAGTAGTACAGTAGATGAGGAAAAGGGTGAATGACTGGTGAGCATGGGTAAAAAGGTATGAAGGAGCCCCTTTTCACAACTTTTCTGTAAAAATTAAATCAAGTTACAAAAATATTTACCCTCTTACAAGTAAAATACAAAGATATACATTATAAAATAAAGGTATACGATATATATTCTATCATTTTTTAACAAGGTGGATGGGTGCATTTTACTATTTGTAAATTATGTCTTTAAAAAAAAACCTAATTGAAAGGGTATGCATAGGTCAATAAAATGTCATGATGCTTTACTTACCACATTTGCAAGGATTTAGCAAAACTCATCAGTAACACCCACCTGAAGTTCTGATTGACAATTATGTTTCTGATTAATAAACATAGGAATTATTTTTTTAAAATAAATACAGCTGATTTGAAATTGAATCAACTTGTTCTTAACAGTTTAAACTCAACGAAACTGCTCTGGTTTCAACCAGTTCAAGTGTCTCAAAGTCTCAAATCGGACTTAAACTGGATCAAGCCCCTTTGAATGACCCTTCCCAGTTTCAAGTCTTCAACTGAGCAGTTCAGAGCCTGGGTCCTGGAATCAGATAAAAACCCTGCCTGTATCACTCCTTAGCTCTTAAGTCCTTGCGCATTAATTTATTTATCCTTTCCAAATCTGTTTCTTCATCTATAAAATGAGGATAAGAGTACTTCTCTTACAGAGTTATAAAAATGAAGCATCGTGACGTATGTAAAGCCTGAGAACAGTAAGCGGCACCAAGCCCGTGCCCCATAAATACCATTATATATTCAACCGAAGTGATCAACTTAAATTCTGTCTGGCTCAGACTGGCTGGACCAGGAAGAAGGAAAGAGGACTTGGCCGACAGTTGATAAATGAGCTCCTTTTTCTAGTCCCAGTTTCTTCCCTGTTAAAGACTCCTCTTCTGCCCACTCCCGAATTCCTCCAAGAATTCTTGACACCGCCTTTCCCCACTTACATCTCCTGGCTCTGGGCTCCCAAGTGAGGGTCACACAATTGAAGCCAATTATCCTGAATACAAATGCTCAGTCCCCATGCTGTTTCCTACCAGCCCCGAAGCTCCTTGAGGTCTCAAGTTCCCCTTCTCCTTCCCCCGTGTCCTGTCCCCCTGCCCCTGCTGCGTACTGGGTGCTCACAGCGAGTGACTTCTAGCTCGGGCGGTGTCGGAAGGGGACATGCCACAGTCATGGGGCAGAGTGAAAACAGAGGACATTAAAACTTACTCATGAAGATGCAGGGTTTTCTAACTACTTTGAGTTTATTTGATTACGAGAAACTCATTGGACACATCTTCTTCTTTCTCACATCTTGCTCATGTAGACTCTAAGAACCGGACTCCTTGAGCCCAAAGATGATGCCCTTTCTGTTCTGCACCAGTCCCCTTCCCACCCTTAATACCGTGTGCTCCGTTCTGACTCAAAGACCAAGCACCTCTTTCTAGTTCTTGTGTTAGCACATAGGTTTACCTCTCAGAGCCTGGAACGTAGGAATTCTTTTCTGCTCCCTTTACAGAGAAGGGAGTCGCTCGGGGAGGGAGTGGTGGAAATGGGAGCTCGGACCCAGCTCCTTGGTTTCAAACCCTATGCTCTTCCCTGCCACTTCCTCCCTCCCCACCTGTCCTCGTCCTTCAGGGCACTTCCCAGGCTCTAACAGCGATCCGCTGACGCTCACACCGGCTCCACACGGAGGCCGCTCAGTGAACACAGGAGCCTCCGCCCCACTCCGGCCCAGGTCGGTGTCCGCCCCCCGCCCCCGACCTCATCCTTTGCTGTCCCAGGCGAAGTGGTGCTTGCAGCACACTGTAAAAAAACAAAGTGGTGATAGCTTCCAGATGAGCTTGTTATTCTAAATTTAACATTCCTTTTGGTACTTCGAATTTCCACTTTCTCCGGTCCACAGCTTCGCATTTCTGTAATTAGAAAGCGTGCAACAGGAAGCGTGTTCGAGTCTCCCGCCCGCTCCGGAGGAAGGCCGTCCCAGCCCCATGGACGACGTCCTTGTGGAAATACTTTGCAGACTTTATTTGGACATGTTCAAAAATAGTCCGACAACAATACAATCAGACTGAACCATGACAAGTAAAATGTAATTATGGCTTGGTTACAATAAAAAAAAAAAAAAAGTAAACAGTGAGGCTTGGGAAAGCTAAAAGCAAATCTACATAGATCTCTCCTTCCATTCCCAGTCTCAGGGTTTCCTATAGGCATGATTTCAATACGGAGTCCTGGGATCTTTTGAAATGGATGAAAAGGGATGACACTCGCTTAAGGAGACAGCAAAGCAAGAGTATGTTTGAGGCCATTTCTCAGAACAAAGGCCCACTTCTGCCTAAGGCCAAAGCAGCCTGATAAAAGTTTCCCACAGTGGGTACTGGGAATGCCAAAGTCATTCACCTAAATGAGTTCAAAATACATATTGTTCTGGGCCAAATTATACAGTGTCAAGCTCAGACTGTATGAATTTATATATGTTGGCAGAGCAGGCCACTTTCGGGGCGCCACAGCCTTATCCAAGTATCCTGTGCCCAGCTGGGTTCCATCCCTCTCTCCCGAACCCATGAATTTCCTTGTATTTGGTTCCAGAAGGGCAGACAAGAAGCAAAGTCAACGCCTCACAGCCCCACAAGGGAAAAGAGCCCCAGAGGACTTGAATTTCTAATGAAACTTAAAGTAGAACAGAACATGTGCCTTTGCCAACAAGCTGGAACTTTCGGCAGGTTGATCGGAGATGGGGGCAGGGAGTGGAGACAAGATCAGGCAACCGTGCTTTGGGCCAGTGTCTGCTCAGAGCTCCAAGGCCGGAATACAAAGTGCTCTGGAATTAAAGCAAACAGCCAACGCTTCCTCCGGCCAGCCTTTGCCGGGAATCACTCCCTCACAGGGCTGACCAGTTTCTCAAACACAGAAGTGGCATTTCAAAGATGCTGGGCAAAGGGACCCTCCAAACATCATGCCCAAGCTGATGACTAAAGCAAGACAGGGAAGCCTCCTTCAGTGTCCATTTACACTCCATATCCTTCTGCTATCGTTCAGAGAAGTGGGTATGCTGTGTTTTCTTTTTTTTGGGAAAGGGACCGGTTATGAATGAAGATACAAAAATTGGAGGGAAACAGTAACTTTTAAAGCAAATATGAAGACAAGAGTAAGGGATGAGCCAGGCTGCAAAGGCATTTTTTCCTTTTCATGACATGGGTGGTCTTGATCACGGAATGAGAGGGGAGGAATGCAAACCAGCAGAATGGCTACGGCGAAGCCACAGCCAGGACTTCTAGTCCTGGGCTCAGGCCCACTTTGAGCTTTAAGTGATTCAACTCAACAAAAAGGCCCAGAGAGCAGAGGAGTCTGGACAGTTTGCAGGGCAGAGAGCCACTGCTGCCTGCTCTGGTTCAGAGTTTAGCATCCGCTTCTGAAAGGGGGGGGGGGGGGGTAAGGATGACGGAGGGAAAAAAGAGATGGTTTTTCTACCTGGAATCGACTCTTTACGACACCTGCAAGAACCGTCTAATCCATGTTCCAGGACTGGGGTCAGACGCTAGTTCCACCCCGGTGCCTGGCCTCACCCTCCACACCTCTGGCCCCTGCGGACCTCCTAGTCCTTCCCCAATGACCACATGCACCACGTGACCCAGCGCCTTCACGGAAGCCACCCTCCCGCTCTTCCTCGCCTGGCTCGAACATCCACATCAACTTTAAGAACCACGTCAGCTTTAAGGTCCACGGTACCCCTCCTCCAAGAGACTGCAGGCCCGGCCTTCCAGCACACTCCAAGTGGCTCGAGGGCAGAGGCTGTGTCTTACCTTTCCTTCTATCTCTGCAGCTTGGAACAGGGCCTGGCTCACACGAGATGCTCCACCCACACGTAACAGGATGAAGGGACCCGTGGGATCGAGCTCTGCTCATCTTCACTTTATTGTAGACAGAAGACACAACAGGAAAGACTGAGCTCTCTCCGGGTTTCTACACTTTCTCAGAAGAATTTGCTGTGATATTACTTTTGCATCCAGCCTCCCTGGTTCAAGT
Organism: Mustela nivalis; assembly: GCF_964662115.1. Taxonomy (NCBI): domain Eukaryota; kingdom Metazoa; phylum Chordata; class Mammalia; order Carnivora; family Mustelidae; genus Mustela; species Mustela nivalis. Next base: position 13,132,587 of record NC_139029.1, on the reverse strand, counting down.
GAAACTAAAGGGATAAACTCACAAACGCCACGAGAAGCGGCCCCTCTGTCCTCAACCTTCAACTGATGGATGAAGATGAAATACCCCTGAACATGGCCTTCCAGCCCGGAGGGTGCGTATGCCTCGAGCTCTCCCCGCCCCCCAGGACGAAGCCCCCAGCGAGGTGAAGCCTGGACTAGGCCCAGCCCCACAAAGCTGCTGGCAACTGTGACAGGGATGGAGTGAGCCACCAACACAGCCCCGTGCACACCCTTCCCCCCAGCCCGCCTTGGGCCTCGGGCTGCAGGCCCCTCTGGAGCGTGCCCCGTGGGGTCTACGGTGAGGACAACACACAGACCTTAAAGAGCCGCTACAGAAGGCGAGGTACCTCAAGACGCCTGTCCTCGTGGGCAGACAACGCAGCCGCCGCTTCCGAGCACCAGCTCAGCAAGGCAGAGGCGGCCGCGACACCACCGGCAGGGGATGAGGGGGGGACGCACAAGGGCTGTGGTTTCAGGAAGGCTCGCGGGGACCAGGAGGTGACAGCTGCTGGTAGTTCTGACACAGTCTTCCTGAGGCTCAAAAGACCAAAGGCAAAGAAACGCAGGCGATGCACCGGGCTGCCTATTTTTAATTTATTTTTTTTAAGACCACCTCCTTGCAATTTCCAGAGAGAAAATACAAAACAAGAAACAGACTTCATTTCAAATACGAGAACAGCGTGCTGGAGTTTGAAGCATTACTGATAACATCGTTACAGAAGAAAGTCAGCTTACTCCAGGCACTTCAGTATTCCTGAGGAATGAACACGATTTCTCTTTTCCTCCCACTGGGATGTTCTCAGGTGTAAGTCACTGCTCCTGCTCCTAGAAAGTGAGGACACTGATTAGAAGTGTGCGGACCACATGTGCACAACCATCTCCCACCCACAGAACCAAGGGGCCCCAAACCTTGATGCCCGACCTGCTTTACAGAGCACGAGAGAACTGTGAACACCGATCTCAGGGTCTCCAGAGTGGCTCCCTAATCCTGGGGGGAGGCCGGAGGGGGAAAGGCCCAGAGTCAGGACCCGGACAACTGTTCCTAAAACTTGTCCAAGGGCTGCATCACCAATGAGCGGACACCGCGCGGCTCTGGAACCGATCAGCCGACTACCGGCGGGAAGACTGCATTTCCTCATCTGCTGAAGAAGGGTAAGGAAAACCTCTCCCACGAGTCTACTGGGAGGGAAGTCTCGAGAAAGAACAGAGAGCCGAGGCACCTAGGAGGGCCCACAAAGGTGCAGTGTGCCCTCGGCAGCCAACGACTGTGGGAGGACCGCCTGCGCTGTGCCCCTCTCTGCGGAGAATGGAGCTGACCAGAGGCACAGACTCGAGTCCAGGTACGGCTACAGGGCTATTCTGGAGCAGTACACACAAGGCTGTTAAAAAGGAACAATATTTTCCACAGCAGCTCCCAGCCATGAAATGTATAATATGCATACGATCATCCCAAGCCACACTATCCACAACAGCTCAAGTCTGCAACAACGAAAACCTTCCAAACAATTAAAAGACCCGAAGCTCCTCTCTGGTTCCCTTCTGCTCTCCCCAAATCCAGCTGTGGGGCCAAGAAAGCAAAGGGTAGGGGATGGTGGAAAATGCCTGTCATTGGCTTTGGTGTCACACAGCTGTGCCTCTTCTCGTCCCTTCGAGAACCTCACCTGGGCTCTGGAACAGGGACCGCCCATGGAGGGCGCCCAGGCTCCCCCCGGCCAACTGGTCTCGCCACCGCCAATTCTCTGGCAGAGCATGCGGGCTGGTGGCCCGGCTGGCAACAGGCGGTCCGAGCAGGTTCTAAAACAGAGGCCACTGAGCTGTGGTGGGGACTGTCATTTGAGCTTTCAGGACCCTTGTGGCTCCAGCTTTCAACCAGAACCGGGACACTTGACAGAACGGCATCTTCTGCTCTACCTGTCATTTTGGTGGAACGCTGGGGAAGTCCATCACGGTTTCTCAGCGGGCCTCGACTGTTCCCGCCGGCATTTCTACAGATGCGGCACCTCACAGCTCCCGGTCACTTGGTCAATTCTCACACCCCTGCTCACAGCAACCACGTAGGCGGAAATCATAACCCTCATTTTACAGACAGAAGCCAGAACCTCACGAGTGAAAACACACAGGAGGCGAGCGGTGGGGCGGCCCAGGACCCACACCCCAGGCCCCTGTGGCTTCTCAGCCCTTTTCCCGCACCTCCCTGCTGTGCCCAGACCCTAGCAACTACGCTCAAGGGTGACCCAGAAAGGAGAGGGTTCCATATGTCCAGGGAACGGGACGCTCTGCACCGAAGCTGGTGTTGCTGTGAAGACTATGCCTTAGGAAGCCCGAGGCCACCCACATCTACCAGGATACACGGTTTACTTCACTCCGTCATTTCCTATCTGAGTGTCTACTTTGTTCCAGGCCCTGGGGACACAAAAGTAAATACCACCCTTGTCCTTGGGCACCCAGCCTCCCATGATCCTTTCCCCCAAACCTGGCAGTAATCAGTCATCAAAAGTAAGGCAACGGGAGGAGCCTCAGGGCTACCTTCTCCTTCCTGAAGTGCGGGCCACAGGTTCTCATCCTGCTGCCATTACTAAAAGTCCACCTGCAGACAAGGACTGCAGCAGGATCAGATGGGACTTAGAGTCAAGAACCTCCCTTCTCCAACAAACAGTGGAAGAATGCCGAGTCTCAGCTGTCCTTTGGTTTGGCGGGAGCCCGTGTTGAGATGCTGACATGGCACTGAGATCTTGAACCTCGGTGCCCCTTATGGACACTCAAGACGAAGCTACTGCTGCGATGACAGGTCGTCCCGCTCCGCCTGCTAGCGTGAGGGCACCCGCGTGAATGCACAGGTGCGTCTCAGGCCGCAGCGGGAGGGAGGGACTTTAGGCACCAAAGCCGTGTCACCATCACTGAAGGCCAAAGAGCAGTTAGGAGGAGCTCAGTGGTGCCACGATGACACACACCGTTTATGAATTATATATGCTCCGAAGAGTTCTTCAGGTCCTCTGGGGAAATTCCTTGCCTTTTAAAAGAAAGAGAATGATCAACTCTGTACGTACTTTGACGTATTTTCCGTGGAGAAGATACGGAGCCTGGAAATCATGCTGACAGTTGGAGTAGGCCATTCCCAATCCCATGCCAGAACCAAAGGCTAACGGCCACATTCTCCCTGGTGAACAGAAAAAGGAAAATCTCATAGGGAGCCATTAAGAGAAGATAAAGCTTTTTCTCTGGCTTAAATACACTTGCTCAGGGCTAATAAACATTCAGCATGCCTCCTACTGATAACCATAATGCGCCACATGTTTCTATCAGGGTTTAATCAACAGTGAAATGCCACTGAATTTATTAATTAATACTTGAATCGATACTTGAATTATTTAATTATTTAATATTAATTATTAATTAATACTGAATTTATTAATTCAGCCAATATTTATTAAGTACCTACGCTGCTGCGTTTGAGGTCTTAACAAGTGGAGCAACATGAGAGCAGATGTGGTTGAACCTTTTCATTTTTATATATATCCGTTCTCATCATTTGCTCATTTTAACTCATTTCTCAACCTTATCAGAAATACCACCCTTTGGGAAGGTGCTTGAATTTTAAATGGAATCAAGTAAATTTTGATTGCAGCAAGTCATAAAGCCTATATATGCCAATACTGCACGTGATTAGTTTGTGTCAGCCCTGCGTGTTAGGATTCTCTGGTCATGTGTTCCCTGCCCATTCGTTGCGGAAAGGGGTCAAAGGGAACCCTCTGGCTTCTATTCAACAATCAAACTTCAGAATGAAAGGGATACTGCCTGAACTTTGCTTAGGAGAATTTCTGGACAAAAAGTATGTGTGTTTCTGGTCCACTTGTTTTTATGACCAGCAAGACTCATTTTCAAGTTCCTTTAGAAAAACTTAGAATTAATTAGAAATATTTGAGCATGTAGATTTGGCCAAGTGACTCACTGGCATAAAGCAGAGGCTTTTCAGATGATATCATATTGAAGATATCAGGCACCCTGACTCAACGCCCAGTGGGGAGCTCTAGAGGTACCCAACCCACTCTGACCTTTTCCAAGTCCATGTTCTCTGTCTAGCACCTTTTGACAGTGGCCTACCTACACCCATAAATGGATGGGGTGGCAACCAAGTGGTCGTGCCCTCCAGAAGTGTGCCTGCTGTGTGTGTGTGTGTGTGTGTGCACGCGCGCATGCCCAAGAACATTATGTTGAAAAGACAGTAAAAGTCACACTTACTTTTAAAGAAGGTAAGTGAGAAAACAAGTCCTAATCCAAAACCAGTACCTACAAAGAAGGAGAAACACGTTAAATCTTAAAACAGTAACTTAACAGAAATAAAACGAGCATTTCATAAATGTGAACATCTACAAAACAAATTCTTTTCTTAAATAATTTGGTACGGAGTTGATTTTCTCGTTTCTAACCTTATCGTCAGAGGCTTTACACATGCCTTTGGTCCTTCTGCCTATAACAGGGGAGAGAAACTTTACTCCCAATTCTGTCTAGACAAGTCTGGCAGGGCAGGGGGAACGAGCCAAGAGACAATGCTTGAGCCGACGCTCTGGGCCCTGCTTGCAAACAGTGTCTGGCATTCTGGGCGCGCCAGGCCCTCTTCCAAAGGGGTGCCGGAGCTAGAACATCAGACTGTAAACAATGTCAACCGAAGTTCCCCTGTCAGTGCAGCATTTTGAGTGAAGGCTACTTCTTGAGGAATAGGGAAAGGAGTGATGCAGAACATTCCCAAAGGCTGTCACATGTCAAGACACAAGAGTCCTCCGTCAGAGGGAAAGCGCTTCCTCAAAAGTCCCGAATGTGGAGATTAGTCCCCTTCCCTTGTTTTCACTCACAGGGCATTTTCAACCACGATCTTTCAAAATAAAAGAACAGATGCAAGCCTATTTTAATGGTCTGGTAGAAAAAAAAACTAAATATGTAATTTTCAATCAAACCTCACTCATAGGAACCTAAGCCTGTGGGGGAAAATGACCAGATCCTCATTTTTACCAGTATTTCTCAAACCTAGTCATTTGAGCACTGCCATCACAATTTTCGCTAAATCTACATTATCTTCACAATTACTTGTTTACTTTAAAAAAAAAAAAAAAGAAAAATCAATGCATGTGTTTAATTAAATGAATTTTGTGTAATCATAGCTTTGAGTACGAGTTATATCTTTTTCATAAGATGTGTTAAAACGAGGGGTGCCCAGGTGGCTGAGTCGAGGGCTCAGGTCATGATCTCAGGGTCTCGGGACTGAGTCCCACATTGGGCTCCCTGCTCTGTGGGGAGCCAGCTTCTTCCTCTGACTCTCTCTCTGTTTCTCATGAATAAATAAATAAAATCTTTAGCAAAATGTGTTAACATCAATGGAGAACCATTAAAATAATTTTTTTTTTTGGTCTGTGGTACCATTTTAAGGGAAAAAAAGAAAATCACACCCCTCTGCCCGTACAAAAGTGATACATGGCCTAAAGTTTGAAGTAACTAAGTTTTCTATTATCGAAACAGTTATATACACCAAGAAGAGTGCCAAGGCCTGATTTTCTATTTGTTTTTCAGACGTGACAACTGGGTATTCTGGTATACCCTGGTATACCCTTCCAGGGTATTCTGAGGCTCTTGACAAAGAGTCTACTCCAGAGACCAACTGAGCCCCCAACCAACCTCCCTTACAATTAAGCACCACAAGAAAGTCCTGATTCTCACTCTGCCTTAATAGTTTTCCGATTTTGGCTGTTGGAATTCCACGAGCATCTTCTCTGTCTAACCATGACCTTGGGCTACTGCAGCGCAAACACTCAGCGTACTTTCCGGCTACCGGCCTGACCTCTCTGCTCTAAATGCAGAACGTCGGCCCAAGAGACCTCGTTCACATCAGTTTTTATCCATCCATGCAACCGCCCAGCTGATGGCGGCCTGAAGAAGGTATTTATGCCACTTACTGAGAACGATTTCTGATTATTCTCGTCTGCCACATAGATGTGGCCACAGCACAGGTTTCTTCCCTATGACTACATCCTACACAAATAGGAGTTTTTATTACAAATCGTGACTTTGCCCTGTCCGATAGACCCTGCATGAGGCCCGGTGCTCAACTTTAAAACGCAGTATCTGAAAATCACTCATGTCACCCTACTGTTCATATAATTTATAATACAGTGGAAAGCTCATCAGTTTACAGACTACAACAGTTAAACCTGCTCAAAGCGGACATCATCTGAAGGAAAAGGAATTAACGTTTTGGTATTTCCCATGAGTACCCACCATTCTCTCCCCACCCTGCCCCCAAATTCTCTTTCAAACCAAACAACAACCTGATACAGTAATATCCCCCATTTTTCAGGTGCAGAAAATACTTTGCTCGAGGGTACTCCGTTCGGTGAGTGGAAGAGCAGAGTAGGGACCAGGTCTGCCGGACTCCAAAGCCACCCTCCCAGCTGTCTTGACATTGGAGTCTCCTACAACCTCAACCCCCACACAATCCCTACCTCCCAAGAGAAAGCCGGGGTGTCGGGATTTCTACTGCCAGTGAAGTGATATAGCCAAAAACCAAGTGGTGCTTATCATGCAACAGCCCAGAACGCTGGACGACCAGGGCAGTAACAAGTCTGCACAAGGCCCAAAGGGCTTGTTCAGATTCCTTCCCAGACTAATCCTACTGCACAGGTCACAGACACAAGTCCACCTGATAGGTGAGATCCAAGAGCTTCGGAGAAACGCAAGCTGTCGTGACTGATACTCCTTGGCGAGAATCTGCTGTTGCAGATTTATAAAATGGCACTGGGTTCAATTTCAAAGCAACTTGCCTCACCCCCTTGCAGCTGGAAGATGAGTAAGACAGTAAATTGGTACTAGAAAATGAGGTAAAGGATTTGGACCGGCTTACAGATCTCAAACCAGGCAATGGGACGGGGAGGTAGGCCAGTAAAAACATAATGGCTTACAATCAGAGCTTTTGGTCTTCTCCATCTGGAAGGCGATGTTTTGGCAAACAAATCAAAAGCCCAAAAGGAAAATATTTCAGCATTTTTCTTGTCCCTCTGACTCCATGCCTGTCTCTCCTACTTTTCCCCAAGGAAAGAAAGCTCTCAGACGCTCAGTTTTTCCAAATAGTAGACCAAGAATGGTCTAGGAGAATCGCTCATCACAGAGATGAGAAATGTGACGACACCAATCAACAGAGCCCAGGAAATCTTTACTGGACACTTAAGCTCAGGTACATGCCCAACACCCAGTTCTGCTTCCAGCGAAGGCACCTCTCTACAAGTCTGAGATCCAAATCCCGGTTCAGACTAACCGAAAGACAGAGTGAGCTCCACATTCTCCAAATGGGCTGCTACCTCTTCAAGTCTTAACAGCAGTTTCTTTCCCTCTCTGTTTCTGTATTTTTAAGACCCCAAATAACAAGACTGTTCTCTTCAGAAAAATATAATACAGAAACTGACTTTTTCAATGCCAATGTTTTATTTAAACTTAGCTATCTGAGTTATTTGCGAGATTAGCGATGGTGGAGCCGCCGATGAGTTTACGGGCTCAAGTTCTCACATGCTGGATTTCTTTTAAAAGGCAACACGCTGCTTCAAAGAAAGTCCCACCTGATCCGGGGACACCCACTCCGCAGCTGTTTCCACTAAAGATTGGCACCTCTAGGCCACATTTAAACTTCATAACAATAAAACATGAAAGGTTTGTCTTACAATAAAAACAAACCAACATGGAAAAGAGAAGAGATTTCTCCGCCTTTGGCCACTTTTTTGTGTTGTTGCATGACAAGCTCTCTTAGAGGAAAAAAGCCAAAGGAAAAAGTACAAAGCATTTTTCACCTTCCCTGGAAGCAAATATTTAACTATGAATCAAGTTTATATAACTTCACCTTCCCCCCACCTCAAGCCTGGTTTTTTGCTCTGTGCTGTCTGGAATGATAAATCACCCTAAAGGAAAGAAATGCCCGATTATAGGTACACATCTTCCTCGTGGCAAAGTCCAGTTATGAGGGGAAGGAGCGGGGGCAAGGCAAACACACACACACACACACACACACACACAGAGGAGCCTTATGGAATTGACATTAGGCAAGGAGCCCAAGCTCCAAAACCATTTCTTTTGGAGAGGAAAAAGAATTGGCACCAACTCTTTCAAAAAGAAATTACTCCAAATCAATCTAACCTGGCACTTCAGTGCATGCCCAGTGCCCGAAAGGACATCATAGAGCTGGCTAGCGGAGAAGCACAAATGTTTAGGGAGGACCAATTCCTTAGTAGTTCATCAGATACTATTTTAATAACAAAACAAGAAAGAACTCACTCCCACTAACGACACATAAAATACATATAAAATACTGCCGTATCTTATGCCCAAGTAGATTTTGTAACGGGTTTAAAAGAATAACCACCCAAGGCAGTACATCCGTGGATGCCTGAAGCCACGTTCTGTGCAAGGAAGGGAAGGACATAATGTACGCTGACGGCTATTATGGTGACCTGAGGACAACTTATGGTTCCCACTTTATTTAGAGAAGTCTTTGCTCGCGCCATGCCACCTAGCATAAAGCTTTACTTCACTGCAAATCGTTAAGAAGCATAATCAGCAAGAATTAACAAGCAGACTACACAATCGGATTGCAGTCCTGGGGTAGAAGTGTACTTTGGATGCGAGCCCCTACACAGAACAAGTTGTAGCAATTCACTCTCCTGCAGCACCGACTTGGTAAAAGCTGCACTTGCCAACGGACTTGCAGGCCAGGGCGAGGGACTCTTTGTTTGGAGGGGCACAGAAAAAAAAATCCTCATTAAGTCACTTAGAAAACATTTCTAGGAAAGATGTCGGTGGGGGGCGGGGGGGACCATGGGCCCACTTTAGCAGTAACTTACTACACGATAATTTAGCTCTCCTTCCAGCTTACGTTTAGCATTTTATTTTGATTTTTCATTTTTATTAGTTTTTAATTTTAATTCCAGTATAATTAACAGTGTTGTATTAGTTTCAGGTGCATAATACAGTGATTTCAACAATTCTCTACACTACTCAGTGCTCATCATGAGAACTGGACTCAGATTTCACATATTAAACAAAGTGCCTAGATTCACAAGCCTACTGTACAGTTATCAATGGTAAGATCTGACCCGTATCAAAAAATTAAGTGAAACTGCAAAGCAACTCCATTTTAATTTCTTTAACTTATATCGAAATGTAGGAGTAAAAACTTAAGTACCATCGCAACTGGCAGTTTTGTGACCATGAGAAGCTTCAGGAATTCCAAGCAAGTTTTTCAGATTCCCTAGAAGCCACGTGCCAACCAACTTTATTTGTAAATGTAAAAAATAAAGGTTCCCAAAGCAAGGAGGGCTTTGGTCTCCGGTTGAGTGGCATGGCAAGAGGACTGGTGCCATCACGAGATGAGCCTATGTCAACCATTGTTCCAACTATTGTTCAGCAGCTAGCTCTGACCTCAGCCATTACTAACGTCACCTGGCCTCAACCTGCTAGGCTACAGAGTAAAAACAATCTCACAGGGTTGCTGTTTCAGGAAAATGTAAGGTATCTGGGACAGAACTCAACAAGTGGTAGTAAGTTCTGTTACTCGTCTAATAAAACTCAAAATAGGTCAAAAGTGTCATGTAATAGTTAATCCTCTATTAAAATACAACCCACTGGGGCACGTGGGTTAAGCCTCTGCCTTCGACTCCAGTCATGATCTCAGGGTCCTAGGATCGAGCCCCGCATCAGGCTCTCTGCTCACCAGGGAGCCTGCTTCCCCTCCTCCCCCCGCCCCACCCTGCCTGCCTCTCTGCCTACTTATGATCTCTCTCTGTCAAACAAATAAATAAAATAAAATACAACCCACTGGCTTGCCTAAGATCACACCATGGGGGAGCCATGGCTGAAAGTCACAATCCCTGGCCCCCCCCAACTCTGCATGGGTATCAGCAATTTTTCTACAGGAACATCTCAGGCTTTGACAGGCGGGTTTTTTTCTTTTAAAAAGAGGGGATTCCTTCAGACTCACGGCTAACTAGAACATTTTGCTTAAAATATGACAAAAATTTTCCTAGAGCTACCTGGTGTTTCATAAAGCTCTAGCTATGCTTTGAACACGGATTAATATCAAACCGATCTATTTATAATGGGCACGCTTTCCTGCTCAATCATGTTTCGATCAACGCTATTACAATCATCAAATGCATTTGTTATGACAGAACAAACAAGAATGTGCTTTTATAGAGAAAAAAAGTACCCTTGGGACTGAGTTTAGTGAGAATTACATTTCCAAGAAACATTTCTGATTTATGAAAGATGCTCAGGGCCCAATTTATGAGGAAAAAAAAGTTTTAAGTCAGCTCCAAACTGTGTTACTTAATGCTCTGAGGCAAAGAAGGACGGACCCAGGTGTTCACATGTAAATGCCAAGTCGTGTGAATTAACCAAGAAAGTGGGCGGGACCAAAGACCCAGCGATGGTAAATTCAGTCTGTGTTAACCAGCCTCTCCAAAGTCTGCGGTGCTGCAGGGTATACAGGAACCAGACCAAGAACGTCATATTGTACAAGTCCTCCACCTTCCTGGGTCTCTCGGGACTAGACGGAGGCCGGAACATCTGAGGGAATTTTTCAGGTGGACGTCAATTCCCAGGATCCTGATCAGAACAAGCAAGCCAGTCAGCAGAACACAGTAAAGATAGGGAAGGCAAATGTGGAAGTCATTACTGGGGTGCTCTGCTTCAAGAACAGCCAAACTCATTAAATGAGTGCGTGTGGCACATGATCCAACTTTGGGAATTCTGACAGCCATACAGCTTTCCAAGAATGCACAAAGAAAGGAACAGGTTTGGTACACATTTTACTAACATATAATTAGCTAATAAATTCACATGTGGGCATAGCATGCAGGAAAATGAGAAAACGCTCTTAAGACTAATTTAAAGGAGACTGAAAAAATGCAGAATTACTAAGTTTCAATAAACACAGTAAAAGACGCAATGCATCACACTTTTCTGGGAGAGGAGGCTTTGGAGGTACTAACATTGACAGTGTCGGGCACTGTAGACTGTTTCTGTGTATTATTTCATTGAATCCGCAGAACCGCGGATTCCTGTCTCCCAGAAGAGGAAAGAGTTTAGTGGAACTGACTTACCCGAGTACACACAACTACAAAAGTAGAATTCCAACCCAGGCTGTCTGACTCCAAAGTCACGGCTCTTTCCTATACACAGAGATCAACTTCACGGAGGGTTGAAACAGCAGGGCAACTGGTCTCATTCTATTCATGATAACGTGTCTTCTGCACTATGACACGTAGTTTATGACTATGGCACTCTTCAGTCCCTCAAGAAAACAACAGAAACCACAGATGTCTGACTTTTCAGGAGGGAAACAAAAGCCTGAAATTATGCAGAATCAATGAGAGAGAGTCCACAACTCAAAACTCAAACTGGGAAGTACTCCCTCTGCTCACCGGCCGAGACTGGATGAAACCAAATGAGCTGAGAGCTGATCAAATGAATCCAAATTCATCCAAACTGTTCAAAAGGGTACTTCCAGTGAGGGTCCTCCTTCCCAACACCCCCATCCCTCCAGCCCATCCCCATCAATACAGTAACTGGACTCTCACCTCTGGGAAAGGAAACGTAAGAATCAGGGATTCGGGATTACCAACACGGCCGTCATGATAGCGACTACGTGGTCGCCTACTCCTGATTCAAGTCACAAATTCAATGGAGAAACAAGAATCGGTAATTTCTCTTCCTTGCGCATCTACTTAAACCACGTTTATGAGCATTTGTTAAGCAGAAGGCACAGGTGTTTCCTCTTTGAAGGTGGGAATCGTTACAGGGCGGTCTATTTCAGCGATAAGGCTGTGTGGACTTGGGGTAAGACAGGCTAGACATGAAGGAGAATGCCGGTTAGGTTACTTATTAGTCTCAGCGTGTCTCAGTCCTTGGGCAAATGACAGAACTTCGCCGCATCTGTTTCTTCATATGGAAATCAGGAATACCGACAGGACCTGTCCCCGACCGGGGAACAGCGAGGATGACACATCACAGTGTGTGTAAAAAGCCTGGAAGAACAGCACACGGCACACCATACTGTCACCCCCTTCCTCTCCCAACCAGCCAAACCATCTCGGCGGGTTAGAGAAGGGAGTAGGGAGAAGGTGGTAAGCCTGTTCAAGAACAAATCAAAACTTCAAATATTTACTGAGTGCTGAAGGACAAGAGTTCAGGTCAGAAATAAGTGAGACAGAGTCTCTTCCCTGGGGAGCTTCTGATCAGGGAAGGAGAGTAAGTCAGGTATCCAGAAAACTGGCAGGGGACCACGTTCTGCTGGTCCAGAGGAAGACAGTGGGAGGAACACACTTAGCTGGAAAGACTTTTTTAAATGCCTGCAAAAGAGGTGTGTCATTTGAGTTGTCTTAAAGAGCAGACGGTTAACAGCCGTCTGTATAGAGGGGTGCGTGCTCCATCCACCCAAGGCTCATGCAGGGGAACAGGGGAACGGGGGAGGGGGGTTGCGGGGAGAGCCTGCCTTAAGCATGAAGCATGTCCTGGAGCAGGAGATAAGGCTAGAAAGGGATCAGGGCCATTCTGAAAGCCCCAAAATATCACGGCACTTACTCTAGCAGGCAGGAGGCTGCCCTAAAGTTTTTTTTTTTTTAATATGTAATATGAGGGGTGCCTGGGTGGCTCAGTCCTTAAGCAGCTGGCTTCGGGATTAAAAAAAGGGTCCTGGGATCAAGCACTGCATGGGTCTCCCTGCTCAGCAGGAAGCTTCTCCCCCTCCCACTCCCCCTGCTTGTGTTCCCTCTCTCTCTGTCAAATAAATAAAGTCTTCGAAAGAAAAATATGTAACTTGATTGAACCTATGCTTTAGTAAGACTCGTCTAACTAAGGTGTGTAGGATCACTTGGAAAGGAAGAAGACATTTTGCTGGCAGAATTTACAGGCTTAACAACTGACTATGTATATGTGAGTCTGGGGTTTGGGGGCTGCACTGGGGCAGGCTGTCAAAGAAAATGCTGAGAACCTCTATCTGGATAACTAGAAAAACATGGGTGCTATTTATAATAGTTATATATATTTATAACATTCATCAACTAACCTTTTAATACCAAATCCCCTTTACCTACAACATAACTGGGTTTATAAAACCGCAACAGTTGGGGCGCCTGGGTGGCTCCGTCAGTTGAGTGTCAGACTCCTGATTTTGGCTCAGGTCATGATCTCAGGGTCATGGGATCAAGCCCCATGTCTGGCTCCGAGCTCAGCATGGAGTCTGCTTGTCCCTCTCCCTCTGATCCCCGCCCCCATGCTCTCTAAAATAAATAAATAAAATCCTAAAAAAAAAGGGGGGGGGACATCTACGATGTTTTCAGAACACTACAGAACATTAAGTGAAAAGCATTCACTAAGCACTTATGCTTCAGGAGTCCGTTATCTCATTTAATCCTCACGATAAACTTCCTTCATTAGCCCCATCTTACAGGTCAAGAAACAGAGACACAGAAAGGGTACGTTCCTTGCCCCAGGTCACACATCTGGGATTTGAACCCAGGCAGCCTGACTCCAGAGGCCTGGTGCTTGACTGCCCCCCTCACAGACACACAAAGCTATTTAAATACTTTTGACACCCTAAAGTAGATGAAATGCCTTCCCAAGCTGTGCCAGCCAACACGATGCGTGAGCATTTCCTTCAGCATACAAACTGAGCCCCTACTGTGTGCCAGCTGCCAGGCCAGGCCCTGCGATCGGTCAGCTCGTGGTCCGGGGCTGGAACTGACTGTAACCAAGAGGTTGAGGTGCAAGGTACGATGACGGGAACAGGCACAATGCATGAAAAGCACTGAGGAAGACACGCAAACCATTCTTGCGGGGTAGAGAGGGGGCAAGGGAAACGGGCTCCAAGGAGCTCCTTGCTGCCAAGTCATCCAGTGTGAAGTCGACGGAGCAAGGGTGTTTCCTGCCGCACTAAGCACCCCCCCCCCCCGCGCCTCTACTGTAAGCAGGAGGGAAACTACCGGGAATCAAGCGAGGGAAATGACATACCCAATGAGCACTTGACAACATGCCTGCTTTGGCGGCAACGGGGACAGATGCGAAGAGGCCCCCATCAGAGACATCAGAAACGGGGGGTGCCGACAAGAGAAAGCTGTCACAGCAGCCCAAGGGGGAAACAGGTCCAGACCACACTCTCCTCTGCCCATCTGACTGGAAAATGGTAGTTTATATATATACTGTGGTCTCTCGCTCCCCTGTCCCCCCTGCTATGCAGGATGGAAAGGGAAGGCATTAGAGGCGTGACTATGGTCTGGGGTTAGGAACTTCTAAGCAGTAGGAGTGACCACACTCAGTAACGACTCTTAAATAAGGGATCCTTAAGACACAGTCACGGACAAAGGTGAGCAGAGATAGAAAAGGGGCTCAAATATTTGAAAAATACACCAGTGGTTTTGCATTTAAGATCCTGCTGGTGCAAATGGAGAATATATCCCAAAAGAGCTTTTGCAAAGGTGTCGCAAGGATTCATCTGAGTTTCGGAACTTCTGTAAGCATCTTTCTCTCGCTATTCAAATCTAACTCTAATAAGGGGCCCAAGACAAGCAACAGTGCCCAGATGACTTTATATTCCAGTAGTGGTCTGCAGTCTTTCTTGAAGGCATCCTTATTCCACAGAGCCCCATAATACACCTCTCCAAACCACTGCACTTGCATACATAAAGAAGCCAAGAAATTAATTTTCATAAACTGAGTAAAGAAAAAAAAGTCTTCTAAAACAGAAGTTATGAGCTGAAATAAAATGAATTTCAAGTTGTAGTGGGAACAAGAAGAAAAATACGCTGTGGGTTTTTGATGGTGAGAGCCAATCTTTTCTGGGAATTCCTAAGATTGGTAGCACATATTCTAATGTCAAGACAATGTGAGACTAGAGCATTAATATACTCATTTTTGCTTCTGGTCAAAATGGGATATTTATGAGGTCGTGAGTTCAGGATTTGTCACATGTAGGCCTATAAGAAAATGGTCAAAAAAAAAAAAAAGAAAAGAAAAGAAAAGCCTTTGAACTAATGATTTCAATTTAATCATTTGAGATGATGCCAAGAAAGTAGCAGCTTTCTTAGGGCTGCTTTTTAGCAAAAGGTGAAATGTGCTGCTTAAACCATTCACTCCAGTTAATCATTGAAAATCAGACAGAAATTTTGAGTGGTTTACATGTGTAAGTTCTGACAATCAGAAACATTTGTTCTGACTCGTAAACATTTGTCAAAGTAAGTCTACCAATCTGTCAACAATTATGTCAGAGTGTTACAATAATTATAAACTATTCTAAGCATTCTAATGCAGCTTTAGGTTGGATAAAGAAACTTGACATAAACACATGGGATTTCAATGCCTCCCATTTGCACTGTTAACTCTCAATCAAATAGTTCTAAATTCTACCAGCAGAAACCCAACTGAAGCACCCTGGGAAAAAGCCCTGCGGCCAGCCCGCTCTCCCAGCCCTGCCGCACACCATTCTGCTACTTGGCTTCCTGTCGTCATCAATACGGACTCATATTCTCATATGCTCTATCCTTCCCATATGCATGCATGCGGTGTTGTTTTAAGGCTCTAAAAATAATGGGCTATGCTTTCTTTCAAATCATTCTAATTATTCTATTTGTTACTTTTTCTTCATTTCTCACATCGATTTCAGCTGCTGAGAAAGTACGTGCACATGATACATGAATATGTGACCCATGTTGTGTGAGCATTAGTCTGGAAGGCTGTGGTGGGGGAGCCACAGAGAGTAAGAAGTTCAGAAGTTACACAAGCCTAGGGCAAGGTTTCTCAAACTCAACTACCAGCATTCGGGGTGTACAACTCCTGGGCGCCGTTCTGCGCATGACAGGATGTCTAGCAGCATCCCTGTCCCTACACACTAGGTGTCAGCAGCACTCCTACTCCCCCACTCCCTATATGGCAACCACACAAGTTGCCCAATGTTCCCACAGCGTAGCTATAAATCACTCCCAGTGGAGAACCACCCGTCTAGGGGTTTACAATTTATAAAGTGCTTTCATATCCATTTTGATTAGTATCTCATTCTGAGCTCATCAAAATCATGTAGGGACTAGCATTGCAAGCCTACAGATGAAGAGCGAAATCTGGCTGGATCGGTGGGCTGAGCATGTGATTCTCGACCTCAGGGTCATGAGTTTGAGTCCCACAATGGGCGTGAAGCCTACTTTAAAAAAAAAAAAAAGACAACCAGTTTCCTACAGACTAGGAAATTGAGTCTCAGAGCGAGTCAGTAACTGCCCCAAGCCCATTCGGCTTTTCACTATCCCACACGGCTTCTCTGGCGAACAGCCCTCAGCTTCCTCAACCAGGGATGTTACCCTACTGGGGTCTTCAGGCAACAATGGGCCATCACACCCACCAAAAGCAAACCCACTAACAGATCACCCAATGAGAAACTCCATTAACAGACGCAAATGTAATTTCAAAATTGGCCAGAAAGCTTAAAAAGGTTTTCACTTTAAAGTACTAACCTGTTAAATAACAAACTAGACGTAACATACGCATTTGAAGATCATTCATAATCTTCAACTACAGGAACCAAACGGACTCCAAAATAACTTAAAAAAAATTTTTTTAAGACTTTCTTTTCAAGGGGCGCCTGGGTGGCTCAGTGGGTTAAAGCCTCTGTCTTTAGCTCAAGTCATGATCCCAGAGTCCTGGGATCGAGCCCCACATCGGGCTCTCTGCTCGGTGGGGAGCCTGCTTCCTCCTCTCTCTCTCTCTTTCTCTGCCTACTTGTGATCTCTGTCAAATAAATTAAAAAAAAAAAAAAAAAAAAAGACTTTCTTTTCAAGTAATCTCTACACCCAGCATGGGGCTCAAACTTATAACCCAGGATCGAGAGTCTCATGCTTCACCAACTAAGCAGCCAGGCGCCCCAAAATAACTTTTTTTTTTTTTAAACAGAAACTGTTCTTATGTGTTTTCTTGCTTACATTATAAAAACAGCAAAGTTAACAATCTTCCCCACCTAACATCATCATCATTCCCAAGAGATAATTTGGTTTATTGTTTATCATTCCATTTATATACATGGGACCACATGTCATGCATGTTTTACAATTTGCTTTTCTCATTTTATAAAGGACACCACTCTGTAATAGTACATCTTTTTTCCCAAGATTTATTTATTTACTATTTTAGAGAGACTGTGAGCAGGGGGAGGGGCAGAGGGAGAGAGAGAGGAGGAATCCCACTGACCCTGAGACCCCACAAGGACTCAATCCCTTGACCTGAGGCCATGACCTGCGCCTAAATCAAGAGGTGGACACTTAACCAACTGAGCCACCCAGGTACTCCACAGCACATGTCTTTTAAAAACTTTTTACTGAATTGGGGGCGCCTGGCTGGCTCAGTGGGTTAAGTCGCTGCCTTCAGCTCAGGTCATGATTTCGGGGTCCTGGGATCAAGTCCTGCATCAGGTTCTCTGCTCAGCGGAGAGTCTGCCTCTCTGCCTTGTGAGCTCTACCTGTCAAATAAATAAATAAATAAATAAAATCTTCAAAAAATTTTAACTAAAAAAAAAAAAAAACTTTTTACTAAATCACAACATACAGATAGCTGCACAATTCAGTGCACCACGGGATGTATTTGCAGATGATAAACACCCAAGGTGTGCCAGGGCAGGGCACAGAAGATTACCAACACCGTCAGAAGCCTGCCTGGGCTCCCTTTTGCAAAGCTCTCCATCCGAGGGCAATCATATTCTGACAAGTGAGTAGTTTTGCCCGTTTCTAAACTTCTGTCAGTGGACTCACACAGTGAGAATGTTAGCAGAACACCATGAGCAGCTGCAGGAGGTCGTTCACAGTCATTGCCATAGAGCACACTATCACATCAGTGTAGCCCGATTTACTTATCCATTCTCTGCTGATGGGCATTTGGGGAGCTTCCAGTCAGGGCCATTATGAATAGTGTTCTATGAACATTCCAGGGCAAGTCATCTCGTGGACACAGGGGCACGTCTGCTGGGTAGATACCCAGGCCTGAAATCGTCATGTCACGGGGTTTACATCTGGTTAGCTCTCGTAAATACTGCCAGTTTTCCAAAGTGGTTCACCGATCAAGACTCCCACAGGCAGTCTGAGGCTGTGGCTGCTTTTATCCTCACCAACGTGGAGTATTCTCCTTCTTTCTGGCTTTAAAGAACTTTCGGAGGTATTATTTCTGCAGAATGAACTGCGGCCACTTATGGTGTTTGACAAGTGTCTATACCTGTGAAACCAGCACTCCAATCGTGAAACGGAACACCGCTGTCACCCCTCGACGTTCGCTTGTGTCCCTCTGCAGCCTACCCTTCCCTCCACTCTTTACCCCAGACAACCACTTCTCTACTTTGTCATTACAGACTGGTTTGTATTTTCTAGAATTTTATATACAAATGGCATCATATAAATGGAATATTGTGGAGGTGCCTGGCTGGCTTAGTTGGTAGAGCACACGACTTAATTTCTCGGCTGTGAGCTCCAGCCCCATATTGGGCATGGATCGTACTTTTTTTTTTTAATGGAATACAGTATATACTCTTTTGTGTCTAGCTTGTTACTCAAGATGATTTTGAAATGTACGTATGTTATTGTATGTATTAGTATTTGTTCCTTTTATTAATGAACAGTCGACTTTATGGACAGTCTATATTTTGTTCTTATCCATTCACCTGCTAAAGGACTTCTGGGTTCTTTCCAGTTTGGGGGCATTATGAGTAAAGCTGTTATGAATATTCATGCATAAGACTTCATGTGAACAAATGTTTTCATTTCCCTTGGGTAAATCCGTATGAGTAGAATGACTAGATGGTATATATACAAAAAACTACTAAGTGGTTATACTATTTTACAACCCTATCAACAGTGCACCAGAATTCTACCTGTCCAACGTCCTAGTCAAACTTTAGTGCAGTCTGTCTTTTTAACTATTTTAATGGTGTGGAGGGGTATTTTCCTTATGACTGAAATTTGCATTTCCCTAATGACTAATAATATTGAACATCCTTTCATGTGTCAATTTTTTAAAAAAATTTTATTTATTTATTTGACAGAGAGAGATCACAAGTAGGAAGAGAGGCAGGCAGAGAGAGAGGGGGAAGCAGGGTCCCTGCTGAGCAGAGAGCCCGATGCGGGGCTCGATCCCAGGACCCTGGGATCATGACCTGAGCCGAAGGCAGAGGCTTTAACCCACTGAGTCACCCAGGCACCCGTAGTATAATTTCTTTTGTTAAGAATCTTATCAAACATTTTGCCCACTTTCTTTCTTTTTTAAGATTTTATTTATCTGAGACAGAGAGAGCATGCGCGCATGCACGAGCAGGATGAAGGGATAGCAGGAGAGGGAGAAGCAGGGAGCCAACTCTGGTTTGATGCCAAGACCCTGGGATTATGACCTGAGCTGAAGGCAGATGCTTAACCAACTTAGCCACTCAAGCACCCTTACCCATTTTCTCAAATGCGGTCTTCTTACCACTAAATTTAAGAGTTCTTTATTTTTTAAAAAGGTATTATCTGAGAGAGAAAGCAAGGGAGAGCACAAGGTGGGGGTGGGGCAGAAGCAGAGGAAGAAGCAGACTCACCGCTTGGAGGGGGGAGTGTTCCTGGGATATTACGCCCAAGAGCAAGGCAGGTGCTAAACCAAACGACTGAGCTACCAGGCACCCAAGAATTCTTTATTTATTATGGAAACAAGCCCTTTGTCAGATACATGTACTGCAAATATTTTCTCCCATTCTGTGGCTTGCCTTTTTGTGCTTTTAATGGTGTCTTTCAAAGAGCAAAAGTTTTAGATTTTGGTCAAATCCCATGTATCAGATTTTTTTCTTTGTGACTTTGTTGTGACCTAAAAAATCTTTTCGGAACTCAAGGTCACAGAAATTTTTCTCCTATGTTTTCTTCTGGAGTTTTACAGTTTTAACTTTCACATTTAGGCTCATGATTCTTTCCAGTTAATTTTTATGTACGATAATGAAGTTCAGTTTTTTCCCTCTATATGGATGCCCAGCTATTCAAGCACAGTTTGATGGAAAGATGTTCCATTCCCCGTTAAACTGCCGTGGCATCTTTAACTGACCATCTACTGATGGGTCTACTTCTTGACACTGATCTAGGTGTGTCTCATTTACTACAGCTTTACAATAAGCCTTGATGGCAGGTATTGATTGTACTTTTCCAACTTTGTTTTTCTTTTTTTTTAAAGATTTTATTTACTTATTTTGAGAGAGAGAGAGAGAGATCACAAGTAGGTAGAGAGGCATGCAGAGAGAGGAAGGGAAGCAGGCTCCCTGCTGAGCAGAGAGCCCCACTAGGGGCTGGATCCCAGGACCCTGGGATCATGACCTGAGCTGAAGGCAGAGGCTACATTTGACCCACTGAGCCACCCAGGCGCCCCCAACTTTGTTTTTCATTGTAAAAACCGCTCTGGCGACTTTGGATTGTTTACACTTTAATACAGATTTAAAAATCAGCTCAATTTTTATAAGTATCTCTGAGCATTATTTTTCTTGCTAGAGAGAGAATACAAATTTCCTCACTGAGTTGCCAGGAGGGTAAAAAGGGGATAATACATTAGTGTACCAAGTACAGTGGCAGATACCAGGCATTCACACAAAGTTAGCCTCCTCTCTCTCTCATGGTCTTTAAATAAACAAGATCCAATCTAGCAATGCCCTCACATTTTACTAGTGGGTCAATGGCCACAGTAAAAATATTACCACACCAAAAAGACTTTTGTAAGTAAATATTTGTGTTTTTACTTGGATTCAATACTGAAATGCACTTGCCAGAGAAAGCAATTCGACATATTTGCTAATAAACTGTTTCAGGCCACATTTTAGGAAAGCATGAAACCACAGCCAGAACAAAAATCTAAATATGTTTGGAAGTCCCATATAGTGCCTAATTACATTATTCTATAACACTAACACAAAATTCCCCTCTAGCAAGATCACAATGTTCCATTATTCATACCGCTGCCGCAGACTGAAAAAAGTATTTTTACTCTCAAAAACTGTTTAGAAATACATATAACAAACAAAATATGGCTACTAACTCAACAATTAACATGTACAAATTTGAGACCCAAAACCTATAAACAGCCAAAATCCTTTGAAGTATTTTAGTTTAGCCTAAGTGATATCATTCCATGAAACTAAGACAGATCAGTTTGCAAACACAGGCTACCAAAAGGCAGTTTTTGGTGAGCCACCAATACTTTGTGGCAACCCACATTTATCAGATGAACTGATATTTACAGAGAAACAACAATTTGCTTTCTTTTTCCATGACCTTATTCATTGGCCTCTTTCAGTACAGTGGTTTTTTTTTTTTTTTTTTTTTAACATGAAATGGCCTTCACAATTAATTTCACTACACTTAACTGATTACTGGATGAAAACACAAAATCTGCTGGTTAATTCTAAGGCAGATCACCTGCTAAGTCATTTAAAGTCCCACTTTCTTAACAAGGAAGAAAACAAGGCCAAACCCTTTCTTTTCATGAAAATGAACGCATGGCAAAGCAATTTCATCTCTGTTCACTGAGCTGCATATAACCAGCGACCTAGGCCAAGAGGTACCAGAAACTAATAAACTGCAAAGTGTTGCCTGGGCTGCCCTCCTGCCTCTCCTATTTGTCGAGAGCAAGACCACCTCCATTTACATAGACCCTGACTCCTGAGGGTGCACATTTCAAGTTCTGTAAATAGGACCGCTGCAGAGCACTGGGACATCGGTCTCCGTTCCACTTCTCTGTCCCCATCTTAGTTTTGGTTTCTTCTATCACATCACCTCATCTTCAGCATAAATTCACAACAACATACTAAGCAATCTCTCTGCCTTCATCTCGGTCCTTTCTAACTCATTCTCCTGGTGCTACTTCAGTGATCTTTCTGAAATCAGAAACCCAACCATGTCACTCTTCGCCTTCACATTCCAAGGTTTTTCCTAATGCTACCCAAAGAGTTGCCACACAACCCAGCAAGCCAGCAAACCCACCAGTAGGGGCATACATACCCAAGAGAAATAAAGACAGACCCCAACATAAAAACTTGTATATTTGGGCACCTGGGTGGCTCAGTGGGTTAAGCCTCTGCCTTCAGCTTGGGTCATGATCTCAGGGTCCTGGATCAAGGCCCATGTCAGGCTCCCTGCTCAGCAGGGAGCCTGCTTCCCCCCTCTCTCTCTGCCTGCCTCTCTGCCTACTTGTGATCTCTCTCTGCCAAATAAATAAGTAAAATCTTAAAAAAAAAAAAAACTTGTATATTTGATCACAGCAGCATTATTCCTAAAAGCCAAAAGGTACAAACAACTGGACGCCTGAGTGGCTCAGTCAGTTAAGCGTCTGCCTTTGGCTCAGGTCATGATCCCAGGTTCCTGGACTCTGCCTCCTCCCCCCACCCACTCGTGCTCTCTCTCAAAAACAAATAAAATCTTAAAAAAAGAAAAAAAGTACGAACAAAAATGTCCATCAGCTGGTAAATGGATAAACAAAATATTGTATATGTCCATATCGTAGTATTCTATGATAGCAAAATAAATGGTATTAATACTAACAGTATTAATATAATTATCATTAATATAAATATTAGTATTAAAAACTAATAAACAGGGCGCCTGGGTGGCTCAGTTGGTTAAGCAACTGCTTTCGGCTCAGGTCACGGTCCTGGAGTCCCGGGATTGAGTCCCGCATCGGGCTCCCAGCTCCATGGGGAGTCTGCTTCTCCCTCTGACCTTCTCGCCTCTCATGCTCTCTCTCACTGTCTCTCTCTCAAATAAATAAATAAAATCTTTAAAAAAAAAAAAAAAACTAATAAACAGCATTCTGTTTGTTAATACATGTCAATACTACCCAGAACAATCTACAAAGTCAAAGCAATCCTTATCAAAATCCCATGATAGGGGCACCTGGGTGGCTCAGTTGGTTAAGCATCTGACTCTTGGGTTTCGGCTCGGGTAACAATCTCAGCACCATAGGATCAAGTCCCGAACTGGGGGGGGGGGGGGGGGGGGTCCATGCTCAGCAGGGAGTCTGCCTGGAATTCTCTCTCTCCCTCTCTCTCTGCCTCTCCTCTTGTTCTCTCATTCTCTCTCTCAAATAAATGAAGTATTTGTAAATCATTTATCTGACAAGGGGTTAATATCCAGAATATAGAACTCCTAAAACAAAACAATAAACCAATTCAAAAATGGAAAAGGAACTTGAGCAGACATTTCTCCAAAGAAGATACACATATGGCCAGTGAGCACATGTGAAGATGTTCAACATCACTAATCATTAGGGATATGCAAATCAAGACCACAACGAGATCAATGAGATACTAGCTTACACCCACTGGGATGGCTACTGTCCAAAAAAAGGCAGGAAGGAAACAACTGTTGGTGAGGATGTGAACTAATTGGGACACTGGTGCATTACAGGTGGGAACGTAAAATGGTCCAGTTGCTGTGGAAAACAGTGTGGCAGATCCTCAAACTGTTAAAAATCGATTTACAATATGACCCAACAATGCCACTTCTAGGTATGTACCCAAAAAGAATTGGAAGCAAGGTCTTCAAAAGACAGGTGTATACCGTGTTCACAGCAACATTACTCACAATAGTGTCCATCTGTCCACAGCTGAATGAATAAGCAAAATGTGTTACACACACACCAAAATCCTACTCAGATTTAAAAAGGAGGCAATTCTGATATATGCTACAATGTGGGTGAACCTTGAGGGCATCACATAAACTGAAATAAGTCAGTTTCAAAAAGGCAAGGACTGTGGGACTATACTTCCAGGAGGTACTTAGAGAAGTCAAAATCACAGAGAGAAAGTAGAACAGAGGTGGCCAGTGGCTGGGAGTAGGCAGGAATGCGGAGTCAGTGTTAAATGGGTACAGAGCTTCAGGCTCACAGATGAAGTCACGGAGATGGGTGGCGGCGTTAACTGTAAAACACTACGAATGGACTATCATTCACCTGCACATTTTTAAGTGGGTCAGATGGTAAATTCTGTTATGTGTATTTTATCACAATAAAAAAAAAAATGCGGGGAACAAAAAGGGGAAATCCGCCATAGGGCTATCAGGCTTAAGTGTGGTCATGGAAGTAAAACGGAAATGCCAGGGTCTGCCAGCTCGCGCTACGTGCCGGACAAATGGCTGCCGCTGTCATCATTTCCAGCAGAAGCCAGAGCCTCTCGGTCCTCTGGGACGACGCTTGCACAGCTTCCAAGGCCCTGAATGCAGTCCTCCACCTGGTCCCCTACTAAATGCCTACACACTCTCCAAGGTCACCACCTTCTTTGCACATTCCTCCAGAAGGTAAGCCCTTCCAGAGTAAGGCTGCTACTGACCATCTGTGCCCCGCACCCCCCAGGCTTCCATACTACCTACAAGATGAAAGCAAATGTGGTAAATATTTTAACTTATGACTGCCAGCTTTCATTCACACACCTGCAGCTAATATTTATCAAGTACAGGTAATGCCCTAACTGCTCTATAAAAAATATCTCATTTTATCCTTACTTGTAACAACCCCCTGAGAAAGATACTACCATTCCATAAATAAGGAAACTGAGGCACAAAGAGGAACTTCTTTCTCTCTCCCTTTCTTTCTATTCTTTCCTTCCTCCCTCCCTCCCTCCCTTTCTTCCTTTCTTTTTTTTAAAGATTTGTTTTATTTATTTGACAGAGATCACAAGTAGGCAGAAGCAGGCAAAGAGAGAGAGGTTCCCACTGAGTAGAGAGCCCGATGCAGGGCTCGATCCCAGGACCCTGAGATCATGACCCAAGCCCAAGGCAGAGGCTTAACCCACAGAGCCACCCAGGCGCCCCTCTTCCTTTCTTTCTTATAAACTCTGTGCCCAATGTGGGGCTTAAACTCATGATCCTGGGATCAAAAGACACACACTACCAACGGAGCCAGGGGAAAAAAAAAGGAAAGGACTGTGAATGCCCCAGAGTCCACTGAACGCAACACACTCCAGGGCTGTTTCCCAATGTCCCAGGCTTGCACTTTTCCTCGTTACCAAGAAAATGAAAACCCTGCTGTGCTGAATATACCTGCCTTGCAGAGACAGCCTTTTCCAGGAAGGCACCACAACCTCGGACATCCCTGCCCCAACCATGACATCTCCTTTCCTTCTGATCTCCTGGCCGATTCACAAGTTAGTAAGACTAGATATTCTGGCCTCTGGCCTCTCAGTGGAAGAGAAATGCGGGAAAAAGGGACACAGTCCATAGTACAACTTTGCAAGTCACATTAGGAAACCCAGGACCTCCGCATGACTTCAGGAAGTACCGGGATCAGATTTTCCTCCAAGCCTCCTTGGGCAAATCTGCAACTCTGAGGCCCGGCCACTATCACGCAGACATCGACTTGGTCATGAGGTCACAGCCAGCCAGCCGGACCTCCAGCATTCAAGAGAGAGTTATAACAAGGCTCTGAGGACAATGGCAGTGCTTCCATGACCCACGCTTGCAGGGCTTAGAAATTCTCAGATCACAGGGAAGCACCTCCTGAAGTCTTATAGCTAGGTTTTTCTCATCTCCTGGAATCATGTTTTCCTGGGGAAACAAAAAACAGATAGAACCACCAAGCCAATCCAGAGAAACAAGCACAAGCTGGGGGTACCAGCTCTGTCCCAGGGCTTTTAAGCCTTCAATTTTGGCAAGATATCTTGCCTTCTAACCTCATTAACAAGAAGGTATGATTTATTCATGTGGGTACACATAAATTACTCGGTATGTACGAGGAAAACAGCCGGCACAGTCTGTGAACTGAGGGCAGAAGGAAAACCAGAGCATTCAATAAATCTGATAAAACTTAAAAGTAAATCCATAAAATTAGCAAAAAACGATTAATGACGCATTCACATAAAAACTAACGGGACATGCCATTCATAAAATGTAATCTTCACTCCTTTTTAATTTCCTGCAATAAGGCTTTGGCACTACCACTGAAACCAACATCACCCTCTACTTGTTTAAATACAAAAGTGTTCTCTGGTTCATGTTTCTTAGCTGACTACTCCCAAACATTTCTACTACTACTTTGTTATGAAGATCTACTGACAATAATTTACATCCCCAGATGAAATAAAGAGTTGGTAAAAAGCCCCTAAATTACAGGGACACAGAGTCAAACATGTGAACTAGCAAAAATTCACCTGAAATCTACCTGACTTGACTTTTTAACTTAAAAGGTAATTCATTCAGTTAATACAAATATAGGCACAGAATGTAGTCTGCAAAATTCTCAGCAATTCACGTCTTTCTAACAGTAATTATTGTAGGCCTTCTCTGTGTCAGGGGTTAGGCGATCAACAGGGAACAAAAATGTCTCTGGGCCTCATGAGTTCATATTCTAGCAAGGATGGACAATCAAGTAAAGAAAAAAATCACAAATTTCAGATGGTGCCATGCGCTATTAAGAAAAATTAGTGATGTGATGGAGAATAAACAGGACACCTAGGAACTTATTCAATGCTAACAAATTCACTTAAAAAAAATACATTAAGCTCAAGCTTTATGGAGGAACTAGGCAAGGCATATAAGTGGCAGGAATAAGAACACAGGCCAAAGAGAAGGGTAAAAATGTGAGGGGGAGAAAGGAAAAGAAAGGCACAGGAGCTGAAAGAACAGATGTGTAAGGAACAATGGCCTACTGTGTCTATTACAGGGAGGCATGTGTTTTGTTTTGCTTGATTCGTGGGCTCAATATATTAGGTCAAGCCATATTAGAAACGACCTATCCTATCACACTCCTATTATACACAAGTAGTATCTTAAAACCAAAATTAACGAGGGAAATAAAACTGCTTTTCTTATGACGGGCAGGGAAAAGGTATTTGTGAATCAATGTAGCTCTTCCCACAGGATGAAATCACAGAATTTTCTGTTGAGACATTGCTCCAGCTTCGGAGTAAGAGATCCGCGAAGAGCAGTTTTTTCTAAAGAACTACCGTCTAAGTACAAGCTTATATGTTCTTTAACTCAGCTGTACTACATCTAGGCTAAACATGAGCAGTGAAAAGTCATTTTTCAGCAAACCAGTGGGAAAAGAACAAAAATCCTTCAGGTTTAAGGCAGCCAATCACAGAGAAGCCCTCACAAAGGGAGCTGTCCATTCACCTTGGATTCCCTTCAGTCTCTTGTCAAGCCAGAGCCTGAACTTCCCAATATGTAGCTGAAAGCCTGTATCTTCTACAAAACCTCCCATCTACTTCTGGTGGGCAGCCATTGTGAGTGTCCACCTCCATCCTGAAGGACCAGGCAACAAGCAGCCAAGGAGGTTTGAAGGGTCTCACATCACTGCCAACGGGACAAGGAACCAATTTGCTCACTATAGTGTGCTCATCTCCACCGTCTCCAAGACTCTCAGACTAAAGGCTCCCCGAGTATCCCTTCTGTGCTTCCTCACTCTTATGCCCTTTCTCTAAGTCCACTACTAAAGGGACGACACCCTCCAAATCTGAACTCAGCTTCTCCCACAAAATTAAAACTCCCTACTCAGCTTCATTATCATTCTCAAACAACTCAATCATGTAAGTAGAAAAGTGACCAAAATCATGATCGCTGTTCTCACTGGTCTTCTGTCATCCCCCATGATCAGTTTCTAGTCCTTCCTTACTTTGTGTAAATGAGGTGTTTTTTGTGTGTGTTTTTTTTAAAGATTTATTTATTTATTTGACAGAGAGATCACAAGTAGGCAGAGAGGCAGGCAGAGAGAGAGAGGAGGAAGCAGGCTCCCTGCTAAGCAGAGAGCCCGATACAGGGTTCGATCCCAGGACCCTGGGATCAAGACCTGAGCCGGAGGCAGAGGCTTCAACCCACTGAGCCACCCAGGTGCCCCAACGAGTTGTTTTATGTCCAAGTTCCCATCAGCGGATCACCCCTTAACCACATTCTAACCTTGGAGTCTTCTTTGTAAGAAAAAGAATGAGGCAAAGTTAACCAGTTGGAGAGAAAGATGAAGAAAATAGCATTTACTGAGTTCCTACTATGAACTTGGCACTGTTCTAGCCTAGGAGGTGAGAATTTCTATCTCCATTTTATAAATGAGGAACAAAGTTGAACGTTTCTTCAATACACCCATTCCTCTCTGGTCTAACAGAGCAGACTTTTACCACTTCAAATCCACAGCACCGCTGGCCTCCTCAACTCCTGACCTGTTCTGTATAAAACACTGCCAGAACAATCATACCAAAATTCCATTTATATCACACCAATTCCCTGTTGAGGGAAGTGAAATGCCTTCTGCTTCTCTATTTGCCCACAGACTGGCCCAGAATTCAGTAAGTATTTGTTGCTTAAAACCATCCCATGATTCTCCACTAGTTTAGAGCTAATGAGCCCAAGAAGCAGAAAGTAAGAGGTGTTTAGGGCAGCTGTGTTGAATCCGCACCACGCATGTGAAAAAGCCAAAAGCAAATCAGGAGCCGTTAAGATAAAGTGGAATTTCTCTAAGACATTTCACAACTCTGACTCCACCCAAACCAGCCTTCTTCAGGAGCAGGGGTACTGGATTTAGAATGCCTGGGTTCTCACCCCCGCTCCTCCATGGCTAGCTTCTTAACCTCTCCATGCTTCAAACTACACAAGTTCAACAGGGCTGGGCCTCTGTTCCAGTTTTCCCACACTCCCTGACTATCCAAGTCCAAGTCATTCTCCAATGGTCGGATGAAGGCCCATTCTCCTTGCAAAGTCTCACTGGATGACCTCAGCCCATCACCAAACTGACTGGGTTCATAACAGCTCTACAACGCAAGGAGCCTGAAGCGCTCATTTCAAGTCTTATCGGTAATCATGAATCACTGCGTCTCACTGAATTATTTCCCTTGTGTACACCCTTGCCCCACCAATGTCCCATTCACAAATGACAGCCATGCCGCTCACTCCCTCAGGTGATCCTCAGTGACACAATATTAATATCAACAATTATTATGACCATATCTGCTGCCTCTGTAAGGGCCAGGCACTGCGCTCAGTTTCCTGTGTATTTTACTATCCTTCAATCTTCCTAATTCTTTTAATCTTTTTATCCCCATTTCATAGTGGCAGAAGACCGCCGACCCATAGCCACAAAGCTAGTGGGGATGGGGACCAGGGTGAAGAGCCAGAGGGATGACGTCAAACTGAGCGGTCTGCCTCCCACTCGTGTACCTACTGTCATTGTATTGCTTAGTACTTAGTGTGGTCATTTAAGAGCCACATGTTAAATCTCTCCTAAACGTGAACTGTTCACAATAGCAAAAACTGTATTTCTTGGCTCACTGACAGAATAACCCATTCTTTTATTTATTTATTTATTTATTTGAGAGAGAGCATGAGCGAGGAGGAGGTCAGAGGGAGAAGCAGACTCCCCATTGGAGCCCGGAGCCAGATGTGAGACTCGATCCCAGGACTCCGGGATCATGACCTGGGCCGAAGGCAGTCGGCCAACCAACTGAGCCACCCGGGCATCCCCATTCTTAATAAGTGATTCATACCCAAGCCTTTACTTAAACTTGTAATCCTAACAACTCTGTGAGATAATTGCTGTTGTCAATTTACAAATGAGGAAACAGAGGGACAGAGGGGCTCAACAACTTGCCCCCAAACACACAGCTGGTAAGTGAATTCAAAGATGAAGCGACAGCTGGGATCAAGTACGTACTCCTCTAACTCCTTCTCGACAATTTTTATTAAGCACAAGCAAACCCAGAAAGGGTCTGGGCAACAGCAGTGACTACAACTAGAAATCTCTGCTCTCACCGCGCTTACCAACACCGTCATTCAATGGACACAATCCTAAATCCCCTTAAATACTCAAGTTTTCCATTAAAAAAAAAAAAAAACATCAAATTTGGTAAGAATTAGTATCAAAGAAAAAGCATGGGACTCGAAAAGAGAAAACTTGAGTTACACTTCCAACTTTGCCATTTCTGAGCAACTTGGTCACTTCTTGGACCCTGGACAAAACCGTCCACTGACTCGCGATTTCACGACCTGTGTGAGATAAATGTACTGACTCGCACACCTACCACAGTGTCTGGCACTTAGTACACGCTCCAGAAGGGAACTCCCATCTTTCCCCTCCCCTCCATCCAGTGACTTCATAATCCGCGTCGTCACTGAGCACGTGTGAAAAGGCTCCGCGGAGTTACACCCGGGACCAAAAGGTGTCCAGTCCCTTACTTCCCAGGGCAATTCTCCCTCCAGATCACGAGGTCTCCAATTTCAGGCCGCAGACGACTCTGCTGCCAATAAACCGGGTTACGACTCCGGAATGACAGCGACGCTCGTTAGGGCCTGGCCATGTCTATAAAACGCTCCCCATGACCTTCTTTAAAAGGCACTTGTTTCAGCCGGCGAGCTCTGTGACCCCTGACCGGGCTCCAGAAGGGAGCCGTGCTGGGAATGTGGCACCGGGGAGGAGAATGTCCAGCCTCTGGCACGAGGTTGCGCCCGGCAGACCGCTTTCTACTCGAGGAGCTCTGCACCTCTCCCGCCACCTGCCAGCCCGACTGCCCCCCAACCCCTCGCCCCCGGAGCTGCGACTCCTCCCCTCCCCTCCCGCCTCCCGCGGGGGCCCAGGCTCCTCCGGCCGCGTCCCTCCGCCGCCCGAGTGGTCTCCCGCCCGGCTCGGTCAGCTCGCCCCGGCCCGAGGGGCTGGATCAGAGCGGTCGGCCTGACCTCCCCCAGAGCTTCCCTTCCGCCGGCCTGGTCAGCGGGACCTTGAAGCCGGCCGCTCGGCTCCCGGCGGGGCCTGCCAGGGGCGTGAGGCCCCTTACCTATCTTCACCACGGCGTCCGCCATGCACCGGTCCCACTTCCTGCCGAGCTCTGAATCCGACATGTTCCCCACCCGCAGCTCCCGCTTTCCTTAAGGTCGGGCCCCGCGCTCCAACTGCAGGGAAGTCTCGCGAGAGCCGGCCGCGGGGCCCAGGCCCGGAAGGCCGGCGCCGGCCTGACAGATATCGCGAGATGATCTGAATGCTTTCGCCCTTTCCGGTTTGTGGGTTTTTTTTTTTTTTTTTTTTTCTTCAGTTGGTTGTCCGGGTGACGGGTTGCCCGGAGGCCCGAGGTGACCCTGACCTTGGAGCCGCGCCTACCTGAAGGCTGCGAGGCTGACCGGCTTCCCGGGCGGCACCCAGAGCTCTGTCGGGAAGGCCCTTCCTCCGCACCAGCTCCCGGCGTTGGCCCTGGAAAGTCCCAGGGAAAGTGAGGGCACAGCGTTGCTTTATTCATTCCTGCACTCACTGGACTGTTTCTCCTCCCTCATTGGCTCCTTTAATGCAGTGGGACTCCCGCCTGCGCCGCGACCTGGGAAACTGCTCTGACAAAGGTCACCTAGGCCAGAGAGAAAGGGATGCTTTGGAACCTCTACACGGCGCTGGGCACAGCTGCGCCCTCCTTCCTGGTCCCCCTTGTCTCCGCTTTCTCTTTATTCATCCGATCTCCAGGACACAGACTTTCCTAGTGCTGCTCCCGATTCTAATCTTTCGGTGTCCTTCCCGGGTTGCTTTTTCTCCCCCAGCTGCTTAAAAGGTGTGGGTTCCAAGGAGTCCCCCCCCCTCCCCATCCCCTTTTCCCTCTGCATACTCTCCCTGAGTGATGGCAACCGCTTTCAAATCCTATCTCCAGCTCAAACGTCTAGCTCAAGCCTCCTGTTCAAAATCCAACCTCCTTGCTGGTGGCGTTGATTTTAGCCCTCCTTCCCCGTTTGCCTTCCCCATGCTACCAACAAACACAAATTTGACCCTATTAATCCTGATTAGAAGCTGTCAGTGAGGGACGCCTGGGTGGCTCAGTTGGTTAAGCAGCTGCCTTCGGCTCAGGTCATGATCCCAGCGTCCTGGGATCGAGTCCCGCATCGGGCTCCTTGCTCCGCAGGGAGCCTGCTTCTCCCTCTGACTCTGCCTTCCACTCTGTCTGCCTGTGCTCGCTCTCACTCTCTTACAAATAAATAAATAAAATCTTTAAAAAAAAAAAAAAAAAAAAAAGAAGCTGTCAGTGAGGGGCACCTGGGTGGCTCAGTGGGTTAAAGCCTCTGCCTTCTGCTCAGGTTATGGTCTCGGGGTTCTGGGATCCAGCCTCACATCGGGCTCTCTGCTCAGTGGGGAGCCTGCTTCCTCCTCTCTCTCTGCCTGCCTCTCTGCCTACTTGTGATCTCTGTCTGTCAAATACATAAAATCTTAAAAAAAAAAAAAAGTTGTCAATGACATTCCATATATATCCAAGACTCAGAGTTCATTCTTGGATCTTAGAGCCCCCTCGTCATCCACTAATAGAGCGTAGAGATCCCTCTATCTTCTTATTTTCCAAGTAGCTTGGGTACCCCATAGAATTCTCCACATTCTATTAGAACATCTCTTTACAGATTATTGTATCTGCCAGTAAAACTAGAAGCTCATTCCCCTTCGTCCACACACTCCCTATTCAGAGTGCAATGCCTTGGACAGTAGGATGGATCTTCTATGAAGTACTTGTTGAACTGAACTGAATTCATTGACCCATTAATTTATTCATTTATTTTTGGCAACTTTAACAGTAGAACTGCCGGACCAGTTCTTGCCATGACAGAGCCCCTTCCTTCAGGAAGGCTTCCGTCCATGACCACCCTTCTTCTAGCTCTCGTCTGAGTTACATTATCAGATTATATTCTAATTCTTTGTGTATCTCTTGGATGTGACTGGGAGCTCTGTGAGAATGAGGTCCGTGCCATTTTTGTATCCTGAATGACGAGCAGAGAGTCTGGTATATATTAGATTCTCAATAAATACCTTTTTGAATGGATGTAAGAATGGGTGAATGAATAAATAATGATTGATTGGATGAATTAGAGAGAAAAATTCTCTCAGAGCACCTGACCGGCTCTGTCAGTAAAGCCTGAGCCTCTTGATCTCAGGGTCATGGGTTCAAGACCCATGTTGGGTATGGAGCCAACTTTAAAAAACAAAAAACAAAAAACGCTGTTCTAGGGGTGGTGTATAATATAGCATTTGTGTTGAAAAAGGAAAAAAACTAACTTCACTAAATACCTATGATGTGTCACAAATAGCATCAGGCATCTCATATAATTCCATTTATCCTCACAGCAGATTAAAATTAGTTTCTTCACTTTCACAAATTTGGAAACTGAGTCTCAGAGAAGTCGTATGGAAGATGCACAAGGCTCTGCATTGTGTAGAATTAGAAACTGACAGAGGCATTTTTATTGGATTCGAGAGAGTTGTAAACTTTTGTAGACGGCGGAGAGCAACTTACAAAAGCAATCAGAGGCAGATGGTATAGAATAAATTCTGGAGTCAGGCTGTCTGGGTTTAGATCCCAGCTTTGTCATTTCCTAGGCTTGTATCTAGTTTTCTCTCTTTCTGTCCCTTTCCTTTGTTCACTGCTATATCCCCACTGCTACAACATTATGTGACACATAATGTTTGCTAGATAAATACGTGTTGGTTGAATAAAAGAAATGAAAACTCTGTGTTTTCATGGCTCTTGGAGAACAAAGACCAATACAAGAGTGGAGCATAGACATTAAAAAACAGCAATACTTTCATTGTAAACTTAGTAAACATTTGAAATGTTTAGAAACAGATTTCCCAGTGCTGGAGAAGGGATTTACAAACATGGAATGGGGGAACCCTTGCAAGACCTCTTTGCTTTTGGATTGGAATTGAATGTATTGGTATGAACTCATGATATTTAATAAAACAGAGGTAAATACAAATATATGCGTGCATATGTCCTGATCCTGTGTAGGAAAAGGTCTAAAACGACACCAGGCACCTGGGGGCTCAGCTGGTTAAGAGTCCAACTCTTGATCTCAGCCCAGGTCTTGATCTCAGGGTTGTGAGCTCAAGCCCAATGTTGGGCTCCACACTGGGCATGGAATCCACTTAAAAATGAAAGAAAGGAAGAAGGAAGGAAGGAAGGAAGGAAGGAAGGAAGGAAGGAAAGAAAGAGAGAGAGAGAAAGGAAGGAAGAAGGAAGGAATGGACAAAGAGAAGAAAAGAAAACAGAACAAAAGAAGAAAGAAAAGCAATGACCCATCAGTAGCAATATGCAAGCCTGGCTCTTGGCTTCTAAATACAAGGACTCCTTAGGGAACATGACAGAGACTCCAGGGCCGAAGCAGGGAAAATACAAGATGAATGTCTTCTTGTGTCACAAACACAGAGTAAGGAAGTCTTCAAAGGTTAACAATGTCATGTCAAAATGTTTGCATAGCTCCAAACTGCCTGAAGTAGCGCTTGGTTCCTAATTGGATCTCTTTGTGTAAATCACTGTTACTGTGGCTGGGACTTCTCTCAACTGTATGGAACAAGTTTCACAAAGATGAAGTTTGCACTTCAAGTGGGTAAAGACAGAGTCCTGTAATAAAGCAATTTCACAGCAAACGAGCTGGCATCTTTTCACACTGAACAGAAGAAAAATGAAAGAGTGAAAACTGTCACTTAAGGAGTCAAGATGTCACCCTCAACTGGTTACTCAGTTAAACATAAGCTCTTTGTTTAGTTTACTAGGCTGTAAATCCAGCTTCATTAACAACGCAGATTAGAATATTTTATAGCACAGCACCTGCACAAATAAAGGTCTTTTAGATTCCAGGAGGTTTGGGGTTTTTTTTCTTCTTCTTCCATTTCCCTTCAATTAAAAGTGAATTCCTTTCTTAAAAGGAGATATACATTATTTTGCTTCCTATCTCCTTTCCCCCAGAGGGTCTTAGATGGTTTCACCTCTTGAGCTGTGTATCCAGAGTTGAACAGCTACTAAGTAGCTTCTTTGTCTGGTTCTAAAGCCCACATGCTGGTCCCACATTTTACATATGTATGTGTTAACAAGAGTACAAAAAAGTGCTAAAAGTCTAAATACAGTGTAACAAATAAATTGGTGTAAAATGAAAATAGCTAGCATCTCGGAAGCCCAAGCTTGGGTGAGTCCTTTGTCCAATCACATCCTTTCCTTCCCTGCAAGTATAACCACTATCCTGACTTTCATGTGACTCATTTCCTTGCTTTTCTTTAAGCGTTGTTGCCTGAGCACAGATCCTTAAATAATATGGCTTAATTTTGCTGCTTTCAAACTTTATATAAATGGAATCGTACTGTCTCTATTTATGATATTTGACTTCTTTTGTTCATTATTATGCTTTACGACTCACCTGTGTTGGGTGTATAATTTGTCCTGGTTTCATTGCTATACAGTACTCCATTATATTCTAGCCATAATGTGTTTACTTATTCTATTGTCCATGGATATTTGAGTTGTTTCCATTTGGGACTTATTACCCACAAGGCTTCTCATTCTTGTACATGTATTCTGATGCACACTGGCATACATTTTTATAGCATCTGTAACTAAGGAGGACAATAGGAATGCTCATCTTCAGCTTTACTAGATACAACTTTATCCTAAAGTGATTACACCAGTTTACATCCTCACCAGCAGTGTATGAACATGCCTGTTATTCCCCATCCTCCCCAACAGTTGACTTTTATTTTTATTTTTTAAAATACTTTATTTATTTGACAGACAGTGATCACAAGTAGGCAGAGAGGCAGGCAGAGAGAGAGGAAGGGAAGCAGGTTCCCTGCTGAGCAGAGAGCCTGATACGGGGCTCGATCCCAGGACCCTGGGGCGCTTGATCCCAGGACCCCGGGATCATGACCTGAACTGAAGGCAGAGGCTTTAACCCATTGAGCCACCCAGGCGCCCCCCAACAGTTGATTTTTAATTACACTCTAAAATTGTTGCCAATGTGATTGGT
Source organism: Mustela nivalis (assembly GCF_964662115.1). Classification (NCBI taxonomy): domain Eukaryota; kingdom Metazoa; phylum Chordata; class Mammalia; order Carnivora; family Mustelidae; genus Mustela; species Mustela nivalis. The sequence goes on along the minus strand of NC_139029.1, from coordinate 13,096,790 downwards.
GTGTCATGGCATCTCATTAAGATAACCCTCACTTCTCAAGTGTTGATACTACTCGATCGTATGTTCTGAATCCATAATATGGCAGGAGTAGGAGATTTGAGTGGAATGAAAGTGTCCCTGAAAAAGAAGATGATGAAGACAGTGCAAAATTAATGCTTTACAAAAAAAAGCAGGTACACTGGGTTGAATAGTCCTCCCCAATTCACATCCTTCCTGGAACCTCAGAATGTGAACTTACTTGGAAATAGGGTCATGGCAGATGGTATTAGTTAAGATTAAATCATACTGGAATAAGGAGAACCCTAAATCCAAAATGACTGGTGTCCTTATAAGAGGAGAAAAAATACAGAGGCAGGCAGATGCAGGGGGAGTTAGCAGGGGGATGATGATGGCAGAGACTAGAGATACCTGGCAACAAGCCAAGGGAAGCCAAGGTCCCCCGGCAAGCACCAGAAACTGGGAGAGAGGCGTGAAACAAATTCTCCCTCTGAGCCTCCACGAAGAAACTGACCCTGCAGACACCTTGATTTTGGCCGTCTAGCCTCCAGCACCGAGAATAACATGCTGTTACTTTAAGCCACCCAGGCTGCACAGTACTGCAGACATAATGCAGGCAATGCCTCCCACTGTTACTAATACGTAACTTATTAAACTCTCCACGTCCCCCTTTGGGTGTACCCTGTGTTTCCTACTGGGACCCTGGCTGCTAAATCCACGGCAGATCCCCGCTCTGCCCCTGTTCTCTATCTGCCCACCACCCTCTTTGTTTCCTTCCTAGTGCATATCAAAAATTGCAATCACATTCTTGTGAATTTACTCCTCTCCTGTCCTCCCCAGCCCCTCCCCTGTCCTGTTTCTCCCGCCAGAGCTCAAGTGTCATGAAAGCAGGGACTTCGTATGTCTCATTGTCATTACACCCCTAGTGCTTTGCACAGTGTCTGATAACATGGAAGGCATTTAATATTTCTTGGAAGAATGAATGAGAAACAGGAATGAGGTTGGTTTTTGTTTTTTTGGAGGCTGGAGGCCAGGGAGGGACACAGTTTAAGAGTAACAACCAGAGCAGACTTGAGTGTAGCTCTGTGGTCAGTATGTGTTTGAATTGACCTCAGAGAGAGTTTGAGTCTATGGGAATGCTTGGAAAGACACACTGGTAGGTGCATTTACCTGCATTTGAAGCCACATTGAAGGGGCACAGAAACAGATTTGTGAGAGAGCATGAGCGTGAGTTTGAGACAAATTCACTGTAATCATTGAGACAAATGCACTGTAATCATTATAATTGAGTGTTAATATTTCAAAGTCCAACCAAAGCCATGTATTTGGTCCATAGGACAGTTCCCTGGGCCAACTGAACGTCATGTCAGCTTTGATTTTTTGCCTGGATTGTATGAACTCGGCCATAATGAGATTACCAGCTATCACTTGCCTGTTCGGTTTTGTTAACAAAAAATTTGGGGATTTCTTGGGGCGCCTGGGTGGCTCAGTGGGTTAAAGCCTCTGCCTTCAGCTCAAGTCATGATCTCAGGGTCCTGAGATCGAGCCCCGCATCAGGCTCTCTGCTCAGCGGGGAGCCTGCTTCTCCACCCCCGCTGCCTGCCTCTCTGCTAACTTGTGATCTCTCTCTCTGTGTGTCAAATAAATAAATAAAAATCTTAAAAAAAAATTGGGGGGGTTCTTATCAATGCAACTTGTTTGGTAGGGAAAATATTTCTGAGTATGGGATCCAAAGACGGGAAAAGGCATTCTTGGCAGAAAATGGGCTGGGTACGCTCTTTTTTATTTCTCTCCTGTCTCACAGCCAAATAGGTGGGCATCTTAGCCCACTGGCACTTAGGTCTTTCTGGTTTGCAAGTTACACCTTTATGGGAATAAGTTAGTGTAGCTGCTGTGGAAAACAGTATGGAAGTTCCTCAAAAAATTGGGCACCTGGGTGGCTCAGTTGGTTGGGCGACTGCCTTCAGCTCAGGTCATGATCCCAGCATGTGTTCTGCATTGGGCTCCCAGCTCTATGAGGAGTTTGCTTCTCCCTCTGACCTTCTCCCCCTCTCTAATAAATAAATAAAATATTTTTTAAAAATTAAAGATGGAATTACCATATGATCCAGTAATTTCACTACTGGGTCTTTACCCAGAGATCATGAAAACACTAATTGGAAAACATACATACACTGTTATGTTTATTGCAGCATCAGATACAATAGCCAAGACATGGCACTAGTTCAAGTGTCCCACCCATAGATGAACGAATAAACAAGATGCAATGTCTATATACTATGGAATATTACTCAGCTATAAAAAAGAATGCGATCTTGTCATTTGCAGCAACGTAGATGGAACTAATGGGTGTTCCACTAAATGAAATAAGTCGAAGACAGACACCATATGATTTCATTTATGTGCGGAACCAAGAAAAACCAAAACAAGTGAACAAATGAACGAAAAAGCAGAAACACACCCAAAAACACAGAGAACAAATGGGTGGTTGCCAGAAGGGGCGATGGGCAATTGGGTAAAGCAGGGTAGGAGATGCAGATTTCCAGTTATGCAATGAGTAAATCCCCGGGATAAAAACAAAACAACAACAACAAAAACACACAGCATAGGGAATGCAGTCAGTGCTATTATAATGACCTTGTGTGGTGACAGATGGCAGGTACCCTTACGGGAACCATAGAGCATGAGGTGTAGACTTGTCAAATCACTATGTTGTACACCCGAAACTAATGTAACATTGTGTGTCAACTATACTTTGATTTAATAATAGAAATCTAAATAAATAAATACATAAATAAGAAAAAGTAAAGTCATACCTTTATGTGGAAGGTTGGTGGATGGGTTTCAGAGGATCTTTCCACAAATCCTTGCAACTTTATGTATGAGTGCCTATCTTGGAGTCCATAGCTTGCTTCCTATGGTCAAAGGGACTCCTGATCCAAAGAAGGTTAACCATTGACCCTGATCTCGATACAGGCTTGGGGGAGGAGCTCAGTCCCTCCAGCAGAGGGCAGTGGCGCCCACGGTCGCTGACCTCTTCGACCTCCCAACATGGGCATCCAGAGAGCCCAGTGATGGAGTCAGGGAGGCCTGACCCGAGAGCACCAGAAGAGAACACCAAGATTCCCCTTTTCTTCCTGTTGGGTTGGTTTTGAAATCCCATTTCCAATCCCCCAGTGGCCACCTCATGGGACGTATAAGCTCTCCAACACTGCCTCTGGGAAGACTACTTTCTCCTATCAACTTCCTGAAAGGGCCTGGAAAATTCCTCCTAGGAACATGTATCTTTCTCAGCTTTGTTGCTCCTCTCCCAGTGCTGGTTTCTCTTGCTTCCTCCGTGGATATGTTCAGACCACCAGAGCAAACTCTGACTCAGAGATCCCGGTGTTAAGACAGTCTTCAATGGAAACTCAAGTGAACTGACTTGGATTCCCCCTGGAGGCCTTTGTCTATAGAATAAACATCTCTCTGCATTACTTAGCATTCAAAGCCTTTTGAAAATGTTCCACTCCACCTTCAACTCTTCCTTTTCATGGAACTTTCTCCCACGCCTAAGGTCTCCTTGTTAGCTAAACTACCCTTGCAATTGCTTTGAGCTTTCCAACAACTTCCTGAAGGGATCATTTCTTCCCCCCTGTTTTCCCATCCTTCAGCTCCATCCTCCGAGGAGCCGTCTCCAGCTGAGAAGCAGTGGAACACAAGGTTAAGGACTCTGAAGGAACAAGGAAGCAAGCCACACAGATATTAGGGAGAGAGTCCTGTAGGCACAGAGAAGGGCAAGTACAAAGGCCCTGGGGTAGGACTCTGCTTGAGCGTACAAAGGCACTGTGTGCCTGGAACAGAGTGTGCGAACAGGAGGGGTGGTAGAAGCAGATGGTACAGAACTTTGCGGGCTATCACAAAGCCTGATTTTACTCTGAGTGAGATGGAAAGACATTAGAGGCCTGAGGGGAGGAATGACCATCTCACTTGTGTTTGGAAAGCATGGTTTTGAGGGTTATGCTGAGAACAGAATGTGGAGGCAAGGGTGGAAGCCAAGAGCCGACAGAAAGACCCTTGCAATCATCTAAGAATGATGGGAAAGGAGGCAGTGAGAAGAGGTCGGCTGCCAGATATATTTTGAAGGTAGAGCTGATAGGATTTGTTGATGGATGGGATGTAGGTTTGAGGGGGAAAAAAAGAGTTTTAAGTGTTAATATTTGGGGTATGAGCAAACAGAAAGGTAGGAGTTGAAGCTCAGACAGAAGAAAACAGGGGATGAATGCCTGGGTGGCTCAGTCTGTTAAACGTCTGCCTTCGGCTCGGGTCACGATCCCAGGGTTGGGAGATGGAGTCCCACATTTGACTCCCTCCCTGCTCAGCAGGGAGCCTGCTTCTCCCTCTGTCTCTCTACTTCTCCCCCCTGCTTGTGCTTTTGTGTTCTCTCTCTCCCTGACAAATAAATCTTAAAAAAAAAAAAAAAAAAGAAAAGAAAATAGGAGAAAGGAGTTTGTGTGCGGCAACAGAGGAAGGAATTCAGTTCTGGCTAGCTTAAGCTTGGGGCTCCCTAGGAGACCCACTTATGTGTTGCCCCATATTTCCCCAACCCCATTCTCCCACCCGCTCTTGACTGTGTCCTCAAAGAAGGACCTGGCCACCACAGCAAATGGCCTCCTGCGAAGCCCGGCTGCCTCAGTCTCTCCTGGCTCTCTCTTGCCTGCTGCACCAGGACCTGCACCAGCTCTCCACACACACGACCCGCATGTCCCAACACTGAGGCTCTGGCCCCTCCAAACACGTCTGAGCCCAGATGAAGTTCTAAACCAGAGCTGGGAGCATGGGCATCTGAAGGAGTTCAAAAAGGCTGGGGACCACAACCCTGAACTTCAGGGCTCAACACTGATCGTCGAGAGACAAGAGATAAGAAGGAGCTAACAGAGGAATTCTACTTCCTTCTGCAGGCCAGAAATAAACCTCCTTTCAGAGAGGCAGCCCGGAGGTGCTGTGGTCCCTCCGGACACCACTCCTCCATCCCCAGCCTCTCTCTGGAGATGTGCCCATGCAGGGAGCTGCTCGCTGGGTTTTCTTGTGAACACAGGGCTAGCTAGATAACGCACCCACTGGTGTCTGCTTTACCTCCTTCCCTGCCTCGTTTCCTCCCCCCACCTCTGCCCTGGACTTGCAGTCCTTTAATACAGCATGCCCAAGTGCGAGCTGGGCCTCAGGCTCTGATGTCTAAGGCACCCAGGCTAAGTCCACATTCAAGTGGACACACAGAGTAAGCAGCAGAGGGGGGTCAGTGCTGGAGATAAAAATGCCACGTTTGGGGCATCTGCTTTTGCCTCAGGTCATCATCCCAGGGTCCTGGGATCGAGCCCCGGGTCGGGCTCCCTGCTCCGTGAGCCTCCTTCTCCCTTTCCTTCTGGTTGGTGCTCCCCCTGTCAAGTCAATAAAATCTTTTCTAAAAAATGGGGAGTTCAATGCGTAGATGTGCTTCTCTAAGACCACCTAAAGGATGAGTGTGGACAGAGCAAAAAGGAAGAGCAAAGCGCTGAGCCCATGATGCTCTCGGGCTGGGGAGCAGAGGGTGAATGAGCCCGGCAGAATCAAAAGGAACAACAGTGGGGGTCGGGGGGGGGGCGATGGGAAGAAACCCAACCCAAACAGTGTCCTGGAAGCCAGACCATGAAAAACTGTTTCAAGAAAGAGAATATGATCCACTTGGTCGAAGGGAGGTGAAGACCCGACCGTTGGATTTCTCACCTTGGTGGTTCTTTTGGTTACAATTGACAAGGACCGTTTACTTGAAGGGGAAGGAGGGTAGATTGAAGACTGTGGGTTTGAGAAAGACCAGGAGGCGCCGGGTGGGAGATGTCAGGTGAACATGGTCTTTTCAAGGAGTGTTTCTCATAAGAGGAACAAAGAGAAGAGGCAATCGCTTGAGAAGCAGTGGAGTCCACAGGAGGTTTCTAGGGTTGGAGAAATTACGTGCGTGTGCAGGCAGATGGGAATGATTCCGGGAAGAGGCTTAAACTGCTGGAGGAAGGGAGAGGAGACTGCAGCCGGCATGGTCCCCCGCAGAACCCTGAGGTTTTAGATTCCACGGGGCTGCAAGTAGGAGGTTGACTTCTGACGAAAGAGGGAGAATGCGAGACATCTGGCATTTCCTCTCCACGGATGCCTGGGTCTCTAGGGCCCAACTTTTAAAGTCGAACACTTACTTTTTGATGTGGTTAGAATCCCTGAGCCCGCGATCTGTTCCCGAGAGAATTTAATTCAATGGGAATCTGGTGTGCATCTGTGACTAATTAATGCTGATCAAAAACAATTAAATATTAAATGTCAGCGCTGTTACCTGGTTCCTTACTCATAATGGCAAAGGGCTGCGTGTAATTATCAGGTTCTGACCGCCATAGAGACCAAGTTCACGTTAAAATAATAAAAGACGAACACCGAGCAATGATTTGGTGAGGTTTTCGAAGTATTTGAAGCAATGAAATGCTGAGTATCAAGGCAAGGGTGTCGCTGAGACGTCTCTTCCTCAGCGTATGGGTTTGGAAGGGCCATCCCTCTAAGAGAAATAATGGCAGCTTCAGTTCGTGGCATAGGAAACATTTCTAATGATTCCCCTTGCAATAAAATATGCCTTCGTCTGGGGATGACTATTATATGATATATATAAAATGATGTAATTCATTCAACAAATGTTGAATGAGGATTAGTTGAATGCTTGATTAATCCTATGCTAAGCCTTGAGGATAAAGAAATGCACAAGACACCCTCTGTCTACAGAGTCTAGTCTGGTTTCTGTGAGGAGGCTCCGATGTCTACACGCAGTGCTCGGCCCTTGGTCTTTCCACATTCCTGATCCCTGTGCATTGGACGGGGGCTGCTGTTTTCTCCTGGTTTAATTTGAAAACAATACTTCAGTTTTCATATCCTGCACTGTTTGTTTTGGGGTGTTTTTTTAATGAAGGGGGACAAAAAAGTCCTGATTCTGCCATCTTGAAACTGGCAGGCCATCAATGACCCCCGTGGTTCTGCAGAGGGGTGGGGCGTCTCCAGCAGATCTGACCAATGGGCTGCTTCTTACCCGTGGGAGCAGTGTGGGTGATCGAAGCACGAAGATCAAGCAATGGCTTGGATGGGTGTGGTCGTTGAGAGCCAGGAGCAAGAGTCAAGCCCAGAGGACCGTCCAGCACAGAAGTGGGTGGAGGGTAGAAACCTCACGGTAGAAGCCAAAACAAAGAGAGTTGAAGACTAAGAAACTTATGAATGAGGCATCGCAGGGTGGGAAAACAAGGAGGTGGTCTGGAGGGATTCCAGAGACCAACTGGGGATGCTTGTGGGGACTCTCCGTCTCATCCCTGCGCCAGCTTGAACATGCTGCCCACGTCACTGCACAAGATCATGATGCATGGATGGTTTGACAAGATCTCCTCCGCTGCCCATCTGACAAGTTAAGAGTGAGCTTACTTCCTGAGAGTCTGAGGTCTGAGCTGTCGTAAACTGTAAAGTGCCCCTTGGATGCTCTTGGGATGGTACCTGTCGCTTCGAATTTTTAATGCAAACAGGGGACAGTTGTAGTTCCCTCGGCCAGCTTTATAGATGCCTGGGGAAGGCTCTGTAGATCCCTGAGACTTGCAGTCTGACCTTCCCCTTGGGCTCTGCAGGATGCTCACATACCGACCACTTATCCTGAGAGCTCAGACACTTCTGTCTTCATCTGGAAGCTGAATGCAGGAGAGGGATGCAAGGAGAAGGAAGGAAAGGGAACTCAGAATTCTCTTTAGCAGCCTTCGGGGGCAAAGCACTCCCATGTGTTGCTTTGGTCTGTAATGGCCGTCTGGCCTGAGCCTTCGGTAGATAGGGAAGCAGGCCCTTGTAAGTGGAGGGCGTGGAATTTGAATGTAGGTCTCTCCGACTCCAAAACTGTGATCGTTCCACTACAGCACGTGACTATGGTTCTGGCCACGGCCAACCCTTTTCCTGCTCAGCCGGGAGCCTGCTTCTCCTTCCTCCTCTGCCTGCCGCTCCCCCTGCTCATGCTCTCTCTCTCCGACAAATAAATAAATAAATCTTAAAAAAAAGAAGAAGAAGATAAACTGACTCATGGCTGAACTTCCCTCTGAAATTTAAGTGACTCTGACCTTTTGAACCATGAATAAAAATATTGGACTCTGACTGTTAATACGGTTAAACATAAGCGGTCCTCTCATCCTTTGAATAAATACGTGTCTGGAAACGTATAAAATATAGGTGAATCGTATAACATTACTTGCATGGTGAAGATTGATTTGAATCTACACATACTAAAAATGTCCAGTTTTCCGTTTGAAATTTGACTGGCGTTCACAAGTGAGGTCAGGGCTGGACCTGCCCGTTGGGAAGTCACACACCTGGAAGTATTGAGACCTTGAAAATGAAGGGATTTCTCATAGAAGATAGAATTACACAGGATAAAAATAAAGACAAGCATTGAGCCTTAAATTACACCAATTGTTAGGAGCTGCAAGAGAAAGTCAACCCACAAAGCCCTAGGGATGAAAGAGGAGGAAAGGATGAAGGAAGAAAAGGCAAACAGGAATAATAAGTCTGGAAAGGTCGTCCGCACAGAGCTGCAAGAAGTGGAAATGGTCCAAAGTGCCCAGTGTTGTATAGAGGGCAAGATGAATGGATATATTTTTTTAAAGCCCTAAAGTAAGAGTATAAAGAGAGCCTGATTCTCTGCAGATGTGGCATCTTAAGACAGTGATGAGAGCAGAAACCAGGGAGCAGAGAGATGAAGACACGTAGGGAAAGTTGGTTCATTACACAGAGGAAAAAGGAAGCATTACAGCCCCCCCATAATACCTGTATTCAGAGTGGGCTCCAGGAGGACTGAAGACCTAAATTGGAGAGGTAAAAATATATTTAATGAAAAAAACATGATGTCGGAGGATCTCTTTGGGACCTCAGGAAGGAGGACAAATCCTTAAAGAGAGAAATTGATTAATTTGGTTACATCATAATTAAGGAATTCGGCTTAACAAATGACACTAAGAGTTAATGGACAGATGACAGATTGAAAAAATATATTGAGACTATCTAATATTTAACGTGTGCATGAAATCCTTGCACGTGGATATAAGAACAGGCAGAGTCTCCGTAGAGGCTGCCGTGGTGTTCTCTCACATCCCATATTTCAGAGCCGGGCCACTCCCTCCCCCAGCTCAGCCACAGAGTGGTGCCTTGCCCAAGATCAGACCCCCTCCTTAAAGTTACCTGTATCTAATGACTGGTCCAGGAGGGATAGTCAGTGCCTAGTCCCCTTGCTTCAGGCAGGACAGCTCTGAAAATCCAACTCAACTCCAGAGCTCCCCTGGGTTGCATCTGAGGGCTGGGAGTAACTTCCTCACTGTTCAACTTTTCCCTCTGCCCGATTCTGCTCCCCTCACTCATTAGCTGGTATCTTTGCCGAAAGCATCCCCATCCCACCCTTGAAAAAACTTCTTAATGTACAGATTTCAGGCTCTGCATCTGTTTCACCGAGAACCCAACCTGTATCTGTTGCTACAGAAAGTGGTTTTAGGAAGAAAGCGAAACTGGGATTTTAGAGCTGGGTCACTGGCCTGTTGCCTGACAATGGAGACCCTGTCACTGATGGTTTGTGGAGTTCCAGTGGTCCCTCGTGTGCAATGATGGCACCACTGTTAAAATTTTCAACGGTGGTGAACCGGAATGGGATAGGAGAGGAACCGATGGTTGCAATATACCAGGTGTTTTGACAGTTTCAAAGACTGGAATCAGTTGGCTATTCCTGGAGGCTACCCATGCCCTGGAGAAAGATGATAAAAGACCAAAGGTGCTTATGACCAATGGAGGATGAACGCGCCATTGTGGTCCTGGAAGAGGACAATGGACTACTGTAAACCCCACCAACCAGCAACACCAACCCCAGCTGTGATAACTTTGCTAGAGCAGATGAACGCAATCTCAGAGACAGGGATAGGGTTGCGGAACTGGCAGATGCATTCCTTTTATTTTTTTTTTTTTTTTAGATTTTATTTATTTATTTGAGAGAAAGAGAGAGAGAATGAGAAGCAGACTTCCCGCTGAGCAGAGAGCCCAATGTGAGGCTTGATCCAGGGCAACCTGAATTCTTTCTTCTTCTTTTTTAAAAATTTATTTGAGAGAGAAAGAAGAGAGAAAAGGAGAGAGACTCTCAAGCAGACTCCCCATTGAGCGTGGAGCCTGATGGAGGGCTCCATCTCAGGACCCTGAGATTGCGACCTGAGCTGAAATCAAGAGTCAGGCACAACCGACTGCACCCCACCCCCCACGGACCCCTCCAGTTCTCAGTTCTTAACTGATACCACCCTGCTGTTGGGCTACGACACTGTGCTGATTCAGAGGGCCGTGTGGGGCTCCGCGTGTGACCCAGTTTGTTTTAGTAACATAGACGCAGGCTTTAGAAAGAGCCCTGAGGGGGCGCCTGGGTGGTTCTGTTGTTGAGTGCCTGCCTTCAGCTCAGGTCATGATCCCGGGGTCATGGGATCGAGCCCCGCATCAGGCTCCCTGCTCAGTGGGGAACCTGCTTCTCTCTCTCCCACTCCCCCTGCTTGTGTTCCCTCTCTAGCTGTCTGTCTCTCTGTCAATTAAATAAATAAAATCTTTAAAAAAAAAAAAAAAAAGAGAGAGCCCTGAGTTTGAACCCCTGATTCTTCACTGAGCAGCTGGGTGACTTTAATGTCTCTGAGTCTCAATTTCCTCATTTGTAAAAGGGAAAATCATACAAATACCCACCTTCCACCTGGAAAGGTTACATGAAATAAGGTCTGTAAAGCTCCTGGCGTGGTTCCCACCACAGCTCAAGAAATATTAGTGGCTTATTTATTGATTTTTGTTCCTGTCTTGTCAAGGAGTCTTTAACTTATATCAGGGTCTTAACTTTTTTGGGTTGTGAACACCTTGGGCAGTCTGTGGAAGCTGCTGAAGCTTCTCTCAGAATAATGATTTTAGGAGCGCCTGGGTGGCTCAGGGGGTTAAAGCCTCTGCCTTCGGCTCAGGTCATGATCTCAGGGTCCTGGGATCGAGTCCCACATCGGGCTCTCTGCTCAGCAGGGAGCCTTCTTCCCCCTCTCTCTCTGCCTGCCTCTCTGCCTTCTTGTGATCTCTGTCAAATAAATAAATAAAATCCTAAAAAATTATTATTTTATCTTTAATTTCTTTTTTATTGTTATTTTTAAATATTTTGTTTATTTTAGAGAGAGAGAGCAGAGGAAGAGAGAGAATCTCAAGACAACTCTGAACTCGGCTTGATCTCACTCAGGGGCTCGAACTCATGACCCTGAGATCATGACCTGAGCCAAAACCAGGAGTTTGACGCTCAACTGACTGAGCCACCCAGGTGCCCCCAGAATAATGATTTTAGATGCAAATGATAAAATGCATAGGATTACCAGGGAAACTAAGTATGATCAAATACTGCTATCAAAATATTCAAATTCAAATCGGTTAAGTGTCCAACACTTGATTTCAGCTTAGTGCACCTGTGTGGCTCATTGGGTTAAAGCCTCTGCCTTTGGCTCAGGTCATGATCCCAGGGTCCTGGGATTGAGCCCCACATCGGGCTGCCTGCTCGGCAGGGGGCTGCTTCCTCCTCTATCTCTCTCTGCCTGCCTCTCTGACTACTTGTGATCTTGTCTGTCAAATGAACAAATAAAATCTTAAAAGAAAAATTTAAATTTATGCTATAGTAGTATATGTGATTGCTAATGCTAGAAATCATACAATGTAGTGGCGTCTCATAATTACCATAAGTTCAAAGAAGTGGTGAAGATAAAAGACCTTTGAGGATAATCTGTGGCACCAATTATGTAAAACAAAAATATCTGATTCTTATTGGTAACAGTCACTGGCCTTCCTAAATCTACTGGGTTTTTTTTGCCTACATTCATAATTGAAAGAAATGTGAAATTTTAGTAAGAGGTTACTGGGGGAGGGGTACCTGGGTGGCTCAGTGGGTTAAGCCTCTGCCTTCTGCTCAGGTCATGATCTCAGGGTCCTGGGACTGAGCCCCGCATTGGACTCTGCTCAGCAGGGATCCTGCTTCCCCCCCTCTCTCTGCCTGCCTCTGCCTACTTGTGATCTCTCTCTGTGTGTCTAATAAATAAATATAATCTTTAAAAGAAAAAAAAACAGAGGTTACTGGGAGGGAAAAAGATGTAATTTTTTTCCCATCCAAGTTCATGAACATCCGAGTTAAAAGGAAGGTAAAGTCGGGGCTCCTAGGTAGCTCAATCGGTTAAGTGTCCAACACTTGATTTCAGCTTAGGTCAGGATATTGGGGTCTGGGGATCAAGCCCAGAGTCAGGTTCGGGTTAGCCCAGAGTCTGCTTGAGATTCTCTGTCTCTCCCCCTCTGCCCATTCTTTCTCCCTCTCTATCTCAAATAAATAAGTAAAATCTTTTTTTTTTTTTAAGATTTTATTTATTTGACAGAGAGAAACACAGCGAGAGAGGGATCACAAGCAGGAGGAGTGGGAGGAGAAGCAGGCTTCCTGCTGAGCAGAGAGCTGGATGTGGGGCTCGATCCTAAGAACCCAGGGTCATGACCCGAGCCAAAGGCAGACACCTAATGACTGAGCCACCTAGATGCCCCTAAATAAAATCTTTTAAGGAAAAAAGAGGGGGACCCTGGGCGGCTCAGTCGTTAAGCATCTGCCTTCGGCTCAGGCCATCATTCCAGGTTCCTGGGATTGAGCCCCACATCGGCCTCCCTGCTCAGTGGGGAGTCTGCTTCTCCCTCTTCCACTCCCCCTGCTTGTGTTCCCTCTCTCGCTGTGTCTCCCTCTGTCAAATAAATAAATAAAAGAAAGAAAGGAAGACAGAAAGGAAGGAGAGGAGAGGAAAATGATGTTGTGGAAACTGAAGTTGGATGCTTAGTTTGGAGGGTCCTTATAAATGGGCCTCTTGGGTCTTGCTCTTGGTTGATGTTGATTTGACCCCGTAGGGAGAGAAGTTACACATCCTGAACGCATTATGTCTAAAACCAAACTCCTGATCTTCCTTCCCTGCCTACATCTGCCCCACTCAAAACCTTCCTCCTGCCAGCAGAAACCTTGGAAAGTGCCCGTCGCCTCTCCCTCTCACACCGCACATCTGATCTGTCAGGAAATCCCGCTGACTCTGCTTTCAGAATAAATCCAGAATCCAACCACCACTCCACGGAGCCTGACCCGTCTCTCGCCTGGGACTGCAACAGCCCTTCCTGCTCTCCCTGCTTCTTCCCCACCCCTGGCCGGTGTATTCACAACACAGCGGAGTGGCCCTTTTTTGTGAAAGGGCTCCTTGCTCCCTCTGCCCACCCTCGCCTTCTTGCTGTCCGTCAGATGCGCTAGGCACACTTCCACCTCAGGGTCTTGGCCCTGACTTGACTATTCCCTCTGACAGTAATAATTTCCCCCAAACACCACCCCCAGCTCTCATTTCTCTTTTAAATCCTCACACAAATGTCCACCTCCTCCCGGAGGCTTCTCTTGATTACCCCGTGTAAACGTACAACTCTGGGGCACCTGGGTGGCTTAGTGGGTTAAAGCCTCTGCCTTGGGCTCAGGTCATGATCTCAGGGTCCTGGGATCGAGTCCCGCATCGGGCTCTCTGCTCAGCAGGGAGCCTTCTTCCCCCTCTCTCTCTGCCTGCCTCTCTGCCTACTTGTGATCTCTCTCTGTCAAATAAATAAATAAAATCTCTAGAAAAACAAAACAAAACAAAAGTACAACTTTGTCCCCAGCCCTCCCAATACCCTTAGCTTGCTTTATTTTTTCTTTTGTTCCCAGCCTGGAAGACATCTCGTGTTACATAATTTACTTATTTATTGAGTTTATTTCCCGTCTACCTCCTTCTTTTGCCCCACCCTCAATGAGAATAGAAGCTCCATTAAAAAAATGGATCTTTGCTCCCAATTAGTACAGGGAGTGGCACGTAATAAGTGCTCAATAAATTGAGTCACTCAATGAAACGGCTCACACCAAAGAATCAGAGTCAGGCTGTGTTCCCTGCTGCCAAGCTGTGCTCCCCTGGGGCAACTCACTACATCTCTCTGAGCCTCAGTTTCTTCAGCAGCAATATGGAAGTAACAGACCTCTCTTACCCAGTTGTGAGGATTAAGTGAGCCTGGCACTTTACAGGTTTCATAAATGCTGCTTCCGGGCCCCTTTGGATCCGGAGGAAGCAACTTCCTCCGGTTGGCACCGGGTCCCGGGAAGTCCCCGTAGAAGGGCAAGGCTCGCATCCCCCCCTTCATCCTGTTCCCAAAAAGTCTCAGAATAGAACCAAAGTCTCCAGGCTCCACTTGGAGTGGTAGCCAACAGACCACACGACCTCTTTTTTCCTGTCCACTACTTTCTTTTGAGGTGGAAAGTAGTCGTTGGAATAACTTACCCAGGGGCAGGGAAAGGAAAAAACAGCAAAAATTGTTTTAAGAGGGAGTTATACAAGCATATGCAGGAAAACCCCACTGAGGGACATAAATGCTGATTCAAAGGAGGAGGAAATATGAAATCTGACAGTTTTCCAGGCCTTCCCTGGTCCCGAATTTCCTCTCTTCCATCACACATTTTTCTCGCCCACAAAATAGGCATTAAGAAAGATGACAGGTCAAAAAATAGACCATGTAGAAAAGAGGAGGGAGTTTGAGGTTGTTGTTAGCAGGAGTATAAATGCTACTCTCTATTACCACCAGCCAGTTCCCTAAGTAATGATGGGGAAAGGCAGGCTAGAGCAGAAGCTGATGTCTCCCCAGGGAAGGAGAATGAATTCTGGATCGCTAATGGAGACCATTTTCCAGGGTTGCTTTGATCTTCTGCCCGACCCAGGGCTGGGGACCAGCAAGCTGGGACTCCAAGGAAAACGGGACTTCACAGCATTCCCAGGCAGCTGTCTTCCTGCAAGGGCGTGTGCCTGCCCCGCCAGGTCGCCCCGCCATCCAGCCCAGCCGGTGCACAGCCTCTGTGCCCTTGCCCACCAGCCCCAAAGAGTCCTCCTCCCAACCCAACACAGAGCTGAGTTGGCGTCTGAAAATGAGTAAGTGTGAAGCGAGACTGCACATTGGTCTTTGTTGAGGAGTTGTTGTTGCCAAGCTTGGTAGAGAAGGTTGCATTTCTTGGTTATTTTTAAATCTGGATTTCTGGAATTTGATTTGGAAGAAGAAACAATAACAACATAAAACAAAAAAACAAACAAAAACAAAAACAAAAACCCTCAAAACCCCAAAAGCCCCAGAAACTCAAGTCCTGAGAGGCTAGTGGCTCCAGCCGACAGGAGCCCAGGGAGTGTTGGTTTGGCAGAACGGAGATGCTGACCGTTCCAGGAGGTTCCAGAACACATCCCCGCTCTCAGTGTCGGGGGAGGGGGGGGGGCGAAAATGCCACACCTGCATAACCTCTCACTTCTGGCACTCAGATATAGGCACTTGCTGGATGCCAGCTCTGGGCTGGATGGTGATGGCAACAGTCTTGGTCCCTGGTCTTATGGGGCTCATCCTTCAGACAAAGACATTGATGGTTACAACATATTTACGACACAGGCTTGACAGGGGATGACCCAAGGTTGGAGGTAGAGATGCTAACCTAGCCCAGAAGGATCCAGAAGGACTCTGACTCTGAAACCTGAAGAAGGAGTGGGAGTCAGCAGAGCACAGCCAGAGAGGACTGTGGGTAGGGCAGGGGGATGGAGGGGGCAGGGACAAGAAAACAGAGGCTTGAAGGCAGATGGACTTGACTTCTAGTTCTGTTCTACTTCTGAAAAGCTGTCATTTAAACAAGTTTGCTTAGCTTCTCTTCATCTGTGAGGCAGGGATAATCTGAATCCTTTACTTAAAAAAGCTAACATTATTGAGTCTCTACTGGATGGCAGGCCCTGCTCTATGCATCCTACATACATTAATTCTGAGGGTAATTTTCGAAAAAGATAAAATTTTGATTCTCCTAAGGATATGAAATGAACACATATCAAAGATTTTATGGAACCTATGAAATAATGAGGGAACCAGTTAGACATTATGACTAGTGCAATGGACAAATCAAAGTATTCCGCCATTATAGGGAGATAAGGAACAATGAAATTAATCTAGAAACAAATACAAAACTGGCAAGTTTGGTCAGTGTCCCCAAGACAACTGCACTGTACCGTAAGTGATTTACATTTCAATAGACAAGACTCATCTGCATTTCTGTCCATTTGCTACAGTTTTGAGCTGTAAAGTAGCTCAATGATAAAAGACAGAGGTAAGGTGAAGCCAGTCAGGGCGCCCACTGAATTTCAAGGTCCTTCCGACTCGTTCCTATGGTCTCCGCCAAGCCCTTATGATCATAATAATCTCAAAGAAAAATTATTCCTGATCACAAAATAAGGCTGGTCTCATGAAATTTGGTCTGATTGTTTACATAAGTCCAGTGAGTGCATTAATTTGTCATATAGACCCCCTAAATTTGCTTTGCAAAATTTAAAGCCACACAGTTTTAAATAATTGCACAATTAACTTTTGTCTGGACATTTTTGTAAGGAATCTCCAACTGGAATTTTAAGGGGCTCTATTATTTGTAATTCCTAGGTTAAGAACCCCAACCCAGATTTCTTTTGACCTGTCATCAATAAATTTGGGTGATTTCTTCTCGTTTGGACGTCCCCAAATATTCCAAGTATCATGCCTTATCACCTGTAAACCAGGTACCAGATCAGTCTTCCCAGAGAGTTTTGTAGGTATGAGCTCCAGGGATAGAGCCAAATTTCATTCCTTAAAATGTCTTGTCATACTTGATTTGATGAGGATTGTTCTCAAACATGACTCTTCATGCCCTGATATACAATTTGTCCTGGCAAGAAGTAGGACACATCCTTATCAAAGGTATGCAAATAACTAATACCATGAAAAGCAAGACAGTAAGAGTTTCTAGATTCTGTAAAGTCAGTGAAAATCAGACATTTTAAATGATTTAGTTCAGGGGTGCCTGAGTGGCTCAATGGGGTAAGCCTCTGCCTTTGGCTCAGGTCATGATATCAGGGACCGGGGATCGAGTCCCGCATGGGGCTCTCTGCTCAGCAGGGAGCCTGCTTCCCCCGCCCCTGCCTGCCTCTCTGACTACTTGTGATCTCTCTCTCTCTCTGTCAAATAAATAAATAAATAAAATCTTTTAAAAAAAGATTTCGTTCAATCTAGAAACAAATACAAAACTGGCAAAAACAAAAAATACAAAAGCAAAATCAACTAAGTTGTTATGAATTACAGATGGCTTGAGAAGAAAAGACAAAGGGCTTTCTTACGAATCTGGAAAACAGAACATTACAAGACCAACAGCTTTCCAAACAAATAACTACCATAGAATTTCCCTTGTCTGTTCATTCGGTCCTATGTAATTAATTCTTCTTCTGCTGGGTCCCGAGTTGGAGTCTCATGAAGCCACCTGCTCAGCCGTAGAGTCCTGGAAATCCTGATTCACCCTATTGGTACAGTCTAAAACTGAGTCAGCTCAGGTTTGAGTGCCAGTAGTTTGAAGTATCTGATATAGTCCTTTCCCACGAAGCTCTGGGTATGGGTTCTTTGACGGAAACACAAACTCTGAATTTTTATTTTTAACCGAAGTTTAACTTTTTACCAAAGTAATTAACTTCCATTTCATAAATAATACTGGGGCATGGGGGGTAGCTTAGGAAGACCTGTCAGCCACCCCCCAGTATTATACCAGATAAGCAAAACTTACAATGCATCTTTCTACAGCCACACATCTCTCTTATGCCTGTTAAAAATGCTCATTAAGGGGTGCCTGGTTGGTTCAGCTGTTAAGCGTCTGCCTTCAGCTCAGGTCATGATCCAAGGGTCTGGAGATCGAGCCCCACATTGGGCTTCTTGCTCGGGGGGAAGCCTGCCTCTCCCTCTCCCTCTGCTTATCTCATTCTCTTTCTCTCTCTCTCTCTCAAATAAAATAAATAAAATTTTAAAAAATGACTCAGAACATAGTCTTTCTATAACAAACATATAAGCAGAGTATATAAATTTAAAATTATGCCTAGTAAAAATAAATAAATAAATATATAAAATTCTGCCTAGTAAACAATGTTTCACTGTTCTTTCTTGGAAATTATTTGAATACCAATAGGTATCCATTAAATAACTCAATTTACTATCCGTTCAAGGTTTTCAGTCATCTAAAGACCTTGGAAATTATCTATTAGGTGAAAGACTGTAAGACATGATCACTGTTAAAGTGTCTCGGAGTGACTCAATTTAGCTGAATACAATATTTGAATTTAGTTGAATACAAATTTACATTTCTTCATTTTTATCAATGTGATGCATGAATAAGTTAGCTTATTTGATCAATAAAGCTGAATAAGTTTGAGATAAGCAAAGCCAAGTAGAATAAAATGTACACTGTTATTGCTCACACTGATAAATCAGACATAGGTTTTATGAAAGCAAAATTGTTAAGCTAAACTTTTTTTTGCCAAAGGTTTATCTTCCATATGTGATGCAGGCAGGCTGAGTGCAAGGACCCGGCATGGGGAGGAGGAGGTCCCACAAGACCAGCCAAGAGGGTCTTTGGCTTCCTGAAGAGAGAAATCAAAAGCAAGCCAGAGAAGTGGAAAAGTTGACTGACTAGTTTGAGTGACAGAATCGGAGAAAATAGTAGACAATGCACGGGGGGTCTTGGAAAGGAAAGGAAAAAGAGTCTTGTCGTTGCTTGGGGCTGGGGGTTTATATTAGAAATGGGCCTAGAGGGGCGCCTGGGTTAAAGCCTCTGCCTTCGGCTCAGGTTGCTATCCCAGGGTCCTGGGATGGAACCCCACATCGGGCTCTCTGCTCAGCAGGGAGCCTGCTTCCTCCTCTCTCTCCCTCTCTGCCTGCATCTCTGCCTACTTGTCATCTCTGTCTGTCAAATAAATAAATAAATAATCTTAAAAAAAAAGAAAGAAAGAAAGAAAGAAAGAAAGAAATGGGCCTAGGGTAACTGTTCCTCCAGGAATCCAGGGTAGGGTCCAAACAAAGGTAAGTGAGAGGTGAACAGTAGGTGGTAGGTAGTCCATAAATTCCTAAAGGTAGGGGTTCCAGAGGCCTGTGTCGGCTGAGTCTGTTCAAAGTTTCCGTCCTGGAACATATTTGCGATCTGGCTCATCTTAGGTGTTATCAGGTGTTTGGGGGTCAACGACAAGACTCAGAGAATGAAGAACTTCCTTGCTTTCCTCCTTGCAATGGGAACAAAGCTTCTTTGATTTCTTCAGAGGCAAAACGTGGGTCCGTGGAGGCTGGCAGAAAGACAGCAGAGCCTTTCTAAAACAGAGCCCCTTCAAAAAAGTAAAAAACAAAAAAACGGAGCCCCTTCAACCTCCCTATTTTGTCCATGAACTTGAATCCTGAAAACATTTCTGAGTTTCAGGAAGAATAATGGGTTCTACTTGTCACACATGGAAGTATTAGACATTCGATTTCCTCCTTTTATTCATATTTCAGAAATATAATCACTGTTTAAAAATCTCTAGGAGATTCAGAAAAGAACTTCTTGACTTTAGAAGACTTTATAATCTGATTTACTGAGAGCCTCTAAAGATAAGAAAACTTTACATAGTTACAAAAGAGATAAGGGCCTTTCTGTATTACAGATAGACAAACATATAAAGCCTCTCCCTTCAGACCTACAACTGTAGCCAAGGGTCAAGAATAAACTGAAAAACACGTAAAACTCACTGGTCTGGATATCAAAGAGTTCTTTTCCTTCCTGGCAGGCATAAAAGTCTTAACTGATTTGAGCTCAAACAGACAAACAAAAAGACCAGTGAGCCAGATTCTCTGCCTCTCTCGACGGAGAATAGATCTCTTATAATCCATGAGCCCATTTACAGAGATTGCGAAATGTTCTGACCATAAAAATAAAATTCCCCATTACTGCCGCCACTAAAGGGGAATAATTTATTGGCTGTATATGATCCAAAACAAAAAAACAAAACACAAACTTAGTGGAGAGAGAGAGAGAGAGAAGAGATAAACAGAGAGTTAGGAAAGTCAAGGTTGTCTTGCTAGTTGGGATCTATTTCCGAGGGCCAGGAAGAGATGTGTCTGCACTTAGACCAGCCAGCAGGCTCTCTTCCGCAGGTGCAGTCCACCCCGCTGGCAGGTGGGTCTCTAGGATGTCTTGATAGCACCTTATAGGGTAAAATCCTGACTTGGACAGAGAGAGTGAACATCGTCAAAGACTTTATTGGACTCATTAAGCCAGGAGGAAACCCCTCAGATACTATCGGTGGGAATAGAACTTTGGGAAGTTGGAAGTGCTACCAGTGGTAGCTGGGAAGAGGATGTTGAAACTTACAAATAGATGCAAAACTGATAAAACTGGTCAATATCCTCAGGGCAAAATCAGCTGCCTTTCACCAGATACAATTTTGCATTTCTACTAAAAATTATTATTCAGGGCATCTGGGTGGTTCAGTCGGTTAAGCATCTGCCTTTGGCTCAGATCATGATCCCAAGGTCCTGGGATCGAGCCCCACATCAGGCTCCCTGCTCAGTGGGGAGCCTGCTTCTCCCTCTGCCTGCCACTCCCTCTCTGACAACTAAATAAATAAAATCTTGAAAAAAAAAAAGAAAGAAAGCCTTAAAAAATTATTCAATAATTATTGCATTACTGTTGGTTTCCCATGACCTACAGAGTTGCAAAATAACTCAAAGACCATGAAAGGTAGCAATAACTATGATGAGTGAGTTCATCACCAGACACCCATTGATAGTTTGGGTTTTTTCCCATTTCAAAGTCTTTCACAATTTTTCCCTACATTTAAAAAAAGATTTTATTTATTTATTTGAGAGAGAGAGCACTAGCACGGGGAGGGGCGGGGGAAAGAGAGAAGCAGATTCCCCTCTGAGCAGGGAGCCAGATGCGGGTCTCCATCCCAGGACCCTGAGATTATGACCTGAGCCCCAGGCAGATGCTTAACACACTGAGCCACTCAGGTGCCCCTACATTTTTTTTAAACAGGCTCCGCACACCCAGCATGGAGCCCAGTGCAAGGCTTGAACCCAGGACCCTGAGACCAAGACCCTAGTCAGATGCTTAACGACTTGAGCCACCCAGGCAGCCCTCCCCACATCTTTGAAGTAGGTACTCTTTTCCCCATTTTAGCGAGAGAGAACTCAAGACAGAGAGAGCTCAAGCTCAAGGTCACACAGCTAGTGGCTGTGGGTGGCTCAGTGGGTTAAAGCCTCTGCCTTTGGCTCAGGACATGATCCCAGGGTCCTGGGATCAAGCCCCGAATCGGGCTCTCTGCTCAGTGCGAAGCCTGCCTCCCCCCTCTCTCTGCCTGCCTCTCTGCTTACTTGTGATCTCTGTCAAATAAATGGATAAAATCTTTAAAAAAGAAAGAAAGAAAGAGATGTATCTGTGGTTTGATTTAAAAAATTTTTTTTTAATTTTTAATTTTATTTTAAAGTCACCTCTACCACAACATGGGGCTCGAACTCATGACCCCAAGATCAAGAGACACGTGTTCTACCAACTGAGCCAGCCAGGCGTCCCTCTACAATTTGATTTTAATCAGATATGGTAAGATGTCAGACATGAGACAACTGCCTTCAAAAGGAGGATTTATTACTTAAAATTCCTGAGGAGAAGGGGCACCTCATGCTACACAGGGCCATTCGGGAAAAGCACCAGGCCAAGTTAGACAGGAAAAAGCACCAGCATAAGCCTTGATCGTGGTTTTCAGGGGAAGGAATGAGTTTCGGATTGGCTAGTATGAATAATATCAGCAGGTTCCTGCCTGTGGGATGATCCCTGGTTTGGTTACCTGGCTGGCCTGTGTGTGTGTGTGTGTGTGTGTGTGTGTGTGTGTGTGATGAGGGCAGGGCGACTATTGACTTGCTGTTGGGGAGTTGAATAAAGGAGGGGCTGCGGGTGTGGGCTTTGAACCCCGTGGTTTGTATTGGAAAGGCATGCTGGAAGGCAAGTTGTTCCCTATCTCTAAGAATTAGCTAGTCCTGGGAGGGGCTGTCTCTCCAGGATTTGCTGGGCCCTAAGATGTGAAAGCATCATAAAATATTGAAAATGGAGATATGATTAATACACGAGCCTACATCTGAACCCAGCAGACCAATTGCTGTGTTTATAGTCTCCAGAACACCCTGCCTCCTTTCCCAGAGTTAGCGGGAGGACCCACGTTGGGTATGTAATACACATGTAATGCTTCGCACATTGCCTGGCACTTGGTAAATTCTTTGTAAATCACCAAGACTCTTATGCAAAAGCCAAGAAGTAGGAGAGAGAACAAGGCATATTTGGACAACTAGGCAACGCAGCCTGGCTTTACTAAGGAATGCTGGGGAGTGTGGGGGGTGGGAGAGGCCAGGTCCTGGAGGCCTTGTTAAGGAGGATGGAATTTACCCTGAAGGCAGAGAACAACCAGGGTTTGAAACAAGGCTCAGATTTGTTCCTTTTGGAGGGCCCCTTCCTGGCTGCAGTATGGAGAATGGATTTACCCCCGATAGCGCTGGAGGCAAGGTGACCACGGAGTTTGGTCTCCCCAGCAACCATGCAGCCCTCCCAGTACTCCCGTGTGCAGAACTTGAACTTGAGCATGTAGGATTGCTGGAGCTCCTGCAACAACCCGGTCCCTGAAAGGAGAGAGCCTGGGGGCGCCCGGCTGGCTTAGTCGGTAGAACTCGGGACTCTTGATCTTGGGGTTGTGAGTTTGAGCCCCACGTGTGCCGTAGAAGTTACTGAAAAATAAAATCTTAAAAAAGAAAGAAAGAAAAAAGAGAGAGAGAGAGAGAGTGAGCCTGGAGCTGCAGGAGGCATGACCTAGAACAGAAGTAAGCCAACCCCGTGGGAAACAGAAAATGAGTTCCAAGGGCAACATCTGAGCCCTGAATCCAGCCTTGCCTGAAACCATTTACCTCATAAAGTGAACTTGTCGCCAAACCAATTTGAGTTTGGTTTCTGGCTGATAAAATGGGGGTGAAATGAAAGCAAATGGGTCACCACAATGCAGTCCTTGATCCTGACTAGGTCCTCAGGGAATAAAGACATACAGTGCCGCCACGTTGACTGTCTGTGTCCTTGCCACATTAATAGATTGGAATCTAATCCCCAGCGGGATGGTACTTGGGGGTGGGGGGGATCTTTGGGAGGCCCTGAGGGCGGAGCTCTCCAAGATGGAATTAGTGCCCTTCTAAAGTATCTCAGAGAGCTCATTTGTCCTTCCTAGTACAGGAGGAAGGGGGCAAAAAGATAGGAGTATGTGATCTGGGAAGCAGTTTCTCACCAGACACCCACTCTACCAGCACCTCGATCTTAGACTTCCCAGTGTCCGGAACCGTTAGGCATAAAAGTCTGTTGTTCGTGGAGACCATCCGGTCGGTCTATGGTAGTTTATCCTAGCGGCCCGGACAGATGAAGACACCTCCTGATGGTTTTTAGTGAGGGGGAAAAAAAAGTTACCGACCAAAGCACCCTTGTGCCTGATTGGTAAAAAGCTGGTACAACCTCTGCAGAGGATAAAAGTTAGCTCCTAGGTATTAAAATTTTAATGCTGGGGCACCTGGGGAGCTCAGTCAGTTAATCGGCCGCCTTCAGCTTGGGTCATGATCCCTAGATCTTGGGATCGAGCCCAAGGGCTCCCTCCTTAGTGGGGAGGCTGCTTCTCCCTCCCCCACTCCCTGGACAAACTCTTTCACTCTCTCTCAAATAAATAAACAAAATCTTAAAAAAACAAACAAACAAACTTTAGTGTGTATACCCTCTGACCTGGCAATTCGACATTTAGAGTTAAGTTCTACGTACTTCCACAAGCAAGCAAACATAGAAAGATGCAAATATAGCATTCTTTATTAAAGCAAACGTTAGAGATAACCCAAATGCCCAGCTGAAAGAGAATGGAAAAATAAATTATGGAATTTCTATAAAATCAGAGTTTTCACACGCTAGCAACTCAGACAACAAGCATAGCCCTGAACACAATGAAATATGATGGAAACACGCCTGGGTGGCTTAGTGGGTTAAGCCTCGGCTCGGGTCATGATCTCAGGGTTCTGGGATCGAGTCCCGCATCGGGCTCTCTGCTCGGCGGGGGGCCTGCTTCCTCCTTCCTCTCTCTCTGCTTGCCTCTCTGCCTACTTGTGATCTCTCTCTGTCAAATAAATAAAATCTTTAAAAAAAAAAAAAGACAATGGTGGATTGTCCATGATATATGGAAGAAAAAAGTCACAAAAAATATACATGATATAATCCCTTGGGGTCTAAGAACTTTATGGTTTAGTGGGAACTAGGATATCCAGCAAACTGTTAATTGTGGCCATCTCTAGAGAGTCAGTGACGGGGAAACTGACGTATCCTGTTTTATATAGTCCTGTAATGTTTTATTTTTGTAAGACATTTCTCACTTCCATAAGAAAAAAATTATGAGGGTGAAAGATTTTTTTAAGTCTAGATACGTGTCTACCTCTGTTTATTTAATATTAAAAAGATACAGTTCACATGGGTCTACCTCTATTCTTCTAACATTAAAAAGGAAAAATAGCTCAAAATGCTCTGAAAACAATGATGTCATTTAAGTTGATTAAGAGGAAGTTGTACAAATACTTTAGCAAATGTATTTAGGGTCCTTCTCTCGAAGTTCTGCATGAATTCTAGTAAGTTTTAGTGTTAAGGAGAGCATGAGAATCAAGCCCTTTGGCATCGACAGAGTTCCAAAATTACCAGATCAAAAGCTAGAAGTTCTGTTTTTGTGTTGACAAGCATCCAAATGTTTGGAAACATGGGGAAAATGGGCTGACCTTTCCCCTTCTTCATCCTGTTGTTTTGGTTTGAGCAGGAAGTGCTTTTGTATCCCATTTCAGGGCCTGAGGTCTGACATAGAGTTATGGCTCCTATTAGCAGAAGAGGAATCAGAGGGAATGAATGAACAGTGAGTTGGGAGAGAAGAGTGAATAAAAAAGGTAACGAACTCTTGGTGATAAGTAACAGAAAATCCAGTTCAAGCTGGCTTAGGCAACATGTATCGGAAATGTTTATGGACTTCAGGTTTGGCTGGATCCAGGGGCTCAATAGTATCAGGACTAGTCTCTCGCTGTCTCTTTGTTGTGAAACTTAATAGAGAAAGGAAAAAAAAAAACTTTATATAGGAAGGCTCTTCCCCAGCTGTGGCACTGGTATCAACAATTTTAGGCTTATATCTTGTTCTCTTTTAAAACTGGCAAAGGAGGGGGGCGCCTGGGTGGCTCAGTGGGGCACCTGGGTGGCTCAGTGGATTAAAGCCTCTGCCTTCGGCTCAGGTCATGATCTTAGGGTCCTGGGATGGAGCCCCGCATCAGGCTCTCTGCTCGGTAGGGACCCTGCTTCTTCCTCTCTCTCTGCCTGCCTCTCTGCCTACTTGTGATCTCTCTCTATCAAATAAATAAATAAAATATTTTTAAAAAATAAAATAAAATAAAACTGGCAAAAGGGATGCCTGGGTGGCTCAGTCGGTTAAGCGTCTGCCTTTGGGGATCAAGCCCTGCATCAGCCTCACTGTTGAGCAAGAAGCCTGCTTCTCCCTCTGCCTGCCACACCCCTGCTTGTGTCCTCTCTCTCTAACAAACAAATAAATAAAATCTTTAAAAAAAGAAGAGGGGGCAGAAAAAAGATGCTCTATTTCTCCAGCAGTCCCATTGACATAAATTGGTCCTGATTCTCTTTTGTCTCAATGGGGTCCCATGGCCATACTCAAGCAGCCAGGCATAAAGCAGACTGACTAGTGTAAGCCTTATCTGTGTGGCCCTTCCTGGAGCTCTTGAAAGTTAGACCAACCGAGTCACTTGAACTGAGGGGATGGGGGGGTAGGGTGGGGTTCCCAAGGAAAATCAGAAGAAAGAGAGTTTCAGGAAAACAGACCCAAAATGCAGAAACAGCCAAGTGGCTAGATGGGGCTTCAGCTCGGTTTCAAACACTGACAAATGCTATGAAGAAAAATAAAGCAGGGTCATAGGGACTAGGAAAAAGAAAATCGTTTTGACCCTGCTATGGGACTCATCCCCCTTTCCCTGCTCTTGAGGCTTTGGGATTTTAAAAGGTCGAGGCCTTTAACTTTTAGTTTTATAGTCTGGAAATCCCCCCAGTGTGAAATGAGGGAATTCAAGTTCAACATTCCAAGGGTGGGGAAAAGAGGTCATTTTCCTTCTCCAGGGAGCTTCAGAGTTCCCAGCTGCCCAAGGTTCAAGGGAAACCGTGGCCCTTCCCGGGTCAGGATTCTTCCCTTTAACCTCTGTTCATCGAGCACTGCTCTGCTCCAGGCCGGGCTCACAGAGACACGGCGGCTCTTCCGGAGTTTACTCTCTGAGATCACATGCGGACCACACACAAATGAACGGGCGTGTGTAAGGTATCTGGTGGTGGGAGATGCTAGGACGAGGGAAAAAGCAGGTTGAGGGAGATAAATAAAGGTCACAGGGTGGTCAAGGACATCCTCTCTGCTGAGAAGACCTTTGAGTAAGGTGCTTGAGAAATGAAGTCCTGCAGCTATGGGGGAACAGAATTCTAGGCAGAAGGAAGGGGAAGATCAAAGGCCCTGGGGCAAGAGAAGGCTTGCATGGTTGGAGGGATGGCCTGGAGGCTGGTGTGCCTGGAACAGAGGATGTGCAGGGAAGAAGGGTAGGAGGTAAGATAAGAGAGCCCCTGAAGGAACAACGGTCATGTCCTGGTCTGCCAGGGTGACAGTTTTGGCTTGGACCCTGAGTTAGCTGGGAAGCCACTAGACAGTGTGAACAGAGATATGATATAACCTGACTTCAAGTTTGCGATGAAATAAGCGGTGGAAAAAATATTCGGACAGCTGTGTGGAGAAGAGACTGCATAAGCAAGGCCAGAAGCAGAGAGCAGGAGAAGGCGGCTGTTCCAACGAGGCAAGGGAGAGATGATGCTGGCCCCGGCTAGGATTGCAGCCAGTGGGGAGAAGATTCTGGACTTGAGGCATGACAATGAGCGAATGAGACAACCATGTCTACCTTGATGGGTCGTAAGACAATGATCGTGCTCCTCATATTTTTGAGGACGTTTGTAGACTCAGCCAATCAGCATCCAGCTCCCCCTTTCTCCTATTAGGACCCGAAGCCCCCTGTCTAGGAACTCACTTGGAGTCTCATAGGAAGGGCCATGCCTAGCACCCTTGCCCACCCTTGTAAATGAGGCCAAGAGGGCCCGATCCTTCCACCATCTGTCCCATGGCACAGGGAGAAGTCTAGAACATAAGCTCAGCCAATGGGCTCTCTAAGGACACAGAGCATGGAGAAAGGGTTTGGAAACCCCAGATCGATCACAGAGGCAGCATGTGAACCTGACCTGTCCTACCACATAACCTCAGCTGGGTTTCTGCTGCCCAGCCTCCCTCCAGATGAGGCCCCCGGGGCACTGTACAACTTTCGGGGACACTATTTCATTCTCTACTATGTTAGTCTACGGCGGGCATCAGCAAACATTTTGGATAGGTATCTTAGGCTTTGCGGGTCATGTGAGCTGTAAAAACTACTCAACTTTGCTGTTACAGTGCACATGCAGCATAGAAAACAGGTAAACTTAAGAATATTCCAGGGCGAGTTATTGTTCTCTGCGGTTCTGACAGGAGAAACCAGCAGTGTTGTAAGAAACAGGTAGTTCTGATAAAACTTTATTCGCCAAAGCATGTGACAGGCAAGATTGGGCCAGGGTGCCAGAGTCCACTGACTCCTGGTGGGTAGAAACAGTGCTTTGGGCCCAGGGTTGGTACAGACGGCTGCTGGACTTTTGGAGCTCTCTGTGTTCCTGCTGCTTTTTCTTTTCTTTCTTTCTTTTTTTTTTTTAAGATTTTATTCATTTATTTGACACACAGAGATCACAAGTAGGAAGAGAGGCCGGCAGAGAGAGAGAGGAGGAAGCAGGCTCCCTGCGGAGCAGAGAGCCCGATGTGGGGCTCGATCCCAGGATCCTGAGATCATGACCCGAGCTGAAGACAGAGGCTTTAACCCACTGAGCCACCCAGGCGCCCCTCCTGCTGCTTTTCCAAGCCAGTCTCACAGCTTCCTCTGGATTCTGTGAACTCCCCCCCCCATCCTGTGTTTCAGTCGGCTCTAGCTACCATAACAAAATATAATAGACTGGGTGACTTGAACAGCAGACATTGATTTCTCACAGTTCCGGAGGTGCAAAGTTGAAGATCAAAGTGCTGGTAGGTGGGTTTCTCTCCTGTCGGTGGCTGGCATCACCCCATGTGCTCACATGACCTCTTCTTTGCCAAGGCTGTGGGTGGGAGGGAGCCCTGGGCCTCTGGTGTCTCCTCTTCTAAGGGCACTAATCCCGTCACGAGGGCTCCACCCTCATGACTTCATCTAACCTCCCAATTTACCTCCCAAGTGCTCCCTCTCCAAATACCACCACACTGGGGGTGGGGCTTCAGCATATGAATTTTGGGGAAATTCATGGGTGTTCAGTCCATAACGTCTTTGCAATGTATTTTCGTTTTGCCTAAGCGAGAGTCCATTTCTTTGGCTAGTAACCAAGAACCCTAATTGAAACAGTGCTTATACTCAATTTGATTTAATTCCATGAGGCCCTTTGCAAAGGGGCTAGCTCAAAGTCCCTCACTCCCTTTGCTGGGGAAACCACTCCAAGCAGATTATGACTAACAGGAGTCATTAGTGTTCTCTTGATCTATGATACATCTATGTGTTTAAAAGTCTCCTCATTGCATAGCTTTTAAAAAAAATTTTTTTTAAAGATTTTATTTATTTAACAGACAGAGATCACAAGTAGACAGAAAGGCAGGCAGAGAAAGGAGAAACCAGGCTCCCCACTGAGCAG